>NC_079487.1:95743140-96368140 GCF_020520425.1 Spinacia oleracea
GATAAATGTTTAGACTTTGCATGCTTCAATGTATGTTTTAATTATTGTTTATAATTAAATATCTTGCACTGCAATGAATCCTTTTAGAAAGGTAACAGTAAATTTCCTCGATTGGTAATGAATCCAAGAACGATTCACGGAAATGAGAGAAAATGAGCAATTTAAAATGTACGTTTCTTTTAGCGACTTTTATGGTTGTTTTCGAGTATCAAAATTGAATGGCGAACCGATTGGTGCTTGTGGATTCAAAATACAATGTAGTTTTGAGATCATAAAGCATTGAGTTTAAACGCTCATCTTTACCAATGGTTAACAACCTAACATCTTTGTCTATTTAATTCTCGAATGAGTCTAGTCCCTAGACATTCGAATAGATCGATGCTTAGAGAACTTTAGAAGCTCCTGGTAAGATCATCTAGTTGAAACAAAATATTCAACATAAATTAAAATGGTAAGAACTTTGTTGGAGTGACATTGGACATGTCTAAACAAAGTATAAAAGTCAACACTAGAGAATTCAATTCTTAAGGCTATAAGAAAGGGTACAAGAAATAGGAAAACAAGGAACAAGTGAAAGGAACTTACAATTCTGTTTCTACCTACAAGTTTATGTTTAAAGAAAAAGTAACCTAGCAATTAACTTCCTTGGTATCATATACCGCTTGAGGTTCTTACTTCGGTAATAACTCAAATGATGGAAGCTAGGCTACACTAATGACCTACAAGTGGGAAATAAAGCATGGCAATGCTACATTAGTTGTAGGGTCATCTAGTTTGGTTTTAAGTCCTTTCAAGGCTGGAACTTAATGGCTATTTTGTTCCATAACCAGCATACCTAAATTTCTGTTTTCAAACACAGAAAGACTCACATTCAAGAAAAACAAAAATAATGTTTGTTTGTTTATTTGAATGAAATGGTCAATTGCGGGTTGAGTCAATATGCTTGATTAAAACAAACAACTCTTTAACAATAAAAACTTCACTAGGTTCAAATCAATCTCTTGATTTGAGTTCCACTAATCTTTGGCATTGTTGCTTAGACCATATCAACAAGTTAACATTCAAAAGCTCTATTTTGATGGAATTTTGAAAGTTGATTGATTTCTAGATCATTCAAGACGAGCTAGTATTACTTGTTGAAAGTAACAAAAGATATGAACTATTGTTAGAACGCCTAGACAATAGAGTTCAGAGCTAAAGAAAGATTTTATGACTTTATTATTTCACCTGGATTTGAGTTAATATGGATTTATTTACTCAAAGTGATATAAATTTGAATTTGTTTGGCTAGTTCAAAGATTCAGAAGTATAAAATTCACTTGGCAAGAAATCATAAAGATCTAGGTTAGATCATGACGATGATTACTTTAAGACCAAATATGATCATCTATAATTGTGTGTTGTAATTTCACGATCTAGCTCCATAAGATATGGTATATCTAAGTTGGAATGGTTGAAGTCAATTAGTACTTGATTCGATCAATGATGAATCGTAAAGGCTTTTCCTATAATTTCTAAAACAAAATGCTCAACTTCCACCAAACTAAACCAAATTTGTCAAAGCTATTGAAAAGTAATTTCATAATATCTTTTCGATATATATATATATATATATATATATATATATATATATATATATATATATATATATATATATATATATATATATATATATATATATATATATATATATATATATATATATAAAGAGTTGCTAAACTCAGTTGGAGCTTAGTGTTTATTATTCGACAAACTAAGGCCCAAGTGAAGATATATGTTTCATTGTGATTTATTCAAATGAGACACAAGGTATTGTTTCTACCACAAATTTTTGAGAACATAATGTTTGTTTGCTCGAAATAATGTCCTTTTGAAGATTCGTTTCCAAAATGACAAGTGGGAGAAAATAGACCTCGAAAGTATTCGAGGCGAACAACAAACATAAACGGACATTCCGGAGGCTTTTCGAAGTTCTTCAGAAAATCCGAACACTTATTATTTAAGGACTTTAGAAGTGGCTTTAAAGAATAGACATCTCTTATAAGACTTTACAAGTGCTTCAAGGAGAACAGAATATTCAAAGGACTCTCAAAGTGCCTGTTGATATTATATTGTTTGATGTTCTATACCCAAGTAAGGCATAGAGTTCAAGTCACTGAAACTATGAGATTCTTCTATTAGATAGTGAAGAAACATGGAGTTCAGGTCACTGAAGCTATGAGACTCTTCTATTAGATAGTGAAGAAACCTACAACTTACACTCAAACTATTATCATGTATATTAATGAGTTTGTGACTTGTAAGAAAGCTATAACGAAACCTAGATTCCCTAATATGGTTAGAGGCCATATATAGACTCAAATGTTTTAGATGGTTAAAGGCCATAAAACATACTTAATGTTTTGATGACAAATTTGAAATTTTGTTGATTTGCAAGAATAGATTAAACACCTATTGGTTGCAAATTGGTTTTAAGGATAAAAACCATCAAACATGGAATTTTGTTCACACACAAAGCTAGATTAGTTGCTAAAGGTTACAAGCAAATTCATGGCATGGATTGTGTTAAAACCTCATGCATAATCGTAATGCTCAAGTCTATAATTCAAGCAATGATTGCATATTGGTACATATGACAATTGGATGACAAAACGTATTCCTCAAATCAAATGTTGGAAGAAACTATGTACATGGCATGTCATAGGGTTTGTGGATCCAAATAATGCTTGAAAAGAAAGCTAGCTTGTGAAATCTAAGTACAGATTTAAGCAAACAACTGGTGTTGTGGGAACTTTTACGGTGCTGATGTGGCACGCGCTCCTCGGAGGTATCAAGTATGACTTGGCACGAACTTCTGGCAACCTGCAAAACAAGAATATTCCCGTAGGAATATTCCCTCCGATGCTTAAGTAAGTATAAGCTAGAGAGATAAGTGATTTGTAGAGAGAAGGCAGAGCAAAGACAAGTTTGTTGTGGTTGGGCAAGAATTGAATGCCCTTTTACCTAGGGATTTGCACTATTTATAGTGCTAGGGTTACTCGGGAACTGGTCCCGCATGATTGAGAGTTTACGCGAGATTGGGACACGTGTCCTGCTTTTGGTTCTGTAGGCTTGTTTAGGCCCAATGTAGACCTCTTTATTGTTTGGGCCTGGGCTCTGTGCAATTTTGGAGAATGCCCGTAGGCAAGCTTGTGGGCTCTTTCTTCTGGGTTTTGATAGTGCAGTTAGGTGGCATTCTTTTAGGCCACATCATATTCCCCTCAAGGAGGATGCCCCTTGTCACTGTGGGGTAGGCTGCTTGATAGGGAGGAACGCCACAGACGGCGCCAAATGTTGTGGGAACTTTTACGGTGCTGATGTGGCACGCGCTCCTCGGAGGTATCAAGTATGACTTGGCACGAATTTCTGCAGGATCTTACTTCCATGCTGTTGGGTTGAGGGTCGTCAGGTAACAATCCCTAGCCTGTTGTTGGTCTCCATGTATGGTGCCTATGACTCCATCATCGCACACGAACTTCAGAAGCATCAGATGGGTGACGACTACAGCCTTGATCTTGTTTAAGGTGGGTCGTCCTAGGATGACATTGTATGCCGTCAGGTCTTTGACGATTAAGAAGTCTACTTCGATTTTCCGCCCATTCTGCCTATCTCCAATTCGAACCGGTAGAGTGATAACGCCAACAGGATGAATGATACTCCCTCCAAAACCAATGATGGGATAGTGAATTCTTTCGATGGCTTTGGGATCGTGTGCTAGGCGATTGAGGCATTCTAGACTCATTATGTCGGACGAGCTTCCCGTGTCTATTAGTATGCGCTTAACTCTCATGTTAGCTATCTTGAATTCAACCACGAGTGGATCATCGTGCGGCGTGGCTATCCGTCCACCGTCTGATTCACATATTTCAATCTTTGGGAATAGGTCCATGGGCGCTTTGGCTGAGAGCAGCACCTGTCCTAAGCAGCGAGCATAATCCTTTTGTCCTCTTATGGTAGGTCCTCCAGCGGCTGGTCCTCCAGATATGACGGCTACAAATCCTCCGTCGCTATGTTGTCCCTTAGTTGGCGAGGCAGGGGACTTGTTCCTTTTGTATTGGTTTTTTCCAAAGCCTTGAGCATTCTTCCGTAAGTAGTTCTTGAGATGTCCTTTGGAGGCTAGACCATCTAAAGCCCTCTTCAAGCTTCTACAATTCTTGGTTTCATGTCCTATATCTTCATGGAACTGGCAATATAACTTGGGATCTCGAGTCTCAGCAGGGGACTTCATGGGGAAGGGTCGATCAAGGTCGTACTTTGCCCCTACATCTTTTAGTATGGTGAGAAGGTCCGTGTTGTATTCGAAATATTCCCGTTCTTGCGGCCGTTCTCTCTTGTGCCCCGGAAAGTTGGTATCATGCTCTTTAGAGAGAGCCCATGTGCCATTTACCCGTGGAGGTTTTCGGTCCACCTTATCCTTCTTCCCGGAGGAGTCTGTTTTTTCTCCAATCCTCCCTTCCCTTGACGCGCTGCATATTTCCGTTGCATGGATAAATGCTTCAGCCTCGTCTAGGACCTCTGCCATAGTCCTTACACTCTTCTTAACTAGGTCAAACTTGAAGGAGCCCTTCTTTAATCCCCTGATAAAGTTATCAAAAGAGACACCATCGGGCAAGTCTGGGATCTGTCCCGCCTCTAGATTGAAACGCTTCACGTAGCTTCTTAGGGACTCGTCCTTCCCTTGCTGGATCCGTCCTAAATGCATACTAGTTTTCCTTTCTTCCTTGTGTGCCATGAACCTTGTAGAGAACAAAGTCTGTAATTCGCTAAAAGAGGCAATTGATCCTGGAGGCAGCCGTTCAAACCATTTAGACGCTACTCCCTTAAGCGTGGCTGGGAAGTATTTGCACCAGGTGGCTTCATTGGTTCCCTGTACGTACATGTGGTGGCGGTATGCGACAAGATGCATGTCGGGATCAGTGGTCCCGTCATAAGCTTCAATGGTAGGGGTTTTTACTTTGGGTTCCTTCGGGGTGTTCATAATCTCGTCAGAAAAAGGGGTACTCATGTGCCTTAACGTCAGGTTGTTGATCCCTTGCTGAATATGATAGGTTGGCTCACGGCGGCTTGATAGTAGGCGGGGGCACATGCTTACCCTATGGGGCGTCATCTGGGTTGGTCCACGTGTAGTGGGATAAAATGGCGGGTCTTCCATCACAGGGGTGGACCCGGTGTCTGACAGTTCAGATTCAGCCTCATAGTGCTCTTGACGCCTTGCAGCTGGTCGCAGGACGGCTGGGGGACTTCCCCTAGGTGATGGTCGTAGGACCGGGTCCCTTCGAGGTAAGAAGGTGGGCGGGTCACGGCCATATTCTGAGTGCTCAGGCACAGGGCTAACTCCCCTGCTTGCTTGTGGACGAGAACCTTCTCCAGCTCTCCAGACGTTGGACCTGAGCGGCATTCTGCTTATCCGATTGACGCCTAGATTGAGGGGCCTCTGCGGAGCCGTCCTCTCAGCGCAGTAGATCAACATGTTCTTCCGAATTTCATCTTGCAGTGTAGTGCTCATCTGTTGTCGGAAGGTCTGATTCATTTGCTGTTGGAATCCTGTTAAAATCTCGCGTAGGGAGCCCACCGATACTGGCAAATCTAGATTCTCGTCCAACACGACGTCTCGGACGCTAGGGCTTAGATGGCCGCCTGGCGGAGACGCCTCGGCTATTGGTTCTTCTTCCACCACCACCTCAGCTTGCATTCGTCCTGGTGTGTTCCCTGCGTTTGCAATTCGATTCGTTTCTTCAATGTGCCGTCTCTCTTCTTCACTAGCATGCTCTCTGTCAGGGTGTAGTTCGGCCATGACACTGTACCTCCCCACAGACGGCGCCAAATGTTGTGGGAACTTTTACGGTGCTGATGTGGCACGCGCTCCTCGGAGGTATCAAGTATGACTTGGCACGAACTTCTGGCAACCTGCAAAACAAGAATATTCCCGTAGGAATATTCCCTCCGATGCTTAAGTAAGTATAAGCTAGAGAGATAAGTGATTTGTAGAGAGAAGGCAGAGCAAAGACAAGTTTGTTGTGGTTGGGCAAGAATTGAATGCCCTTTTACCTAGGGATTTGCACTATTTATAGTGCTAGGGTTACTCGGGAACTGGTCCCGCATGATTGAGAGTTTACGCGAGATTGGGACACGTGTCCTGCTTTTGGTTCTGTAGGCTTGTTTAGGCCCAATGTAGACCTCTTTATTGTTTGGGCCTGGGCTCTGTGCAATTTTGGAGAATGCCCGTAGGCAAGCTTGTGGGCTCTTTCTTCTGGGTTTTGATAGTGCAGTTAGGTGGCATTCTTTTAGGCCACATCAACTGGGAATTAGAATTGCATTTTAGTGAAGCTAATAAGTTTTTAGTTTCATAAAATGTACATGATTCTTATAGATATATAAGAAGTTTAGTGGGAGTACGTAAAACTTAATTGGTCCTATGTGTATCACACACATATCTCTCTATTGTGAAATAACATTCAAATGCTAATGACTTAGATTTGAAATTATTCATCAATGATGGACCATGGCGAAACTTAGTACATACTGGGTATTAAGATCAATTTACAAAGATCTTATAATATTGTTTTGGATTAAGTAATGGCATTTACTAAATCAAACACGAAATACTCCATTGGAGACATTCGACCCATATTAATAAATCTAAGTAAAGGATGTTCGAACTATGTATAAGCAATTACTAAGTTAAACATCAAAGGATCTAAGTGAGATTCTTAACCTATATTATATGTCAAAGAATTTAGCTAGATTCAGTATCTACTGAAATTGGATAGCTAAAATTACATGAATAGAATTCAATTGAGAATAATTCTGCAAAAGAATTTATCATGTATGATATAATATGAGGATCGCCAAAATGTATCGTATGGCTTTAGGCATAACGAACATATACCAGTCTCTATTGGTCTAATTAAAGATCAACTAGATTGAGATCAAGAAAATCCTATGGCACTTGAAAAGTACATAGGAATAGTTCTTGATTCGAGGAAATAAATATATGCTAAACAATTGATGCTACACGCATAAACACTGGCAAAGGATCAAGCAAGATTCCTTTGGAGTTAACCATTGGCAAGAACGAGCTATATGCATCGTGTTTTGAAATGGCAACATGGATTAAAGACCATGAGTTGTTGCGTGGGAAATTAAATATTAATTTCTATGTTCTAAGATATAGATGGAAAGTCTTCCACTTATCTATGAACTGCTTGGATAGGTAAAACCAAACAAAGCATCACTAGCAACCTACACAGTTGAAGTAAAAGTACTTATTGCCTAAGAAGCAATAAAATAGGGTTATTTATGTTAAAGAGTTCTTCACTGAACTTGGGTAGATCACATGTCTGTTGACTTAATGGTTCTTCATTGCAAAATGCGTAGAACCACTATTTAAGTAAGAAAGACTAGATCACATAATAAACAAACTCAAAAGATCTTATCATCCTATGTCGAAAAACATTCGATGAAAGGGATATTAAGATTGGAAAAGCATTATAACTAAACCTATGCAACAAGTGAGAAGCAACACTCACATTGTGGCACTGGCAATCAAACATAGCTTTGAATTCCATTAGTTGTTTTAAATATGGGTTCGAGGCCCATGGTTGTAAAACATTGGGGTTGAACATTTATCATATATGAAATGTATTTTCATATTCCATTTAATCTTGGTTTAGTATTAAATGATGAGTCCCTTCAATTTGACGATATATTCAAGATAGACTGTCAGGACCAGTCCTGTGACTAAGAAATGTCAATCAAGTGAACTTGAATGTCAAAAGTTGAAAATGGTCCCTGGTCGGAGTTTTCTATAAAGATGGACGCATAAAAAACGTTAGACGACTAGAATGCAAGATGACTAGTAGTTCTGTTTCTTGAACTATGTGGACATGGCAATGTCGTAATCATTTGCATAGATACTTACTTTGGGAAGACTAGTATCGGACAGACCTATGAAACTTTATTGTAAGAGATGAAAATCTGTCATAAGTAAATTTCATTAAAATTATTAGACACTAATCCTCAATACCTGAGTGATTTGAGATTACTTGTTTGAAAACTGCTTACTTTGACGTTGTCAACCGTCGCACCGTAAAATGAGGCTATAAAGGCAACGCTCAGGTAATCACCTATCAAACGAAGTCTAATCTCAAGATCGCAAGATTTGGATTGTCCTCCCATAAATCGGGATGAGATGCTGAAAGTTGTGAAAGGCCACTCGGAGAGCTAGAAACTGTAAAATGCATGGCCGTGCTCAGATGAATCATAGGCTATGATTATCTGTTTATTTGGTCAGTTGAACTCTGAAACCGAGAAACACCTCCGGACATAATAAGGATGAAAACTCTTACCTTATGTTCAAGAGCAAGCATCGAGCGACAAAGGAATTAGGAAATGCACACTTGTCCCTAAGGACAAGTGGGAGACTTAAGGAAATAATGCCCTTTGTCCAAGTATGCATTTAATGATAAGTCTAATAAATGCGGTTCAGTATTAATTATACAAGCTAATAATTCAGTGAGATCAAGTGAACTGTATGCCTAGCTAGAGGCCGCTTCGGTTCAAGTGGATTTATGATCCACAACTTACTCTTGACTGAACCCGTAGGGTCACACAAATAGTACGTAAACGGATCAAGTATTTAATGGCATTAAATACTCTATCTAATCAATATTCGGAATTGACGGATCTTGGTTTCAGTGGGAGCTGAGATCGTCAAAGGCAAGTAAATGAATACTCCGGAAACGATGATATTGCCGGAAACGGAAATATGGATCGTATCGGAAATATAAATATTATCCAAGTCGTAGATGTTGCCGGAAACGGAAACATGGTACTTATCGGAAAATTTATCGGAAATGGAATTATTGCCGGAATCGGAAATATTGCCGGAAACGGAAATATTGTCGAAATCGGAAATATTATCGGAATCGGAAAATAATTCCGGAAAGGGAAATATTAAATATTTGTTCGAGACGGAAATTAATTTCCGGAATTGGAAATGTTAAATATTGTTCGTATCGGAAATGAATTCGGGAATGTGAGGGGGTCGAAACAGCACGAGGCTAATGCATGACCTCGTCCCTCGTGGGCGTGACGTCGTCAGATCAAGTGTAGTTGGATTTCAAGTGAGTTTACACCCAATCGACTAGTAATATAGGAGTCGCCATTCAGTTTTTAACGACAATGAGAAAAACTGACAAAACCCGATTATCGTGACATAAAGGGAGTGCAATTATGTTCGACCACGACGGCCATAGGTTCCCTTGTGATCCCTGGTGTGGGGATCGCTCAACGTACACCCGCATGGCAGGGATTGAGAGTTCGGGGGACTGTAGCTACCGAGAGGAGTGCTCATCGATAATACTCCAGAGGCAGGTTATCCTTACTAGCTCAGCATAAATAATTGAAGGGACATGTGTTAAACTATTAAACTATTCTGAATTGATTTTAGCAATATGCAACACATAACACTAAATCGATCGCGATTATCTTATTTAGATTGATTTAAGGTACCTAGCATGATAATTCAATTGTCCGAGGTATTATCTTGTTAGGCGTGATAGATCAATCAAATTAATAGTTTGAAAATTTAATAAAAGGGTGATGAAAGCGATTAAATCAGAGGGACGCATTACAACGCACCCTTGAGAGGTGCGTTGTGGTTCTCAGAAAACTAACCACTTGGCTTTGCTATTTCTCCTTTTATTTAACGAATCTCGGGTTTCTAAGCAATGTTCCAGTATTTAGGCTTAATTCATCAAGCTACAAGGGCAGGATGCATTCTGTTCGACTTTTGGGTCGATTGCGACAGAACGGCGCATCAATTTCGCAGCGTGAGGCTTAGGCTTAAGGCTAGAGTCAATACTCAGGTTTATGGAATTGTGTGTCTTTTCACGTCGATTTTAGGCTGTATTTATAGGAAAAGGGTGTGTGGAAAGATAGATTTTAAGATACGAATCCAAAAAGAATCCGGAGATAAAACGGCCCCAGGCATTTTCAGCGCCCAGGGCTGGCCGCCAAAGATTTCGGCGCCCAGATCCAGGCGTTGAAAATGGGATCTGGGCTGATTTTTTGGCAGATTTGGACTCTTAGAATACGGAGCTTTTGAGATTTATCCGAGTCTTTTAGTGCGTATTAACTTATGACGGAATGCGTCTGGGCCCGGTACGAACTCTAGGTTCGTTAGGAACTTAATTAATAGGTAACTCTTATTTTCGAATTATACCAGGAATGCAAATTCTATTTCTTTAAGGATTTATGTTGGAGTGAAACACCTAATTCTGACAGGTTTCTATCTTTTATGACTTTGCCACTTTTAACAACTACCTTTTACGGTAGTTACTATTCTTAGCAGGTTTCTATAAATAGTAACTTTGGCTGAAATGAAAAGGGTGATTAAGATTCGTTATTTTATAGGAGATGCGTTGCCAAATGGAGATTTATGTTCTCATCATCGGACCTTCCCTTTCGGGAATGGGGACAAAAGTAGGTGTCTACAGTTAGCCCCCACTTTGACTGAGTCTCGAGATGAGACGATGGTCAAAGTACTAGACGGAGTGCGTCATACAAGCCATGGTGTATGTGACCTATTTTGCGAGGGTCTCACGAGCCCCCGAGTGATAACATTTGACTTAAGGGTCATCACTTGAAGTGTAAACACATTCCTCACGCGTCATTGGAATTTGTTAACTGATAGTATAGAAATTCCCTCACTTTGTCATTGGAAGTGTCTAAAGATGTTTTCGAAATCAAAGCTATAAATTGTAACTAGGCCTGGCCAAGCCCAATCACGAGGCAATTTTTTTTTAAAGATTCTCATTTTTAGGGTTAGCTAAACGAGAAAAGCCCCTTGTTTTTATAGGACGTAAAACGAAGGAAAATCCAGCACATCGCTCTTTTTTGGAAAAAACGGGAAACCAATCCTTTGATTTTTGGAAAAGGGAAACCATCCTTTGATTTTTGGAAAAGGGAAACCATCCTTTGATTTTTGGAAAAGGATAAAGCGGGAAAGTTATCGCTGCAGCGACTAAGGACCTGCGTGGTTAGTGACGCAGACCCCGCCCGCTGAAGGTGGGCGAGCCTGTCCGCTGAGGGTGGACGCCCCGTCCGATAGAAGTGGACGAATCTGTTTTAATGTTTTGAAAATAAGGACCTACGCGGTTTATGACGTAGACCCCGCCGGCTGA
This sequence comes from Spinacia oleracea, assembly GCF_020520425.1. Lineage (NCBI taxonomy): Eukaryota > Viridiplantae > Streptophyta > Magnoliopsida > Caryophyllales > Amaranthaceae > Spinacia > Spinacia oleracea. The sequence continues at coordinate 95,754,366 of NC_079487.1, forward strand.
AGATGGCGAGCCTGTTTTTGTTTTTGAAGATTTTATTTTCTTTTCATTTTCGAAAACTGAGGACCTGCGCGGTTAGTGACGCAGACCCCGCCCGCTGAAGGTGGGCGAACCCTGTCCGCTAAGGGTGGACGCCCCGCCCGCTGGAGGTGAGCGAACCTGAATTCGTCTTTTCGATTTGGGACTCGCGTGGTACGTGCCGCGATCTCCCGATTGAGGTGGGCAAGTCCCTATTTCATTTGTTCTTGTGATTTCTTTTGAGAATTTTTTTATTCATTCTTGTAAGAGCGAATTCTTTCGAGGGATGCTCGGATTTAGTTGCAACCTGAATGTGGGTTGACAACGTGCTTAGACGGACCATTGACTCGTGGTCATCATCTTTCATGGTTTTGAGCTAGTATTTACGGCTCAATTTTGCCACTACCTGGGTCCTTGATTTAGGGGACTATGTATAAGTATCAACGGCGACCTTTGTCTTGAGGTCGTAATCCGGTTTTACCTTTTGAGATTATCCAAACACGGGACTTCGTACAGCGTAGTCTGGGAATATTGTTTTATCTTTGCATACTCTTTTTTGAAATATATATTTTCTTTCGAGCCCCCAAGCACTTGTGCTTGACGGTCATTTCTTGTCAAAGAGGTTCCTTGGGGATACGCATTTTGTAATGTCCTTGATCGTGTTTGGGATCGTGCTCGTAAGTACGAGCGATCTTTGTAGTGGTGTGCTACTCTTAACAAAGCCGTGAGGTGCGACTTTCAGTAAAGAAATCGGCAATTTTCGAGTCGAATGGATACGGTAGGGCCCTATAGAAGTCAGGGCTTCCTTTGGGTCTGGGCTCATTTTCGGCGCCCAGGCCTGGGCGTTAGAAATAATTCACGCCCAAGTGGGGCGTTGAAAATATTGTTTGGGCTGGTCTTTTGATGACACAGTTGGCCTCTTGTTCGTTCGTTTATTTCACTTGGAAATTCTACGTATTCTTTTCTCTTTTGTTTTTCTTTTATTTTTGGAACGTTGAGTGATCGTGATGATTTCTCGAGAAGCTGTAGCCGATTGGTGGACTACGGTGTTTGTCGCTTTGGGGCGATTATTTAAAGGAACTGTCGCTCTTAAGGCATACAGTTATTGCAATAGTTGGGCGAGTCTATATGGCCCGAGGAACATACCTTGAGGCGTAAGACTTTAATCGCGTATATATTTTTTACTTTGCTACGGTCGTTTCGTAGCTTGGAGCCCCCAAGTATGCATGTTGGGATGCTTCCTTTTGGCGTACGATTTTTGTAGGTTCTTTCGAGAAAGATGCCTTGGGGTCCCGCTCGTGTAGGTGCGAGCTATCCCTTCCGTGGTAGGTAATATTTTGCTACCTTCAATCCTTAATGTAGAAGTCGTGTGGCTTGCATTTTAAATTTGGGCGATAAGTAGTCTTTGCCTCATACTTTTGGTCGTGCCCGCATTAGTGCAATATGCCTTACTCTTTTTTTTTAGACTTGTACCGTGGGATGGTTGAACTTATTGTGCGACGTAGGCTTGTGTGGCCTAACAACGTGTCTTAGAACATTCCTCCAGGTGTTGGGATATCATTATTATTTTTTGCATTGGAGTACTTCATCACGCCTCGTTCAGGTGCTCGAACAAGTGTAGCACCTTCTTCGTGGGTGTGCACGGCTTATTACTTTGTTCGATGCGAGGATTCATAGATGTTTCTTTCTTTTTTTTATCCTTAATTTTTCTTTCGCTTTTTCTTTGGAACGACGTAGACTGTGTAACGGGCGCTTGTAGGGCGAGCATTATGTGCAGTAGTTTGATCGGAGTTTTGGTGACTCGCGTTTTTCAGTTACCCTTGTTAGTGGGGTGACTTTATATATTCTAAGTAGCGCTTACAATTTGGGAGGGGTTGTAGCCATTCAAAGGTTCGTTTTACACGACCAAACCTTAGGATTGTGCCCCTATGACGTGTGTATAGCATTAGCGTCGAGAATTTGCGATAAAATCGTCATTTCGAGCATTTTTAGAGTGTTTTTCTCAAGCCCCCAATTGTAGCTACGGGATTGGTTGGTGCTATAATGCTTGGCATACGTTTTTATGCATTCATGGTGACTTGGATCATGAATAGTTTGAACCAGACTCGTTTGGTGCGAGGTACGTTCGAGTAGTGATTTGCTACTTCTCTTGTAAATGTCGTATTGTGCGACATTGCCATGGTCAAGGTAGTCACATGTTGAAGTGTGCCTTGACCAGAAGCTAGGTGCTTTTCTTTACCCATAATCATATTTAGAAATCTTTTCGACTCACTTGCAACATCGAGATAAACGCATACTCAGCTTAAACCAACGACACTTTATTATGTTCGAAGAAGTCTTTGAAAATTATTTGAAATCCGAGTCCTACTGTGTACAATCCGAGGTGTCCTAAGTAAGTTGATTTATAGAAGGGTTAGTACAGGATTACATGAGTGAATCAAAATACTGTTACGATTTTCGGAATGCTGTCTAAGGATTTGCTGGAAGCCAGGGTGCAGGCGTCAAGATATTACTTGTGCCCGTGTGGCACATGCTTTAGGCTTTTAGGGCCATCATTTCCAGAATTGCAGGAATATAAACCGTTTTCAAATTGACTTAGATTTAATTGGTGTATGTCTGCACAAAAGGTCAAGGTATACTTAGTTATTTCCCTAGTTCTTTCATTTCAATTTTTAGCCCCCGGTTGCTATTATGTCTTCTCATTAATGATGCTTTCAGATTTCGATTTTAGATGCCCGTGTCATATGTCTGAGTAGGGTGAGCCTTGGTTAAGTGCCAAGTCCTATTGACAATGTCTGATTTTTTTCAAAGGGGATTCGCAAGCATTTGAATGAACGGGTGCCTTGAGTTCGAAGGAACGATGGGGCAATGCCGTAGATCAATCCTCTTTATTGCAAGCTTACTGCCTTTACTACTTGTTGGCGATTATGACTGTGTCTAGTGGTGAAAGAAGGTCTTTAAGTGAGTTACTTTGCTTTAGGGAGGGTCAAGTCGAGTACTTTAGAGGTCATAGATGCTCGCGCTAGCCCCCATTCAACTGAGGCAAAGCGATCTTTTGAGTATTGGCTAAGTGCCTAGGAGTGTGAGTGCTCCTTCTGGCAAGGGTACGTGCCCTTATTATTTTTCGATGTGTGCTCATTTTGACATCTTGATGACTTGGATTCTTCCTTTGACTTAAATTTTTCTTTCGATTTGGATTGCAAGTAATTAAATAAGGGACTCTATTTTTTATTCTTGTTATTCTATAGGCTTTAACATTTTTGCAAATTGGTTGGACCGAATCATGGATTGCCTACGTATCCGCCTTAAATAGATTTAATTTGGAATCAGGTCTTGCGTAGTTCTTAGCCAGAAAATGGTTTCTTAGAATGTCGATTTTAAACAAGTACGTTCGAGTGGAATCGTAATTTTTGAAATAGGGTGAAATAAGTGTACGAAAATTTTGGAGCGCGCGTATTTTGCGTATTTTATATGATCTTCTACCCCCAAGTGTTTGTTATTCTTCCGCATGTATATAGGAAAATATACGAACACTTTTAGGAATTGGGAGTTGAAAAGTGATAAGCAAGAACGGCGCACAGGGCTGGGCGTTATTATTTTCGGCGCCCAGGCCTGGGCGTTGAAAACATGTTCTGGGCTGCCTTTTTGCGCTGCTCCTTTTCGTTTTGTGTCAAATATTTGCGAATCTTTTTTGTGCGCTAAATGCTTCTTTTTCTTTTTAGACGAATTTTAAAGGCGCTTTGCAAAGTTTCTTTTTTTTTTTTTTTTTAAGCATAGAATGTACTTTCCATTTGTCTTTTTTTATTCGTGACTCAAGACGGCTTGAAAGATGGAATGAATGAGATAGGATAATTTGTATAGGTATTAGTCAAGCATGAGGATTGGAAAGGGTAGAAGATCGTAGAACTTTATGTAGTTTTTGTGGTATGATTTGGATTGGTTGACTCAATTCTTTTCCTTCGTTTACTTGGGTAAATTTCGCACTTTGGGAGGTACGGGCTAAGTATTTCATGGCTCGCTCTTTTCGCTCTCCCTTTTCTCTTTCTCTTTTTTCTTTTTTTTTGCTTGGGATTCCCCCCCCCCCCCCCCCCCTTTTTATTTGGGCTAAAAGGTAGATGGTTGTGGTCTTTGAGTCACGAGGCGAGACTGAGTGAGCCTCGTTTGGTAGGCCTATATTGGACCTTTAATTTTAGTGGGCCTAGGGTGGACCTTTAAATTGTCTTACTTTGCAAGCGTATTTAGTCGTTTCTTAAAATGTGCAAATAGCGTAGATTCAGAATGTTATTTTTACTTTTATTGAAAATTAACGAAAGAATTATATCGAAAATAAATTTTTTGCTTCTTTTCAGATTCCAGTTTTCGGGATTTAATTGGAAGTTGTGATTTAGACTCGAACTTTCATTAATTTTTCTGATTATAACCCGTGTATGAATACAAGGAGGTGGCCTAGACTCAAAATAATGAAGTGGCGTAAGCCTATAATACTTGACCAAGCGACTCTCAGATTTAGGCTGATTGGACCATAACTTTCGTTGGTTGACACTTTAGATTTTAACCCTTGGGTGTTCATTTGTCATGCGCCATTTTGCTTAATGTTGGCAAGGTAGTTAGTCGGGGAGATCGAATTTTCATTTTTGCAAGACTAGAATCATTAGTGCGGCTTCCCTCTTAGCTAGTGTGTATTGTTTTACCCCAATGGTAGCCTTATGGCATGCCGATTTGGGTATTTTCATGGTTCGTCATGTTGCATTCATGGAAAATCTTTTAGTCGTACTTAGGAGTACTTCAAGGAGCGAGTGGCTCGAGAGGACTATGATAGTCGTGACCCAATGTGATCATAAGCCTTGAGGCCAAAAAAAATTTCGCCAATGGTATTGACACCTTAGGCTCACTTTGGGGGTTGTGCGACTATGGAGGAATGATTTTCAGAATGTGACTGTTTCCATTTTGCGAATACTTGAATTACATAATATATTCTTTTTATTGGTGAGAGAGAGTATTGAGGCCGTGGATTCTTAGCAAGGGATGACAATTACATACGGGTGCTTATTGATTTAAATGTTAGGAAGGGAGACTCAATATGGTTTAACCTTTTAACTTGCAGAACGACACCAAGCATTAGGACCGATTCTATGTATAAGATAACTAAGACTTAGGATTTAGATTGTACTTTGGCATAGCCTAGTCTAGACTCGGATTTATTTATTTTTTATTCGAACGTTATTTTTCCTTGAAAACTTTATTCGAACATCATTTTTTGAATACTTTTCCCATGTGACATTCAAGGTCATTTTAATTAGCATGCTCGATTTTGGTGCCGAACATTGTCGTCATAGGAGGCCTAATGACGACACAAGGAGTTGTTATTTTATAAGTCGTTCTTAGAATCGAGTGCCTTTTTTCATACGTCCTCGTAGCAAATTTGTTACCATTTTTTTTTTGCTATGTATATTTTATGCACGGGTACCGAGGCTGCTGTGCCTGACCAAGGGGCCAGGTAGCAACTTCAGCGCCCAGCTCTGGGCGTCGAAAATGATTGGCGCCCAGCCAGGGGCGCTGAAAATGCGTCCCTGACTGGTACTCGTATTCTGTTCGCGTATCCTTTTTTCGTATATACGACTTAATTTTGCGCGCTCGCCTAATAACGTCCTTTACGCGTTGTGCAGCGTTGTGGGATCGTTACAGGTTGTCCTGGGCGTCGCTTATTTTTGTGGCGATCGCCCGGGGCTGCGGAACACGTATTTTGGTATAACTCTTTGGCCAATTGGTGTTTATGAATGTTTGGGCAACTTTTAGGGTCGTTGGTTTTCTAGTATTATTTGTCACACACAATCACATAATTCGCTACACATAACTAACATTACAACATGAAGCAAAATAATATATCACGTAGTTTATGATAGGCGTCTATGGGTAATATTTGCGCCGGCTTGGTACCGCTTCTATCGTCGATCCAACACATGCCCCGGTCGAGGTAATGCATTCACGAGCGAATTTCGTCCCAAGAGGCCAATCACGATGTAAGCCAAGGGGGCATGCACCAATGAGAGGGACCTAATGGGCGAGCGATTGGGTTTTGGACAGGTGTACTACTAGCGAAAGTGCCGAGTGGACAACATTCGAAGCGTATGCACCCCCCGGGTGGCGATGGGTATCCTTATTCCCAACTCCCGAGATGAAACATGCCAAGGGAGCCAAGATTCGTTATGAGGTTCTGTCCGTTCACATTAATATGCTGATTTTCAGGTCGTCCCAACTTGATAGGGAAATAAACGCGGGGTAGGATCGTTTCACCCTTCGGCTATTTTGATTACCTACGAGCACGAGTATTTCATTAACATCCCCAGTGGAGTCGCCACAGTGAGGGGGTCAAAAAAGCACGAGGCTAATGCATGACCTCGTCCCACGTGGGCGTGACGTCGTCAGATCAAGTGTAGTTGGATTTCCTGTGAGTTTACACCCAATCGACTAGTAATATAGGAGTCGCCATTCAGTTTTTAACGATAATGAGAAAAACTGACAAAACCCGGTTATCGTGACATAAAGGGAGTGCAATTATGTTCGACAACGACGGTCATAGGTTCCCTTGTGATCCCTGGTGTGGGGATCGCTCAACGTACACCCGCAGGGCACAGATTGAGAGTTCGGGGGACTGTAGCTACCGAGAGGAGTGCTCATCGATAATACTCCAGAGGCAGGTTATCCTTACTAGCTCAGCATAAATAATTGAACGGACATGTGTTAAACTATTAAACTATTCTGAATTGATTTTAGCAATATGCAACACATAACACTAAATCGATCGCGATTATCTTATTTAGATTTAGATTGATTTAAGGTACCTAGCATGATAATTCAATTGTCCGAGGTATTATCTTGTTAGGCGTGATAGATCAATCAAATTAATAGTTTGACAATTTTATAAAAGGGTGATGAAAGCGATTAAATCATACGAGGGACACATTACAACGCACCATTGAGAGGTGTGTTGTGGTTCTCAGAAAACTAACCACTTGGCTTTGCTATTTCTCCTTTTATTTAACGAATCTCGGGTTTCTAAGCAATGTTCCAGTATTTAGGCTTAATTCATCAAGCTACAAGGGCAGGATGCATTCTGTTCGACTTTTGGGTCGATTGCGACAGAACGGCGGATCAATTTCGCAGCGTGAGGCTTAGGCTTAAGGCTAGAGTCAATACTCAGGTTTATGGAATTGTGTGTCTTTTCACGTCGGTTTTAGGCTGTATTTATAGGAAAAGGGTGTGTGGAAAGATAGATTTTAAGATACGAATCCAAAAAGAATCCGGAGATAAAACGGCCCCGGGCATTTTCAGCGCCCAAGGCTGGCCGCCAAAGATTTCGGCGCCCAGATCCAGGGGTTGAAAATGGGATCTGGGCCGAGTTTTTTGTCAGATTTGGACTCTTAGAATACGGAGCTTTTGAGATTTATCCGAGTCTTTTAGTGCGTATTAACTTATGACGGAATGCGTCTGGGCCCGTTACGAACTCTAGGTTCGTTAGGAACTTAATTAATACGTAACTCTTATTTTCGAATTATACCAGGAATGCAAATTCTATCTCTTTTAGGATTTATGTTGGAGTGCAACACCTAATTCTGACAGGTTTCTATCTATTATGACTTTGCCACTTTTAACAACTACCTTTTACGGTAGTTACTATTCTTAGCAGGTTTCTATAAATAGTAACTTTGGCTGAAATGAAAGGGGTGATTAAGATTCGTTATTTTATAGGAGATGCGTTGCCAAATGGAGATTTATGTTCTCATCATCGAACCTTCCCTTTCGGGAATGGGGACAAAAGTAGGTGTCTACAGCGTGCATTCTATTAGCACAATACATCAAACAATTGGCCTAAAGTATTTAACATGTGTAGCATTGTGAAGTTTAGGAACCAGAGTCACCACAGTTGCCTCAACATACTTCATGTATGTGAGGAAGAAGTGTATACCATCTTCATACACCTCCTCTTTAATTATCCCCAATGCCTTCCCGAAAAACAAGCTATTCAATCCATCTAAAACAAGCTGCATCAATCTCTATATTAGTCATAGGTTGCATCGGAAATTCAATAGCTTCAGCAGACAATTGGTTCCCCTTCCTTACAATCTCAACATCAATACCAGTGAGTCTAGGTGCAACAGTACCAATAAGAGTTACATAGAAACCCTTAATTTTCTCCTTAATATCATCAGACATCAGTAGTCACCAGTTTATCACATGCAATATTGTGTAGCATATCAATGCTATTTTTGGCAATTCTCTCTTTCATGACACTAAAGAAAAATTTTGTATTTTGAATCACCCTCCTTTAGCCATTGATTTCTAGATTTTTACCTATATGCACTGTTTTGAATCTTAAGAAACTTCTTCAACTTCAAATTACAATAATTTTCTTACTCCTGTAACCCGACATCAGTGTGTGAAGTAGCAAGTTGTGCTTGAATCCCATCCAGATCCTGCCTAAGAATATATATTCTTTCTTCCAATCTAGGAAATTCCTTGTGATGAAGAGATTTCAAGCCCCACTTCACTATTTCCAGTTTCTGCTATAAAGTAAACATAGGGGTGCCAAAACATCTAGTGTTCTACCCTTCTTGAAAAATTGTAAGAAAATCCTCATGGTCAACCATATAATTGAAGAATTTAAATGGTCTTCCACCATTCTTCATATTCACCCCGTAACTCACCACTAAGGGAGAGTGGTCTAACAACCCAGGATTCATATAATTCACCAGAACATCTAAGAAAGTGTTATGCCAGTCAATGTGAGGGTTTCTCAGCCCATAATGGCTTGCGTCCAAAATGGACACAAGTACCATTATAAAAATATAAACTGCTTAAAATTTAAAGGAGAAGTGTCCAAAATGAGCTGGAATGGTACTTTTGCACCGTAACGGGGAACGGGATGTGCTGAAATTTGAGGGGGAAAATCATGGTGGGAAAATTTCGCCAAATTGGAGGAAAGATTTTCGCGAAAAGTTGGAGGGAAATATTTCCACGAAATTCCTTCGAAGGCAAGCGTTCCTCTGTTGCTTCAACAGGAGAGAGAAAGAAACCAGAACAAAATCAGAGAGAAAGATAAGGGGAGATGGAGATAAGGGATGGTACCAACTTATAGAGAACCCCAATACTCCCAATTTTCAACTGATTGAAAATGTATTTGAAGTTTGGTTCTTCATTGAAATTAAAGTCGAAATTCAAAGAGTATTAACTTGAAGATGAAAATGTATTCATAAATGGAAATGTATCGATTTATGAAAGACAAAATATACTACATTTGGACGTAACAAGTACCATTGATTAACTGGTAAAAAAAAGAATATACTGTATGTGTACCAATATAGATATTGGTACTATATATGTACCATACTTTAGATATGTAACCAAGAAGTTAACATATGATACTAAAAACTTAGGTTGGTACTTCAGTTGTACCATTCCGTACCAGATTTTAGGGAACAGTATGATATATGTACCAAATTTACGACCCGACATAAATTCAGGTATTTTATTTATACCAAATGTGAAATGAACTATATTTGGTATTAAAATAATACTATATTCAAAAAAAATTATATTTGGTACGTATTATGTACCATAATAATTTTACGAAGAAAGTCAATAAGATAATACGAAATCTTGAGAATATTTTTAACCTTTTCAAGGTCCTATTTGTCAGAGGAGATTGGTTCCCCTTATTCCGACACGTTATTGGCCTGCCAAAATATCCCAAAAAAAGGGGGGAAATTATGGAAATAGAAGGGCGGGAAAATAGAAAGTACAGTGTAAAAAGAATTTTAGGGGTTTATTGTTTTAGGAGAGATAAAGAAAGAAGAGTTGAATTTGGTATTCCTACAAAAATCAACACTTGGTCGCACATCATTGAGCAAGTTTAAGGTATGTGCTTGTCTTAATTATGTAAATCAATATATGAATTTTGCATATTCAATTAATGAATTAGGGTAATCAGTTATTGATAAATTGCAATTATGTTTTGTAATTGAGCAAAACAAATTATGAGCAAAACAAATTATTGGTAATTTGTAAGAATTGAGGCATGATTATTAATTAAGTGTGAATTATAATAATCTGTATTGATAATTAAATAAGTGGGAATGTATAAGCCTTGAGAATGGATAATGATTTTTAGGTACTGAAATAATCTTTGTTAGGGTTAGGGTTAGGGTTTTGAAAGGGGTTTTTACTTAATTGAAATGTAAAATGTTGCAGAAATATGGTTGAATTTGTTGGGAATGATAATGAGGATGTAATTGAGGATGTAATTGAGGAAGTACACATTACGGATGATGAAGAAGAAAATGGAGCCGATGATGATATAGTGAGTCCTCCATTTGTTGGGATGGTATTCCAGAGTTGGGAAGAAGTGGATACGTACTACAAAAGGTATGGGAGACAACAAGGATTTGGCATACTCCGTGCTGCAGGGTCGTATGTGCAAAAGGGGGGGGCAAAATCTAAGGAACTGAGGGGATACTTGTGGAAGTGTGAATGTTATGGTCGTGCAGTGTATAGGCGTCGGGTTGAGGGGAAAAGGGTTTACTCAACTAGGGATGAGCTTGGCACCAAAAGGTCAAAGAAATGTGATTGCCCTGTTCTAATGTATTGCAACAGGACCAAGGATGGGGAATGGGTGGTTAAAAGGGCAGTTAATGAGCATAAGAACCATTGTCCAACACCGAGGAAATCTAGGTATGTTCCTAGGTATCGACAGGAAGACATCACCTCTCTTGTAAAGAGGAAGTTGTTTAATGACTACAACTCGGGTGCTAACATTCCTCAGATATTTAACTGTCTAGCTAGCGAGAGGAATGGAGTTGAGAACGTGACATTCACCAAAAAAGATCTTCAAAACATCATTGCTAGGGATAAGGCAGAAAAGATGAAGGAGGGAGATTGGAATGCAATGTGGAAGTACTTTAAAGCGATGTCTACTGACAATGAAAATTTCTTTCACAAGCATAGGGTGGGTGAGGATAACATATTAAAGGATGTGATGTGGGTAGATGCTAGGAGTAGAGCTGCTTACGAAGAGTTTGGAGATGTTGTAGTGTTTGACTCCACCTACTTAACAAACGAGTATGACTTGCCATTTTCTAACTTTGTTGGGGTTAATCACCATGGTCAAACCATTCTGCTTGGGTGTGCATTGTTATCCCATGAAGATTCAGAGACCTTTGAATGGTTATTTACCGAGTGGTTGTCATGTATGTCTAATAAAAAACCCATTGGTTTTCTTACTGACCAAGACGCTGCCATGAGGAAGGCCCTACGAGAAGTAATGCCTGATGTCCGACATCGATGGTGCTTGTGGCACATACTTACCAAGTTCAGTCACAAACTTGGAAAATACAATGACTATGAGCTGTTCAAAGTTGAGCTTCATAATGTGATTTACAACAGCCTTACCAAGAATGAATTTGAAGTGCAATGGACTGATGTAATCAAGAAGTATAAACTGGAGGGTGACATTTGGCTTGCAGGTAATTCCATAATTATACTTTTCATTATTTCATATATGGTACATTAATTAAAAAACCATATGGTACATTTTCATGTAGACACACATTTTCCTGCAGAAAAAACAGACCTTAAGATGTTCAAGACTTGTTTATGTTGATTTCCTTTTGCTACTATTTCAGGATTATACCATGGAAGGGAAATGTGGGTGCCTGCATTTATGAACGGGATGTTTTGGGCTGGAATGAAGAGCACTCAAAGATCCGAAAGCATAAACAGGTTCTTTGATGGGTTCGTTGATAAGCACACACGATTGTTTGAGTTTGCTCCATTTTATATTAAAGCAGTGGAATCTAGAGCTAACGATGAGCAACAGGCTGATGCAGCTGACCAAAGGGCAGTTCGCCCGTTGGCCACCCAATTTAGTGTTGAGAGAGCCTTTAGAAAGGTGTACACAGATGCAAAATTCCTCGAGGTTCAAGAGCAGTGCAATCGTGTACTGTACCTTACTTCTCTTGAGACTACTATGGTGTCAGCTGAAGTTGCACATCATAAGCTGGAGGACAGAGTGTGGGTGTTGTGTAAGGAAACCCGCAAGGAATTTTCAACAAAGTACAGGCGGAATTATATTGTGCAGTTCAATTTGGAGACTAAATTGGCGGAGTGCGAATGCAAGCTGTTTGAAAGTGACGGTATACTTTGCAGGCACATTATAAAAGTGTATGACATGCATGACATTCAAGATGTCCCAGATGTTTATATTCTTCGTAGATGGAGGAAAGATGTGTCAAGGAAGCACTCGCGCGTGAAGGTGGTGTACCATGATCCAAGTAAGACCGAAGATGTCATGAAGCATGATAAATTAATGCTAGCATACGAGCCAATCAGTTTGAAGGCGTCAACGAATCCCGAGTGCATTAAAATTGTGATGGATACATTGAAGGTGTTGGAGAAGCGGTTGGATCAACAGTTGATTGGCGTGGAAGATATGGATGCTGATGAGACACAGGATGATGTTGGTACTCCTGGTTTGTCTCAAACCAACAAGAAGAGGGCAACTACTCCAAAATCTGTTACCAATGGGTGCAGTCAAACCAAAAACAAGAGGACCACCAAAAGTACCCCTAAGTCTGTGAACAAACGAAACAAATGTGCAACACCTCCTGATAACGTCAAGGTGAATGATCCTGTGGCAAGAAATAAACCACATAGGACACCAAGTTGTAGGCACCGTTCTTGTGTTGAGCCAAAAAAGAAAACACCCATAAGGAGAAGGAGAAGCAAAACAAATGATGTTGCTGGTTGCTCACAGGAACCTCCCACGCAGGTATTACAAATGTATTTATAGTACTTGTTTCGTTGCAGTTCATATGTCCAAACCATTAACTTTGATTTGACTTATTCTTATTCAGGGCGCTGATGATGTTGAGTTGACACACACTTCTGCTGGGGGTATTGAGATGTTATCTCAAGATGGGTCAGTTGGGTATTTCACCAGCATAGTTGGAGGAGATGATGGACTTGACATTGTTGGTGATGTTGGTGATGTTGGTGATGATGGACTTGGACTTGACAATGTTGATGATCTTTTATGCCGAAATTCTCTTGGGTGGGATAAGTGATTTTCGAAGTCAAAACTATGAAGAGGAAAATAGGTTTAACAATGAAATTGTTTATGTGTTGTTGTTCATTTCAGATATTTGAATGATCTATATGTATGTGTTTCTGTGTATGTGTTTGAATGGGATAGAATCTATATTTATGTGTTGTTATTACCACAACTTTGCGATCCTTACTGTCATTCTTCAAGACTTAAAAAGTACTAATAAACCTAATTTGGTACAAATACTGTACCAAATACAGCACACATAACCCAATTTGGTACAAAAATTCCAAAATCTTTAACAAAGATACCCTAATTTGGTACAACAAATGTAACAAATTCAACATGCGTGGGCTGTATTTGAATAACTAGGGTACCAATTTTTAAAAGTCCCTAATCCATACTTAATTTTTAAAAGTCCCTTATTAGTGTGCAGTAATCCATACTTAATTTTGTTGTATTAAATCTATGCCCTTCCATTTTTTTGAACCTGTTTTTGAAAAAATACGTTTAATGTGTAGAACCGACATGTACAAATGAAATACCTAACCCTAACCCTAAACCCTCAAACCCTAAAGTAATTACCTATAACCGATATGTACAAATGACAACGGATCTATATCGATTTTCTTTTGTAAGCAATTCGGTTGGTGATGCGGGAATTCATTTCCGATTGATTGGGAGAATATTTAATAATTCCCAATTCATTTCCGTTTTCGAACAAATTTGTAATGTATCCGATTTTGACAATATATTTCTATTTCTGAATAAATTTCAATTTCCGGAAATATTTCCGAGGACTCCGGCAATATTTCAATTTTCAAAAATATTATCTGATACGTACCATGTTTCCGTTTCCGGCAACATCTACGTCTTTGATAGGATACGATCCATATTTCCGTTTTCTGGAATACAACCGGCCTCTAGCTAGGCATACGGTTCACCAACACTTATTAGACTACTTAACCTTAAATGGATACTTGGGCATTATTTCCTTCACATTGACCCTTAACCCTTAGTAGTTTCGAAGCATTAGGGTGCGTTATGTTCAACTTATTTGACCTGAATTTATCTGAACTTATCTGAACTTACACGTTTCCACACCATTTTCGCACTTTTCTATAAATCATTAATTAAGGTTCAAATAGTAAATAATAAGTAATAATAAATTAATATTATTTAATAATTAATAATTATAAAATAATAAATAAGTCGTTGAATATTGAATAAATAAGTCGTGCAAATAGTAAGCGTAAAGAACATTAAGGAATGTAGGTAGTAATAAATAATTATTAATACATAATAAATAATTATGTAGTCAATAATTGTTATTAATTATTAATTATTAAGTATTAATTAGTACTTAATAATCAGTAATTATTAAGTAATTAATAATTACTAATAAATAATTAATACTTATTTATTAATAATTAATAATTAATTGGAACTAATTGGAATTTATCTAAAGTTATTGGAACTTATTGAAACATATTGAAACTTATCTGAATTTATCTGAACGAACTTATTGGACTTGAAACTTATTTTTATAAGGTACCCTTAGTGAATTTATCTATGTACTGTTCTCTATGTCGAACGAACTTATTGGACTTGAAACTTATTTTTATAAGGTACCCTTAGTGAACATCTATGTACTGTTCTCTATGTCCTTTATTGTAATGGTACCTAGCGTTTGTATAGTTTTGTTAGATACTATCGTCATTTGGTACTTATACTTTTATAAATATGATAGATACTGGTGAATTTGGTACGTTAAATTTTACAAATATGTCAAGTTCGTACTTTGTCCTTAAAAAATGATCCAACCATTGGGGCTTAAAATTGTCCTTATAGTGTTTTTTTTTATGGGCGGGATATTTGACTAACACTTAAATTTCAAAAAAGTTATTATTCAAAACAAAGACACTTGTCGATTCCACAGTACAAATAACTTAATATTAAACCCATATTTTAATTTAAAAATAAAATTATTATAGGAAAATCCTTTCTCTCTCCTGTCATTTCTACTTGTGTATTTTCTCTCTCCTGAAGTGTCGCAGTTCTTCGACTTCCCCACTCCGACTTGCCTTGTCGACGGCGTTCACCAAATCCACCACCCAGGTATCAAAGTCGAAATTTTCTTTACAATTTCAGTATTTCAATTTGAATCACTACTTGTTCCCAATTCAATTGTTCCCAATTTCCATTTAGGGTTCCCTAAATAGAATTAACAAATCCATATTGAATTTTGTATGAGTTTTTGTCGTTGGTTGTATGGTGATTTGACAGTAGTACATAGTAATTGTAGTAAAGTTTATGAGAAGACCCAATTCAAAAGATGTCGTTTATAAATTAGGGTTCCTAAATTAGGGTTCTTACAAATTGAGTAATGTATGGTTAGTTTTTGCGTTCTTTGTTGGGGAATTGACATCAGTATTGAGTAGTTGTACTCAACTATTTCTAAAGGCCCAGTTGTACATTTCTCGTTTCTAAATTGGGTTTGGTAAAACTGAAGTGCTGTAGTCAAATTGATTACTGTATGGTACTTTTTGTGTCCGTTGTTGGTGATTTGAGATGCATATAAAGTAATTGTAGTTAACCATTTTGCGTAATGTTTGGTTTTTTTGTGTGTTTGTTGTTGGTAATTTGAGATGAGTATAAGTATTTGATTTTGTGTCCCTATTTATTATTTTCACAGTGTCATGAGGAAGGGACTAGTTCATAGTCATACGAAGAGAAAAATGGGGAATAATGTCATTGAATATGAGGGAACTTCAAAGTCCAAATACAAAAAACATAAATCCTTCGAGGACTTTGGGGATGATGAACTGTGTAAGTACTTCACCAGTGACTTGAGTGTACTTCCTATTCATAAACCGCCAACGAAAAAGAGTAGGGCGCTCGTAGATGAAGATTCGTACGAAGACGAAAGTCAAGATGAGGGTGATGAGGACTATGAAGCTGAGGAGACTAACTATGATGAAGTTGAGAATTCTAATGAGGAGTACGATGAAGTGCCAGAGCGAGAGACACATCCAATTAAGAGGGGATACAAACAACAAGTGTCTCGGAAAGTGTTACCCAAGCAAGGTGTAAAAAGGAGACGACTTCCTACCCCAAAGCCACGGCCACAGGTAAAGCAATGCAGCAGGAGTGAGTTATTGTAATTGGTTCCCCTGTTGATTGGTGAATTCTAAATATATTTGTTATTGGTATTCAGGAGCAGCAATACGTTGTGAGAAGAACCAAAGGTCTGTCAGGTCTGTCAAACGGGGAACAAGTTAAGAGGGAAGAGTTATGTGTTGCGACGCAACTACAAAAATGTCGCAACAAGGTTAGTCAGTGAACTTTATCTAAATGATGAAACTGTATTCATTAAAATTCAGTGTCCCATTATTCATTTCTAGTTGTACAGGAATGTTTTTTATATGACCATACGCTTTTCATGTTTACAGCAACCAGCGGTCATTTGCCGTGTTGATGCATTTTCGAAGTTGATCAAAAGGTTTGATGCTTCTAGAATTGAAGTTGTTAAACAAATGGGTTTTGGTGGGATGCTAATGTTGAAGTTGACCCAACTCTCGCGACAGTTCTGCTATTGGTTAATGACTAGGGTGGATGGAGTTGCCCAGACCTTGGTTGCAGGTGATGGCAGAGTCTTACCGTTGTCTCCAACACAATGGAAATGCATATTTGATCTCCCAATGGGAGGTAAGACGGTTCCCTTCGACGTGGTTGATAGTCCGGCGTTGGTTGTTAAGGCTGCGAAGGTGGCTCGGAAATTCACAATGGTGAATGGGGAGGGAAAGGAAATGGTTTCTTTACGTTCAGTCATCGATGCGTTAGTCGAAGAGGATGAAGATGGCAACGTCACCCAGCTAGAAACCGAATCGGCCCGTAGCAAATTCCGTACTGCTTTCTTGATGGCGCTCTTGGGTCTGGTCATATGTCCTTCGACTGATGGATCATATATGTCTAAGCCCTTGATGCAAGCGTGTACTGTGGCAGACATGTCAATTGAATATGATTGGTGTACGTTTGCCCATGAGTGGCTTATGACTAAGTCTTCTGAGTTTGCTGAGAAGTTTGACAAAGCTGGGTTCGTGGCGGGATGTGGTGGTTGTACCCTGTTCCTCTTGGTACTTTTCCAAACCTTTTTTCCCCATAGTGAATGTTACTTTTCGTATTATTTAAATAATTTTTGATTAAACATTTGGTGAACAGATATTCTACCTAG
This sequence comes from Spinacia oleracea, assembly GCF_020520425.1. NCBI lineage: Eukaryota > Viridiplantae > Streptophyta > Magnoliopsida > Caryophyllales > Amaranthaceae > Spinacia > Spinacia oleracea. The sequence continues at coordinate 95,771,714 of NC_079487.1, forward strand.
ATCATTTGAACAGGCCTCCTCTGTCGTGGAACGAGTTTCCAAGGATAGGAGTTTGGACAACTGAGCATGTCTTCCTGGCTAGGGATTTGGACAAGAAGGAAAGTGACGACTACGGAAAGCTATCAGTAAGTTGATCCTTTTACAATGAATCACAACACAACATTAAAATCATGTGTAGCAAACTTATTCTGGTTATTGGTTATTATTTATGGAAATGTTTAATGTTTATTGTGGCAGTCACTGGACATTGCATATGGGGAACCACATCCCCGACTCGCCAGAGACAAAATTACACCCATCTCGCAGGAAGATGAGGATTGCGAGGATACAAGGCTAGTAAATAATGTATGTAATTCATCTACGCATTTATATTTTTACATTGTATAAATCGTTCGAGTATACACACTAAAATTTGGTCATCTTCCATATATGGTACAGATTATGAAGTTGATCACACCTTACCTAGAGAGGCTGGAGGAGAAGATTGATAAGTTGCAAACGGCACGGGACAACACAAGACCCTTTGGCTTTCCCATACATGACCAGTTCCATATCCATTCTCCGGCTCATCATTTTGCTGACGATATACAAGATCTTGATCTTGGTTTGAATCAACCATTCACGTCTCTTGAGCAACTGGGAAGTCCAAGGATAATCAATCCAACCTCACAAAGAACCCAAACAGAGCAACAAGAGATCAACAAGAAGATGGCCGCTGTCGACGATATGTTGCACATTGACAATCACCATCAAGTATCAGTTACTGATGTCATTGGCAAAGTTGCAAATGAATCTCTTCAATCCGTATTAGCACAACGTCATGAAGAGTATCATGCCAATAACGAGAATGATCCTGGGAACAATAAGGAGTTGAATCAGGACGACCCATTGACTAGTAAGGAGTTGAATGAGGATGCGCGTGACAATGATGAGGAGTTGAATGAGGATGCGCGTGACAATGAAGAGGCCGCTGCTGGAGGAGGAGGACCAAGGAGGAGGAGGAGTTTAGGACACCGAACTCATATTCCATCTGCAGCAGTATTATCAGGAGATTTCGTGTCTGGTACAAACCAAAGGGTCACAGGTCCGGTTAATGACATCACTGCGTTCGTTAAGAGATGGAAAGATTTGAGAGACGAGGCTAAGTAAGTTAATCAACTTATAAGAATATGATCCCATTTCATTTAATACCTTAAACTAAAGCAGTTCTGTTTTGCAGTCCAGGACAAGTCATGATTACCTGCGATGGCAGGAGTGCAACCCAAAGAGACTGCTATGGGGTCTTGCATACAAGAGCGAGGGTCAGTGCTGACTATGTAAGGATGGCTTCGGAGATGTATATGAAAAAGTGGGCAATGGATTACGAAGGCAAGAGTCGGAGAATTATGCTTGACCCAACATTTGCGGTAATTACGCCTTGAATTGAATTATTACGCCTTAAATCACATTTTTGATTATTTAAATCACACTTTTAAGTTTGAATTCGTATATCACATTTTTAATTATTAAAATCACATTTTTAAGTTTTAGGTGTTTAGGGTTTACACCAGAATATATTTATTGAACATCATTTTATATTACAGATGAGGGTAATTACGAATAAGGATCCTTTTGAACATCTGGCAAAGAAGCACGGCCAACCTCTTCGTGACATAACTGCATCCCAGATTTGTGTGGTATTTTTCCTAGTTTTAACATTCTCCTTTCACATGTTCTCTGAATAAACAAATAACTAATAATTCCTGTGGTAATATGATGGAATCAGATTTTTGTTCCTGTATTGGACGATGACCATTGGTGGTGTGCTGCATTTGAGTTGAAGGAGAAGACCATATGGTTCATGGATACTGTGTACCCCAACCCCGAAGAGAAGCATAAGTCTATTCTGAAAAATATGGTATGTTTTGCTTCCAAAGTTTTTACGCCGAGAAAAATATGGCATGATTGTCATTTACAAACTACAATTTCTGGGGTTGATGTGAATGCTTTACATCACAGATCCCGGCCATCGACACGATGTTAAATGTCCATGACCCCCAGTGGGAACTAGGCACAATGGGTAGTTGGGGAAGACAACTAGTCGAGCTTATGAACAACACCGACAAGTATGTGAACCAGAGGATTTAAATCATTCTGTGTGTCATTTAAAATTTATTCCCCCGTTTAATCACAACTAGTTTTCTTGCAGTCATAGCTGCGGCGTACTAATGTTGGGATGGATAAAGTCATCGGCCGCTCGTATCGTATCAAGATATGGAATGGTAAGTGGCTTTGTATTTAGCCCTCATATATATTGCTCCTTATTACCATTCATTCATCGTTGTAGGAAAATATTGTTGTGGCTCGAAAAGCGCTACTAATGGAAGACTTTCTCTCGGAATTTAATGAAGCAAAGGATGAAGCATTGTCAGCAATCACCTGTACTTGAAAGGCATCTGATGATTCTCGTAGTAATATTATGTAACTCTTGGAAACTGTTTATTAGCCGGATTATCTAATGTTTAAGATTTGTGTCGGATTTTCTGGTGGTAATGTTTACTGCTGCTTTTGGATAATTCACTTTACTGCTATGCGGATAATTTACTGCTATGCGGATAATTTATATCTAAGGGTCTTGTTAGTTGATTTTGGATTATTATCGTTTACTTAACTCTTTTCTTTGTAAGTGTTTTATTATTTGCCTGGCAACTTTAAAATCTTATTATCACCACCAAAAGTGGGTCAAATGAAAGTCAAGTGTTTTATTATTTGCCTAAGTGGTGGTACCAAATAAGAAGTGTACGAAGTTTGGCAACTTTAAAATCTTATTATCACCACCAAAAGTGTAGCAAATATAATGGGTTTACTTGAAGTCGAAGTTCTTGGTACATCTAATGTACCAAATTCGATGTTCTGGCTACATTTAATGTACCAAATCGAAGTTCTGTTACGACATGAAAACGTACCAAAGTCAAAGTTCTGGTTAAATGCATTGTACCAAACTTGAATTTAGGACTACATGAACTGTACCAAAGCCAAGTTGGCAAATGTCATACTCATACCAAAGTTGACAAATGACATATACCAAAGTTGACAAATGTCGTATACCAAAGTTGACCTGCATTTCACTACCTGTGTGCATTTCACTACTTGTGTTCATTTATCTGATTGATTTCATACATAACTACAAATCAGGGATCTTAATTGGCGCATAAATATCTTATTTCTACCTGGATTCCTTTAAAACAAAAGACCCCTTAGTTCACAGTAGAAATATAAACATACAACATCAAATGTTTGGTCATAAACTAACTTCCACACAAACTTCCAAACTAACTTCCAAACTAAGTACCAGAATTCAAATGCAACATAGTTGCCGAAATACATCCAAAATACATCCAAATTACATCCAAAAACTTAAGTTCAAGCACGTAAACACGGTCTACACACGGACTTGCCTCCCAGAAATAAGGTCGTACACCTCAGGTCTCCTCACATTCAACTCGCACAAGATGTCATCAACAGCAAGTGATACCCTTGCATCCTCTATTGCACCCTGATGATGATAGCAAATAAATATGATAACATTACTACAGGACTATTGTTTTCAAGAACACACACAACTAAACACATGGAACTAAATGAACGTACCGGTTGGAATGTGGGAGAAATTTTGTTGCGTTGGACTATGTCCTTTATCCATGCTAGCATTACAACACAACTTGACACACTGCATTACAGTGATCAAACCATATAATCCTTATATAAACAAACCAACTTATATTTACGCGAAGCGATTGCGTATATTTACGCGAAGCGATTGCGTTGGGTTACTTACTCATCGCTTGGTGGGACAGAAACAAGGTCAACCCCCCATCCACTCAGTCCATCCTTTACCCATGACTCGTCTTTAGAGTAAAACAGGGTGTCCAAGTACTTGAACTACAAGAATAACAAGTCAATCATATGTATGAAATGTATGCGATAATTATTAAATGTTTTTAGATACAATCATTACCATGTGGCTAATCAGACGACCGTGCTCAGACAAAGGCTCGTCTGATGTAGGATCAAGGACCCAAATCCGCTTATCCTTCATGGATAATGCAACACAATACCAACGTGTGTGCGGTGGAAGTGTGAAGTACATGTGCAACACGGGTACTACAACCTGGCATGAATTGCAAAATAGATACGATAAGTTAAATGGTAAATTAAAAATTTACCAATAATTATCACAAATGTATTTAATTTAGAATGTGATGTTATCTCACATACCACAAACATTTCCCGAATGACGAGGTTTTCAAAGGGGGCACCGAATGGGGCTACAAGAGACTGAGGGGGTTCGTTTGTTTGTACCTTAACCTGCCACAATTAGAAGGTGTACTAATTACCTCAAGATACGTTTACAAAAAAATTATCAGATCATGATAACATAGATGAGAAATACGTCTGAAAACTAACCCCGAAACCAGGTTCAAGCATTACACTTCGTCCTCTACCGGCACCCAATTCTGCCTTCCACCTGCTAGTATACATCTTACTAGCCACTTTGACGTATTCTATCCCCGCATACTCATCCATTGCTACCATTCGATACATCTGATATTTGCTTAGACATAAACCATCGAACTCAATCAACTCTGGTCCTTCATCCCTGCATATATTGATCAATTGAAGGATAATCAACTGTCGTATTCCAAGTTAAAACTTGTAAACATTAACAAAATACAAATACATTAATAATCATAATTTACTAAAAAGTTTGACATTTACTTGCTATTTCCCTGGCACTCCTTGATGAAAGCAACCAATTCCTTCTCCATATCAGTACGACTCTTCCGGGAGCTCCTAAGAGGTGAAACTCCCTTTAAAATTTCAGTGGTGATTACCTGTGCAATTTGGATATGTATATAACCCAACATTAAAATTATCTAAGATAAGTATATCTTGGATTGTTCATTCACAGTAGTGTAAGAAAATGTACCGGCTTCTGAGCATGAGATTGTACTTCAGTCTGTAGCGTGGTCATAGATTTCGTAGGGACAAAACAATCAGAGGAAGAGGGAGCCATAAATCCAAGAACATCTGAGGTAACCGCAGAAGAAGGACCAGGGGTTATAGGATCACTCACCAAAACTGGAGAGACTGAAGTGGAAGGAGGAGGGAACCCAAAGCCTCGGGTGCCAATACCCCGAGCTGAACCAAAGGCCGGTGCAAAACCCACCGGCGACGGAACTCCAAACTGCTGTGCAGTGGCCGTAGGAATTGTGGTCGGCCTCATTGTCTGCGTACCTCCGAGAGCAGGGCAAACAGCCACACCACCCACACTACCACCACTTGTACCTCCACTTTGAGTGTCCTTCAACCCACTATCTTGTTCCCTCACCCCTACTATTCTTGACAAATCAAGTTTCATACTTCTTAAAACCTCTCCTTGGTTGTGCATTTGCTCCTCGATTCTCTCAAATCGGCTTGTTAAAACATTCAGAACCTATATACAAATTTCAATCACACAATCAGAATATCTAGTGCGCGCGCGGGACAGAAGCCAGAAACTTATAAACTAATCAACTAATAATCTAATTAAACCAAATTGGATTAGAAACAATAGATTAAACCTCTTTTGCAATGTAGGAACCCCGCATATCTCTTGGCAATCGAGGATGGTGTCTCTCGCCGTAAGCAACATCAACAGACTGGTTGTGGAACATCAAAATAAAACATCAGTCCATATATGAATGAATCATTATACTGCTGAATCACTACTAACACAACAGAAATTTTTGGTATTCCATCTCACCTGAGTTCTTCCATAGTCACCTCCAGCTTTCTTGTCTGCCTCTATCAGGGCATCCACATCAGATTGGGACCACACAGCCACCCTCGGCATAACACACCATTGCCTAGGAACAACATTCAGGTGGTCCAGGTAGAACACCTACAACATTAACCAACTTGCTTCAGAATCAAATAAGAGCTTTGCAAAATTATACACAATAAATAAAAATATTTTCAGTTATACCAACCGTCAAAAATAGGCTGCAGCCCCCCAATCCAGAAACAACTCCATGCTGATCAAACTGATGTGCAAACATTTTGCACCATATCTTTAGCCACTCTAAACAGAACGTGCACAAATCATATGAATTTGACTCCGGTGCTACCGATGCGGCAGGTAACAACCTTCCCGCCAAGGTAAACCCGTCTGTGCTTGGGCACAACACCAGCTCCAGTATAACAATCATAAAGGCTATTCTAAATTCAAATTCCTCCTCTCTTGTTACAATTGGGACAATAGTAGCCACCGCCTTACCCTGTCCATCCCTCATCCCAACTGCAAATTCCCAAGCTTTCTGAACAGAAACCCCACCACTATCCCCATACATCTGAACAATATGGTCTGCTATATTCCTATGGCGTGTGTCTAGGTTTCCATTAAGAGATGGTACAGGCTGAGTACCCATAGGCAGCCCCAAAACACAGTTAAATTGGATGGGATCCAGGCTGAATTCCATATCGCCCCCACCATAAAACACCCCATTAGCACCATCTACCCTGGTCACTAACCAGTAGGCAAATTCTGGGGACATGTTGCGCAGTTTCACGGTGAGGAGGGCTCCAAACCCCATTTTTCTAACTAAATCCCTTCGACTGTCATCCAACAGTGACACCAACTTTGAAAACACCTCAATCCTATCATTCTCATGTATGCCTTTCCTCAGCCTGGTGGACACAACAGTCTCCGATTTCTTCACCTGAGCACCTACACTCAACTAAGATGCATACAACAATGCCCACTAAATCAAAACCATGTAAGAATTGATCATAAACATTTGTTCTGATTAATTTTCAATCACAAAATAGATATCCATGAAATAGGTAGTTAACCATTCAACAAACCATCGGTCTAATAGTAGTGGTTAAGTTATGAATACTAACGACGTCCTCGTCATCGTTGCTCTCTGTACGTGGCTCCTCCTCTCCACTAGTCTCCGCATCATAGACTTTTCTCTTCTTTCCACTGGAAGAACCTTCCACTGCCTTTAGTCCACATGCAGTTGTTCTCTACGCACACAACACAACAAGTTTACTTATGTCTGAATATTAAAAATAGAATTGGATTAGAATTGGATTCTTCTATTTAATACAATAGCATTCTTGTACTAATTACTGTTCGTGCTCCTGCCCTTGTAGACACGCCTTTTCCCTTAACAACGTCTTCCTCTGTTTTTTTCTCCTTTGGAAGTGGAGCATTACGTTTACCCATTTTCCTAAAAAATTATAAAACTTAATGACTACAATAACAACGTAAACTAAACACAAGAAATTCACAACATTCCAAAACTTCACACTGCAATTACTTTTAAAATGCACACATATAAACATCCACACATAATTAGACCAGTAATTAGACCCAGTTTGGTACAAATCTACCAATCCAAATCTCATTTGCGATACCAAACTGTCAAACACTTTCAGTACCATTTTAGGATCAATATAAAATTATGATCCTTTTTAAAAATAATTCTATATTTTAAGTACTATTCTCCATATTATCAACACTATTTTTAACAAATTTCCAAAATTTAGGCGACATCAAATATACCAAATTTGTTCAAATATCAAAACCCAGTTACAAAACAACCATTATTCATACTCCTAATTCCACCAACAGCCTACAAAACCCTAAACAAATATTAAAAAACGATTATTAATAAACGAACTAAAACATGCAGCAATTAAACCAGAAACCCTAACTAACTGAAAGCCAGAAATTCTTAAAATTAGACGACTTTAACAATTAGGATTACAATCCTAAACCCTCCAATAAGCCTAAATACATTAACTTTTTAAATTTTCGATTTGGGTTTTAGGGTTTTACCTCTTGATGACAAATAATTCTTCCTCCAGCGCAATTGCTTTTCACGAATTCACCAAATTAACGAACAATCCTAGCTCGTCTTGAAAATGGAGGTGTGAATTTTTTGCCCAAAATTCCCGAAATCTGAATTTCTTGCTCGTCTTGACTGCAGGAGGAGCACGAGGAAGAAGGACTGCTTTGAAGGAGGAGAGAGAATAACAAGGAGGAGAGAGACAATGTGAGTATTAAATACCTCAAATTCAAAATTTTTGAAATCTGAAATTTTTGCCAGCAATGAATAACGGAGTCCGTTATTTCCAAGTAGGCCTCTCTCTTTTTACGGTGAAAATACCATAATGCCCCCACTTGTGTCCAGATTGGACACAAGCCATTATGGAGCAAGACTTCCTCCAGTCAATGTTGCCAAAATGTCTATCAACTCTGGAAGAAAATCCTCAATTGCCCTTGCCCCTGTTACTCCAGAAAAAGAAATGCCCGCATCTCTTCAATTTATATAATTAGATGTTGGTTTAGGGAGTGGAGCGTCAACAACCACCCTATCTTTTTACCAACCTTGTATATGAAAATTATTAGATACACCAGGATACACCGTGCACCCAAGGATATATTTATGTGCATTGGTGGTCTCCACCACATTTTCTCCTCACATATAAGGAGAAAATGTGAGAAGGTGCACCATACACCCGGATACATATTATATGTTATACTCCCTCCGTCTCTTTTTGTTTTTTACGTTTGGTATTTTGCACGCGTTTTAACGACTAATTAATGTGCATTGAGATTATTCTTAGTTTTTATGTAAACGAGGAAAATTACGTTTATTTATAATGTTTTCACTCTTATCAAAATTCTGATATTGGGAAAATGAGAAAAAAGTTAATGTCATAATGGAAAAGTGTGAGAGATTAAATGATCCAATGGATTTAATTGGTTAAAATAATAATTATACACAAATTTTGATAGAATATTAAATCATTTATATGATAATATAAAAGGAAATGTAAAGAACATTTTGAAACACCCAAAAAAGAAAACGTAAAAAATAAAAAGAGACAGATAGAGTACCTTATATAGCATCACTATCAATACCTTGGAACTTCATATGAACATTTTATTCCACACACCATAGTTAGTGAATTTCCTTTTTGGGTGTATTTTCCCATTGGGTGATAAATGAGTGCGATCACAGAACACGAGTTTGCAAAGCTAATCTTAATTTAATCTTAAACATAGTCCACTTAATTAACATAAAGTTTCCTTACTTTAAAAATTGATTTCCTAATTAGGATGTAACGTTGCCAATTCCTTAACCACGCAAAAAATTAACATTTAATATAGAAAATAATATATCTTGAGACTGGGAAGAAACAAGTTGTATTAACAATAATGAAATTAATGTCCCACCATCTAATTATCTAATAATGAATCTTTCTAGAGTACTTGAAATGTATTAATGACGTGGCAATGGTTGGGTGTTATTCGATGCCCAATCCAATGGAAATCTAATGTCCTATCCTTAAAGTAAGGCAATTTTGAGAATTTGGGATATGGCAATTTTCTTTCTCCTAGACAAAAAATCTTTAGTCAAAATCTATGATGAATGAATATTGCGGAGCATTTCTATTTATTGTCCTTGGTCGTTTAAAGGGATTAATGTTTCAATATATACCGGACATCAATAATTATAAACCACAACTTTTATGTAAGGTTGTTTTATCAAAAAGATCACCTTGATTACTGTTATTGGTTAACAAATTAGTTATGATGTGTAACTAATTAGTTACATTGCTTAACTAATTAATTTTAGTGATTAACTAATTAGTTTCAATGCTTAATTTATATGAGACCAAGATAACTTTTTATGTAAAACCGCCCTATATAAAAATTTGTAAATTATAAATATAAAGTTTTATTGAGCGAATATTATTATATCCATTTGCCCCAACGAACTCCCAAACAAGGAGCTTAGCCCTAAACCCGATAAGCGAAATCCGGTGTTGGATCATACGAAGGTAGACCACGATTAGTATATATACTCCAGCCTGTTATTATAAAAATAAATAATTGCATTATTTCATGTTAATAGCAACGCAAGAGTGTTGTGGCCTTGTGGGTGCTTAGTCCCTGGGCATTAACATAATAGGGTTTAATAGCAGCCATATATCCATGTTTGAAGCTATCCAACGTTAATTCTAGTATAATATTTAATAATAAATGGTGGCTCATCAATTACGCAATGGACACTGGACAGCCCATGGCACGTGCAAATATAGATAATGGAATTATGGTGTTGGTTCGTCAGTCCGTGCGTCACGTGCGACCAAGTCAACCAAGTGTCCAAAACTAAGTTAGCCCTTTGTGGCTTTCAAAGGATAATTTGTACAATTAGAGTACAGGTACGAGTATTGTAGTACACTATTTTTTCTTCAAAAAATCATAAATAAACCAAAAGAAATTCGTCAAAAATCTAGATTTTTGTTTAAATATTAAGGGAAAAAAATAGCTTATTTGGAGGAAATTTAAGACCTGGGAAACGGCCAATATGTTAGGAACGGCTTCGGATCGGATTCCGATCAATTATTTTGGGTCACTTTTACGGGTTGGGCTCCATTTGGATTTCGCCGTTTCGAGTTTGGTTTGGTTTTTTGATGGCAGGAGTAGGTCGGTTTGGATCAGGACTTCGGGTCAATATCATTTTGGTTCATATAGGATTGGTTTATATATCGGATTAGTTTTTCGGGATAGATCAAGTATTTTGAGTTAGATCGGATATTTCAGTTTTCAAGTTTTGATCAGGTTATTTCACTTTATATTTGGTCTTTAATCATTATCATGTAACATTATTTATTTTTAAAATATAATTAAAGGAATAAGCGTATACGGTCTAGAATTTACTTGTTTATGGTATGAGAATTAACGTAAACTAAGGGTTACATTTTCACATTGTAACAAGTGATAATTTAAACGACTCTGGTCTTACTTCTAGTACGAGACACATACAAATATAATAATACTTCGTAGTGAATAGTGATTGATAAAAATTTGTCATGATTTAGTAAAGAAATTAGTATTTGAGACCAAATGCATGGATTACTTCATTGGCCATATGTTGCGTTGCTGAAGCGGATTCAAAAGTTTTCTAGGACACAGGACATTGGGGCTCGTGTTGCTGCTCATATTTTCACCAGGATAGGTTTTGCTATAGCCAGAGGAGTGGGGGCCCAGATTGTATCTCGGCTGCCCACTAATAATAATAATAATAATAATAATAATAATAATAATAATAATAATAATAATAATAATAATAATAATAATAATTGTAATAGCCCGCACTTAACGAGTTGCTTACTTAATTCACTTAAACCTTAATTAAACGAACTTAACTTAAAACAGTACTTAACTTAATTACAAACTCAAACAAGGGATCAAAATTCATAAATTATAAACTAAAAGCTCTTATAACAAATAATACAACCAACGATAAACTCTGGAATGACCTAATTACACCTTGGAGAATTCGTAATCCTGCCTCGAAACATATAAGACCTTTGAATGAATCTACGCACCTTCAACCAGAATTAAGACTCGAACTGTGCCACCTGCAAAACACATCTTAACTCTGCCCCCACCAGGACAGGTTCATAAAACAAAATCAGTGGAAATTTATCTAAGTACACATATCAACCTTAAATACGTTTGATAGGTGGCTCAAAATAGTTTTAGTTTTTATGTTTTGCTTTGAAGAACACTTCATCAATTCAAATCATTTAGAAAACAATATTTGATAAAAAAGCATTATTTCATGAAGTTCGTATGATTCAAACAGCTTTGTTCTTTGTAAAAGAGAAACAATGCAACCAATTTACCATAGATAACTCATTACCTTAATTAACATCTCACAAAATTGTCAAACTTTGCAATCACCTCAAACGTGATTAGACACACAACCTATAACTCATTCAGCTATTTTCACACTCCTTATCATTTCGAATCATAACTTAAGCCGATATTTTCTCGTAACGATAGCCAAGTATACCTCCAAACGTGAATATTTTTTTGCCAATTCATAAACTATGCCACCATGTAAAACTCATAAAATATATTTATAATTTAACGTGAAACTCATTGCACAACATTACCAGTCATATAACTCTGCTTTACTTGCTAAAAGAATATATGATTCAACAATATTAGACCAATCGTTCTTGAGACCAACTTGACAGACCAACTTTATTCCACTATGTAAAATATACAATTCAACCTCAACATAATAATTTTACAGTTGGGGAAAGTGAACACGAATAGAGAGGGGTCACCACGACCAACTGTGATGGGGGCTGTCGCCCTCCGATTTACCATATGCTTGCAAGACTTACAGGACGCGTCCTAAGGGCACCACGCCCTGATATAAATTAGCACCACGCTCGATATAAATTTTGTTCATCACTGATGCATGCGAGCACCACGCAACACATACACGACTATTTTTCCCTACGGAAAACACTTTGCTACCAATTTATACAAATTCATTCTCAGATTTCATATCCAATCCTTCAATCATGTATTAATTTCTAACTCAATATAATTTAACTCGGATTCTTACTCAAACAATTCTTACAACTAATTATCATCTCGAGACTTGTTGACACTTTATTCTTACATAGACATTCTTCTTCAATTTATTCCATTGACTTAACTTCTTAAACTACTATCTCATAAATTGACCTCTCATAAGTGACTTCCTTTAACATAGTCCCATTTGAGACTCTAACGAAATATTAACTAGGCTCGTTATGTGATTTAATATAAATATTAAATGTTAGATTTAACTATGTAAGCTTAATGTGCCTGAAATATGTTTTATAAATATTTACGTTAAACTTAAATGATTAAAATTAACATTAATATTCATAGAAATACTTATTAGTTGTATTTCAAACGCATAAGTTATGAAACAGGAAAACTTGATTATTAATTTCAAAGTACGTCGTTTACTCTTTATAATAAACTCCTTTTAAAACTAGCTTGTTGAAAATTTCTTTATTTGCAATTATTGTCATTTGAAGAACTCAAAGCAAATGAAAAAAAAAACATCTTTAGTATAATAGTTCCAACTCTTAAGTTTATTAAACACTTTTAATATTGTTCACATCTAGTTTAAGTTCCATAATTCATAGATTTAAGAAAAAAAAACATGAGACTTTTAGGAAATTCCAAAATAAATATGGCTTGTTAGGCATGATTATAAACCCTTGATTAAGAAAAAAAACATGCGTCTTAAGAAACTCAAGTAAATGTGACCCGGTTGAATGAAAATATAAACCTATTTGAAAATAGAACATCTTAGAATTGATTAAAGTTACTTCTTTGACTTCACTTAATCTTATTTTAGGATCTCTTAATTTAGCATCAAGACCTTAGCTCCTTTAGAGACTCGAGTATGACTACTTCTATTACGCAAGCACCTATGCTTAATCATTAACGTATTCAATTTATGATTAACTCTTTTAGGACTCCCTTAACCTTTTGACTCATTCACATACCTCGTGATTAACCATGACACTAATTTACTCTCAAGTTCAACCTCAAGAACCCTTGATGAACTCAATTTCTAATCGCACAATCTCTCGACTCAAACCATCTCTCACTCGAATTCCCAATTGACACAAACATTCATTCATAAGAATCATGGTTCTAAAATAAACATTATAACCCAATTTGCAAAGCACAATTAAATTGGCAAAGCCATAATTCAATTTGCAAACACAAATCAATTTGCAAAATACAATTCCATTTGCAAAGCACAATTTAAAATCCATACATATATACATACATATACACAATATTTAAATACAAAATATAATTTCAAACATTGAAGAAGGTTGGACAATGTGTACCTTCAATCCTAATGCATAAACACCAAAGCTACATATTCGATCATCATTCTTCGCTTAACTTCATGACTCAAATCTTCTTAAACCATTCTCCATCAATTCACCTCAACAAGAAAGACTTAAATTAATATTTACTCACTCTAATCGAACTAGAACTTAATGAACTCTTTTATGAAATCTTAATTGATTTTCGGAAAAAAAAACTTAATTTAGAACTAACATGGCACGTATTTTATTTTTTAAAAAAACGTATTGGATTTTCTAATCATAATTCGTGATTGAAAACATAAATTCAACAATTAAATTTATATAATTAATGAATATTAATCGATTAAATTATCAAATTGAAAATCTTAATTACATAGCCATTCAAAAACTTTCTCGAAACAAAAATCTGAATTACTCAATTACATTATCAAAACCTGTTTAATTCAATATCAAAAAAAAAAATCATTTCTATAAAATCAAACAAACAATCAATAACAAATTAAACTCTCATCATTTTTGCAATGGAAATGGATAAACTGAAAAACAGATAGAATAAAGATTGGGTTGAGTTATACCCTTAAGGAACATAGAAGGCAGAGAATTAGCAATATGAGCTTCCACATCAACAACAACAAGGTGAAGCAGCAGCAATAGCAGCTACGTCGCACCGCCGCAGTGGTGGGCGAGCCCGACAGAGAGTCAGAGAGAGATGACATAGGAGAGCAGGGGAAGAGAAAGAAGAGAAAAAACATCAGGACAACTAACAAACACAACGTACAAGGTGGACATCATCACCACCACAGCACGGCTCCAGCGGAGGAAGCAGTGCACCGAACAAGAGGAGGGAGAGAAAACCAAAGAAGAGAAAGTTAGGGTTTTCTTCAATTTGGGGGTTTTTAAATTCAGTTCAATTTCATATAACTAATAGAGGGGATTTGTAGAATTCACCAATTGGAGATGTAATAAGAGGAAGAAAGGATGGCAGCCATGGCCACCGTTGGCGGCGGCAACAGACTCGAGCTAGCATAGGGGATATGGGAGGAATTTCAACAAGGAAACACCACACGAAAACTAGAGTATCACGCCGGAAAATGGAAGAGAATATGGTGTGGATTGCCGGTGGTGATGGAGCAATAGCGTCGGTAGAGGAGGAAGGCGAAGGTGAACGGAGGCAGTCGGGTGAGTGAGAGAGGAGAAATTAATAGAAAATGGGCTTCATGGGTTTTGATTTCTTAAGCACAAAGAACAAGCTTCTAGAGCAAAATGACTACATGGCAAAAGAGTATGCGTTTGACATTTCTAGGTTAGGGAATTTGTCAAATGTAAATGTAGAAAAGAGGTCACACATTTACAAAAGTCATTTTACTCCAAAAAAAAAGATTTCAAAGCTTAAATATAATTAACTTTAATCAAATGAATAAATTCTCTAACGATTTGATTTAGAAAATGTTTATTTAAAGAGAATCAATTAACGAAAATAATTTGTCACTAATTCGATTTTAAAACTTAAATCATAATTCATAATTAATCTTTGAGTTTAAACAAATTTTAGGAGAACATGTCATTTAATCCTTAAATGAATTATTTTTTCAAAAAATTTAAATTGGAGTGAAATTTGATACCTTAATCCAAAGAATAGTTTAGATTACGACCAATCAACCTAAATCTTAAGTTCGTTTCAAAGGAAGTATTTTGAGAGCGAGTTTAAGACTTAAATATACTTAGCACGAGATTACGAACTTCCTAAAAATCAGAGCTATTACAACAACAACAACAACAACGATAATAATAATAATGATAATATTATTAATAATAATAATAATAATAATAATAATAATAATAATAATAATAATAATAATATTCATCGTTGTTGCTTTTTGGGCCGGCAACGGTACTCACGGCGGGTCCAGGTGCGGTGGTTTCAGGTCGACTAGGGCAGGCAAGGTTGTGCGGTGGTTTCAGCACCAATTCAGCAGTGGTTTCAGTGGTGGTTAGAGGTGGATCGTCGGCTGTTGCATTTAAACGACGACAGTTTTGGGCAGTTTTCACGGCAGTTTAGGTTCGGTATCCAGGCCATTTATCGTCAGGGTCAGTTCCGAGAAGGTTACCGGCGAATTGGGGGTTTTTGTTTCAGTGATCAGTTTTAATTTCGGCGTCCGTTTTCACTGCAGTTTTGTTCGGTTTCCAGGCCATTATTCGTGAGATCAGTTTCGAGAAGGTCTCCGGCGACTTGGGAGTTCGTGTTTCAGGCAGTTAGTGATCAGTTTTATTTCCAGCAGTTGCAAGCGAGTTATTGGTGTTTCTGGTGTTGGTGTTGGTCGTTGCTGGTTCGTTCGCGTGCTGGAGTTACCGTAGTGATTGGCGTCGTTGCTGGTTGTTGGGGTTGGCGCCGTTGCTGCTTGTAGGTGTTGCTAGTTCCGGTGCTGCTTGTGTGGTGTGTGGTTGCAGGTTCGTGGGAGCATCATATCCCACGGTGCTGTTGTGGTTTTCGTTTTGTTGTTTGTGCTTTGTCTTGCTTCTAATTTGTCCTCTTGTTGTGGTTGCTTTGTCTTGCTCCTACTTTGTCCTCTTGTTGTGGTTTTTTTGGGTTGCTGCTGCTTTTCCTGGCTATTTTGACTCTGTGATTGGTTGTGCTACCACGGGCTACTCTACTGCCTACTAATGTGGTGCGTTTTTATTGCCCATTTGTGGGTCTTAATGGGTGTCAAGATGGCGGGGGAGATGGGCTTACTAGGAGCTCTTTGATAACTCATCTTCGTGATCGTCATTGTAGTGATGATGTCGCTAAAGCAGTAACACGACACTCTCTTACCACTGACTTGGCTATTTTCACTGAGCCTGAGTTGACCTTGGGTCGTATGGGGATTTGGCTTTGCGGGGATTTTTTTAAGACGCATGTTATACGTTTAAATGTCGTCATGGTGCAGGTTCTAATTTTGTGGCCCCACCTGATAATGGGGATGGTGTTGTTCGGTTTGTGCTCTATGGTCTTTCTAAACTGCAACTCAATTCCGATGTACCTAGTCATGTGGGTACTACGGTGCAAGAGCTTGATTGTGGTTTTACCGTCACTCTTCTTGACAGATTGCTTTCTACACGTCTTTGCACCGTGAAATCCATCCCTCGTAAATGTCGTTTGGGTTTTTCCCTGGTATTGAAAGGCGCGCTTGATAAGGTGATTTGCAAGCCTGGCGACATCTCTTGTTGGGTTAGTCTTCTCGTGTTGCCTCTGTGTATCCTTCGGACCTTTAGTCCGAGGAGTAATCGGGAGTGTTCTTCTACCGTCAGGCGGCAACTGAAGGAAATAATGCCCTTGGTCCAAGTATGCATTCTATGTTAAGTCTAATAAATGCGGTTCAGTATTAATTAACAAGTTAATAATTCAGTGAGATCAAGTGAGCTGAATGCCTAGCTAGAGGCCGCTTCAGTTCAAGTGGAATTAATGATATTAATCCACAGCTTACTCTTGACTGAACCCGTAGGGTCACACAAATAGTACGTAAACGGATCAAGTATTTAATGGCATTAAATACTCCATCTATGAATATTCGGAACCGACGGATCTTGGTTTCAGTGGGAGCTAAGATCGTCACAGGCAAGAAATGAATACTCCGGAAACGATGATATTGCCGGAAACGGAAATATGGATCGTATCGGAAATATGAATATTATCCAAGTCGTAGATGTTGCCGGAAACGGAAACATGGTACGTATCGGAAAATATTGTTGGAAATGGAAATATTACCAGAATCGGAAATATTGCCGGAAACGGAAATATTGTCAGAATCGGAAATATTACCGGAATCGGAAAATAATTCCGGAAACGGAAATATTAAATATTTGTTCGAAACGGAAATTAATTCCGGAATCGGAAATATTAAATATTGTTCGTATCGGAAATAGATTCCGGAAATGGAAATTTAATCGGAAGCGTATCGTACGAATTAGCATCGGACGAGGCCTGCCGGACGAAGGCCCAGCACGAAGCCAGGCCATCGCCCAGCAAGCACGCACGCCACAGCCCAGCGCGCACAAGGCCGCGCATACGTGGGCCGCGCTGCGTGGGCTGCTGCTCGCATGCATGGGCAGCCCTTGTGGCTGCCGTGTGTGTGTGAGTTTCAGCTCATGCGAGATTCCTGAATCTGCAAGAGTCAGTGTATGATTAAATGTCTATTCCTATTGGATAAATTGATTAAGTAGAATTCATGTAGAATTCTAATTCCAATTAATTCGCATCCTACTAGGATTACGATTCCTTTTCCATAACTCTATAAATAAAGGCCTAGGGGTCATAATTTATATACAAGTTTCAAAGTATTCAAAAGTGAGTTTTTTGAGAGAAAATTAAAACCCATCTTGCCCCAAAAGTGCCGAATTTTCTGAGTACCTTAAGGGCGATTCTAGTTGGTCAATCTTAAGGCGGATCCGGACGTGCTGTGGACTTTCTACGGAGGGACGACACTTGGAGTCCTAAAAGACTTGTTCTTGTTCGGTTCGGGCGCAGCTAGGGAAGGCACGCAACAAAGAGTATGCATCTAAACTATGCTAAATGATTATGTGTAAATAATATGTTTCCTGGGTTAATGGTTGTTTCCGCATGATTTATGTAAATGTCATATGTATCATAACCTAACAGTGGTATCACGAGCCCCTTATTATTTTCATAATCTAAATTGCATGAACATGGTTAAATATTACAAATTTGCAAGAATTAAAAGGGGTGATTAATTTTCGTAATTGTTAATTAATTGCAAATTGCGTTTATTTAATTATATGTACGCAGTTTTTCGGCAGTTTCTTCATTACTCATCCGAATTGAGTGATTTTTGTGTCAATTCCGCATGTAAAAGGCATTCTAAAATTTTGACAAAAATAGTATTTTTCTGCCGAACCCAGAATTCTCAAATTCGAAGCCTAACTATGACTTTTCGAAGGTTTTAGTTTTTCGGATGCAAAATTTCGTAAATTTAAGATGTTAAATTAAATATTTGCGATTCCTGTTGATAAATCTTGAATTTTTGATTGACCTACTGCATATGTTTAACAAGTTTGAATGCCTAGTCTTGTTAATTATGCAATCTAATTTGTAATTATGATTAATTTGTTGAAAATTAGAATAATTTAGAATTAATTTGATTTTCATAATTAATTGTAATTTAATTAGAAACCTATGATTAAAAACCACCATAAAAATTGTAAATTTACGATAAATTTTAAATTTTTATGACCTAGACTTGAATCCATATCAATCGGAAATCAATTGGATAATAAATTTTCGATTTTTTCGCCCTAAAATTATGAAATTAATATTATTTATTAATTTGTCATTAATTTTAAATATAAATTTTAAATTTTTATGCGATTCGTTCAAATAACTTGCACGCACGAAGCAATGGACGCTTCGTGTTACCCTTAAGGGGTGTTGTATAATGCGGGCATGCGACGACGAGCAAGGGAGCTCGTCGCCCGTGCGGCACGAATGCAATGAGCAAGGGCGTAGTGCACGAGCGCAAGGCAGCAGCCCTGCCTTGTGTCGTGTGCCACGAGCAATGAACGGATGGGCATGGGCGAGGGGCGAGCCAAGGCAGTCGCGTGTGGGCAGCAAGCGAGCTGCGCCACAGCGCGCGCTGCCTCGCACAACAGCGCGCAGCCTCGTGCGCAGCGAGCGCAAGCTCGCGTGCCACGAGCGCTGCGCCCAGCATCACTCGCGCGCACCAGCGAGCGATCTCGCGCGCCAGCGCGCGATCTCGCGCGCCAGCGAGCGATGCAGCGCCCCAGCGAGCGATGGCTCGCGCGCACCAGCGAGCGATCTCGCGCGCCAGCGAGCGATGGCTCGCGCGCACCAGCGAACGATCTCGCGCGCCAGCGAGCGATCTCGCGCGCCAGCGAGCGAGCCAGCGCGCCCAGCGAGCGATCTCGCGCGCGCACTGCGAGCGATAGCTCGCGTGCGATGGGGCGCTGTGCGGAGGCTTGCGTATGGGACAGCAGCAGCTATGCAACGAGCGCATGGGCTGCGCGCATATGGCCAGCAATGGCTGTGTGCGTACAGCCCATGGGCGTGCAACGCGTAGGGTGTTTGCGTTACGATTAGATCGTTTTGAATGTTTAATTTGAAAATTTCAGTTCACGTAATTTTAATTAATTTTAAAATTAATAATTTGAATTAATTTCTTGGATTTTAATTTTGAATATTATAATTATAATAAATGGAATTTATTCTAATTATTTTACTAAAATTAAAATCATGAATTAATTTAAATGCGACTGAAATTAAATTAAATTTTTGGATTCAATTATAAATTTATATGAGCTTTAAATTTTAATTAAATTTGTATGTTTCCGGTTAGACTAGAAATACAATTTTATGTTTAAAATTAGTAAAGCATATGAATTTATTGGTTTGAGTGGGAGCACTTTTTAGTCATAAACTCTTGATTAGGTCTACAAATCCTTAAGGTTAAAACAACTCGATTAGAATTAATAAGGACTGAATAATTGGTAGATTATTGGTGCCCTTGATTAATTGCTGCAAATGTTTACGTGATGCATAATGTGTTTTACTAACCAGCTATGTGGGCCATTCATGATAATGAATGGGTGAATGGTATATATTGTATATGTACTGTTTTGCAGGTTATGAAGTGACTAGTATGGCCCAAATAGGATAGAAAATATGGTCTGCGTACCATTAATTTGAATGTAATTGGTCTAAAGCACCAAAGTTATTTTTCAATTCAAAATGGTCTGCGTACCATCAAATAGTTGTAATTAGTTATAGCTTATCCTATTTGAAGAAAATGGTGCCTCCCACGGAGATTTTCAAGACGGACTTTGAAGTCAAAGCTTCAAGATGAAGTCGGGCCATACTAGATCACAAATATCTTATGCATGTTTTAAGTTATTTATTGCTTTAAATATGTCTTAAAATGCATGAGATCAAAAGCTTGATTATGTTGCATGATTAAGGATTTTAGTTCACTTAAAATCTAACCAACATAGTAAGAGCCTAAAGTTCCAAACTTAAAAATTGAGTTAAAAGGTGCCATGCCAAAATATACACTTGCTTGGATATCCTTTACATCAATCTAGTAATAGTTTTCGCTCAGCGAGGTGTTACTTATTGGTCCTAAAGGGGCAAGGTACACAAATAATTGTGAGTACATGTTAGTTTTGGTGAAACTCAACGATATAAGTAAGGAGTCCTTTTATGTCGTGGCAAATTCGATAGGTTTACCTAATAAGTTCTTAGACGTACCTATCAACCAAGAATAGTTTCTAGACTATTAGCAAAAGGCTTTTGCTTACCTAAGATGTTCTAGGATTAAGTCGACAAACTGTGCTTAGTTCTTCAATGATTTTAGGATCTTGGAATCATTTTATTCACACCTGCCGGAACAATAAAATCGAATAAAATGCTAATAACTTGTTTGAATTGCATGGTTGCTTTAATTTCAAGTTATTATTCATGATAAATGTTTAGACTTTGCATGCTTCAATGTATGTTTTAATTATTGTTTATAATTAAATATCTTGCACTGCAATAAATCCTTTTAGAAAGGTAACAGTAAATTTCCTCGATTGGTAGTGAATCCAAGAACGATTCACGGAAATGAGAGAAAGTGAGCAATTTAAAATGTACGTTTCTTATAACGACTTTTATGGTTGTTTTCGATTATCAAATTCGAATGGCAAACCAATTGGTGCTTGTGAATTCAAAATACACTGTAGTTTTGAGATCATAAAGCATTGAGCTTAAACGCTCAGCTTTACCAATGGTTAACAACCTAATATCTTTGTCCATTTAATTCTCGAATGTGTCTAGTCCCTAGACATTCGAATAGATCGATGCTTAGAGAACTTTAGAAGCTTCTGGTAAGATCATCTAGTTGAAACTTAATATTCAACATAAATTAAATGTTAAGAACCTTGTTGGGTGACATTGGACATGTCTAACAAGTATAAAAGTCAACACTAAAGAATTCAATTCTTAAGACTATAAGAAAGGGTACAAGAAATAGGAAACAAGGAACAAATGAAAGGAATTTACGATTCCGTCTCTACCTATAAATTTATGTTTAAAGAGAAGTGACCTAGCAATCAAACTTCCTTGGTATCATATACCGCTTGAGGTTCTTACTTCGGTAATAACTCAAACAATGGAAGCTAGGATACACTAATGACCTACAAGTGGGAAATGAAGCATGGCAATGCTACATTAGTTGTAGGGTCATCTAGTTTGTTTTAAGTCCTTTCAAAGGCTGGAACTTAATGGCTATTTTGTTCCATAATCAGCATACCTAAAATTCTGCTTCAAACACAGAAAGACTCACATTCAGAAGAACAAAAACAATGCTTGTTTGTTTGTTTATTTGAATGAAATGGTCAATTACAGGTTGAGTCAATATGCTTGATTAAAACAAACAACTCTTTAAAGAACTTTACTAGGTTCAAATCAAACCCTTGATTTGAGTTCCATTAAATCTTTGGCATTGTTGCTTAGACCATATCAACAAGTTAACATTCATAAGCTCTATTTTGATGGACTTTTGAAAGTTGGTTGATTTCTAGATCAACTTAAGACAAGCTAGTCTTACTTGTTGAAAGTAACAAAGAATATGAACTATTGTTAGAACGCCTAGACGATAGAGTTCAAAGCTAAAGAAAGGTTTTATGACTTTATTATTTCACATGGATTTGAGTGAATATAGGTTTATTTACTCAAATGTGATATAAGTTGAATCTGTTTGGCTAGTTCAAAGATTCAAAAGTATAAAATCCACTTGGCAAGAAATCATAAAGATCTAGGTTAGATCATGTTGATGATTACTTGAGACCAAATATGATCATCAATGATTGTGTGTTGTAATTTCACAATCTAGGTCCATAAGATATGGCATATCTTAGTTGGAATAATCGAAGTCAATTAGTACTTGATTCGATCAATGACGGATCATAAAGACTTTTCCTATAATTTCTAAAACAAAATGCTCAACTACCACCAAACTAAACCAATTTCGTCAAAGCTATTGAAAAGTAATTTCAGAATATCTTTTCATAATATATCTAAAGAGTTCCTAAACTCAGTGGGAGCTTAGTGTTTGTTATTCAACAAACTAAGGCCCAAGTATAGATATATGTTTCATTGTGATGAGACACAAGGGTATTGTTTCTACCACAAATTTTTGAGAACATAATGTTTGTTTGCTCGAAATAATGTCCTTTTGGAGATTCGTTTCCAAAATGACAAGTGGGAGAAAATAGACCTCGAAAGTTTTCGAGGCGAACAACAAACATAAACGGACATTCCGGAGGCTTTTCGAAGTGCTTCAGAAAATCCGAACTTATTCTTTAAGGACTTTAGAAGTGGCTTTAAAGAATAGATATCTCTTAGAAACTTTACAAGTGCTTCAAGGAGAACAGAATATTCAAAGGACTTTCAAGTGGCTATTGATATTCTATTGTTTGATGTTCTATACCCAAGAAGGCATAGAATTCAAGTCACTGAAACTATGAGATTCTTCTATTAGATAGTAAAGAAACATAGAGATCAGGTCAATGAAACTATGAGATTCTTCTATTAAATAGTGAAGAAACCTACAACTTGCAGTCAAACTATTATCATGTAGATTAATGAGTTTGTGACTTGTAAGAAAGCTATGACGAAACCTAGATTCCCTAAAATGGTTAGAGGCCATATATAGACTCAAATGTTTTAAATGGTTAGAGGCCATAAAACATACTCAATGTTTTGATAACAAAATTAAAATTTTGTTGATTTGCAAGAATAGTTTCACATCTATTGGTTGCAAGTTTGTTTTAAGGATAAAAACCATCAAACATGGAATTGTGTTCACACACAAAGCTAGATTAGTTGCTAAAGGTTACAAGCAAATTCATGGCATGGATTGTGTTGAAACCTCATGCAAAATCGTAATGCTTAAGTCTATAATTCAAGCAATGATTGCATATTGGTACATATGGCAATTGGATGACAAAACGTATTCCTCAATCAAATGTTGGAATAAACTATGTACATGGTATGTCATAGGATTTGTGGATCCAAATAAATGCTTGAAAAAGAAAGCTAGCTTATGAAATCTAAGTCCAGATTTAAGCAAGCAATTGGGAATTAGAACTGTATTTTAATGAAGCTAATAAGTATTTTAGTTTCATAAAATATACATGATTCTTATAGATATATAAGAAGTTTAGTGGGAGTACTTAAAACTTAATTGGTCCTATGTGTATTACACACATATCTCTCTATTGTGAAATAACATTCAAATGCTAATGACTTAGATTTGAAATTATTCATCAATGATGGACCATGGCGAAACTTAGTACATACTGGGTATTAAGATCTATTTACAAAGATCTTATGATATTGTTTTGGATTAAGTAATGGCATTTACTAAATCAAACACGAAAGTCTCCATTGGAGATATTCGACCCATGTGAATAAATCTAAGTAAAGGATGTTTGAACTATGTATAAGCATTTACTAAGTTAAACATCAAAGGATCTAAATAAGATTCTTAACCTATATTATATGTCAAAGAATTTAGCTGAATTTAGTATCTACTGAAACTAGATAAGCTAAAGTTACATGAATAGAATTCAATTGGGAATTATTCTGCAAAAGAATTTATCATGTATGATATAATATGAGGATCGCCAAAAACGTATCGTATGACTTTAGGCATGACGAACATATACCAGTCTCTATTGATCTAAGTGAAGATCAACTAGATTGAGATCAAGAATACTTATGGTACTTGAAAAGGTACATAGGAATAGTTCTTGATTCAAGGAAATAAAGATATGCTAAATATTGATGCTACACGCATAAACACTGGCAAAGGATCAAGCAAGACCCTTTGGAGTTAACCATTGATAAGGACGAGCTATAGAGCATCGTGTTTTGAAATGGCAACATGGGTTGGAGACCATGAGTTGTTGCGTGGGAAATTAAAATATTAATTTCTATGTTCTAAGATACAGCTGGAAAGTCTTCCACATATCTATGAACTGCTTGGATAAGTAAATCCAAACAAAGCATCACTAGCAACCTAAATAGTTGAAGTAAAAGTAATTATTGCCTAAGAAGCAATAAAACAGGGTTGTTTAAAGTTCTTCACTGAACTTGGGTAGATCACCTGTCTGCTGGCTCGATGGTTCTTCATTGAAAAATGCGTAGAACCACTCTTGAAGCAAGAAAAACGTCTGCTAACTTGATGGTTCTTCATTGCAAAATGAGTAATACCACCATCGAAGTAAGAAAGACTAGATCACATAATAAACAAACTCGAAAAGATCTTATCATCATATCTCAAAGAACATTCGATGAAAAGGATGTTAAGATTGGCAAAGCATGATAACTAAACCTATGCAACAAGTGAGAAGCAACACTCACATTGTAGCACTGGAAATCAAGCATAGCTTTGAATTCCATGAATTGTTTTAGAAGATGGGTTTGAGGCCCATGGTTATAAAACATTGGGGTTGAACATTTATCATATATGAAATGTATTTTCATATTCCATTTAATCTTGGTTTAGTATTAAATGATGAGTCCCTTCAAATTTGACGAAATATTCAAGATAGACTGTCAGGACCAGTCCTGTGACTAAGAAATGTCTATCAAGTGAACTTGAATGTCAAAGGTTGAAAATGGTCCCTAGTCGGAGTTTTCTATAAAATTGGACGCATAGAAAACGTTAGACGATTAGAATGCAAGATGACTAGTAGTTCTGTTTCTTGAACTATGTGGACATGGCAATGTCATAATCATTTGCATAGATACTTACTTTGGGAAGACTAGTATCGGACAAGACCTATGAAACTTTACTGTAAGAGATGAAAGTCTGTCATAAGTAAATTTCATTAAATTATTAGACACTAAATCCTCAATACCTGAGTGATTTGAGATTACTTGTTTGAGAACTGGTTGCTTTGACGTTGACCAACCGTCGCACCGTAAAAGGAGGCTATAAAGGCAACGCTCAGGTAATCACCTATCAAACGAAGTCTAATCTCAAGATCGCAAGATTGGGATTGTCCTCCCATAAATCGGGATGAGATGCTTAAAAGTTGTACAAGGCCACTCGGAGAGCTAGAAACTGTGAAATGCATGGCCGTGCTCGGATGAATCATAGGCTATGATTATCTGTTTATTTGATCAGTTGAACTCTGAAACCGAGGAACACCTCTGGACATAATAAGGATGACAACTCTTACCTTATGTTCAAGAGCAAGCATCGAGCGACAAAGGAATTAGGAAATGCACACTTGTCCCTAAGGACAAGTGGGAGACTGAAGGAAATAATGCCCTTGGTCCAAGTATGCATTCTATGTTAAGTCTAATAAATGCGGTTCAGTATTAATTAACAAGTTAATAATTCAGTGAGATCAAGTGAGCTGAATGCCTAGCTAGAGGCCGCTTCAGTTCAAGTGGAATTAATGATATTAATCCACAGCTTACTCTTGACTGAACCCGTAGGGTCACACAAATAGTACGTAAACGGATCAAGTATTTAATGGCATTAAATACTCCATCTATGAATATTCGGAACCGACGGATCTTGGTTTCAGTGGGAGCTAAGATCGTCACAGGCAAGAAATGAATACTCCGGAAACGATGATATTGCCGGAAACGGAAATATGGATCGTATCGGAAATATGAATATTATCCAAGTCGTAGATGTTGCCGGAAACGGAAACATGGTACGTATCGGAAAATATTGTTGGAAATGGAAATATTACCAGAATCGGAAATATTGCCGGAAACGGAAATATTGTCAGAATCGGAAATATTACCGGAATCGGAAAATAATTCCGGAAACGGAAATATTAAATATTTGTTCGAAACGGAAATTAATTCCGGAATCGGAAATATTAAATATTGTTCGTATCGGAAATAGATTCCGGAAATGGAAATTTAATCGGAAGCGTATCGTACGAATTAGCATCGGACGAGGCCTGCCGGACGAAGGCCCAGCACGAAGCCAGGCCATCGCCCAGCAAGCACGCACGCCACAGCCCAGCGCGCACAAGGCCGCGCATACGTGGGCCGCGCTGCGTGGGCTGCTGCTCGCATGCATGGGCAGCCCTTGTGGCTGCCGTGTGTGTGTGAGTTTCAGCTCATGCGAGATTCCTGAATCTGCAAGAGTCAGTGTATGATTAAATGTCTATTCCTATTGGATAAATTGATTAAGTAGAATTCATGTAGAATTCTAATTCCAATTAATTCGCATCCTACTAGGATTACGATTCCTTTTCCATAACTCTATAAATAAAGGCCTAGGGGTCATAATTTATATACAAGTTTCAAAGTATTCAAAAGTGAGTTTTTTGAGAGAAAATTAAAACCCATCTTGCCCCAAAAGTGCCGAATTTTCTGAGTACCTTAAGGGCGATTCTAGTTGGTCAATCTTAAGGCGGATCCGGACGTGCTGTGGACTTTCTACGGAGGGACGACACTTGGAGTCCTAAAAGACTTGTTCTTGTTCGGTTCGGGCGCAGCTAGGGAAGGCACGCAACAAAGAGTATGCATCTAAACTATGCTAAATGATTATGTGTAAATAATATGTTTCCTGGGTTAATGGTTGTTTCCGCATGATTTATGTAAATGTCATATGTATCATAACCTAACAGCAACGACAGGAAGAGAGCATTGGTAATGTTATTCGTACTTGGAGTGAGTCGGGTGGTAGTATGTTGCTTTTGCGGGAAGCTTTGGAAGCTGGATCCCCTACTTTGATGGATGTTGATGAGGATCTTGATTTGGCAGAGCGTAATATCAAGCAGTGTCGTACGAAGATTTGTGATGGTCATTACACTGCTGCAGTCCGTGTTCTTTCCTCTTCTGGCGTTGCGCCTTATAATGAGGCCACTCTTGCGGATTTACAATGAAAACACCCTTCTTCTCCAGCTCCGTCCTTGCCTGATATTCATGTTGATCACCATCATCTCATGGCTACTTCTGCTATTGTTTTGGACCGGATTAGGAGTTTTCCTCGTGGCACATCTTGTGGGAGGGACGGTTTGCGAGCTCAGCACCTTATGGATTGTTTGAGTGGTGCTGCTGTGGCTGTTTCGGATGAGTTAGTTGACTCCATTTCTGCGGTGGTTAATCTCTTTTTAGCTGGGAAATGCCCTATGGGTTTGGGTGAGTATGTTGCTAGTGCTCCCCTCACCCCTCTTGTCAAGCCCGGTGGTTGCATTCGTCCTATTGATGTGGGTACTGTTTGGCGACGTCTGGTTTCGAAGGTTGGTGCTGTTATGGTTGGTCCGTCTTTGGGAAGTTATTTTGATGGTCTACAGTTTGGTGTCGGGGTTCTGCGGGTGATGAGGCAATTCTTCATTCTGTGAACCGATTGATTGAGGATCGGGGTTCTGATGTGGGTCTTTCGATGTTATTGGTGGATTTTTAAAATGCCTTCAATTTAGTTGATCGTGCGGCCATGTTACGAGAAGTTCGCCTTCGTTGTCCGAGCATTTTGCGGTGGGTTGAATTCTTCTACTCTACTCCAGCCAGATTGTATTTTGGAGAGCACACGTTATGGTCGTCTCAGGTGGTGCAGCAGGGTGATCCCCTTTGTCCTCTGCTCTTTTCTTTGGTTTTACAACCCCTGGTTTGTAAAATGAGGGACTCTTTTGATGTATGTCTTCAGGCATGGTATTTGGATGACGGCACTATTATTGGTGATACCTTGGTGGTTGGGAAGGTGCTGTTGTTGATTATGGAGGACGGGTCTTGTCTCGGGTTACATCTTAACATGGAGAAGACCAAAGTTTTCTGGCCTACAGAGGACCCTCGAAGCAGGCTTGTGGGAGTCTTTCCCCCTGATATGGCCCGTCCTTTGCATGGTGTTAAGTTGCTAGGTGGTCCCGCTAGTTCCAATCCAGCTTTTAGTGGTGAGCTTGTGATGCAGAGGGTGACCAACACCATTGGGCTTATGGATAAGGTTGCTCAGCTTGATGGTCCTCAGTGTGAGCTATTGTTACTTAGAGCATGTACAGGAGTTTCTAAACTCTACTTTGCTTTGCGTACTTGTCCTCCTGGTATCTTTGAGGCGGCTCAGCGCACTTTCGATGAGGCTCTGCGTTCTTCCTTGGAGCGTATTGTTACTGCTTCGGGGCCTGGCTTTGGTGATTGGCAGTGGCGTCTTGCCACCTTACCTTTTTCCTTTGGCGGACTTAGTGTCTATTCCGCAGGTGATGTTCGTCATTATGCTTTTCTTGCTTCTCGTTTGCAGTGTTCTGGTTTGCAGACAAAGCTTCTACGGCATGCTGGTATTGTTGGTCCTGGTCGAGCATTTGAGGATGCATTGAGTCTATATAATAGAACGATGGAGTATGACATCCTGAGTAACCCTAGTGAGGTCGTTGCCCCTAAACTCATGAAGAAACTGGCAGATATATACTTCACAAAGGTTACTGCATCTGTAGAATCCACCTTCTCTTTATCTTCTCGACAGTTGGCGTTGTGGAAATCGCAGCAGGGAGATCACACCTCTGCTTGGCTTCGTGCGGTCCCCATATCAGGTTTGGGACAGACGATGAATGCTAAGGCTTACCGATGTGTGTTGTGTTACCGGCTAGGGGTTCCTTTGTTCTCTGTTACGGCGCCATGTTCTGCTTGTTCCAGGGTCTTTGCGGGAGACATCTTTGGTGATCATGCGGTGTCATGTGCTGGCATCGTGGGTATTAAACATCGGCATAATGTGGTTCGGGATACCCTTGTTGATGTTTGTTATCGCTCTGGGATTTCGGCGCGGAAAGAGGTTGATGTTGGTCTATCTGGAGGGAACGAGGGGGCACTCCGACCAGCAGACGTGTTGCTCTACTCTTGGGATCGGGGCTGTGACGTGTGTGTTGACTTGACGGGATCATCCCCTTTGACACAGTCTGGGTTGGCTGGATTTGTCCCGGGCCGGGTTGTGGCTGATGCGGCTATTCAGAAACGGGTCAAGTACGAAGCACGTTGCAGGGCCATTGGTTATGGCTTTCTTCCGTTCTCTTTCTCTTCTTTGGGGGATCTGGATAAGGATGATGTAGCGTTGCTGAAGCGGATTCAGAAGTTCTCTAGGACTCGGGACGTTGGGGCTCGTGCTGCTGCTCATATTTTCACCAGGATAGGCTTTGCTATAGCTAGAGGAGTGGGGGCCCAGATTGTATCTCGGCTTCCCACTAACTTTTTGTAAATTAGTTGACTTTGTTAGCATTTGATATAATAATATAATAATAATTATTATTATTATTATATGATTATTATTTTATTATTATTATTATTATTTTTTATTATTATTTTTATTATTATTATTATTATTATTTTTATTTTTATTATTATTATTTTTTTTTCTTTTTATTATTATTATTATTATTATTATTATTATTATTATTATTATTATTATTTATTATAAAGAAGCGATTACACAAAGTTGGATGGGAGCCTAGCCACTAATTGGGCTCCAATACCCTTATTCAAAGCAAAACACAAACGATGAAAAAGAAAAGAACGAATGTTAGCAGCAGCCGTGTTACTCTGAGCAACCCGTGAGACCCTAGCCATGAACTCGAGGGCATCACACCCTAGTTCTCCAAAGGTGGAGAAAGAAAAAGCGATAAAACCATATCCGTTGTCTATGCACTTCGCTTCATACTTCTTCTTCTTCTTCCTGGCAACAGCATTAGCGACAGCAACCCCAGGAGCAAAAGCATTAACTCCTGGCCCGGTGAATGGAGAGATACCTGTGACATCTAAGCATACATGTTTCCCTTTGTCCCAAGAGTAGACAAGAAGGTCTGCATGACGGAGATCTCTCCCTTCCTCGGACAGAAATCCCAAAGGCACCTCCTTCTGCACCACAACCCCAGCCTGCGAACAGATATCCCCTAACACATCTCGAACCAAGTTATGGCGGAATTTCAGGCCAACATCATTACCACAATGCACTGCGTGATCCCCGAAACGATCTATGACTTTCGACGAGCAGCAAGGACAAGTAAAGTCAGGAGGGAACATAGGAATCGCAAGGCGATAACACAAAACACACCTGAATTGTCTTGGGTGCATCGTCTTCCCTAACCCCTCAATTGGGAGGGCACTAAAGAAGTCTAAGGAGTGTGCCGCTCGGTTGCTAATAAGTATAGCCTTTTCTCTGGAACTCGGGTTGTGCTGTCCCATCATCCTCTTCTCTACCATAGCAAAGTACACTGTAGCCAACTTTTTCATAAACGGGGGGGCTGGTACCACACGGCAGAGATCGAGAGGATCGAAATGACACAAATCCCGAAAGCTATTTAAAGCTAAATCACAAGCAAGGCCCAAACCAGAGTCACCATGCCCAAGCAGTCTGTTCTGGAGACCAAGAGACTGGAGACGCGAGGCAACAAAAGCATATGCGGAAGAATCATGCGCGGTGTAGACCCCAAAACCACCCAACCGAAAAGGTAGAGTGGCACACCGCCACTGCCAATCTCCAAAGCCCGCACCACCATCTACAATAATATCCTGAAGAACCCTCCGTAAGGCGAGATCAAAGGAAATAAGAGCAGACCCGAGCATATGCGGCGGACAAGTCCGTAAAGAGAAGTACAGACGACTAACTCCCACACAACACCGCAGAAGAAGGAGCTCCGATTGAGGATCATGAAGCTCAGCCACGGCCTCCATCAAACCCACAGTCTTAGCGACCCTGTCCTCTATCAAACGGCTACAAAAGTCAGCTTTCAAGCTAACTAGCCCACCCAGAAGCTTGACTCCATCTCTGGGGCGGGAAATACTAGGAGGGAAAAGAGTGGAATCGTAGCTCCTCGGATCAGGAGTAGGCCAAAAGATTTCCGTTTTCTCAACATTTAAATGCAATCCCATTGTCGGACCCTCAGAAGTGATCACCTGCAAAGCCGAAGAAACCAGAGCAGTGTCCCCAATGATGGTACCGTCGTCGAGGTACCAAGCCATGAAATCAAGATTGCATTTGTCGTTGATCAGATGGACAAGCGGATGCAAGGTAAGCGCAAACAAAAAAGGCCCCAAAGGATCACCCTGCTGAACCCCCTGGGCAGAAAGCAAGACAGAGCCCTCATAATAAAACCTAGCCGGCCGGGCATAACAGAATTCAACCCAAGGAGCGAGCGGTGGACATCGACGTCGGACCTCTCTAAGCATAGTACTACGGTCTATCAAGTTAAAGGCATTGCTAAAATCAACCAGAAGCATAGACATGCTACTCACCTCTCCCTTGGCCTCGACCAACCTGTTGACCGCATGGAGAATAGCCTCACTCCCGTTAGGCACACCCACCCCAAACTGAAAATCCTCAAGATAACTACCAACCTCCTTTCCGACCACGACAGCAGCGACCTTGGATACAAGTCTCCTCCAAACCGTCCCAACAGCAATAGGGCGGATACCCCCATCAGGCTTAAGCAAAAGCGTAAGAGGGGCACTAGCAATAAACTCACCCAAAGAAGCAGGACACTTACCAGCAAGTAACAGATTAACCACCGCAGTAATAGAGGTGGCTAAGTCATCAGCCACTGCAACAGCAGCCTTACCAAGCGCATCCACAACATGCTGAGCCCGTAAACCATCACGCCCACAGGAGGTTCCCTTGGGAAAACTACGAATCCTGCTTAACGCAACATCTTTAGGGGCCGAGACCGCCTCGACATCAGCACAAAAGGGAGGCAGGACCGGACACGGCGCATCTGGGTGCTTCTTCTCTAACTCCCGCAGAGTCTCCTCAGTACCAGGTGCAACCCCCGACGAAGTCAAAACCCTAACAACAACAGTGAAATGACCATCACTGACTATTATTATTATTATTATCATTACTATTATTATTATTATTATTATTATTATTATTATTATTATTATTATTATTATAAATCAAATGCTAACAAAGTCAAATATTTTACAAAATAATTAGTGGGAAGCCGAGATACAATCTGGACCCCCACTCCTCTGCCTATAGCAAAGCCTATCCTGGTGAAAATATGAGCAGTAGCACGAGCCCCAGTGTCCTGTGTCCTAGAAAACTTCTGAATCAGCTTCAGCAACGCAACAACATCCTTATCCAGCTCACCCAAAGAAGAGTAAGAGAACGGAAAAAAGCCATAACCAATGGCCCTGCAACGTGCTTCGTACTTGACCCGCTTCCGATTAGCCGCATCAGTCACAACTCGGCCCAGAGCAAAGCCAGACAACCCAGATTGTGTGAAAGGAGATGATCCCGTTAAGTCAACACACACATCACAGCCCCGGTCCCAAGAGTAGAGCAACACGTCTGCTGGTCGGAGAGCTCCATCGTTCCCTCCAGATAGACCATTACCAACCTCTTTCCGCGCCGAAATCCCAGACCGATAACAAACATCAACAAGGGTATCGCGAACCACATTAGCCGATGTTTAATACCCACGATTCCAGCACATGACACCGCATGATCACTAAAGATGTCTCCCACAAAGACCCTGGAGCAAGCAGAACATGGCGCCGTAACAGAGAACAAAGAGACCTCCAACCGGTAACACAACACACATAGGTAAGCCTTAGCATTCATCTTCTGTCCCAAACCTGAAATGGGGACCGCACGAAGCCAAGCAGAGGTGTGATCTCCCTGTTGCGATTTCCACAACGCCGACTGTCGAGAAGATAAAAAGAAGGTGGATTCTGCAGATGCAGTAGCCTTTGTGAAATATATATCTGCCAATTTCTTCATGAGTTTAGGGGCATCGACCTCACTAGGGTTACTCAGAATGTCATACTCCACCATTCTACTAAATAGACTCGGCACATCTTCAAATACTCGACCAGGACCAACAATACCAGCATGCCGTAAAAGCTTTTTCTGCAAACCAAAAGACTGGAATCGAGAAGCAAGAAAAGCATAATGACGAACATCACCTGCAGAATAAACACCAAGTTCCGCCAAAAGAAAAAGGTAAGGTGGCAAGTCGCCACTGCCAATCTCCAAATGTTAGGTTATGATACATATGACATTACATAGATCATGCGGAAACAACCATTAACCCAGGAAACATATTATTTACACATAATCATTTAGCATAGTTTAGATGCATACTCTTTGTTGCGTGCCTTCCCTAGTTGCGCCCGAACCGAACAAGAACAAGTCTTTTAGGACTCCAAGTGTCGTCCCTCCGTAGAAAGTCCACAGCACGTCCGGATCCGCCTTAAGATTGACCAACTAGAATCGCCCTTAAGGTACTCAGAAAATTCGGCACTTTTGGGGCAAGATGGGTGTTTGAATTTTCTCTCAAAAAACTCACTTTTGAATACTTTGAAACTTGTGTATAAATTATGACCCCTAGGCCTTTATTTATAGAGTTATGGAAAAGGAATCGTAATCCTAGTAGGATGCGAATTAATTGGAATTAGAATTCTACATGAATTCTACTTAATCAATTTATCCAATAGGAATAGACATTTAATCATACACTGACTCTTGCAGATTCAGGAATCTCGCATGAGCTCAAACTCACACACACACGGCAGCCACAAGGGCTGCCCACGCATGCGAGCAGCAGCCCACGCAGCGCGGCCCACGCATGCGTGGCCTTGTGCGCGCTGGGCTGTGGCGTGCGTGCTTGCTGGGCGATGGCCTGGCTTCGTGCTGGGCCTTCGTCCGGCAGGCCTCGTCCGATGCTAATTCGTACGATACGCTTCCGATTAAAATTCCATTTCCGGAATCTATTTCCGATACGAACAATATTCAATATTTCCGATTCCGGAATTAATTTCCGTTTCGAACAAATATTTAATATTTCCGTTTCCGGAATTATTTTCCGATTCCGGTAATATTTCCGATTCTGACAATATTTCCGTTTCCGGCAATATTTCCGATTCTGGTAATATTTCCATTTCCAACAATATTTTCCGATACGTACCATGTTTCCGTTTCCGGCAACATCTACGACTTGGATAATATTCATATTTCCGATACGATCCATATTTCCGTTTCCGGCAATATCATCGTTTCCGGAGTATTCATTTCTTGCCTGTGACGATCTTAGCTCCCACTGAAACCAAGATCCGTCGGTTCCGAATATTCATAGATGGAGTATCTAATGCCATTAAATACTTGATCCGTTTACGTACTATTTGTGTGACCCTACGGGTTCAGTCAAGAGTAAGCTGTGGATTAATATCATTAATTCCACTTGAACTGAAGCGGCCTCTAGCTAGGCATTCAGCTCACTTGATCTCACTGAATTATTAACTTGTTAATTAATACTGAACCGCATTTATTAGACTTAACATAGAATGCATACTTGGACCAAGGGCATTATTTCCTTCAGTCTCCCACTTGTCCTTAGGGACAAGTGTGCATTTCCTAATTCCTTTGTCGCTCGATGCTTGCTCTTGAACATAAGGTAAGAGTTGTCATCCTTATTATGTCCAGAGGTGTTCCTCGGTTTCAGAGTTCAACTGATCAAATAAACAGATAATCATAGCCTATGATTCATCCGAGCACGGCCATGCATTTCACAGTTTCTAGCTCTCCGAGTGGCCTTGTACAACTTTTAAGCATCTCATCCCGATTTATGGGAGGACAATCCCAATCTTGCGATCTTGAGATTAGACTTCGTTTGATAGGTGATTACCTGAGCGTTGCCTTTATAGCCTCCTTTTACGGTGCGACGGTTGGTCAACGTCAAAGCAACCAGTTCTCAAACAAGTAATCTCAAATCACTCAGGTATTGAGGATTTAGTGTCTAATAATTTAATGAAATTTACTTATGACAGACTTTCATCTCTTACAGTAAAGTTTCATAGGTCTTGTCCGATACTAGTCTTCCCAAAGTAAGTATCTATGCAAATGATTATGACATTGCCATGTCCACATAGTTCAAGAAACAGAACTACTAGTCATCTTGCATTCTAATCGTCTAACGTTTTCTATGCGTCCAATTTTATAGAAAACTCCGACTAGGGACCATTTTCAACCTTTGACATTCAAGTTCACTTGATAGACATTTCTTAGTCACAGGACTGGTCCTGACAGTCTATCTTGAATATATCGTCAAGTTGAAGGGACTCATCATTTAATAAACCACAAATTAAATGGAAAAATGAATTCCTTTCATTTATTGTGAATGATTAACCAATAATGTTTTACAAAGATTTAAACTCTAAAACTTTAAAACATTAAACAGAGACATCAAAGCCATTCTCCAATATGCTTGATTCCCATAGCTGCAGTGTGCGAGTTGTGCTTCGCTTGCGGCAGAGGTTTAGTTAATGGATCTGATATGTTGTCATCAGTTCCAATTTTGCTTATCTCGACTTCTTTTCTTTCAACGAACTCTCGTAGAAGGTGAAATCTACGAAGTACATGCTTGACTCTCTGGTGGTGTCTAGGCTCTTTTGCCTGTGCAATAGCTCCGTTATTATCACAATACAGGGCTATTGGTCCTTTAATGGAGGGGACTACACCAAGTTCTCCTATGAACTTCCTTAGCCATATAGCTTCCTTTGCTGCTTCATGTGCAGCAATGTACTCCGCTTCAGTTGTAGAATCCGCAATGGTGCTTTGCTTAGCACTTTTCCAGCTTACTGCTCCTCCGTTGAGGCAGAAGACAAACCCAGACTGTGATCTGAAATCATCTTTGTCGGTTTGGAAACTTGCGTCCGTATAGCCTTTAACAATTAATTCATCATCTCCACCATAGACCAGGAAGTCATCTTTGTGCCTTTTCAGGTACTTCAGAATGTTCTTGGCAGCAGTCCAATGCGCCTCTCCTGGGTCTGACTGGTATCTGCTCGTAGCACTGAGTGCGTACGCAACATCCGGGCGTGTACATATCATAGCATACATTATTGAACCAATCAATGATGCATATGGAATCCCATTCATTCGTCTACGCTCATCAAGTGTTTTTGGGCACTGAGTCTTGCTTAGAGTCATTCCATGAGACATGGGTAGGTAGCCTCGCTTGGAGTCCGCCATCTTGAACCTATCAAGCACCTTATTGATATAAGTGCTTTGACTAAGTCCAATCATCTTTTTAGATCTATCTCTGTAAATCTTGATGCCCAATATGTACTGTGCTTCTCCTAGATCCTTCATCGAAAAACATTTCCCAAGCCAAATCTTGACAGAGTTCAACATAGGAATGTCATTTCCGATAAGCAATATGTCGTCGACATATAATACTAGGAAAGCAATTTTGCTCCCACTGACCTTCTTGTATACACAAGATTCGTCCGCGTTCTTGATGAAACCAAAGTCACTGACTACTTCATCAAAACGTATATTCCAGCTCCTGGATGCCTGCTTCAATCCGTAGATTGATTTCTTTAGCTTGCATACCTTTTTAGCATTCTTTGGATCCTCAAAACCTTCAGGCTGTGTCATAAACACAGTTTCTGTTAAAACGCCGTTTAAGAAAGCAGTTTTGACATCCATCTGCCATATTTCGTAATCGTAATATGCAGCGATTGCTAACATTATTCGAATAGACTTTAGCATTGCAACTGGTGAAAAGGTTTCATCGTAATCCACACCGTGGACTTGCCTGTAACCTTTTGCAACCAATCTAGCTTTGAAAACTTCAAGTTTCCCATCCTTGTCCTTTTTCAGTTTGAAAACCCATTTGCTTCCAATGGCTTGGTAGCCATCTGGCAAATCGACCAAATCCCATACTTGGTTTTCAGACATGGAGTCTAATTCAGATTGCATGGCTTCTTGCCATTGCTTGGAGCTAGGGCTCGTCATAGCTTGCTTGTAAGTCGCAGGTTCATCACTTTCAAGTAATAGAACGTCATAGCTCTCGTTCGTCAAAATACCTAAGTACCTTTCCGGTTGAGATCTATATCTTTGCGATCTACGCGGGGTAACATTTCTAGATTGACCATGATTCTCACCAGATTCTTCTAAAGATCTCTGAGTTTCATCCTGAATGTCATCTTGAGCATTCTCTAGAGTTTGTTGTTCGACTCGAATTTCTTCGAGGTCTACTTTTCTCCCACTTGTCATTTTGGAAATGTGATCCTTCTCCAAAAAGACACCATCTCGAGCAACAAACACCTTGTTCTCAGATGTATTGTAGAAGTAATACCCCTTTGTTTCCTTTGGATAGCCCACAAGGATACATTTGTCAGATTTTGGATGAAGTTTGTCTGAAATTAATCGTTTGACGTAAACTTCACATCCCCAAATCTTAAGAAAAGACACATTTGGAGGCTTTCCAAACCATAATTCGTATGGAGTCTTTTCGACAGCTTTAGACGGAGCTCTATTTATAGTGAGTGCAGCTGTATTTAGTGCATGTCCCCAAAATTCTAATGGAAGTTCGGCCTGACCCATCATTGACCTGACCATGTCTAGCAAGGTTCTGTTCCTCCGTTCTGACACACCGTTCCATTGTGGTGTTCCAGGAGGAGTCAATTCTGATAGAATTCCACATTCTTTCAGATGGTCATCAAATTCATAGCTCAGATATTCACCGCCTCTATCAGACCGCAGTGCCTTAATCTTCTTGCCTAATTGATTCTCTACTTCACTCTGAAATTCCTTGAATTTGTCAAAGGATTCAGACTTATGCTTCATTAGGTAGACATAACCATACCTACTGAAGTCATCAGTGAAAGTGATAAAGTAGCTGAAACCACCTCTAGCATTTGTACTCATTGGTCCACATACATCTGTATGGATTAAACCCAATAGTTCATTTGCTCTTTCTCCAACTTTAGAGAAAGGTTGCTTTGTCATTTTGCCAAGTAAACATGATTCGCATTTACCATAATCCTCTAAGTCAAATGGTTCTAGAATTCCTTCCCTTTGAAGTCTTTCTAAGCGTTTCAAGTTTATATGGCCTAATCGACAATGCCACAGATAGGTGAGATCTGAATCATCCTTTTTGGCCTTTTTGGTATTTATGTTATATACTTGTTTGTCGTGATCTAATAAATAAAGTCCATTGACTAATCTAGCAGATCCATAAAACATCTCTTTAAAATAAAACGAACAACTATTGTCTTTTATTATAAAGGAAAATCCCTTAGCATCTAAGCAAGAAACTGAAATGATGTTTTTAGTAAGACTTGGAACATGGAAACATTCTTCCAGTTCCAAAACTAGCCCGGAGGGCAACGACAAATAGTATGTTCCTACAGCTAATGCAGCAATCCGTGCTCCATTTCCCACTCGTAGGTCGACTTCACCCTTGCTTAACTTTCTACTTCTTCTTAGTCCCTGTGGATTGGAACATAAGTGTGAGCCACAACCTGTATCTAATACCCAAGAAGTTGAATTAGCAAGTATACAGTCTATAACGAAAATACCTGAAGATGGAACGACTGTTCCGTTCTTCTGATCTTCCTTTAGCTTCAAGCAATCTCTCTTCCAATGCCCCTTCTTCTTGCAGTAGAAGCATTCGGATTCAGAAGTGGGTTGACTGACCTTCCTCTTTGCAGATTTGGCGCCAGTTTGCTTAGTTGGGCTGGCCTTGTTGCCACCTTTCTTAGCATTCCTCTTCTTTCCAGATTTCTTGAACTTGCCCCCACGCACCATAAGCACATCCTGCTTATCACTTTTGAGCGTCTTTTCAGCGGTCTTCAGCATACCGTGAAGCTCAGTGAGCGTTTTGTCCAGACTATTCATACTGTAGTTCAGTTTGAACTGATCATACCCGCTATGAAGAGAATGGAGGATGGTGTCTATAGCCATTTCCTGAGAAAATTGCTGATCCAGC
Source organism: Spinacia oleracea (assembly GCF_020520425.1). Classification (NCBI taxonomy): domain Eukaryota; kingdom Viridiplantae; phylum Streptophyta; class Magnoliopsida; order Caryophyllales; family Amaranthaceae; genus Spinacia; species Spinacia oleracea. Next base: position 95,811,182 of record NC_079487.1, read on the forward strand.
CGACTCATATTCTCAATGAGTCCAATCATTTTGAGAACATGTGGACTTACGGGCTCGCCTTTCTTAAGCTTGGTCTCAAGAATTTGCCTATGAGTCTCGAATCTTTCGACTCGAGCCAGATCTTGGAACATGTTCTTCAACTCACTGATGATTGTGAAAGCATCTGAGTTGATGAACGTTTTCTGCAGATCCGCACTCATGGTGGCGAGCATTAGACATTTCACATCCTTGTTGGCATCAATCCAACGATTGAGGGCTGCCTGAGTGATCCCGTCGCCTGGAGCTTCGGGCATCGCCTCATCTAGGACATACTCCTTTTCTTCCTGCATAAGAACTATTTGAAAGTTCCTTTGCCAGTCAAGGAAGTTTTTCCCGTTCAACTTCTCCTTTTCGAGAATTGATCGAATGTTGAATGAATTGTTGTTTGCCATATTAAAAACTACAATTGAAAAGAATAAACAAATAAATAACCATTCACAGTTTCTCTTAATAAACTTAAATTCTAGCATTCATGCATAATTCAATGTTTATTAAGCATTTTATTCAAGTTATGTGTTCCGGCAGGTGTGAATAAAATGATTCCAAGATCCTAAAATCATTGAAGAACTAAGCACAGTTTGTCGACTTAATCCTAGAACATCTTAGGTAAGCAAAAGCCTTTTGCTAATAGTCTAGAAACTATTCTTGGTTGATAGGTACGTCTAAGAACTTATTAGGTAAACCTATCGAATTTGCCACGACATAAAAGGACTCCTTACTTATATCGTTGAGTTTCACCAAAACTAACATGTACTCACAATTATTTGTGTACCTTGCCCCTTTAGGACCAATAAGTAACACCTCGCTGAGCGAAAACTATTACTAGATTGATGTAAAGGATATCCAAGCAAGTGTATATTTTGGCATGGCACCTTTTAACTCAATTTTTAAGTTTGGAACTTAAGGCTCTTACTATGTTGGTTAGATTTTAAGTGAACTAAAATCCTTAATCATGCAACATAATCAAGCTTTTGATCTCATGCATTTTAAGACATATTTAAAGCAATAAATAACTTAAAACATGCATAAGATATTTGTGATCTAGTATGGCCCGACTTCATCTTGAAGCTTTGACTTCAAAGTCCGTCTTGAAAATCTCCGTGGGAGGCACCATTTTCTTCAAATAGGATAAGTTATAACTAATTACAACTATTTGATGGTACGCAGACCATATTTGAATTGAAAAACAACTTTGGTACTTTAGACCAATTACATTCAAATTAATGGTACGCAGACCATATTTTCTATCCTATTTGGGCCATACTAGTCACTTCATAACCTGCAAAACAGTACATATACAATATATACCATTCACCCATTCATTATCATGAATGGCCCACATAGCTGGTTAGTAAAACTCATTATGCATCACGTAAACATTTGCAGCAATTAATCAAGGGCACCAATAATCTACCAATTATTCAGTCCTTATTAATTCTAATCGAGTTGTTTTAACCTTAAGGATTTGTAGACCTAATCAAGAGTTTATGACTAAAAGCACTCCCACTCAAACCAATAAATTCACATGCTTTACTAATTTTAAACATAAAATTGTATTTCTAGTCTAACCGGAAACATACAAATTTAATTAAAATTTAAAGCTCATATAAATTTATAATTGAATCCAAAAATTTAATTTTAATTTCAGTCACATTTAAATTAATTTATGATTTTAATTTTAGTAAAATAATTAGAATAAATGCCATTTATTATAATTATAATATTCAAAATTAAAATCCAAGAAATTAATTCAAATTATTAATTTTAAAATCAATTAAAATTACGTGAACTGAAATTTTCAAATTAAACATTCAAAACGATCTAATCGTAACGCAAACACCCTACGCGTTGCACGCCCATGGGCTGTACGCACACAGCCATTGCTGGCCATGTGCGCGCAGCCCATGCGCTCGTTGCATAGCTGCTGCTGTCCCATACGCAAGCCTCCGCACAGCGCCCACCGCACGCGAGCTATCGCTCGCAGCGCGCGCGCGTTACCGCGCTCGCTGGTGCGCGAGATCGCTCGCTGGGGCGCTGCATCGCTCGCTGGGGCGCTGCATCGCTCGCTGGCGCGCGAGATCGCGCGCTGGCGCGCGAGATCGCTCGCTGGTGCGCGCGAGCCATCGCTCGCTGGGGCGCTGCATCGCTCGCTGGCGCGCGAGATCGCGCGCTGGCGCGCGAGATCGCTCGCTGGTGCGCGCGAGTGATGCTGGGCGCAGCGCTCGTGGCACGCGAGCTCGCTTGCTGCCCACACGCGACTGCCTTGGCTCGCCCCTCGCCCATGCCCATACGTTCATTGCTCGTGGCACACGACACAAGGCAGGGCTGCTGCCTTGTGCTCGTGCACTACGGCCTTGCTCATTGCATTCGTGCCGCACGGGCGACGAGCTCCCTTGCTCGTCGTCGCATGCCCGCATTATACAACACCCCTTAAGGGTAACACGAAGCGTCCATTGCTTCGCGCGTGCAAGTTATTTGAACGAATCGCATAAAATTTAAAATTTATATTTAAAATTAATGACAAATTAATAAATAATATTAATTTCATAATTTTAGGGCGAAAAAATCGAAAATTTATTATCCAATTGATTTCCGATTGTTATGGATTCAAGTCTAGGTCATAAAAATTTAAAATTTATCGTAAATTTACAATTTTTATGGTGGTTTTTAATCATAGGTTTCTAATTAAATTATAATTAATTATGAAAATCAAATTAATTCTAAATTATTCTAATTTTCAACAAATTAATCATAATTACAAATTAGATTGCATAATTAACAAGACTAGGCATTCAAACTTGTTAAACATATGCAATAGGTCAATCAAAAATTCAAGATTTATCAACAAGAATCGCAAATATTTAATTTAACATCTTAAATTTACGAAATTTTGCATTCGAAAAACTAAAACCTTCGAAAAGTCATAGTTAGGCTTCGAATTTGAGAATTCTGGGTTCGGCAGAAAAATACTATTTTTGTCAAAATTTTAGAATGCCTTTTACATGCGGAATTGACACAAAAATCACTCAATTCGGATGAGTAATGAAGAAACTGCCGAAAAACTGCGTACGTATAATTAAATAAACGCAATTTGCAACTAATTAACAATTACGAAAATTAATCACCCCTTTTAATTCTTGCAAATTTGTAATATTTAACCATGTTCATGCAATTTAGATTATGAAAATAATAAGGGGCTCGTGATACCACTGTTAGGTTATGATACATATGACATTACATAGATCATGCGGAAACAACCATTAACCCAGGAAACATATTATTTACACATAATCATTTAGCATAGTTTAGATGCATACTCTTTGTTGCGTGCCTTCCCTAGCTGCGCCCGAACCGAACAAGAACAAGTCTTTTAGGACTCCAAGTGTCGTCCCTCCGTAGAAAGTCCACAGCACGTCCGGATCCGCCTTAAGATTGACCAACTAGAATCGCCCTTAAGGTACTCAGAAAATTCGGCACTTTTGGGGCAAGATGGGTGTTTGAATTTTCTCTCAAAAAACTCACTTTTGAATACTTTGAAACTTGTGTATAAATTATGACCCCTAGGCCTTTATTTATAGAGTTATGGAAAAGGAATCGTAATCCTAGTAGGATGCGAATTAATTGGAATTAGAATTCTACATGAATTCTACTTAATCAATTTATCCAATAGGAATAGACATTTAATCATACACTGACTCTTGCAGATTCAGGAATCTCGCATGAGCTCAAACTCACACACACACGGCAGCCACAAGGGCTGCCCACGCATGCGAGCAGCAGCCCACGCAGCGCGGCCCACGCATGCGTGGCCTTGTGCGCGCTGGGCTGTGGCGTGCGTGCTTGCTGGGCGATGGCCTGGCTTCGTGCTGGGCCTTCGTCCGGCAGGCCTCGTCCGATGCTAATTCGTACGATACGCTTCCGATTAAAATTCCATTTCCGGAATCTATTTCCGATACGAACAATATTCAATATTTCCGATTCCGGAATTAATTTCCGTTTCGAACAAATATTTAATATTTCCGTTTCCGGAATTATTTTCCGATTCCGGTAATATTTCCGATTCTGACAATATTTCCGTTTCCGGCAATATTTCCGATTCTGGTAATATTTCCATTTCCAACAATATTTTCCGATACGTACCATGTTTCCGTTTCCGGCAACATCTACGACTTGGATAATATTCATATTTCCGATACGATCCATATTTCCGTTTCCGGCAATATCATCGTTTCCGGAGTATTCATTTCTTGCCTGTGACGATCTTAGCTCCCACTGAAACCAAGATCCGTCGGTTCCGAATATTCATAGATGGAGTATCTAATGCCATTAAATACTTGATCCGTTTACGTACTATTTGTGTGACCCTACGGGTTCAGTCAAGAGTAAGCTGTGGATTAATATCATTAATTCCACTTGAACTGAAGCGGCCTCTAGCTAGGCATTCAGCTCACTTGATCTCACTGAATTATTAACTTGTTAATTAATACTGAACCGCATTTATTAGACTTAACATAGAATGCATACTTGGACCAAGGGCATTATTTCCTTCACCAAAGACTGGCCCCGAAGCAGTAACAATACGCTCCAAGGAAGATCGAAGAGCCTCATCAAAAGTGCGTTGAGCCGCCTCAAAAATACCAGGAGGACAAGTACGCAAAGCAAAGTAGAGTTTAGACACTCCGGTACATGCCCTAACTAACAATAGCTCACACTAAGGATCATCAAGCTGGGCAACCTTATCCATAAGCCCAATGGTCTTGGTCACCCTCTGCATCACAAGCTCACCACTAAAAATTGGATTGGAGCTAGCGGGACCACCTATCTACTTAACACCTTACAAAGGACGAGCAATATCAGGGGGAAATACTCCCACAAGCCTGCTTCGAGGGTCCTCTGTAGGCTAGAAAACCTCGGTCTTCTCCACGTTAAGATATAACCCGAGACAAGGCCCGTCCTCCATAATCAACTGTAGAACCTTTCCAACAACCAAAATGTCACCAATAATAGTGTCGTCATCCAAATACCATGCCTGAAGACATACACCAAAAGCGTCCCTGATTTTACAAACAAGGGTTGTGAAACCAAAGCAAAGAGCAGAGGACCAAGAGGATCACCCTGCTGCACCCCTTGAGACGACCATAACGTGTGCTCTCCATAATACAATCTGGTTGGAGTAGAGTAGCATAATTCAACCCATCGCGAAATGCCCGGACAACGAAGACGAACTTCACGTAACATAGCCGCTCGATCAACTAAATTGAAGGCATTTTGAAAATCCACCAACAACATTGAAAAACCCACATCAGAACCCCGATCCTCAATCAACCGGTTCACAGCATGAAGAATTGCCTCACCACCCGCAGATACCCCGACACCAAATTGAAGACCATCAAAATAACTTCTTAAAGACGGACCAACCATAACAGCACCAACCTTCGAAATCAGACGTCGCCAAACAGTACCCACAGCAATAGGACGAATACCACCACCGGGCTTGACAAGAGGTGTGAGGGGAGCACTAGCACCATACTCTCCCTGCCCCATAGGACATTTCCCAGCTAAAAAGAGATTAACCACCCCAGAAATGGAGTCAAATAACTCATTTGAAACAGCCACAGCAACACCACCAAACAATCCATAAGGTGCTGAGCTCGCAAACCATCCCTCCCACAAGACGTGCCACGTGGAAAACTCCTAATCCGGTCCAAAACAACAGCAGAAGTAGCCATAAGATGATGGTGATCAACATGAATATCAGGCAAGGACGGAGCTGGAGAAGAAGGGTGTTTTCATTGTAAATCCGCGAGAGTGGCCTCATTATATGGCGCAACGCCAGAAGAGGAAAGAACACGGACGGCAGCAGTGTAATGACCATCACAAATCTTCCTACGACACTGCTTGATATTACGCTCTGCCAAATCAAGATCCTCATCAACATCCATCAAAGTAGGGGATCCAGCTTCAAAAGCTTTCCGCAAAAGCAACATACTACCACCCGACTCACTCCAAGTGCGAATAGCATTAGCAATGCTCTCTTCCTGTCGTTGCCGCCTAACGGCAGATGAACACTCGCGATAACTCCTCGGACTAAAGGTCCTAAGGATACACAGAGGCAACACGAGATGACTAACCCAACAAGAGATATCGCCAGGCTTGCAAATCACCTTATCAAGCGCGCCTTTCAATACCCGGGAAAAACCCCAAACGACATTTAGGAGGGATGGATTTCACAGTGCAAAGACGTGTAGAAAGCAATATGTCAAGAAGAGTGACGGTAAAACCACAATCAAGTTCTTGCATCGCATAATCCATATGAACATCAGAAGCAAGTGACGGGTTAGAAAGACCATAGAGCACAAACTGAACAACACCATCCCTATCAACAGGTGGGACCACAAAATCAGAACGTTGACCATGATGACATTTAGAACGAAGAGAATGCGTCCTAAAACAATCCCCACAAAGCCAAATCCCCATACGGCGGAAGGTCAACTCAGCCGCATTAAAAATAGCTAAGTCAGTGGTCAGAGAGTGTCGTGTGACTACTTGAGCATCAATATTACAATGACGATCTCGAAGATGAGTGATGAAAGAGCTCTTAGTTAGCCCATTTCCCCCGCCATCTTTACACCCATGAAGACCCACAAATGGACAATGAAAACGCACCACATTAGTAGGCATTAGATTGCCCGTGGCAGTCCCAAACCGGAGAGAGGACAACAATACATCACCGCCAAGAAAGAAAGAAAGGCAGCAACAATAAATGGCAACACCAATAATATTGCTACGAAACAATTAAACCAACACTAAAATGGAAGTACCATACAATAGGAGGCTCCACGGGAAGGTTGTTGTTGGAATGGTATACCACTGTCTGGTTGTGGTTAAGGCTGCCCAACACACCACAATATCAACCCACTGCCGTCAACAATATCAGCCCTCCGCCATCGCAACAACACCTCGACAGAACCGAACCCAAAAATATCCAACACCCCTGACAATATCACAACACCGTCACTACCACACCGTCGCGACAACACCGTCACAACCACACTGTCACTACAACACCGCGCCAACAACCAGACTGTCGAGAAAAACCCCTGCAGCTATCGAACCAACCCACCACCCCTGCAGCTACGGAACCAGCCCACCACCGTACACAAAACAATATCGAAACCTAATATTGCTGATGCTTGGAGAATAAACCGCAACCCTTGCCACACCGACACCACCACAACGCCGACACAAAATCACCTCCACTACGAACATCGCAGCCTAACTCACGCAGCCTAACTCGTCGGATATCGGAAACCACTGACTCCTGAACACCCTTACCCAAATCGCGAGAAATACTGCACCAAAACGCGAGATAACTGCACAAAAAAAACCGCCTCCTGAGACTCACACCGCCGCCTACTTTCGCCGGGAACCCTTAGCCGAACCTACTAACGCCGGTATAGCCGTCGGACGTGGAACCTGCCCCTGCACCCTAATCGCAGTTAATAATAATAATAATAATAATAATAATAATAATAATAATAATAATAACAATAATAAAAGTAGTAAAAAATTTGTGACAATAATAGTAGTAGTTAAAAAATTTATTCAAATTTAACAATTATTTTCGGTTCGGATTACTTCGATTTCGGGTGAAGATCGTTTTGGGTTACCTCGGCTTTGGCCGATCCGAGTATTGGATCATTTCGGATTAAATCAATTCAATGTCGGTTTCGGTTCGCAACAATTTAGATTTCAAGTTGTTTTTGGTTCGTTATTTCAGGTTAAAATTGGATTGTGGATCGGGGCTATCTGATCAATTTTTTTGGATCTGGGTCGATTTTGTCAGGTCCAAGAGGAATCATCCAATGTTACACCAAGAAGTATATTGTAAGAAGATGATGATAGAGTATGATCTGATCCGTTTATCGGACCCGGGTCGATTTTGTCAAGTCCAGAAGGAATCATCCAATGTTACACCAAGAAGTATATTATAAGATGATGATGATAAGGTATCAATGTTTTTAAGCCAAAACAAATGGACCTACATGTTTTGAGTCTTTCTGACTGTGGCATTCACAAATTACCTGTAAGATACCCATGTCTCATGATTACTACTCTTAGATTAGCGTAAAACAAAACATAGAATGAATCCAAATAAAATTTAAAAGTGAATAATTAATGTCAGGCGCTCAGACCTGAACCGAAGCAATAGAATTCAGTTTACTCTTACCGAATTAACCCAAATGGCCAGAACCTAAAAACTAGTTAGTTTATCCAAAATGCTATATATATCCACTGGGTATGAAATAGTTTCATATCTTTGGCTGTGATTGGTCTAAAATTTTAAATTTCAATATTATTTGAAATTTTAGATTTAAATTTTAATCCCATGTAGGGTTACTTATGTGACAACAACCAATGGGAGCGCAAAGTATGTTACTATTTGGTACCCTGAGGGTACATGTAACAGCTTCCTTAGTTTACTAAGTAAAATATTATGTTTTCCCACTACAAAAAATTGTATCTTTAACGACAGTCTAATTATGACGGGTCAAAAATCCCGTCGCAAAAGCTTTTTGCGACGGGGCTAATAACCAAACAAAGACGGGAACAACCGTCGTAAATGTCTTTAACGACGGGATTTTTCATTAACGACGACCCCCTTTTATGACGGATTCGCGACAGAAATTCCCGTCATTAATCAACGATTATTGGCCTTTAACGACGGGATTTCCCATCGTTAATGGTACAATATTTTGTAGTGTCCCATCATTATTGCTACTATTACATACTCCGTATATTATTATTTAATATTTTTATAAACAACCGCATGATCTATCCTGGAAAAACTTGATTTTGTTGTGAATCGATCCTATATGACCTGAATGTTATTGACTCGAAGTATTGACCCCAACCAGACCCGATCCAATCATCATAATTGAAGAGACTCAATCCAAAGTTCCAAACCATACGACAATACCACATTCGACGTAGGAAACTACGAATGACCCATAATAACCCAATTTAAACCCGATCCAAATGACCATTTTACCAAAATTAAAGATGTAAATAGGATTCAATCTCACATCTCGAGTTTCTTTATAGATTTACTTTGGCTTGAGGACCTTTAGAGGAGAACAAAATACGAAGTACTCCTTATGTTTTAGTAATGTTTCAAGTACCATTAAAATAGATGTTTATCTTTTGGTGGGCCAAAGAATCCGTTTGTCGTTTTACCCAAACAATGCTCCCCTTATATAGGCTCCATTTTGGGCAGTGAGACTGTGAGAGTGACAAGCCAACTCATATATATCCCCCATTTATCCACACGATTAAAATACTGAGGTATTTATCTTTGTGTCTTCTCTTTGCCTTTTATTCTTTCCCCCTTTGGCCTAGTTTTAAGAATCCGACCTTTCCTTTAATGATCTTCTCTTCATTCGTGAAGTATTTTTTTAAATGCTTTCTTTTATGTATTTTTCTGCCCCCACACTATATAACGTGTCGACTATTGAATTAGAGAATCTACTACTCCCTCCGTCCCGGAATACTCGACCCGGTTTGACCGGCACAGAGTTTAAGGGACTTGAATTGACTTATTTAATTTAATAGGTAGTAGTTGATAGTGGGGTTTTATTTTAATGTAGTTAGTGGGAAATGTGTAAAGGGGTGGGGTTGGGGGAGAGTAGGGGTTGAATTTTTAATTATTTTTTGTATGAAATAGGGGGTAGGTGGGTTAATAGGGGTGGAGTGAGAAATAATATAATATTGTTAGAATATTTCCATTTTTAGAAACAGGTCAAGTATTAAGGGACGGCCCGATAAGGAAAACAGGTCAAGTATTCCGGGACGGAGGGAGTATGTATTATATATCCGGATATATTTGTGTTTGTACCTTCTTACATTTTCTTGCTCACATGCTTTGCACATGAGCACGTAAAGGTTGTTTACTTGTTTGTCCGAAAAAGAGCACCTTATTGGGTGAGATTTGATGCTAAGTTAGTGTCATTATTGGCAATCAAGTGTTTATTGGAGGTTTATTTTATTTTCAAATTAAACTCATTTAGAGGGTGATTATAAAAGAATGCAATCAAAACTCTATAACTAGCATATGGATTGTCTTGTTTTTTACTTTATACTTCGTACTACATATTATCTACCTCCGGGCCCTATTCTCACCGTTTGGCCTGCTTGTAGCTATTAGTTTATTATGCTTGTGCTTGTTATGCTTACATAAGCCCCTTACACATTAGATTGTTGCCCCTTTGGCTTGTCGCCAAATATGAAAAAACGCGTTATATGATATGTGTCAATGTACTCGACCTGTAATACTATCCCTTTCATGGAAATTGGAAACCATGATTGTGGCAATATGTAGGGATCAACATTCGACCTTTGTCCCACACTTTAGGAGACTATTCTATTTTCTTAAATTAATGAAAAATTCAAGAGCCAAACCATGAAATCTAAGAATATATTATTAGCCCACATAACTTTACCCACGTGCCCTTGAAGGGATTTATTCTATTTGCTTAAATTAATGAAATTTTATTAGCTGAATCATGAAATCAATCAATACCTAATATTTAAAAAACATAACCATCTCTATTTCAAGGACACATAAGCAATATCATTTTGAAGACATGTGGCGGACACGTAAGCAATAACATTTTAAAAATACGTGACCTTCAATCCTCCCTTTCAGCTTCTATAACCTCCAAATTTAATTCAATGAATTAATATATGAATTATTTTCTTCAATTCCTAATCTTCTCCTCTTCTCCCTCCACCTTCCCTTCCAATGTAACTGAAATGAGTTTGTCATTAACTCATAACATCCCTTACAAATTCAACATCCCTTATAAGTACATCACTTTCAGATACTCACTTGGATTGCGTTTCTCATCCCAAACTATCAAGGCACAACTGAACGTTGTCGACTGCCTCAAGATCTCTAGTGACTTTCTATCTCTTTCACTCTATTTTAAGTTGAATTCCATTTATATGTATATATGATCGAGCAGTTGATAGTTGATAATTATTATTGAAATCAATGTGAAGAATTCAACAATAAGATATTATATCAAATGATTGGATTATAAGGTGAAAATGGACCATGTTAAACAAGGGGGTGATGAGAGACTATTTTAAATTTTTGGAAAATGGTTTCAGTTATGAGAGACGATTTTCTACAATTTTAGACAGCAAAGTTATTGATCCATCTTAGATGAAACCATTCTTTTGCGAGTTTAAATTGGCATTCTCTTTGTAAATATATGCATTCGTGTAGATTGCCGTTATTTTTTCTTTTAAGCATTATAATAGCATCTTGTGCAATTGTGCTTAATGTAACTTATCATTTTTTTGAAAAATTGTAGTTTCTCCCTCAAAAAAATAGTTTCAAGTTTCAAGTGAGTAAAAATCCGTGCGAAGAACGGACCCAAAAGCTAGTTAGAATAATTTATCACCCCACTTAAAAAACTAAGAAAAGAGTGATGGATAGCTCAGTTAGTTAGAGCTTCCATCCCGATTCCAGGTGATCCTAAGATCGATTCTCATCCCCGCCTTTGTGGCTCATTCGCACCCAAGAAAAAAAAACTAAGAAGGTATTATATGTGTCTGAAGTTACCTCAACATTGGTGAGATGAACAAACAACTAGTTATTTAACTTAGGTTTCCAACTATGTCATTGGCACCGGAGAAAGATATTCCACAAATACGACTTGTCTGAAGTGGCGCGTGCGTCTCGCCAAATTCTTTTTGAAACATACTCATTACTCACACGATACTTTTTCTAAGAAACCATATAATCAATTTGTTTTATCATCTACTCCCTCCGTCCCAAAATATAGCGCTTGTTTTCCATTTTGGTGTCCCAAAATATTGAGTCCGGATCTTCTAGAGTTTTAATAAAACTCTACAAGGTAGAGTTGTATCTAAACCATACATTTCAAAATCAATGGCTCATATTGATGAGAAAAAATAGGGGGAATTTTGGAAAGATAATATATGAACCATTGATTTTTCATTTAACGGTTGATATGCTCAAACTCTATCTTGTAGAGTTATTTTAGAACTCTAGAGGATCCAAAACCCAAAATATTATGCCTGTTTTCTATTTTGGGTGTCTCAAAATGTGGTCCAATATTTAATGTTTGTACCTAGAAAATAGTGTGGTCCAATCATTAATGTTTCTATCATGAAAATGTGGTCCCATAATTTATTATTTTTTGTCTTTTTGTTTAAAAATTAAAATAAATTGTGTACTTTTCTACTAAAGTACAACAACATTAATAGTTCATCATGTTATTTTTCAAGTTTCTTAACTTCCGTGAAAAATGTCAAACGGGCACTATATTATGGATGATGATAGAAGTACACAAGGTGTGCAAGAGCATCTTGCACACCACCACTTATAATATGCCACCTCAATTTTAAAAGATTCCTCTATTTTGAAAATTTCAAACTGAAATTTGAAATGTGTTTTGAAATTTTAATTTTGAATTTCAAATTTGTTTTAAGTTCTCAACAATCAGCAATTAATTATCTTTAATTCCCCATAAATGCAATGAGTGCATTCCCCATAAAGGAAACGAGTAACCAAAAAATCATCTAATATTTTGATCTTTTCATGACTAAAATGATCCCGTAAAATAGTTTTGATCCGCAATTAAAAAAAATTTGGTTATTTATCCTCTTGAGAAGAATCGAACACGGGTTTGCGCAGATAGAGTAGATGTTGTAACAGCTTAGTAGTGACCATTGTAGCAAGGGGTATCAGCACGTAAGTCATTGCAAACATAAATCTTTTAATCTAATTTTACCGAGTTTGAGAATTCTACATATGATTTATGTAAAGGTGAAATGATCCTTTATAATCGTAGATAATATTATAACACATTTTATAATCGTAGATAATATTATAAGACATCTAATTTTACCGAGTTTGAGAATTCTACATATGATTTATGTAAAGGTGAAATGATCATTTATAATCGTAGATAATATTATAACACATTCATTTGTTCTATCTATCTTTTCTAATCTTGGTGGTGGGTCATAATTTTGTATTATAACAAGAAGTAAACAACTTACTGGGTAGATGTTTATGAAAATGTTAGGAGTTACACATCTATTTTACTTGAGTTTTTAGCGGCGGGTGAACCGTGACTTTTAGCGGCGGCTTTAGGGTTCATTAACTAAATTCCATCCCCAGAATTTCATCGCGCCGATGCCCAAAAACAAATTTCTCTCTTCGATGATCGCCACCTTCATTTTCCTCCTCCACAGACAATAGAAAATTGTGGTGGTGCTATTTTTTGGGCGGATTCATGGTGGTTACTTGCAATTGATAAATCCCAAATTAACGAATTTGCAATTGGAATTGGAATGTCCCAAATTTATGAATTTGCAACAAATCCCTGATTAAATAAAATCAGATTTAATAAATTAACAATTTATACTGCAACATAAAATCTATAATTGCAATTGAAGTTCAGATTAATCTTGGAAACGCAGAATCAGATTTCCTTTGTTCATGCTCAATAAAATATATAATGTATTTAGAGGATCATTTTATTGCCATCTAACACAGTAGGATGTAATTGAAATCTTATCATAAAATCTATAATCATTCTTGTTGTATGCTTTGTATTGTAAATATTCAGGTGCTGATACCCCTTGCCAAGATGGTCACCAAGACGCACCTTGATTATGTACCCTGCACCCGTGTTCGAATCCTTGCAACTGCGTAACACAATATTTTTTTTAATCTGAATAGATAATTATACAGGATCATTTTATCTTAGAGAAAATCAAAAGCGAAACTGAAATAACTTATTAAAATAAATACAATAAATATATTTATGATATTGTTGTAGATGTGCTGATACCCCCTTGCCATATTGGTCACCGCAATACATTATCTTATAGAGGCCCTGTGTTCGAATCCTTGTAAATGCATAACACAACATTTTATTTAATCTGAATAGATAGTTATACGGGATCATTTTATCTTAGAGAAAATCAAAGAACTATTCATTGGACTACACGCCGAGTATGATAAACAAAAATTATGTACAAGGAACTATTTATTGAACTTCCGATCCTAAGAGTAAAGTTTTTAAAATAATTTTCTAGAGTAAATATAAATCCAATGTTATATTTCCAATATACCTCTTTGATAATAGGGACATTAAATATTCGCGTACTCCCGATAAAAGTAACAAGTTACCAAAAAATTGTACGGAGTAGAACAAAATTAGCTCAATTCTCTGATTTCTTTATCACTAAAATGATCTCGTAAATGATCTGTGACAAATTCAAATAATATGTTATTTCCTTGTAAATAATCATGGTCGCAAGCAACGAGTCTTTATCACTCACTAAAATGATCCCTAAACCCTATTATAATCTGATGACATTTTAATTTTTATCTATTTAGATTCAGATGATTTCACAACAATTATTGATTTTTCATTCAATTATAACATTTGTGTACCGTTATTCAATTAGGTTAGCATAAATAAAATATATATATAGCTTAAAACAAATCGAGATGATTTCTAAACAATTATTTAAATATGTGTGTACCGTTATAAAATTAGGTTAACATAAATAAAATATATATAACTTGATACAAATTATTGTCATACGAACATTTTCGCGTATTATTAAATATTATTTTTTACTATCAATTTGGGTTATCTTAAGATCATGACTTATATATATTTTTTTTAAATTTAATATTTATATTAATTATTTGTTATAACGAATGTTGATAAACAATATGGATAATAAATGTTGTGTTAGTCCCCATAAAAAAACTTTACGGCTGCACATAACATGAAATATAGGCGTGAAAAAATAACTCATACTATATATAGTTAAATGATACTTATAATTATATGTTGATGATTTTTACACTAAATTTAATAATTTCCATAAAAGTAATGAGTTACCCAAATAACATTCCAATTCTATAAATATGATTTTTTTTATTAAAATGATCCCATAATTGATTTGTTAATATTTGCAACATAATTTTTATTTTTTTTATTTTTTTATATATAGGACTTAGAATGAAATTATTTCTAAACAATTATTTATTTTTCATTCAAATTATAATATTTGTGTAACGTTATACAATTAGGTTAATGTAAATAAAATATACGGAGTATATAACTTAAAAAAAATTGAGATGATTTCTAAATAATTATTTATTTGTTTGTGTACCATTATAAAATTAGGTTATCATAAATAAAATATATATATAACTTGACACAAATTATTGTCGTATGGATATTTTTCGCGTATTATTCAATATTATTCTTTACTATCATTTTGGGTTTTCTTAAGATCATGACTTATATTTTTTTTAAATGTAATATTCATATTAATTAATTGTTACAACCAATGTTGATAAACAATGGGGATAATAAATTTTGTGTTAGTCCCCATAAACAAACTTTACGGCTACACATATCACGAAGTATAGGCGGTTAAAAATAACTCATATTATTCATAATGATACTATATATAGTTCAATGATACTTATAATTATACATTGACGATTTTTACACTAAATCTATTTCCATAAAAGTAACGAGTTACCCAAAATATATTCTTAATTCTATAACTATGATTTATAGTTTATTAAAATGATCCCATAAATGATTTGTTAACATTTGTAACATAATTTTTATTATTTTTTATTTTTTTATATAGGATTTAGATTGAGATGATTTCTAAACAATTATTTATTTTGATCAAAGTTTTCCGAATTTTTGGGAGTGGTATATTTTACGTAAATCTATTGTTTTTAATAGGACCACAAAATATTTAGTTTTGAACACAACAAATACAATTAACATGGTGTTAATTTTAGGAGGGGTTTGTTTTACATATAATCTCTTTTGTGTAAATGATCAAAACAATCAACTTTTTACATATAACATGATTTAGTTTCAGAGAAGGGTTTATAGTACATAGAATATGTTTTGTTTTTAAAGGATCAACTATAATTACTTTTGAACACAACAAATAAAATTCATAATGATTTTGGTTTATCAATTGAAAGAAACGTGGGATTTTTAAAAAATAAAATCCTAACCTATTGTTAAGATTCGAACACGGGTGAATGTTAGGCAAAAGCGTTGAAGTTACCACCACTATGACAAGGGGTATCAGCACGTCTACAATTGCAATACCAATTTATACGACTTATAAAAATCAATGATCCCATAAAAAGATGTCATCTTTTAAAAACATTGTTTTTGCTAGAGCCAGGATTGGAAGGCATGTTGATCGCAAATATATTGAAGTTCAAGCGGTAAAGCAATGACCATAAGTCCATGATGACAAAGGGGTATCAGCACGTTAACATTTGCAATACAAAACATTTTTATCTATATGGAGGGAGTATGATTTTAGTTCTTTTAATCATATATATATTTTTTAAATTCTGATGGTATCAATTAACAAATCACATCTTCGTATAATACAATAAAATAAGAAAATAACTTCATCACGAATGAATTAAGTCGTGAAAGCTTTCACTTGACAAATGAATTAATTTCATCACGAGAGTCTTCACCACGTCCAATTATGAACCCAAGTTGATTCCTGATGCACAAAGGGTAATTCAGATAAATTTGTTTTATTTTTATTTTTATTTTTTGATGAATAAGTTCAACAAACACGAGTTTATTTTTTGACGGAGTGTTTTAATTGTGAAATATCTTGTTAATAAATGTTGCATTTGAAGAGATCGTGTTTTAATTTGTGGGATCGTTACATGTATACTGAAATCGGAATACATACTGTTTATGAACTTCATTAGCTATCGTATCTTGTATAAAATTTTAGGTAGCCCACTATGATGTGCTGATACCCCCCGTTAAATTGGTTACTTGATTACCCTTACACTAGCTAAACCCGTGTTTGAACCTATGTGGTTGTTGAAAAATAATATATTTTTTCCCTATTCATTTTTTATTTATTTTAATGAGTATTTTTTTATACAAATTCTACAACCAAAACATATTTAGGAGTATCGTCTATACAATTTCTAGAATCAAAATCATAACTTAATCAAACAGGTTTATTGCTATACAAAAGGTTCAACATTGTCACTTCCAATTCATCATCTCCAGATTCGTAGAAGACGAATAATAGTTACATCCATTGCAATATTAACTATTTTTTCCAGCCATTGCAATAGGTCCAGCTTTTGTCACTTTCAATTCATCATTTCCAGTACATCTCAACTGAAACACTATAATAAATATGATTGAAAATCTCTTAGTAATTTCATCAAACAGGTTATATGCACCTCACTAAATCCATGGAAGTTCTTTTAATGGCAGACTTTTATATGCCTCGAAAAAAATTATAACTCATTTAGATAGTTAATGCATTCGAAAATGGCAGAAAATAGAATGAGAAATAGAAATTCAGAGGGTGGGAAAAATGAATCACATACTTTGCAGTTGCTTTAGCAATATAAACCAGAAAAATGGCTCTTTGCAGTTCTCTTATTATTAGTGGGAAAGATGAAAATTTGAGGTGAAGAGGTGTTTGGCGCAAATATGAAAAATGGGTATTTTGGAGCAATTAAATCCCGCTCAAAGAACAGAATGGCGCAAATGGCTGAAAATATTTGCCGCCCAAAAAATATATTTCAGAAAGCTTTTCCCTCTCTTTTTTTAGTGGGATTTGTGAGATGGCATTGTGTAATTGGTGGTGTGCAAGATACCTTTGCAAGATACCTTTGCACACCAAGTGTATCCCTAGCCTTTTCCCTATATTATGGGACGAAGGGAATATAATTCTACGGGTCTACATGCATGTATAACATTTCTTATTTACTCATTTTAAATAAAAATTGGTCATTTAAAAATACAAATTGCAAAAACGATATTGATGGTTTATGGTATATCATATTTTTAAGTTAAATATTGAAGGTTGTTATATCAACATTTTTACATCCTAGTATATGTGAGAAATTGTAAAACTTTCTATGCCTTTAAGTGCAGAGAATTAGATCTTCAACTCATCATATCCCTTACTCCGTATTAATTAATAACTTGTTTTCAAAGAAACATCGAGATTTGGAAACACGCATAACATGCCCACTTGTAACACATTTTTGTTTACTCCAAATATTTTATGATGCTAAATCAATAATTTCGTCTTATGTTCATTCTTAAATTTGCATGTTAACCTTGATTAGTAAAATGTAATTCATTTCTACTTTATGTTAACAACTTAGCTTAAAAGAAAACAAACAATGTAAGTAACTCTATCCATATCCTTTTAAATGACAAATTTGATAGTCGATATAAGTTTGAGTTTTGTTCTTTTCAACCTACTCTAACATGCTCGGATTCGCTTGGATAGTGCAGCTTTTGTCCAAAAAAAAAAAAAAAAAAAAAAAAACATGCTCGGATTCAATTTACTTTCGAAAAATTCGTTTAATTCAATTACTAAATATAGGGTTTTAAACCTTTTAATTCAATTACTAAACTGCAACAGAACATCAACACATCATGCAAGAATATCTATCAACTTTAACCTCAAAAATTGGTCCTTTTATTTTCCCATTTATTGGTTTGTTTGATATGTTTCATTTATTGATGAGTCTTACCCTCTTTAGCAATATACGAAGTATCGGAATACGATTTTGCCATATCTATCGGAAGAACATAATTTTTGTGTTATACTCAGTGAAAGATATATCAAAATCAGTCTAAATCTAAAGTATGCCAAAATCAATCTAATACTGTAATGTAATCCTAGTCTCCTACCAATCTCAACCAAATCAAATTTTGTTGAAAAAAGTGAGCAATTAGGACCCTTCTTTGTCACTGCCGATTATTTGTTTTTAGTTCTATAAATTTGATAGCCATGTGATAAAAGGGGAACTATAAACTTTAAAATAATCATATTCCTAATATCAGGTTGATTTTAAAAACTGACAAAAAATAATTAAAAGGTAACATTTTGTGTCACTTTTGTCAAAAATAATAGTGCCCTGCCCGTGTATGATAATATTTTAGACATTCAAAGAGGCCACTAGCCCAAATCCCTCTCAAAACGAAATCTTACGGTTATAGTTTGGGGCCCAATATACTCAACAATATAACATGCAATAATAGCATTCAAATTGTCCACACATTGTGGAAATTGAACTTGTTGTGAACCTTAAAAATATCTTGACAATGCTAACATCAATGACAACATTACCCTCTCCCTTTTCACGTCAATTCAGCCTCCCTCATATGAACAAGACCTTAATGAGTTAATGATCCATCCAATTCCAGCAAATGCAATGAGATAAAGAGGTTTGCTCTCCGACTTGCACGCGTGAGGTCAGAAGTCGAGTTTCATTCTAGGAGGGGTTTCTTTCAACCCGCCCTCTTCGGTGAGCCTTCTCCTTACTCAGAAACACAAGTTACAGCTAACATAAATACAAATGAAAACTAAACCTGCTGTTTTAATATTCAGAAAATTACGAATTTCAGAAATCATGTTTACATACTTTTACATGATAACTTGATCAACAATATCCTCTTTGATAAAATAACAGAACATGTATCCCTCAGTCACCACTCACCAGGCAGTTGAAGTGAAAAGTTTACAAGGACTTACAGTGCCATAGTGCTTTCAAGTTTCAGGGACTGATATTATGATCTCACGTCCAAGATACAGTATGGTGTGTCTGTAATATCATGACACGGGTCTTTCAATAACATAAAGAGAGAGTAAAAAAAAAATGATAAGGGATTGAGGCAGAATACAAGTGCTGCTAAATCTTTATTGTCGCGCACCAACTTCTGCACGAGTTACAGACTTACAGACACCTTCAGATTCATGGAAATAAGGCTTGTTGAACATGGTAACTAATATCCAATGGAAAAAGGCAAAAAGGACAATCAGTCGATCACAATAGAATAAACCAGATCACCCTAATTCAACAAGTTTATGAATGTTCTTTAAAGACACTCAGCACATAACTAGATAGTTGGGGACAACATCAATCTTTTTAAGTAGAAGAGCTGTTGAGATAGTTAAAGTCCTTGCTTGAGCCAAAAGTGCATCATCAGGAACAACCGCACAACTATGCTTGAGAAGCTGGCCTCCTTTCCTCTATTTGGAGGCGGCTATTGCACATACTTTGAAATTTTGTTCCTCTATCATATTGGGTAGATTGGTGATTAAAAAGAAAGAAAGGAAACTAACCTTGAAGTTGAATATTTGAGAATCTTCACACACATTAAAATGTCCAAGAATTTTGCAATTTCCATCAATGAGAGCATGCATTTTAGTAAGATGTTTTAGAATAATCTTAAAAACTTTCAATAGTCTTTCTAAATATCTTATACACAATTCTTTCAGAAATTCAGCATAGAAATAGTTTAGCAAGAAATAATTGTAATTGGAAAAGATGACACATGTAACCTACTAGACCTGTTTTTTAATTGGGTTTTTATTCGATCACAACCTCCGGAATACAATGCTATAGCTGTGTTGCTTTGCTCTCAAGTCTCAAGTCACCCCATGGGTCACCATTGTAGAACAGGATGGGGTAAAACCAAAAGTGGAAGAGAATAGCATTTGGCCCATGAGTCATGACCATCGTCAAAGAAGAGGGTGCCTAGATCCATTGATCTTTGGCCCGTAACACATCTCCTAATACCTCAAACCAACAAAGAATGTTTTGTTCGACTTGACACACATTTTGAAGTGAATAGACACCACACCACCTATTTTGTTTACTGATGCTACCTTAGAAGAAAAATACTCATAGAAGTCATAATTGAATACCCAATAATTCTATGATAAATTAGAAAACAACACAATGATTAAACTATTTTCCTGGCCTGATGGTTGTTGAGTTCATCCCATTATTTCAATTTTATACCAGTAATCAAAGCTCAAACGGTAGAGGTGAACATTCCGAAGCCATCGGATCTAAAAGTCTACGATGTTATTGTTCTATCATTGCTTTTCTTTGTAAACTGTAGGGAAGTAGGCATCCGGCCTATAGAAAAAAGGGTTACGTGTAATGAAGTTGATCCCAACGGACAGAGTAGAACGACTTTAAGTCCTCTCTCACGCAATGAGGATGTATAAAGACAAAATATATTCGATCTATTGCCTTCACTCCGCTGCAACATACTCCGTACTTCATTAGCCTACAGATACCAACGACTAATGATATGGCCCTTTTATTCACAAGAATACTTCAAAATATGTGTAAAGTCAAACAAGACATCCATTGAAGTCAAGGGATGATATTAAGGGAGTCATTTCCAAAATAAAATGAAAAACCATTTCAAGAGTGACAACTATTATGAATCATCAGTCATCACTCATCAGTGCTTGGAAAGAAACCTAAAGGAATGACGACACGACTATTTATTCCTATCATTTAAAAGAATAGCAACTTGTAAAGAGGGATGCAAATAGGTAATGGGCAAGCATAACAAAGACTAGTTTGACCTTATATATGTTACACTGGAATTATGAGTTTCCTTAAAAAAAATTCTAAAATTGGATTGCACAGATGATTTAAGTAGGCTGAGTTGTGTTTTGGATGTTTTATAGGTAGTAAATAAATAGTGTTAATATCAATATATCGTTGAGACTTGAGAGCCTTCAACAAATTTTGTCACCCTGTTGGCATTCTTCCAATCACGAAATATTGATATTTTATGAAAATCAATATAGTCTCCAAATTTTTCTAAGGCTCACAGCCGTATATTAATATTCGAACCGATTAATTTACTATAGCTTATACATTAGAAACATATTATTCACTAATTTGCAAAGAGGTTGTGCAACCACTTTGGTCTACTCAATATTGTGGAACATTTCATTTTTAACATAAGAGATGTGCAAACTAATTTGTGATAACATCGATTAACAACATTGAAGAATGATTAAGCACGAAAACCAAGCATAAACAAAGACAAGAAAAGTTTAACGTGAAAACCCGAGTGACAAGGAGATAACACACCAAATCACTAGTAGTAATGTTAATGGTTTTACAAAGAGATTATCAAGCTTCACCTCACAACTCTCCCTCATTTACCCACGTATATGAGTATTCAATTGAGACTTTCTCTCTCTTTAATCAACAACAAGAACCTAAAAACAGATATAGTATGATTATATACCAAGCAAAGAGAAAAGGAATCAATTGATTAAATCCCGCAACGTAGAGCATTTTGGTCCAGCAGAACCCCACGTGCGGACGCGCCAATGCGTGGGTGTGCGGAAGCGACAACGACTCTGCCTCCAAGCTTCACCAAAATATGTTCCATCGCAGTCGACCAACTTCAGTCGAGCGCGAACATGCCTCCACCTTATGCCTCCTCTTGCCTTAAACCAATCTCAACACTCTCAAACCCTAGCAATCTCTCCCTCCCACAAGGAGATCAGGTTAAAATGTGAGAGAACACTTTCAATGTACCTCACAGGGTCCTCCATTGATCACCACAACGTAGAACCCATTTCCTTACCAACAAGAAAACACCCAACCACTTCTTTCCACAAAAGAAGCAATAGCACCTTCCTCTACACCAAGGAAGAACTAACCCATCTCCTACACACCAAGGAGGTAAACAACACACCAATATTTCCTCTCATCTGATGAAGCAACTCCCATACACCATCTCAATCAAGGAGGCATGCACTTTCTAATCAACAAGGAAGTAAAACTGGGTCTCATCCAAACTCAAATCATCAACATCAGTTTTTCTTTGAGCACCCTCAAAAAAACCCCACCTGAATCTGGTACCCTTTGTGATACACTGCAAGACTTTGGCATTTTCACTTCCTTACAATGCTCCCACTCAAACAAGTCACTTTCTAGCTATTCTTTCACCCAACATCCTTATGTGTCTTCTTTTCAACATCACTCACGATCTAAATGCTTCTCTTCCTTTACTTGCTCATTTCTGCAAATGACGGCTTATTTGAAGCAACATATTCCTTTTTGACCCTACTTGGAGTTTCCATGGTGTATAATGCTCCCCTCATTGCTACATGACTCCATGAGCCTCCACTAAAGCTCCCTTGACACTCTTCCAAGAACCACCGGCGATAACAACCTTGTTGCCCTTCTTGTCGAGTTGACTAACAAATATCAAGTTCTTTTTCCACTTTAGAATTTACTTGACATCCATCTACGAATGAGAAGAAGCCCCATCTTGTTAAGTGGGAACTCCAACAAGTTATCATTCGTGAGTTTCACACTCATATCACGACTCCCCATGACTTTTTTTCTCACAAGAGATCTGGGGTCCTCAACCTCGAATTCCAACCAAAGAGGCAGGGATTGCGATCGGGAAATCATATTCAAGCTCCTTAGTTAGTCGGCGCTCTTTGGACTTCTCCCAAGATTTATGGAATTAAAACTCCAAAACAACTCCTTGGATAGAGTGGAATGAACAGATGATCCGAAATCAAGAATTCAAGACTCCATGGAGCAATCCTAGCATACACGCAAAGCATCATCAAACTGCGATGTCGAGTTCGCTGAAGAATCATATCTTCAAAGCTCTCCACAGTCCACACTCTCCTTTGGGTCCTGCCTTTCCAATTTTTGATTTTCGAGCAATTCATTCTCACGTGCCCCTTCTTACCGCATCTCCAACACAAAATGTTAGCACCATTCAATTTTTTCGGCCCTCTACTATTTTTTATCTCACATGCCCTTCCTTTACTCTCAAACGTGCAAGCTTTACCGAAAGATTTCCCCTTTCTCGGAGTGCTCTCACTCAATATAAAACCCTCGCACGTCAATCTTTAGCTTTTCCTTCCCCGAAGAATTACTAATGGCAGCAACTATCGTTTCTCATGGCGTAGGCAATGCCGAAAACAAGATTAACTTCATCATCAAACTTAATATCCTTCACCCATTTTCAAATCAAACAACTGGCACATCAAATAAAAAAAAAATTACCGCCAAGGGCTTTTTCTACGTACTTGATAAGGTTTTAATCAAATTTACCGTTAACTCCTCATCCTTGAGGTTGTAGGTACAACTAGAAAAACCCAAATATAAAGGATTTGTTCAAAGTTTTAAAACCATTTAACTAAATGGGGCAACCCAACCAACCCGTTTAATTATAAGGGTTGGGTCAGGGTGAAAATTTCAACCTGAAAACAATCTATTTAACCCGTTTATATAATTGAGTCAGATTCGAAGCTTTTAGGGTGTGAGTAACAATGGTGGAGAGTGGAAAGATTTGCAGTCTCCACCATTGTTACTCAAACCCTAAAACTTCAAACTCCTCCGGAGCCGGACGAGGAATTCCCGGATATGGAGTTTCACTGCGAAGAGCAAAACCAAATTTGAGCGACAACTCATCCCCACTCGTTGGTTTAATCGTGAAACTTTAAATCATATGGGTATTGATAGAAAAATGCAAAATTTATGTCAAAATGCTAGAATTGGTAGGATGTTTGAGATAAATAGTAGAACTTCTGTTCGTCTTACCTACGAATTTCTTAGTAGTTTCGATGTTTCCAAATCTAATCGGGGTGGGGATATTACTCAAGTTCAATTTCAGTTGATGAACCAAACATTTGCTATTACCTTGACCCAATTTGCATCTATGTTTGGTATGAATACTAGTCTCCCTAGAGAACCTCCTACTAGTTACAACTCTTTGGCATTGATGCATCCATCAACCCCTCCCCAAAGTATGGTAAAGGTTTATAGGATTGACAATCTTTGGGAGGCATGAGCCTCAAAATCCTAGGAGTGAGGACCTAATGATGTTGGGGAGTTTTGTGTATCGTGGCTCCATGCCATACAAGATCAATGTAGCTCATTACATGGCCCTCCACTTTTGGTCGGTAGCTAGGTCCAACTACACATGACCTATCTACGGCCTATCTACATCGGGGGGCATGATCACCCACATAGTTATGCAAAGGGTGGGGTTTGTACAGCCAGAGACCGGCGGGGGCATGATCACCCACATAGTTATGCAAAGGGTGGGGTTTGTACAGCCAGAGACCGGCCACGTGCTTGGGCAATTGAGATTACAAAGCTCTATATGAACCGCCAGGATTCGCCCGACACATAATAAGAAACGGGTCTTTAAAGACCGATTTCCATTAAATAAATGTCCTGCAACTATGCATACTACACAACACACATTAGTAATAAAAATGACTCCGAAAAGCTCAATTAAGACCAAAAGTGTACATGGGACAGAAATGAACATATCACATAGCAATCATGATTCATCTCTTTCTTCCTTGTCAACAAAAACCGATGACCATGTCGAAAGCAAAGCTAGCTCCTCGTCTTTTTCTCTCTCTATTCCATCTCCACAATCGGGTTCGTAGAATAGGTACACGACCAGGATATCGAACCGCAGCGAACCGAAACGACCGAACCCGGGTTGTGGCACGTTCCAGGTAACGTTGAACCAAACATTTTGTATCGCAAAGCTAGCCAGATGATTGAGTTATATATTTAACCTTCCACCTTTAAATAAACATTATGGTTGCATTGTATTCCAATTGCTCCTCTACACTAGAGTAATCCAGATTAATCGTGTGCAAAACATCCTAATATAGATCCCCATTATTCAGGAAGAGCACAATACTAAAACACTCACCTTACAACTATAACTACTTCCCTTCCATCTATTTCACTAGTTTTCCTTTGAATTAACATCACCCTAAAGTTTTTAAGTCTTAGACTCCAAAGTTATAACTGATCCTTAACACCTACTCTAGACTAGAGGACTCATCCACTAACACAATATGGTTAGCAAGCAACATAAATTGGGGCATCTCACATCTATACACCTAGTCAACTTATCCATATTCGCTGCAAAAAGGAATTAACCTAGGGAGTTAGTGCATGTAAAGAGGAAATTTTCCAACACTTGCACATGTTATAGCAATTGGTCTTGCAAAGACTTCGTATCAAAAACAAACTCAACATAATCCTTTCCAGTAGATCTACTAAATAAATTCTATACTAGAAAAGCGCGCTGAAGCGCGAAACTATAGGACAAAATGCTTAATTAGATCTGAGCTAAGCTTAGTGATTAACGCGCCGGAGCGCGCTTAAGCGCATGAAGCGTGCGAAGCGAAAAAAGCGCGATTTTTGGCGCTTCATTGAAATTCTTTTTTATTTTATTACTTTACATTGAAAGCTTTTTTTATATGTTGTTATTGTGTTTTGGACCACACCCTATTAATGCTTAACAACAGAAAGTGGTCCAAGAGTCCAAAAGAAAAGGAAAAAGAAGAAGACAACAGTCACAGCAGCCGGCCCTAGCTTCTTTATAAACATTATATTATATGCTTTATCTTTGTTAAAACAAAGAGTAATATATTTTTGGAAGCAAATTTGATTTTTATATATTTTTTTTGGTTATTTTAGTAAGATATATATGCATAATAGTAAAAAGCTTTAATTCTTAAAAAGTCCGCTTCACTACGATGAAGCATGCACCTTGCACTTGCGCTTAGGCTCTAGGACTCGTATCGTTTAGTGCGCTTTGCGCTTTTTTATACACTACTAAAGAGATAGACTTTTACTTATCATTTACTCTGGTAAGTATTCACACTACATTACCCTTAAACATAGGGAAGACTTACAACTGGTACTCAAAAGATAAAAGTTAATACTGAAAACCAGAAAGCCTGGACTTCGAAATTGAAGCTAAGAAAAGAATCCGAATTCCAAACTCTATAACACCAGTACATTGATCTGGTGTTTAGAAAAGTTTCTTTACTTAGAAAACACAAACACACTGATCAAGTGACGGTCCATATTAAAGATTCTAAAATTTTATTCATCGAACATAGGACATACACAATTACAAACTGATCAAGTCAAGGTATATGTCCATATACTCCAGAACATGTCTAACAAACTTAAACGAATTTTCACCACTCCTGGTTTTAAACTATATATTGATAACGAACATGTTTCAATTTGATAATGTAGTTCACACTAACAATCCCTCGAGCGAAAAACAGTCTTCCCACATTGCACACCAAAGCATCCCATATCATGAAACACTACACTAATTGAATTGGTTAATTACTTAATTAACAACCTTAAATTGGTGAAACACAATGTCGTCCCTTCTCCAAAAAATAGTTAACTAGGTTTTCTATCGTTGTTGTAGTCTAGTAAATAGCAATCTAATTAAAATAATTATTCTCCAATAAATAATTATAATCCTTAATTCGAAGTTGCTACAATAATCCAAAACAATTAACAAGATATATTTCCATGAAAAACGTGATTTAAGGGCATGAAACCAAATAAATTAACGCACTAAACTAAATTTGTTTATAATGCGACCAAGGCAGCAGGAATTCAGATTAAAAGGGGGAATAACAATAATACTTACATTTTCGGAAATCAGTGTCCCAAAATCTTCATGAAAGCAGAAAATTTCATCGAAATTGATTGGGGAAGTCGTTGATGAACCCTAATTGCAGCTCCTCTGCAGTTTGCAACGTATTTTGGGAGACATATTTTTGAAGTAGCAGAGATTTTCGAAAATCGGAAACATTCCTTAGAATTCAATTTGATTTGCAGCACAACAATTGAAATTACAGAGTTTGTAGTTGGACTTCACTTCAATTGGGAAGTATGGTCTCTAAACAATCAAGAACGTCATATACGGAGGAAAACGATGCGCTTCCCTTTAACGATTTTTTTAAAAAAACACCGAATAAAAATAAAAATAAAAATAAAAAGTATTTATATGACAAATATAGATTTAACAAAATTATGTTTCTTTCCTCAAAATTACAATCGTTAAATAGATATTGCAGTGTAAAATGTCTCTAGTATATCCATCATAATGAACAAGGATGAACTCCGCCCATATGATTTTATTGAATTTAAAAGACAACAGGTAATGGTTATTGATTAAGACTAAAACCAACTGTGTAAAATAAGTAAAATGTTTAATTCTCTCTCATCCCATTGGTATAAGGGGAACAGTAGCCTAAATAGTACTGAGTAGATATAAGTAAGTAGTAAAAGACGTTCTTACTCACACTTTTTATTGGTTTTTAGTTTTTCCTCCCTTGATGAGATTTGGTCTCAGACTCTCACGAAAAATGAGATACTTTCAAATGTAAGTTACCATTAGATCATACGGAATTAGGGGGGCTGGCGGGGGCCATGGCGCCCCCCACAATATGTTCAAGTATCAAATATGCACTATAAAGGCACATGTTTAGTATAGCTTAAGTGGTTATTTTTCTAAAAAATGGATCGAGGTGCAAGGAGGTACACAGTTCGATTCTTAGCTCCCTCAATTTTATACTTAGTTTTTTTATTTTATTTTTGTTTTTCAATGTTATAAAAATTATATGTTAAAATTTGCCCCCCTATGTATAATTTCTGATTTCGCCACTGTACTATACAGAATAGTACTTAAATAACAATTCTTGAACTATGAACGATTGTGCATCCAAAAAGCACAAGTTATGTAAAATAACATGACATTGTGATAAAAGTACATAAAATATTTTAATTTTGATCAAAATTATAAAGACAACACAACTCTCTCGCTCCGTTCTTTAACATGCTCATTACACACCCTTTATACATTTATGTACCAACTAAATCGTGCTTATTTTTTAATTTTTTTTGAAGGTAAGATGAAGTGTCCTATCGGGTCGAAATCCTGCACGGGTCAACCCGCCCGAGTTAGAAGGTTAGACACTTTGAGAGTTGGGGGGTGAGAAGGGGAACCCACCCTCAAAGTGCCCCTAGTGGGGATTGAACCCCCAACCTTTTGGTTGGAATGTGGAATCTTTTCCACTAGGCCAAGGCATTGCTTGGTAACTAAATCGCGCTTATACAACGCACGTCCCATGCAATTTATCGGAAAAGTACATCTATACATCTATACATAGTATTTAAAAAACAAAATCATAGCTAAACAAGCCACGTGTCATATCTCCTTTTCTCCATCAATTTGTTTTTATTTCAAAATATTTCTTTTGTTGTTTCTATATAGCTAATTATAAGCCACGTGTCATATTTCCTTCCGAGCGATTTCCTTCAATAATGCTTGAAGATTCGTAAATTCCCAAAATACGCTACTTTTTCACTTATTTTCCACTCTACCGTCCACGTCAGCAAGAAAATCGGTCTAATTTTTTTTATATATAAAATCTACAATAAACCGCTATCTGAGACAGAGGTTTAAAGGGGTGAACCGCTATCTGAAATAGCGGCTTACGTATTTAATGAACCGCTATTTCAGGTAGCGGTTAACCCCTTATAAAACCACGCGGTTTTATAATAAAACCGCGCGGTTTTATTTTAAAGCAAACCGCTATCTCAGATAACGGTTTATACCATTGAACCGCCATATGAGATAGCGGTGTTAGGTTATGATACATATGAACAACATAAATCATGCGGAAAAACCTTAATGCCAGGAATCATATTAATTGCACATAATCATATAATTAGTCTAGGATGCATACACTTTGTAGCGTGCCCTCCCTATGTAATACCCTGAATTTTTAAAACTCGATTAATTATGCTTAATTATTTTTATTTAGCTTAAAATCTTTTTAAATCCTAATTTCAAACTTTATTTTAATTTAACGAAGCTTTATTTCGCTTGGAATTTTAATATTGTTACACGATTTATTTTTTTAATATTTTATAATTTAATTTCATATTTACGAGCTTAAGCTACTCTTTAAATCTTAATTATTTCGTAATTATTTCGGATTTTAATAATCTCGGAACGTTCTTATTTTATACGAAAACAAAATTTATTTTTCGTTAACGATATTTTTATAAAGAATTATTTTAGCTAAACATTTCTATTTTTAGTAGTTTCCTAAAATAGCAATTAAAATTCAGAAATTTGTCTAACTAGTGAAAATTACTAAAATGCCCTTGAAAGAGCAAAAAGTTCCATTTTTCTTCTTCTTGCATCTCTCCACGTATTTCTTCACTCCCTTTCCTAAAAATGAGCCTAATTCATGCCTTGGGGAGCAAGGACTTCTCCTTCTCCTACACTCTACCTATTTACAAAATCAGATTTTTCAACCCAATTTCAATAAACCAACAAAACACAAATTCAATTCCACTCTCTTTGCTCAATCCATGATTCAGACCACCACCCCTCAGCCACCTCCCTTGCTGGTTGAATTATTTTTCGCCATCACACTCACTGTCGTCCCACCGCTGCACCTCCCTGAACCACCCAGCCCACAAATCCCTTGTCTCCCCTCTTCTTTACGCACAACCTCCCTCTCTCCCGTCATCCTGCCGCCGCGAAATAACCACCACCACCGTCGCCTTAGACGGCGCAATCCGGCAGCACCAAGCCGCCCAACCGCCTTCTTCCTTCCTCTCCTCCTCCCTTTCGTGTTCTCCTTTCTCGGCCCCCTCCCATGTTTCCCTGTTCTTCGTGCCCAGGTTCAAAAAAAAAGAGATGAGTTCCAATATTTGAACGATCCTTGTTGTTGCTCAAGCTAAGCCCAAAACTCTTAGGCCCAAACACCTCTATGTAAGTTTTCCCAATCAATTTAAGCCCTGAATAAAATGTTACTTATTTCAACAATGTTATATTTTAAAATGATTTAGAAACTACTTTGATTTAAGATTTTATAAATATTTCATGTGTTGATTTATGAAAATATTTCATTCAATGTTTTAATGAAATTTAATAAATACTTTATGTCAATTGTTTTATGAATTTATAAATTAAAAATATTTATAAAAATATTGATTTTATAATCGTCTTAATAACTAATTCAATAATTTGATACTTTGAGAGAAATCGAACTCGGAGCTCAGGAAGAACGAACCAAGGAAAAAGGCCTAGCAAATCATGGAATTGAGGTAACGGTTATTGCTAGTACCCGCAATCCCTTCGAAATGTATTTATGAATGATGTTATGAATGATTGATGTTTTATAATGATGTTTTATGATTTGCGGGATTACAAGTATGATTTGATTGAATTGTTTTACGATAATGCAGCTTTATGCAAAGTATTGATTTAATGAATTATTATTCCTGAAAGAAATGATTTTATGAAATAACGAGATTTAATGGTTTATTGAACCACCCTGAATGATTGAGTTTTTCCTGATTAATGTTCTATTAAAAGAAATGTAAACATGATAAATGAAAAGTGTAAGAACTGGTCAAGTTCTCCTGAAATGGAACCAAGGTTCCCCCTGATAAGAAGCACTGGCTTCCCCTGATATGGAACCAAGGTTCCCCCTGATAAGAAGCACTGGCTTCCCCTGAAATGGAACCAAGGTTCCCCCTGATAAGAAGCACTGGCTTCCCCTGATATGGAACCAAGTTTCCCCCTGATAAGAAGCACTGGCTTCCCCTGATATGGAACCAAGGTTCCCCCTGATAAGAAGCACTGGCTTCCCCTGATATGGAGCACTGACTCCCCCTGTTATGAAGCACTGGCTTCCCCTGTTCGTAGGAGACGTCCTACCATGTTTTCCTGTAAAGTCCTGACGACCAGAATGATATTGTTAAAAGGAAAAAGATATTATTGAAATGATGTTCCTGAAATGATATTCTTGAAATGATGTTCCTGAAATGATATTCTTGAAATGATGTTCCTGAAATGATATTCTTGAAATTAATGTTCCAGGAATGATATTTCTGAAATTATGTTTCTGAAATGATGATGCTTCTGAAATGATGATTTATTAAATGTTTTACTAAATTCTATTCTCCATGTTTATTAAATAAAATGAATTGAAATGATGTTACGATGCTAGGGTAACTCGTTACTGAGTCTTCGGTTCACCGTTTTGTTTTCCGTTTTAGGTACTGCTGGGGACCACGGAAATGAGTAGTGGCGAGGATTTCACTATTCCAAAGTTCACCTAAGTTAATGTTAAGTTGTAACAAGTTTAAGTAAAGATTCTTGATTGAGTTACGTACTTTTATTAAGGAATTAAAAAGGATTATTATGTTAATTTTGGAGTTTAATAGCTTATGATTGATAGTTGCCTTGTAATTCCCAAGAGGGAGTTACGGCATGTAACGTCCCGACCGAATTAGGTTAATTCCGCTGCTAAGTATTCCTTAATAAGTGATTTAGAGGTAGGGGTGTTACACCCTAGCTGCGCCCGAACCGAACAAGAACAAGTCTTTAGGACTCCAAGTGTCGTCCTCCGTAGATAGTCCAGAACACGTCCGGATCCGCCTTAAGATTGACCAACTAGAATCGCCCTTAAGGTACTACTATTTTCGGCACTTTTAGGCAAATATTATTTTCGGCTAATATAGGCAAGTAATATGGCTGATTTTTCTGCTTAAAAATCCTAGCTTTTATTGTTTTGAATACTTATTAAACTCGTCTATAATTTTGTGACCCTAGGCACATATTTATAGAGTTATGGAAAAGGATTTAGAATCCTATTAGAATACTAAATTAATTCATTAGAATCCCTTTAGAACTCTAATTAATTAATTTCTATCTTGTAGGATTAAGATTTAATCATAGCACGAATTCCGATAGCTTTAGGATTCGTATAGCATGCACACGAGCACGAGCACAAGCACCGCACAGCCCGCGCGCATGCCTCGCGGCCCACACGAACTGCACGGCGCCCAGCCCATTGCTTCGCAGCCCACTTGCTCCGCGCGCGCGCCACGCCTTGCTGGGCCTGGCTTTGCGCTGGGCCTGGCGAGGCTTTGGCGTGTGGTTTGATGCGTATGGCTTGCTGGGCGAGGGCCTGGCTTCGTGCTGGGCCTTCGTCTAGCAAGTCTCGTCCGATGCTAATTCGTACGATACGCTTCCGATTAAATTCCCGATTCCGGAATTCATTTCCGATACGAACAATATTTAACATTTCCGATTCCGGAATTAATTTCCGTTTCGACCAAATATTTAATATTTCCGTTTCCGGAATTATTTTCCGATTCTGAGAATATTTCCGTTTCCGGCAATATTTCCGATTCCGGTAATATTTCCATTTCCGATAATATTTTTCGATACGTACCATGTTTCCGTTTCCGGCAACATCTACGACTTGGATAATATTTATATTTCCGATACGATCCATATTTCCGTTTTCGGCAATATCATCGTTTCCGGAGTATTCATTTACTTGCCTTTGACGATCTCAGCTCCCACTAAAACCAAGATCTGTTGATTCCGAATATCCATAGATGGAGTATTTAATGCCATTAAATACTTGATCCGTTTACGTACTATTTGTGTGACCCTACGGGTTCAGTCAAGAGTAAGCGGTGGATTAATATCATTAATTCCACTTGAACTAAAGCGGCCTCTAGCTAGGCATTCAGCTCACTTGATCTCACTGAATTATTAACTTGTTTAATTAATACTGAACCGTATTTATTAGACTTAATATTAAATGCATATTTGGACCAAGGGCATTATTTCCTTCAAGCGGTTTGCTTTAAAACAAAACCGCCATCTCAGATGGCGGTTCAATGGTATAAACCGGAAAAAAAAAATTACTTTTCTTTCTCCCTTGCTGACGTGGACGGTATGGTGGGAATTAAGTTAGAAAGTAACGTATTTTGGGAATTATTGGATATTTATGCAATATTGAAGGAAATCGCTATCTCCTTCCACCCATCAAATTTATTTTTCTCCAAACTTTTTCTTTGATTGTTTCTATGTTTTACAATTTCGACACCTCTTCCACTTCATCTTCTTCATTCAATATCGATTCACTAATAGTCCAATATTCATGAAACTCTTCCACTCCAGTCCACCCCTTTGACACTCAATATTAATTCAACATATAATTTTTATATTCTTTCATCCCTAATTACACCTCTATTCACATCATATATTGTCATTAACATACCAATTGAGGTTGCTATGAGTGGTTAAGGGTATCTTGCTCCTTAACCAAGGTCTCCGGTTCGAGCCTTGGGTATGGAAAAAATCTCAACTGGGAGGGATGCTGGCCATCGAGGTACCCATGGAAACTCCCGCGGGAGATTAGTCCACTTGTCCGAAGGCGGTGGGAACTCCTCGTAGTAAAACCAAAATATATTGCCATTAAAATCACAAGTTTTCACTAATTAGAACTTTAAAAGACGTACAACTGAACAACCACTATAGCCGTCCGTTCAAAAAGCTACTCCTTTCGTCTCTTTTTGTTTTTTACGTTTGGTATTTTGCACGCGTTTTGACGACTAATTAATGTGCATTGAGATTTTTCTAAGTTTTTTATGTAAACGTGGAAAATTACGTTTATTTATAATGTTTTCATTCTTATCGAAATTATGATATTGGGAAAATGAGAAAAAGTTAATGTCCCAATGAAAAAGTGTGAGAGATTAAATGATCCAATAGATTTAATTGATTAAAATAATAATTAAATACAAATTTTAATAGAATATTAAATCATTTATGTGATAATATAAAAGGAAACGTAAAGAATATTTTAGAACACCTAAAAAAAACATAAAGAAAAAAAAAAGACGGAATGAGTAGCTATTATCAATACTCAAAGATATTCATAGTATCAAGATGCAAGACTATCCACTCTATCAGCAAGTCCAAGTCTCAATTAAAAGAGTGAAAGACAAATACAGGCAGCTGTATATGTTTCTTTAGGTCTATGACTCATGTTACCGCCTTTCACTTTCATTAAAAAATTTGCATTCACACATAATTTTCCCTTAGAATAGTAGCGTTCACATTTGAAACCCCATATAAAAACATTAACATCAAAAAGACACTACACTAGTTTAACCATAAAAATGGTCCACAAAATTTTGACTTGACTTTTTTGCTTTCACATTTGTGAAACCTTTTGACTATTATTATCACTAATCTCTTCCTTTATATAGTCACTTCCATCTTCCTTCCTTCCTCTTCAAATTAAATTCTCTCTTCATCTTCTTACAATAGGAAGGTTCACCTTCGATTCCGATCATTTGCCATTCCAAAATCATTAACAAAAATAATTATAAACATTTTTCGAAAAACTCGAAATGGGGCTTACAAGTGGAAGTTCTAGTGAGAGAAAAGAAGTGAGGCTTCCACCAAGGAGAGGAAGTATAAAAATGAAGATATTTAAGTATTTGTTGAAGAAATTATGCTTCAAAGTGCAACGAGGAAAGAAAGGAGAAGGTGGTAGTAGAAGCGCAATTGTATGTCCAACTTCATACAAGTTGGATGTATATTAGATTATTAGGCTTATACTATTGTTAAACTAATAATGTAGCGAAATGTTCCTAGTGGGAATGATGTATTGTTTACTTTCATTTCGTAAACTTTGTAGTGTATATAAAATCATTTCTACATTATTAAATTAGCTTATGCAGGTACTCATTAGTCATTACATTCCTAATGAATTGCGATATTTGACTTTTATGAACGATTTTTAGTCTAAATATATCCTGTCATAATTAATGTGTGTCACTTCTTTGTATAATATAGTTTCTAAACGGGAGTCAAATTTATTTGACGTAACCCTTTTTACTTTTATTTTTCATTCTAAATATACCATAATCTTCACTTTTATTATTTTCTTTCAACCTGTTTTTATATTATTTTGATTCAAATAAATTTGATTTTTTAAGTGTCACGTGTATCTAATCAAATTAAAATACCTATTTTGATTGCATTGACGGTTTTTTTTACGCTGCAATAATTGTAGCAACTAGCGGCGACGACGACAACTTCCGGAGGAGAGGAGGAGCATCTGAGGACAGATTAACCCATGACCCAACCATTTCTTTTTCTTTTTCCTTTTTTTTCTCCTTTTTTTCCTCCATGGTTAATTGCCCACCCTGCTGAGAGTATCTCCCCTCTACCCACAGCCGCTACAACCACCACCCTCCATCTTCTCCCGCTTCCTCTCACCACCACCACAACCACAACCACGACCACGACCACGAGTATTGTCCTTCATCTCTCGAATTTCCAAGGTTTGTTCCTTTCTACCCTAATGAACTGCAATTTCCATACGTTTCTGGGAAATTACTGGAATATTTGTTGCCGAAGGCGATAATTTGCACCAGACGCTTCCCATAGCAAAGATTCGAGGGAAATTCTCCCGACATGTATTAGTTGATCCACCGAATTCCTCCAATTCTGAATTCCATCCCAATCTTGTCGGTAATTTGCTACAATTGGATGATGTTGATAATTAATGTCTCTTAAATTTCTTTGCACCACCCATAAATTTTCATTTCTTACAATAGCTTACACCTTCAATTATCGAGATGGGAGATGGGGTTGGGGCAATGTTGAAGGTGGTGAAGTTGAGGTGAATGGCGGAAGTCAGGGTGGCAGAGATTGTAACGAGGAGAGGGAAAAAGATGATTGAGGCAGCGGAAGCCATGGAAGATTGGAAGCAGGTCGTTGGATATCTTGATTTCTGGGTGGGTTAGTGGGTTAATTAGGTTTGTTAATGGGTGGGTTGATTAGGAGTATTAATTATAGATTAACTGGGTTAATTATACGTTAATTGGTTGATTATAGGTTTGATGACGTCATGAAATATATTTGGTGTATTAAGTTTTGAAATAGGGGCACTTGATACATTAAGTATTGAAATAGGGGTATTTTATGAATTTCTGAAAGTCGAGGGGCATTTCGTGAATTATGCCAAAACTCGGGGGTATTTCATGAAAAATACGTTTTTTTTTACTTGGAAGACCTTAGAATTGAGGTGATATTTGTTTTTTTTTCCTGTTTTTTTGAGTCTTTTCATGCAATTTGTATGAAATAAATACTTTTGTTATGTACATATTGAACAAAATATAATTAACCATTTCATACAGATTGAACAAAATATAATTAACCATTTCATAAAGATTGAACATAACAGAACTAAGTATTCCGTACCCAATAAACAAAATATAATGGTGATACTAGCTCTATCGTTGTCTATGTATAGTGAAAGAACTATCGACTAATCATGTATCGGTTATTTGTTATACATTAGCAGCAATGATATAACTCATTTCTATTATGTTCAATTTGTATGAAATTATGTTTTAGTTCAAGTCGTATGGAATACTTAGTTTGGTTATGTTCAATCTGTACGAAGTGGTTAATTATATTTGTTCAATCTCTACGAAATAGCTAATTATATTTTGTTCAATCTGTACAAAACAAAAGTATTTATTTCGTACAAGTTGCATAAAAAGACTCAAAAAAACAAGGAAAAAATAAAAATCACCTCAATTCCAAGGTCTTCTAAGTCAAAAAATAAATGATCTTCGCAATCAAAATATGTATTTTAATTTGATTAGATACACGTGAAACTAAAAAACAAACAAATTTATTTGAACCAAAATAAGACGAAGTATAAAAAAAGATTGAGAAAAATAATAAAAGTGAAGATTAGGGTTTATTTAGAATGAAAAAAATGAAAGTAAAAAGGGTTACGTCAAGTAAATCATGTTGCATTTAACAACCCCTTATATTGGGTGATATTAATACAAATATCAATCTATAGGAAGAAATGGCACATAAGTGCTACTATGTACTCCATGGTTTATGTGATATAGAATTTTGGCTTCCATTTTTTTCATTATTAATATCTTTAGTTACGTATAATTACTATAAATTGATTTTTATATGTATGTAATATACATTGAAACAAATCTAACATGATTCCAACCGCTAATATGCATCATCACACATTAATTTTAAAATAATGTCAAAGCCGAAAAATAAAAAATGACCGAACCAAAATACTAGGTCAGTGTCAGGCTGTCAACTTTTTTGAACATTTAAAAAACTCAAACCAAATATACAGAGAACCGACCCAAAATTTGTGTAACTAAGTTGAGCGAATATCGCATATAAAATACCTTTATTTGAATTACGAAATAATTTTACCCTTCTTAAATTGCAAATTCTGTTTTCCCTCACATTTGACATTTCATTAAAGAAATTTTGGTATTTACTACCTTAAAAACACACCACTTTTGTATTAATTACCTTATGAAAATTTTATTGTAATTTACTGCCTTATTTTTTTTTGCTTGGAATCACTGCCATTTTACAATTTTCTCATTTTAAAATTAAATATCACTTTCGTTTCTTAATCATTTAAAGTGATTTAAAGTTCATTATTTTCCTTTTTCTATATGGATTTCATTGAGAACGACATTTCAATAAAATAATTCGATTGATAATTCACAAATATATTAAAAGTTTATAAATACTTTTTAATCGTTTTATCTTTTGCAAAATTTTAAAAGCAATGTCTCTATGGAATCCTTACACATAAATGAGAAGAATGGGTTTTAAATCACTAAAAACAATTAAGAAATGAAAGAGATATCTTAATTTGAAATGAGAAAAGCAGTGTATGTGATAGTGAATGCAAGACAAAAATAAACTTTAAGGTAGTAAATTAAATGAAAAATTTCATAGGTAGTAAATACAAAAGCGGTGTAATTTTAAGGTAGTAAATACCAAGAGATCATTCTACTGTACTTATTAGTATGTTCCTCTTCATTTTTTATTTTTGCTTTAATACGTACCTCAGTGCCTAATTGATGATTTATTTTTTACTCATGGTGAGTACACCCCTTAAACTCAACTTCAAACTCCCAATTCCGCCATGTAAATTTTCCATTATTTTTGTTATTGTACATACTTACACAAGGCTCTCCTCATACTCACTTAAGCTCCTGAAAACAATAATTTAAGATGATATACTATTATGGTATTTGTTAATAAAATAATTTCATGTCATTTTTTTCATTCTAATGCATGCCATTTTTTTCATTAAGGTATTTGACCAAACAAAAATCTTAGAATGAGTTTGTAATTTCAATACTAATTTTAAGACTCATGAAAATCTTGCGACATATTGTACAAGACTCACTAAAGTCTTGCTTCAAGGCTCTTTCTAAGCAACGCGTGGATGGTGCAGGGGCCTGCACGTAGATCTACGTGCACCTGCACCAAAACGCAAAAATATTAAAACAAAACGCACAAAAGCAAAAAAACGAAAAAGAACATAATAAACTAAACAGAAAGAACATGATAGAGTAAACGAAAAGAACATTAACCAAAACTTGAAAAGAACACTAATGTTAAAAAACCAAAGAAAAAGTAAAAAACGAAAAGAATATATTCTCTCTCCAGATAAACTATAAAAAGAACAACTATTTTTCTAAAAGAATTTCATATGAAAAATGCAACAGAAAAAAAAAATCAGAAAGAACATAATAAACTAAACAGAAAGAACATGATAGAGTAAATGAAAAGAACATTAACCAAAACCTAAAAGAACACTAATGTTAAAGAACCAAAAAAAAAGGTAAAAAACGAAAATAATATATTCTCTCTCCTGATAAACTATACAAAGAATAACTATTTTTCAAAAAGAACATCATGTGAAAAATACAACAGAAAAACAACAAAAAAATCAGAAAGAACATAATAAACTAAACAGAAAGAACATGATAGAGTAAACGAAAAGAACATTAACCAAAACCTGAAAAGAGCACTAATGTTAAAAAGCCAAAGAAAAGGCAAAAAACGAAAATAATATATTCTCTCTCCTGATAAATTATAAAAAGAACAACTATTTTTCAAAAAGAACATCATGTGAAAAATGCAACAGAAAAACAAAAAAATAAATCAGAAAGAACATAATAAAGTAAATTATAAGAACATTAACAAAAACCTGAAAAGAACATATCAAGTAAAACACTAATATTAACAAATCAGACAAAATGTACAAATATGAAAATAACATATTCGTTCCCATTTAAAATTTTATAAAAAGAACATCATGAGAAAAATGCAGGATAAATAGAACAAGATAATCAAATATTGATAATAATACTTGAAACATTTAAAAAAAACGTCAAAAAACCTAAAAAGAACATAAACCATTAAAAATAAAGAACAAAAAACTCAAAATTAATAAAAACAGAAAACTACAGGGAAAAAAGCAACATATGAGAAAGAACAACAAAAGTAAAAGAAAAGAACAATAAACAAAAGTAAAAGAACAACAAAAGAACTATTTTATTTAAAGAATGTAAATGAAAAGAACCACAAAGTCTGGAAAAAAGAACAACATTATTTTTAAGATTAATGTTCTTTTAAAAGATCTTTTTGTTCTTTTAATAAAACGACGATACTTGAAAGGACGAAAAATATATTTCAAAGAAAGAATTATATGTATGTTCTTTTAAAAGTAAGTTATTGTACTTCTAATAAAATTATTTTTAAGATTAAAACGTGTTTTAATTCCGTTATTGTATTTATCAAAAATAACTCAACACAACACTGTAAATATGTAAAAGAACAATTACTGATGATATAAAAGAACAAACAATGCCGATGACACATAAATAATATGTTATAAAAAAGAACATTAGAATTTAAAAAGAACACAGAAATAAGAACAAGGAAGTGTACCTTAATCACCCGATGCACATTCATCAGCATCATCAATATCGTTGAATCGATTAAAAAATACAAAAACCCAGCGATTTTTTTTTTTTGCTTAATTAGCTAGTTTTCGATAAACGGAATTCAATTAAAATCACATGTTAGAGATAGAATGAGGAGAAAATGTATTTCGAACTTTCTCTCTCATAAAATCTCTCTTTTGTTGAGAGAAAATAAAACCTCTCCCCTTTCTCTCTCTAAAATGTGTTTTAAAATGAGAAATGATTGAATTCAGTAGGAGAAATATTATATATATATAGAAAATGAAAAATAATAATAATAAAAAAAAAGTAGAGGAGGAGGGAGAAGAAATATAAGCAATGTTCATAATCAGTACGGTGCACTTGGTTTTTGGGTACAAATATGAAAAGAACATATTCGTTCTCATTTAAAATTCTATAAAAAGAACATTATGAGAAAATGCAGGATAAATAGAACAAGATAATCAAATATTGATAATAATACTTGAAAAATAAAAAAAAAACATTGAAAAACCTAAAAAGAACATAAACCATAAATAAAAGAACAAAAAACTCAAAATTAATAAAAACAGAAAACTACGGGGGAAAAAAAGCAACATATGAGAAAGAACAGCAAAAGTAAAAGAAAAGAACATTCAAAATCTGCGTGAATACTAATAAAAGACACAAAGAACATTACCAGTACATAAAAGAACAACAACAAAGCATAAACAAACATATTAAGATAGAGAAACTAACAACTATAAAGAATTTCAAAACAGTACCAAAAGAATTGCGAAATAATTGCGAAGTAATTGCGAAATTGCGAAATCATAATCATTAAAATCATCAAAATATATAATCTAAATACATTAATCAAAGTAATTGAGAAATCAAACTGATCTAAATAATAAAAAACACGATAACTGCGAAATCAAAATCATCAAACACATGTAATTCGTTATTTAAAAAGTTGAAAAATTATCTTCACAAATCTGATTATCAGCTGAGGAATTCAAATTTGAAGAAGAAGAATCAATAGAATTTGATATTGAAGTAGAAAAATCAACCAATATCTGAGAATTTTTCATTACTTTCTCTCTCTAAAATCAAATTTACAGTTTACCACATTTTCTCTCTCATCTTCACATTTTCTCTCTCCTCCTCCCAAATTCTGATTTCAAAATTATGAAAAATACAGGAAGATATAACCGCAAAAAGGAGCAAAAACAAAAGAACATAATAAAACACAGCTGAATAGAACTTGTTCTTTTTTTTTTAACAAAAATAATTCGTTTGTTCTTTTGTTCAACAAAAGATGTTCTTTTCTTCTCCAGATTTAATAAAAAACGCACATTTTGTATTTAATGATTGTCGTTTTGATACCAGTGTACAAAGAGCACGGTGCACACCCCTGCACCATCAAATTTGCGCTTTCCAAGACTTGGAATAAACACACTCTCCTGTTGCGCTGATGTTTGCTAGCTAGGCTTATTGCTTGTGTATGCAAGTGTTCTACAACTCTTTTATTGTTCTTTTTGTTGCTTTGTGATTGTATTAACTAATGATTTTATATCATGAGATGTTATTAGCATGTTTTAAGGATTTTTTAATTTGTAAATATTTATACTCAGTAGAACTTTTATTGCAGATTTGCAGACCTTTACATTTTCATTTTTTTTTTCAATGGCTATGTTTAAGCAAAAGTGTGAATTTTAAATCCATTTATTACCCGACCAAACTGAATCGAAACGAAAATACCTGGTACCCGAGTAAGCCTGTATTGAAAGTTTTTGATATAATTCAGGGCCGGAAAAAATACAATCTAAAATATCGATTACCCGAAATAAATTCCTAAAGGATAACCAGACTCGAATTTTTAGGATTAGATGCTAATAGCGGAATTGCAGAAAACACTTTTCTCACATCTAACAGGATCGCAAGCATACATTAATATGAATCATAATATAGGAGTTAAATTGATTTTATGCACAACTAATCAGTGTTTTGGGCATAAATTGGGCATAAACTGATTTTATGCACAACTAATCAGTGTTTTGGGCATAAATTGGGTACGAAATCGAAATTAAATTAGCTAAATAATCAGATTATTTACTTGTTAAATTTCGAGTTGTTCTTGATAATTTTCAGATTTATATTTACGTGAAAATCGAATATTTTCATTGTCTTACAAAATTTATACAATTAATCATATATTAGTTGCATAAACTATATAAACCGAAAATTTTGGGTAATAAAATCAGATTTCGTATAGAATCAATATTGTATACATCCAAAATCAATTAAAATCAATATTTTAATTTTGCATATTAATCCATATATTAAATTATGCCGTAATCAAATCAAAATAATCAAGAGTATGCATCAAAATTAAACCTTTAATCATGATCAAAATTAACGTATGCAAGGAGCTAACTGATACCATTGTAGGATTAGATGCTAATAGCGGAATTGCAGAAAACACTTTTCTCACATCTAACAGGATCGCAAGCATACATTAATATGAATCATAATATAGGAGTTAAATATACCTTTGATGCGTGATTCCCGAGTATACGAACAAGGACCAATTCGGAGACAGAACCCCAAGCGTGATTCCTCTACTTAGTCCACACGAGCACAGATCAAGATCTCCTTGCGTCGTTTGCTAGAACGGATGGAGAAGATGGAAATCTCTCTCTCACTTTCACAAGGAAGGGACGGATTTGGAGTATTGAATAAGGTTAATGATTTATTCAACTTGTGTTTAATCATATGGTCATCTCGTCTATATATAATAACTTGATAACCAATCCTACTAGAACTAGGGAACCTAGTATCCTAGTAAACCTTAACTACTCCAAAATCCTATCCAACACCAAAGACCATCATGGGCCTTGGGTCATATTGATCATATCCAATACTCTATTGTGTGTGACCTTATAGGACCCGGTTATATTAGTAGTAGCCCAATAATAATTAGCCCACAGATCATAATTGGTTTCTAGCAAAACATTATGACCACCTAAATAACCGGATTTATTAATCTCCATTATTAATCCTAATCTATATTTAGTGATTGCCATCTTGATTAAAGGACATATTCCTTCAGAATTTGCACAATCCTAACTATCGTTTTAGTATTTCACCCTAAATCATTGATTTTTTTTTTTTTAATAGGTAAGAAGAAGAAGGGAACCCTATTGAACCAGCACACCTAGCCACAGGTTAACCAATCCAGATAGGACTCAACTCTGTGACCTCC
Organism: Spinacia oleracea; assembly: GCF_020520425.1. NCBI lineage: Eukaryota > Viridiplantae > Streptophyta > Magnoliopsida > Caryophyllales > Amaranthaceae > Spinacia > Spinacia oleracea. The sequence goes on from NC_079487.1 coordinate 95,854,885, forward strand.
AAGTCACAAGGTGAGTTCCCCACCAAGGCACCAACTTATGTTGATTCCTAAATCATTGAATTGTTAACCACATTACTCTAGTTTGAGTCTTTTCTACTTCGTAATAGTTAGTGCTCCCACCTAGAATCATTCACAACTCACAACTTCACAAGCACCAACTTAACAAAGTATTAAACAAACATGGCTAAAGTTGGAAGTTCCTATCTAGCAAATCAAAATGGACAAGAAAAAGACATCTCGAATCTTATTTTTAAATTTTACACAAAGTAACCGATTTAACTCCAATTAAAGGATCAAGGCATTGTTTATTTATTCTCCCTCCAAAATGAAATAAAAACACACACTGACACACCAAACGCTCACTCACTCATTTCTCCACTTTCTCTCTCCTCTTCCGCCATTGTTACATGTAAAAACCTTCTAAACCCTAACTTCCCGCAACAATGGCGCCAATCGATCCACACTCATACACCGATTCAACTCATCCATTCACAACCCACATCGCACTCTCTCTCTACTTCGACTTCTCTTCCTCAATCATCCACTCATCCGCCTTACTTTCTCTCTCTTCCCCTCACACCGGCGATCTCTCCCTCGATACTCGCGCTCTCTCCATCACCTCCGTTGTCGACGCCGAAACCCTAACCCCAATTCCGTTCTCTCTCTCCTCTGAAATCGACTCCATTAAGGGGGCTCTACTGACTGTTTCTCTATCTAATCAAGCTCGATTTCTCATTTCATTTGAAACTTCGCCCAATTCTTCTGCTCTTCAATGGCTTTCGCCTCCTCAGACGTTCAACAAAACTTCCCCGTTTGTTTATACTCAGTGCCAGGCGATTCACGCTCGGTCGATTTTTCCTTGCCAGGATACTCCGGCTGCGAGGATTAAGTATTCGGCGAAGATTAATATCCCTCGGACTCTCTCCGCCGTTATGTCCGCCCGGCACGTCGAACGCCGTGTGCCTACTGCTGGTGAGATCACTTTTCTAGGTTTTGTTTTTGTTTATTTAACTTAGGTTGCCATACTTTTATTTGTATCGCAATGATCACATACGACAAAGTGACATAGGAACATTTTTATGGAGCAGAGGGAGTTAACCCTTTTTTTGGGAACCAATGTCCAAGGTCTTTCGATTATCTTCTGTTGTGTTCAAATTTGGATATCCATATCTAATGGTTGATTGGTAAATGTAAATGACTCAATGCTAAGTTAAAAACCGGTATCAAGGTCCTGGATATTGAGCTGGGATTACATAGTTGGTAACATTTGAATGGATTCCACTTATTGCATTTTATTCCAGTTGGTAATTTCACACTGAGAGAAGTAACGAATTATTCTTGTTCAAGAGTTTTTCTATTTAACATCATACTTCCGCAATAGATGCATCGTTTCTCTTTTGGACACTATTCATTAACTAACTTTGACAATTATTCTTTCATATTATGTAAAAAACAAACATAGTCAAGTGAGATCTTGTTAAATTCGTATTAATGTGAGAATTCCAAATATCAATTTTTTATAATTTTTACTTACGCGCAATTAGAGATATTAATGTTCAAAGAAGCATGTTGGAATACGTGAAAAAAGAAATGATGCATCTATTGCGAAATGGAGGTAGTATGTACTTGTATTTTTATACTGCTTACTTTCTGTTTCTAAAAATAGAGCTTTCAGAGTATGTATCTTTAATTACTGCGAATCTGCGATGCATCAGTGTTTAAGTTTAGATCAACATTATGATTGGAAACGTTTATTTCACAGGCGAGGCGGGAAGTGCATGTGATGATTCAATATGGTGTGCGGAAAATAGGGTGGTGGAAGAGTTTGTCATGGAGCAGCCAATACCACCGTACCTTTTTGCATTTGCAGTTGGAGAAATCAGCCACAGGGAGGTAGGTCCAAGGACGAGAGTGTATGCAGAGTCAGTGCCTTCAGTTTTAGATGCAGCCGCAACAGAGTTTGCAGGAACGGAGGATATGATTAGGCAAGGGGAGAAGTTATTTGGGCCTTATGATTGGGAAAGGTTTGATTTGCTGGTTCTTCCTCCTAGCTTTCCCTATGGGGGAATGGAGAACCCAAGGATGGTGTTTCTAACACCTACAGTCATAAAAGGGGATGCAACTGGAGCACAAGTGGTAGCTCATGAACTCGCTCACAGTTGGACTGGGAATTTAATTACAAACAAGAATAATGAACACTTTTGGTTGAATGAGGTACTTCTTATCCTGTTGAAAATACAGGTTCTATGCATTTCATTTTTATTCTCGTAGGTCAAACTTGCTATATAGTGCTTTTAGTGTGCGTATCATTAGGAAATATGTGTAACATGTGGCTATGGAGTGACTATGTTGCTACATGTTAGATTTGTATAGATCAAATTTCTGTAAGTTTAGTGGAGAGCACATTCTTGGTTCTTAAGCATGGTCTTGCTGAAGCTGCTAAATTCCTGTGGTCAATGCTGCATTTTTGATGAGAAAATTATATCCTGCACCCAATTGAAACTAATAGTTCAAGATTATTAACATTTAGGTGATGGATTATGAACATATAGTTTATGCACTTCAAAATTTATGATCATTTGTTTCATATATTATGAATATATAGTTTCAGAGATTACTAATACATGGTCCTTTTGTCACTTCAGCAATGAAAATAAACATATAGTTGAAGGATATAATGATTGGATTTTGGAGGGTTTTATTCCCCAAACGAATATCTTTTCATTTTTATAGGAAAATTGGCTTAGGAAATATAGGTAGAAGGGCTTTTCATGCTTTTCCAAGGAGAGATAAGTGGCTAAATTGGAAATAGGTGAGTTACGTGTATTTTCTTGTATGGGCAATTATGGATTCAGTAAGGGCAAAAAGAATCTTCACCTATTTGACAGCTACAAACTTCATTTCCCTTTCTTTATTCACCATTTACATATTCACACACTTATCAACCAGCTCCCTGCTCTGGTCATCTCCTCTAATTCCCCACCAGCTCAACCAATCCTTCACCAATTAGTTGGGAAGTATGGAATTATAGTGGGAGGAGTAGGGATGAGCTAGGTGTAGAGCTGGTTGGGAATTAGTATAGTTGTGGAAGAAATGGTGTATAAATAAAGGGAAATGAAGTTTGGAGATGGCAAAGAGGGTAAAGGTCTTTTGCCTTAAAATTTCCATAATTGTTCCTCCAATAACATACATGTCATAGTGGGTGGGAACTGATACAACTTCTATAAACTAGTTGACCTTGAAAATACATATAAATCGAGTGAGCCACTTTGGCAATTAGACCACGGATGGAATGTCTCTGAGCCTTGTAAGCTTGTTTAGTTTTGGTCCTTGAAAACTTTAACAATGAAAATTACGTGTTCATTTATAGAACTAATAAGATTGTATGTCATGTAACAACTACTAAGCTTCTCTTTTTCTGAGATTCAGGGTTTCACAACTTACGCAGAGAGGAGAATTGTTGAGGTGGTGCAAGGAGAAGACAGGGCTGCTTTAAATATTGGTATAGGCTGGAAGGGCTTAAATGACGAAATGGAAAGATTTAAAGATAATATGGAATTCACAAAGCTTAAAACACAGCAAGAAGGGGTGGATCCAGATGATGTGTACTCACAGGTTCCATATGAGAAAGGCTTTCAGTTTCTTTGGCGCATTGAACGGCAGGTGTGTTTGGTCGCTTATGCTACAAGGCTTTTCATGTGTACACAGTTTAATTGGTGAATATCTGCACTCACTAATTCTAATATGAATTTGCAGATTGGAAGACCTGCATTTGATGAGTTTCTTAAGAAGTACATTTCTACCTTTAAGTTCCAGTCAATTGATACTGAGACTTTCTTGGTCTTCCTGAAAGAAAATATCCCTGGGATAGAGAAAGAGATCAATTTGGAGCTGTGGACTGAGGGCACGGGAATTCCGCCTGATGCTCTAGCACCAGAATCCAAGCTTTATACTCAGATTGTCTCCCTTGCATATGAGTTCAGAAATGGGCGAATGCCAAAGGAAGATGAAGTTGCAGATTGGGGAGGGCAGGAATGGGAACTGTACTTGGAGTTTCTGCCTAAATCTGTTGAAGCGTCACAGGTATCATTTTTTCTTGTTCTTGAGAATTTCTGTCGTCTTTTTTATCTACTTGTTTCTTATGATTATCATGCAACACTATTCTTTGCTTATATTACTAGCTGATTACCAGCCGTTACTTATGAATTTGGTGAGATCAGAGATGCCTATTTGATTCTTGTTTCTTCACTGTAGCATAGTTATACAACTCTGTAGATTATGCAATAGTTTATTTGCATTCTTTCATGAACCTTTGGAGGTATCTTCGTCATGTTTAGGAAGGAGTAAAAACAACTGCAGAAACAAAATAAAGCGTAGTTTTATTATTAAACTTTCATAATTCTTTAGTCCATCATCAATATTATCCAAGTAAGTGGCTTCTCCATTCACCAGGTGATTTCTATCTTCTGTGCACAATCCCTTGATGTTTATCCGAGTAAGATGATATGGATAAGCTCTCCTTCCTGCTTCACACTTGTTTATGATCCCTAAACCCTGAACAGAAAACGTATGAATATCTAAGAGTTGTGTTATGACATTGCCTAAAAAGAAATAATTTGATTGATTTAACAAACAGATATCAGCACTGGATGCACGGTACCAACTTGCAGAATCAAAAGATTATGAAGTGAAAGTAGCGTTTCTTCAACTGGCAATATCATCTGGGTGCCGAGATTATTATGGAGAGGTGGAGAAGACCTTAAAGGAAGTAGGGAGAATGAAGTATCTTCGACCACTTTATACTTACCTAGTGCAAGGTCCAGGAAAGGAAGAGGAGAAAATATTGGCAAAAAGGGTGTTTGCAGAAAACCGGGCTTGTTATCACCCAATAGCTCAAGGTGTGGTAGAGGCCATTCTATCCAAGCATCTGTAAACCAAAGTGGAATCAGGGGACGGAGTTACCTGCCTTTTTACATATTGTTACTATCCTATATTCCTATTCCTATTCCTATTCCTATTCCTATGTGAGTTACTGTACTCGGTGTCGTCTCACAGTAAGGCTAGGGAGTGTGGAATTGTGGATGAGTTTATTTTTATGAAATAATACAGCTAGTTCATGAAACCAAGTAATGAACTACATGCAAATTTAATGACCACATGGCTTTAAAAAGTGCCCTCTTAACTAACGGTGTCTGACATGTTCAGATGGACAAGATATACACCAACGTTTTCAATCATGTAAGCCAGGTACAGCCGTGCAGGTTAGTAAGGAGAGGATAATCTAGACCATCGTGTCGTGACCATCGTGTCGTGTCGGGTGGGTTGGGCTTCAGGCCAATTTGTGTGCACAATTCCCATAATTCAGGTCAACATATCGGTCTTTCTAAGTCATTTCTCTAACCTTTAAAATACTCACATTTGCAACACTATGCTTATTAATAGTGTTTTGAGTCACAAATTCATGAAATTCACTATTCCTAAGGAAATGTTTTGCATTCCTTCCCTTTGCAAGCTCTATCATATTTCTTCAATCAACTAGGGTTCAAACCTTGTAAGCAACCAATTTCCACATTTTTTTTCACTTTCTCTCTTTTCTGTTTTATGATTCATAAGTGATAAATATTATATAAGGGAAAAGCTTGCCCCCAATATTATTGATGAACAAGAGTATTTATACACCCACAATTGCCAAGCAGGGCGTACGAAACAACTGGGATAAGGAAATCAAAGAGTTTCCTAAACCCACTAACCTTCCTAATACTTTCTAACTTACGTAACAACTACAACATTAATACTTTTAATACTTTGTAACTTACATAACAACTAGAACATTATTACTTTCTTAATTAATTAGGTATAACATTTAATTTTCGTAACACCCTCCCTCAAGTTTGAGCATGTGTGGGATTAAAAATGCCCAACTTGGAAAGAAGAAAATCAAATTGTTGCTTCCCAACAGCTTTAGTAAACATGTCAGCCAGCTGTGAGGAAGTGGATACATAAGATGGTTCAATCACACCATCTACTATAGCATCACGAACAAAATGGCAATCAACCTCAATGTGCTTTGTGCGCTCATGAAAAACCGAATTCTTAGCCATGTGCAAAGCGGACTGACTGTACAAAATAATGGAATAGCTTTAGGATGATGAACTCTTAAACTCAACAACAATCCCTTTAACCATTTTAATTCACATGTAATCGCGGCCATGGAGCGATATTCTGCCTCTGCGGAAGAGCGAGAAACAGTGTGTTGGTTTTTTGTCTTCCATGAAATAGGTGAATGATCTAAAAACACAAATCAACCTGTTAAAGAACGACGAGTGATGTGACACGCTGCCCAATCTGAGTCGCACCATCCTTGCAAAGTTAAATTACTGTAAGCACGTAATAGGATACCCTGCCCTGGTGTACCCTTCAAGTACCGAACAACTCTCAATGATGCATCCCAATGGTCAACTCGAGGCTCCTGCATGAATTGCGATAAGATTGGACCGAATAAGCAAGGTCCGGACGAGTCACAACTAAATAGACCAGGCGGCCTACAAGCCGACGGTAAGCCTCAGGCTCCTTCATTAACGGCCCATCAGCTAGGCCAAGACGATGATTTTGTTCAATGGGAAAGCCACACGGATTTGCGCCTAACAAACCTGCTTCCGAAATAATATCAAGAGTACACTTCCGTTGACACAAAAATAATCCCGAATCACTCCTCGCAACCTCAATGCATACATTACCAAAACGCATAGGCAATTCTGAAGAAACCTTTCAGAATTCACAAACCATAAAACACAAATAGAGAAGAAGATAAGGGGATTGGGAAGGAGAGGGAGAGATAGAAAGGGATGAAATTATAGTTTGGTATATATTCGTTGGAATCCCTGAAAACAGATATGTTGGAACTCCTTTGGGAAAAAATTAAGAAAGTGTATAATCTCATCTCACTGTGATATGATCTAAAAATGAGGGGGGGGTATAGGGATACCAGTTTAAGTTAGGATAAGAGCTTTTAGTATGCTATTATTTATCCAAAAACAATGATTTCTCAAGCAATTAACAAGAACCTTTAAAACTTGTCAACCCACACAAGACATAAGAAAGGGAAGATACTTTGAACTTCGAGTCTGTGATGGAACTGGCATACCGACACAATGCCTTTTTAACACGTTCTCTGAAAATTCTAAAAAAATATTTAGAATATACAAGATCTGCCCTCTAACCTATTCTCGAACTTATACTTTCAATTTACTTCTAAAATTTAATTTTGTGATATACTTACCAACTAGTGAAGCATGTCTATTGTCAGGTTGATCAAAAGGACTTCAAAGATGTGCTCGAAACACTAGGCACGTTCTACCTCCTAATCAAAATTAACCTAGCGAAGACTCTTTCTAGGAACATTGTTCTGCAATTGCGCCTCAAGACATTTGTTCATGAAGAAGTAGAAGAGCATTTTGGAACGTCACCTTTCCATTTGTTTAGTATGCCACGAACTAATTGTTGTGTATAAACTTTCTTTAGTTTTGAGAATTTCTATAAGAATAAGTAGCTATATGCTACATATATGTTCTTTACTAATGCCTTTTGCAAATAGGACTCTTAGAAACTCAACTAATAGCTTATTGTTATATTAATTGTTCTATCTATTTGTTTAGTTCGTTTTGCCATTTGATTTCGATATCTTGGGGGACCGCGCGCGCTAGCGCGCGGTCCAACAACTAGTATAAACAAAGGTGTAGTTTTACGTTGCCTATAACCCATTAAGAATTTTTTTTTAAAAATCTGCCCAAAACCTTTTTCAGTTCGGGTTCATGTTGATCAGGCTTAGAACGATCTAGGAAACAAATCTACAACGGACAGTCAAGGAAATTCAAAGGATATACAAGTTCTTTCAATGGAGTAATATTATCAAATTGGAACGATCTTAAGTCGGGTGGGCACATGAGATTGCCAAAATACGTACCAATCCTTTTGGACCATGACAACCGTGGTTCAATTTACGTTAAATATTACCAATACTTGTGACCGGACCTTGTGCAAATATAATGTAACAGCTGAGATGACATACTGCTCAAAGTTAAAATTGTGAAGTTTTTTTCAAGTCTTGATATGTAATTACAGAGTAGATAAATTTGATAACTAGTTTATTTTAATCTCCAAAAAGGGGAAAATGCGAGCATATGGAACCGGTGAGGCGGTAAGCACCAACGTTGTAGTCCTCGAGAAATAACACGACCATAAGTTACAATAAAAGCAAGAGAAAGAAGTAACGGTTATGCAGTCACATAACTCTCGGACATCTAGCCTGATTCTCAGATCAAACAACTGCTTCACAGTGATACAATGTCCATACGGAATTTAACTGATCGTACACTTATAATTACTTAGAACATAAACGAATACCTATCTCGAAGAATGATAGCTCTTATGCTTTGTAGTTTAATGGAGGCATCAGTTATGCTCATTCGATCCTGTGCTGACCCCAATCTCCACCACTGAGACCATGCAATTCACCTTCCTATGATTGCAGTTTCTCCACGAGTTCTGGTATCATTGATCAAGTCACCCTCGTTGTCTAGAAGACTTGGATCAATAATCTGCATCACGTTATCAGGTAAAGCTGCGCTCACGTAAGTGTGAAGGTTGAGCCCAGCTTCATTGAACATTTCTTCAGTGGGTCGTTTTCCTGTCATCATTTCTAGCAGGAATCCATAGCTGTAAACGTCACCAGCTGTTGTCGGATCAGCTCCGAGCCCATACTCTGTCAAACATCAACAAGTAATTGTCCATCAAACAAGATTAGGAAAGCTAATGATCGACTACACAAAAAAACACAGAGAAAAAGTAATAGGATGCATGCTGAGGGGATACTCAGCCTGTCCCTCAATAATAGGCTGCATATGTATTTTAAGCCAATCCTGAATAAACACAAAAATCGCGCATAGGAAGCAGATATGGACAAGAGATAGAATTCACGAGTCATTAAAGAAGAAAATATATAGAAAATACCTGGTGCAGCATAACCAATAGTCCCTTTAACTGCGGCCGGAGAACTACTCTGATTTGGGTGTGAGGGTTGTGGCAGAAACCTTGCTAGGACAAAATCTCCAACATGAGCAACCATATCAGTGTCCAGTAACACATTGCTTGGTTTTTGTTTTAGGTCACGGTGCACAATACGAACTTCACAGCCATGGTGGATATAATCAAGTGCACAAGCCACATCAACAGCAATATTTACTCTCTGAAGACGACTGAGTTTTCCGACTTCAAGGATCTCATTGTTATTCTCCTCATTCAGGTGCAACCAGGTCTCCAGGCTTTCACCATTCATAAACTCGTATATAAGAGCTTTAAAATCATTGCCCTGAATAGCTTTAAAATCATTGCCCTGAATAGTATGAGAGCAAGCAGTAATGATTCTGATGAGATTCATTGGCGTATGTTCCTTCCAATAAGTTTGCATACAGTTGGAGCTTGTTTAACTTGGATAAGTTCCCCAAAGACTCAGGAATTGTGCCAGTCAATCTGTTTAAGCTAAAGTCTAGTATTCCTAGGTTTAGGATCTTTCCAATATCAACGGGAATTGTTCCTGTTAATTGGTTACCATACATATTCAAGACGACAAGGTTAAACAGACGACTCATACCTACAGGAACATTGCCAGATATCATACTGTTGTCAAAGCCTAGGTTAACCATTTTGGTTGAGAGATTGAGCATGGATTTTGGTAATACTCCTCCAAAATAGTTAGAACAATAAGTTTGTTATATTGGAATGAAAGCACAGTAAGACAGGAGAGATTATAGAAGATAGAGGGAGGAATCATCCCAGTCAACTGGTTTGACCAAGGGCAATAAAAGAAAGGTTTTTCATCTGACCTATGGTTTCAGGAATTGATCCCTTCATCCCTCAAAGGAATTAAATGATCCAGACAAGTATTCAAAAGAAGTAAGGTTCTCAATAGTTCTAAAAATTGGTCCCTTCAAACTGTTACTATAAACATACAGACCTTTAAGCAAAGAAAGGGAGCTAAGTTCTTGGGGAATTCTTCCAACCAGATTGTTCTCACTTGGATAAGGTGGCTGGAATTTCCCCAATGAGTGAGTTGTGGTATAAGCTCAGGAGACCGATCTCAGAAGGAATTGAACCTCCCAGCAAGTTGTTACCAAGAATACATAACGAAGAAAAGTTAGGTTTCCTATATATGGGGATATAGTACCCACCCATAAATTTAAGAGGATAACCCTTTTGTGGCTGTGACCACAAATAATCCCCTCCCAGCGACAATGATGAAGAGAATGATTCCAGGAGCTTAAGGCCCCTTTTGGATCTATTTGTATCCTTCTCTTTAGGGCCAATAGTGCAAAACGGTCAGTCATGTTCCCTCCAGAATCAGAATTAATGCTAGGGGTAGCATCCACACAGGTAGAAAAAATACAGTATTGAAAACATGATGAAGAACAGAAATTTGTGTTTTTTATGAAGTGATAAAGAAAGGACAGATGAGTAAGAATCATTCATGAAAAAATAGGGTAGTTTTTTCTCATTATCCACCCCCATTTTTTGTATTGAGATGTTTGATAACTCCTAAGCTTTCAAATATATACTACATTACATCCTATAACATGGCTAAAGCTGTCTTGCACAGTAAAATACAGGTGACTAAACTGCACACTTGCTAAGTCTTCTACCAAAAAGATTCCTCATTCTTAGTCGGGGAAGGTTACAGGAGTCCTGTTAACTCATTCTCTCAACTCTGTAAAAATATGGAAACTACGATGAGGCTTTTTGACCCAATAGCCCAAAGTTTTTTTTGTTACCCCGCAATTCATGCATGTGATTGCAAAAATTCATCTTAAACCTCTACTCCTTAATTTATGTATATGGTTGCAAAAATTATAACTTTAATCACTCCAGCTCAACTTGCAATTCTTTTACAATCCACGGAACAAGAATAACAAAGGTCCTCTTATGCAGAGACTTGAATCTAGGACCACAGTTTTCAAGGATAGTAGGAACTTTACATGCTGACCCGTAAGTTCCCTTGTTTTAATAGTAATGTGTTATTTAATCTTCATTATTTTTTACCTACCCTAGACTCCTAGAGAACCCATTTGAAAAATAGCCCTCACCAACAACTAATAGGCATAAAGAAAATGGTGCACATTTTTGGTTGATTCTATTTGCTGCATCATATGAGTAAAAGACTTCTTGATGCATACTACTCCTTAGTAGCTAGTACTGAATATAACCAACAGTAGAAATATACATCTAGGGAGACAAGTATCAAGTATGGGATGCTGAAGACAGTCCATTTTGAAATTATTATTCAAATAAGAATGATGACTTCCTAGTTCCTACATACAAGTGCATAAGCTACAGAGAATTAACATAGCATATGAGATGGCCTTTTTTTTTTTTTTTAAATTCAGTAAATTGGAGTTCTCTTATTAAATGATAGGTCATTAAAAATTAGTATTGAAGAAGTAATTAAAACAAGTACATGATGGGTGTTGAATAGGGACAAGGCATGTGTATCGTTGAGTGTTGTGGTTAGCTGAGTTCACTCTCAAGTCTCAACATTATGAAACTAAGTTCAAACCTAATATTTAACAAAAATTGGAATATTTTTATTTTAAAAGAGAATATAACTTAGGAATTCACTATGACTGCAACAGCCTTAGCGTTTCGCCGTTTCCCTCAGCCATCTTTCTCTTTTGAGGACAGCTTTTCCTTCAAATTCTTTCTTACCAAAACAAAATTACGCATAAAGCTTTTTCATCGCATTAATTAGCAAGCCACTTTCAGAAATCTAAAACCGATTCAATTTCTAAGAATCTTCTATACAGTAGACCTCTTCTGTAAAAAGTTCCATCATAGAAGTGATTTCAGATATCAATAAGTGCTAACTGAACAGAATAAGTGTTTTAGTCCAAGTGTTGTTTCCTTTCTTCCATTTCTTCCTTCAACTTCCCTTAAATTGGGGTAGAAATTTAGTGGGTATCTTTTTCCATGGAAGTCACAGCCAATGGAAAGTCATTAAAAATAAGAATTCTTTAGTGTGAAGATAGCAAGAATAATACGGAGCAGCAAAGGAGGAACAAACAAAGGTGGCTAAAGAAATAATACTGTGTGGTTGACAATTATAGGTTGATTCTTGACTTGACCTTTCCTTGGCCCACTTATGTCCATGGAAAAGGAAGGATTGTGGTTGACTAAAGAGGTAATTTCCATCCCAATTAGTTAACTAAAGCAGGACATAATGCTGCCAACTCGTTTGGGTACTTTCTTAACCAAGCACTGAAGCATCAGGTCAGTCTTAGCCTGATATTGTCATAAAATTCAGAGTACAAACTGGAGAAAAAACAAAATGAACCTCACAATTAGGGTTGTCAGTTCCATAATAACAAAATTGGCAGTGTGGATTTGGAAAATATTTCTCAAGCTAAGTAGTTAGCATGCAAAAGGATTAAGTACCGTATTATGAAAAGAAACACAGAATGATAGACAAAATAGTAACGGAACAGTTTAAAGCAAGGAAAAAAAAGTTAGCGTTTCCATTAAATATGTAACTAACCTGATATTCACACTTCACCGTGAATGTAGTCTCCTTAACATGCGTTGAACTTCTATAAGCAAGCATCTCTCTTGAATATAATTCTGAAATTAACAGATGCATTATTATGTAAAATCTGATAAATAAACCTCCACTGAATGCTCTTCTACAAGAGATCATATGATCATGAAACAACCAACAATATGTTTAATTGCTTATAATATTAGACATTAAATAATCACATAATTCATCATGACACAAAATGCCAAAATGAACTCCCCCCCCCCCCCCCCCCCCCCCCAAAAAAAGTTTCAGAATTAAGGTGCATAATAGGTCATAACTAGTGCACAAGGTTCCCGCTATTTAGCGCGGGGTCTTCATGCAATTTTAAATGGGGCGAATCAACCACTGGAGTGGGATCCAGATTCAATGACTATGAAGACAAAGATTTTAAATTACAATTGAACAAAACAGTTGCAGCAAACCAAGCACTGGTACAAAAAGTTGTAGAGAATCAAGCATCTGTAGAGCAGCAATGCTTAATAAAACATGCAGATGGATGTAACTCAAAAACACTTTAGAAAATATATCATACAACTATACTATACAGTATACAAGCATCCAAAACATGTATACCTAATTGAGAATTTCAAAGACCTCACAATCTTGGAAAATCGTCAACATCCAGCTAGCACACCATAGGATACAGAACAAAAAAGGATTGAAGAATATTAAATGACTAACCTTTTATGTGAATCTTTTGCCATGGCATTCAAGGCACAAACAGAGATAAAATGCAATGAGCGATTATTTCTGGAGTTCTCTGACTCAAATTTGGGGAAGGGGGGTGATGAGTGTACAATAGCTATATCTGTGAAAATTAGATAAGAGGATAGATACCAGAGAGCGCAAAAAACTACTAGTACATAAGTAAAATCTGCAAGCTCATGGAAAATCATGTGCAACTCAAAAAAGTGAAGGATATAGATATTGGAATCCACTAATCTATCATACCGGGAAAAATATGATAGTACCAATTACCAAAAACAGGGAAGCTAGCTGTAATGAACTACAATATATGTCCCAGACTCCTTTCTCTATGCACTTATAATAGACACTCTGATTTTCTTTTACAATGTAAACGTCCAGTTTAATATAAAAAGTACCTGTCAGATGATTGACAACTATATTAGGGGAGGGAGAAGTTACCAATTAGAGCAATAGATCTCACCCAAGATATATCATGATATGAGATAATCTTATCAATCAAATAAACACACACATACACATGCTACTAAGTTTCATCATTAGACGCCATCCATAGACCACAGTCCATAGCTAACATAGAAAAAAAAAGGGCATGGATGAAAATGAAAGAAAATTTGGCTTCGTGAGGATGAATATAATAGAAATCATTGCAAAAGCATTAGACCAAAAAATACTCACATGATCACACAGTTGTTCAATACCTTTAAAAGTAATACTAATTTGACACTCAATTCTATGGAATATCTCCCTCAATACCGGCAAATATGTTGCTAGACAATAAAAAAGAACCAAGATTTGAATCTGTTGTTTGCAGGCTAGAGTTCATTTATCTAAAAAGGAAGTACTGTTTGTCTGTTCAGTTGTAGCACAACATATAGTTGGGAACAGGCATAACACAGATGAAAATAGAGACTACAAATAGGAAAGTGTCAAAGAAAATCCATATAAATTTCAACAGCTTAGTTACCCACAGTGCTCCTGTAAAACATTAGAAACATAAACAAAACAGACATAAAGATAATCAAAAGTTCATGCAGAGATAATAATCATGTATGATGAAAAGCTATCTTCCATAGTTCCATTGAACGAACCAGACACAATTAACAGACAAGATGTCCGCATACATATCAATACTTCGCCTGCAAAGAGGAAGCAATAGAAAGAGAAAATTAGATATCAGAGGAATTAGCCAAATTATCCCAGTTCTTCTTTGAGGATTATGTGGAGTGAAATCTTATTTCAACAATCACACTGCATGAGAAGGGGCAATATACTTACTCATGGGCACACCTATCAACTTCCCAATGTCAAAGTATATAAATCTTGGTAAAAGTTAACCTTTAATAGCTATAAAGAGTCTCCATCAACCATAACAAACCCAAGCACAAACAACAAAAACAGAGCTTCCAACAGATGCGCACTCAAACAAACATTAGTAAACAAGAACATAGACAACCTGAATAGAATTTGATAGCAATATCCCAATATAATAATTGGAAAACTACATAACATATGAAAAACCAGGGACACTTTTTAGATTGTGCATTAGCTACAAGAAAAAGTGACGAAGAAGGAAGTTCATCTTCCATAACAAAAATCTGTCTACCATACCAAGTTAGAATAACATGTCAGTTTCAAAAGCAACCATGTATGACATTCTAGGAATGCCCAACTTATTAGATCCCTTACCATTAATCTTCTGCAACACCTCTTTCACTTCTCTTTTCCATCCTCTCAGATATCTGGACAGACTGACAAACATAACTACAACAGTAGTTTGGTCCACAGTCCAAACGCCACAAGGAACACAGCACGACGAGCTCCTGGAAATCCCTTGGTTGTGCTCACGTAAACCAGCCCTTCTTTCAGCTCCTTGGCCCATTTTCCTTTACTTCCCTTTTTTTCTAAAGGAATATATTGCTTAAATATAGCAAAATTCATTATCTTCCGTCTCGAGAGTCCTGGATTAGAACTCTCAAAGAGACCAAACACCTCAGCATAAGTTATAAGTTATACTCCGTAAGTTATAACAGCATCTCAGTAAAAAAAAAGCAACCAAGGATAACATTCTTGGAAAACCCAACTCACTAGTTTCATTTCCAATTTATCTTCTGCAACACCCATTTCACTTTCTTTCCATCCACTCACATATCTGGAGAGAAAGACAAACAAAACCACAACAGTAATTTTTTCCACAGCAGCACAGTACACAGAAGCCAAGTAGTGGGGCATATAAATCGTGGTTTCTTTAGATAGTAGATACTCATCTGCATCTAAGCATCACAACCATTTTCTGGTCAAAGAAACACTGCATTTAATAATTCTCCATTTCATTACAGCAGCAATATTAGAGCCAATATCCCAATATGAGGGGCCAGCTACATAATCAAGATTTTATCTCTGACGGTCATTGACAAAGATACTCTCCCTCCACTCCCTCCTATCAAGTGCTATATGATCATATAAACCCAACTTTGTTAAGTTGATTAAACATAGTAGCTCTTATAGCAACAATGCCCACACCGGATCTCACCCAAAATGCGTGAATCATAATAACAACCATAGCCAACAATAGGATCAAACAAGTGTACTACATACTACACCAACAAGAACAAATAACATGCCCAAGAAAAGCCAATATACAACACATAAATCATAGCCAAAAGTAGTTTGGTTCTATTCATTAAAACTCATAATACAATTCATCATTTTCCAATTCCCACCTCTACAAATTCTCCACTACTAACATTAAAATCAAATAAACATTAAAGACAGTTAAAAACTTACAACAAATAGACAATAAAAAGAAAACCTCTCAGCCTTGCTGCTGCTCATCCTCAAGCTTCTTAATATAAGCCTTCAAAAGAAACACCAAATCCCTAGCAGGAGCCTGCAAAGTACCCACAAGAGCACTTCCAGGACTCTTCAAAGAACCGAGCAATTTCGCGAAAATCTCAGCCTTTGAAGGCATTGTCTCCAATCTCTTGACCTCACCAGGCCCATAAAACTTACCCTCAAAACAAGCACCAGTGAAGTCATTATCCTCAAGCTTCCTCTCCTTCTGGAAAGTTCTATAAGGCTTAATTGCAATTGGGATTTCTTCAGAATGAACAAAAAGCCAAGCATTCATGCCTTTCATACAAGGTTTAATGGCTGCCCATTGTGTGTCCTGTACTGCTTTCTCAACAAGGGTATTTTTAGCAACAATTAAGGTTGTATTTTCCGGGAGTGCTTTCCTGAGATCTTGGAATTGCTTGACAGTGAAACCCTTGTAGTTGATTGCGGCTAAAAGGTAGCAGTTTTCGAGGTGCTTCTGTACTGTTTCCACTGTTTCTTCCTTCTTTGTGCGGCTGATTGCAGCGGTGATAGTGGTGGTGGTGGGGTGTTTGTGGGTGGTGCGGGGGAATGTGAGGTTGTTGGGTTTGAAGGGGTTTGGGTAGACGGAGGAGAGAGAGTGGGTGGTGGTTTTGATGGTGGTCGGAAGAGGTTTGGAGAGGAAAAGGGTGGACTCCATTGTTGTTGAAGAGGATGAGATAGAGAATGGCTTATCTATTTCTCCTTTTTCTTTTCCCTATGGAATTAATTTGCAACGCTATTGTTTTCTAATGTTGTTCAACACGGCGGATTAGACAGATTTTCACTTTGGACTAGTGAGGTCTCGGACTCTCGAGCGTCCAAGCGTATGCGCTGTATGGATTGAGAGTCTGTATACGATATGAAATAACTTTGATAATATTGGTTTTAATTTTAATTAGTAATTTGACCCGTACAATGCACGAGAGCAATTTATAAAGTGTTAAAATAACTTACATTGTTCGACATACAACAATTTTAGGTATTATGAAATTTTAAATTATTTACGTAAATTTATATATTTTGTTTATTGTAAGATATAAATATATAAATAAATAAGATTTAAGGTTATTACTAAATTACCCGTCAAATAAAAAGGTTATTACTAAATTAATCTAAATACTATTTAGAGAAAACAATCAACAACCGTGATAATATGCTGTACAATATAATATCTATGATAAAACAAATGGTTATTAAATAATCATAATAAACATTGACAAAAATTGAGATTTGGCCATAGAAAATTAAAGAAGATACACGCGACACATACCTCGGGAAAATGTATATGATGATATTTTTTTTGTTGAAAATGATGATGATATAGAGTTGATGGTGTGGTGATATGATGAAATGGTTGATAGTTCAATTTATTTATAAGGAATGCAAGGAAGATTAGAGGTCGATGGCTTATAGTGATTAGATGTTTAGTTTTCTCTTTTTTGTAGTTAAGAATTTAAAAAGACTATTAACTTATATAAAGTAAGTATTAGTGTTTAATGTCTATTGTTATTGTTATTGTTATTGTTATGGAATATTAGTTGATTAATATAGTTTAAGTTAGTTTATTAAGTTATGATTATTTATTGTATGTTTTGTTATGTGTGTCTTTTGAGTTGTTTATTTAATTAATTAATTAATTTTAATAAGGGTGTCTTTTGAATTTTCTCTATTTTAATTATAAAAAATGTAGAAAAAAGGTAGATTGATGGGGTGATGACACTTGTCATTTTGTCACCTATGGTTACAGTTTTTATAGACTAGGTATAGATTTTAATTTTTAGTTACACTTATGTTCACGCTAGTTCATGTCATGGTGCATCTCGTCATGGATGAGACACACTACAACTCGTTATTGTACATGGTGTGTCACATTTAATTTTATGGAAAGTATAAACGAGTTTTGGTCTAATGGTTAAGAAATAGTGCATGTGTACGATCATATGTTCGAAACCATCCCCCCCCCCCCCCCCCCCCCCCCGTTTATAGTTTGTATTTCCCTTGTCATTCATTTGCAAAAAAATGGAATATTTTTTTATTGAAGCACGATACGACACAACAAAATAAGTGAAATTTGGCTTAACCACAAGTGCACGAGACATGGATTCAGGTTATGCGTGAGCCAAGCTTTTGAGAAATCGTAATACACTAATACGACAAAAAAAGATAGTACTCCTAGTAGTATAGGTAGAGAGTCTGGCCTAGCAAGCCTCAACGAACACAAATTCCGCATAGCACAACCTAGAAGGCTAGAACCTTATTTGCTTTGTATGTTAAACCCGTCATTATTGACTCGACCTAAAAATGGCCCAACGAATTTGGGGTTTGAACACAAAATTAGGAGCCAAAACTCAAAAACAAACCCTAAAACCTGAAAATTAGTAGCATATTCAATCTCAACGACCCAATTTGACCCATTTCGTCGTATTACAATTTTTATGATGATCATTGTTGGTTGAGATTTACATAAAGCTACCCGGGTAATATTATGAAAATGAATTATGAAATAAATGCGTGCAACTTTATTAAATTTCAGTTCACATTGCTTCATATTAATAAACTTGATAAATCTATTTTTAATATCAAGTAAAAAAAACATTGACCTTGCATAGTTCAAATTAGTTTTGTCGAATATCTATTAGCATTTTGACTGTGATTATTGTTAATTTCGAGATATATCTTTGAATAAACATCAGAAAAGAGATATTGTATTACATTGTCAATCTCTTGTGAGTTTTCTTTTCATCCAAGACAAATTAAGACGCTATTGAAATAAAATAATAAAGATAATTTTTTTTTTACTAGAGGTAATAATTTTCTTTTACTACATTACTTTGGCATGCTAGTTTGAAAAAAGTCCTTGATGAAGTGAATTATTTTATCTCTTAATGTATGTTCCAAGTTTCCTACGATAAATTGCTAAGTGGATCATGTATATTTGAAGACACTTTTGACAGCCAATTAGACACATATATTTTCTGGTCTGTCAGTTGCACGAGCTTGTCAAATCACATACAATTCGGTCGTCGATATTTGTCCACTTGATGCATGAACTTATATCCCTCGATAATCTCAAAGAAGAAAATTATGACAAATTAGATAAGAACATTTCTGGCTTATGCAGGGCAAATATAAAAAAAATTGTAATAACTAGATCATATATATATACTTCGTATGCGTAAATAAATTAAGCAAATGTGAGTATTGTATCAATTGATTTTCGTATTATTAAGTTAAATGTATATGAGTAATCACCTGTAATTATATAATACTATATGTTCACATAACAACGTAGGATGAACTACATTTCAAATATGACCACCAAGAGAAAAACAAACTCCATATTCTATAGCTACTAATTACTAATAGATCTTCTCTTGCACATGATAAATCTACAGTTCTTGCTCATATTCGGGTGGAGATGTAACATTTTCAGGTTTTTCGTGACGCTAGGGATTCTACTTTAAGCTTTTTACATCTCCAAAAGAGTACCTGTTTTGTATTGGCAGTGGAAAACTTTTTAGCTCTGCATTGCATCCTTTGAAGCCATATTGGTTTTTTGTTTGTTAAAAGATGGAAAAACATTTTCCATTTTAAAAGAAGGGAAACCACTTTTCCTCCTTATCTCCCCATTTCACCTTCCCATCAATTTTCACCCATCTTCTCTCATTTTCCTATTTCTATTAAAAAAATTTGTAAGAAACCAAACAAAGAAAACAGTTTGAAATTGCATTTTTCCATGTAAAATCATTTTTCACTTTAAACGTTTATGCCCAACCAAATGAAGCCTAAGGGCACACGTGGACGCACAACCAACGGGAAGAGCATTATTGTCAGATATATCATGCTGACACACCTTTACATGTACGAATTTAAAACCCAAATGTATCCTGTATTTATTGTATTACAGAAATTCATGACCACAGTTGATGAATTTAACTACCAACAAAGTCAGATATGACCAATTGTAATTACAACATATACCCATATCAGGCCACAAATTTGAGGGGATAATTTCATCTTCTACAGGCACAAAGAGATGATACAACAATTCGATAAATGGATGTAATTTATATTTGCATTAAAAAGAATGATATTCGAGCCTGTAAATCAGTATAGGAAGCATAGTAGAGCTGCTCCATAGCATTTAAAATTAATTAACCAGATGTACACACTGAAGAGAATTCCTTCTCCAAGATGTAGTCAACAGCATCTTTCACTGTATCCACAACCTGAGAAAATTTTACCAATTAAACATTAGAAACTTCAGTTTCTTTACGCTTATAAATATTGTAATCCCTAACACCATCTATACATTCTGTTACTAATTCAACCTACCAGATCTGCGGGATACTCTTTGTGATTTCCTTTGCCTTGGAACAGACCTGTTCGCGTCAAAACAGGTATCCAAGGATCTCCAGCCTGAAAGTTTAGACAAATAAATTTATTCAGCAAAAAAAACGTACGTCGAAGGAAATGGAAGTCACCGGTCAAACGATAGTGCAAAGAAACTCACCTGTCTTGCGCCTTTTATGTCAACTGATGGATTATCACCCACCATGTAAAGAGCTCTGAAATAATCTGATTGATTATTGTTCAATTGAACGTCAAAATCTGTATGGCAATGAAGCTGTCTTAAAGTGGCCTCTGCATTCTTGAAAGCAAGAGGCTCAGGTTTTCCATAAATTATGCACTCAAGTGGAGTGTGGTGAACTCTGCATCAAATGTATAAATAGATTACTCTCTGGAGATGCAAATAATCCAACTCAGTTTGACAATCCATTTCATTAAAATCCAGAATGTATTCACAACTTGCACTTAGGTTCATGCTAATAAAGTAGATCATTGACCACCAACTACACGCGTCATCTCTCCTTACTCTAATTCCCTATTAAAGGTGCATGTTGTCAATAAGATGATCACATTTCTCTCCAGGGATACAGGAAAAACACCGAGATAATTTCATTCAGCCCAAGCTCACATGCACAAAGAACTCTTTTAGCCATTTATTCTCTTTGGCTCTTTGCTAATTCTTAGTAAGTAATAGTCTACACTACGGAGTACTTTATAATCCGTCCTGGAATATAATCACATTGTCAATTATCTCCTCATATTTGTAGATTAAGAAGGTTTGATCAACATTATTCTCAGTTTATAACGAACTTTTTTAATAATGGCTACTTGATTGGGTATTTCAACGTAGTCAAATCTAACCACTACAGATCAGATGATAGTACCCTGTATGGTGGTATACTGATAGTGTTTCTGTTTCATGATCATCTTCCCTTCATTGATGGTTGCCATCAACTAGCCGGGGTTCTATCACCCACTAGATTTTTTTTGACAGGAAATCAGCTAGTGCATTTTATTACTCAAGAGGACAGAATGTCCATTAGTACATACAAAGAAACCTTTTGCAGGTAATGACAGGGACTGCAGAGTGAAGAGGGGATATTAATGCGTGTTAAAATCTTAACAAACCATATTGCAAAAAAGTAGTTTTAGAAGACAAATCATCCCAAATACGAAGTATATATTATACTATATCATTTTATTCTGGATGGGAATATTTCATAATCCTAGTTTATTATCAAACCTATCTGATAAAACCTTCATATCAAATCTCTATCATGAGTATCATAAACCCCCGTATAAAAGATTTAGTAAGAAGAAAACACCAAGACCATGACGGATCTCACCAAAAAAGAAACAGGTATCAAAGAACTCAAGTTGTCTATATGAGTAGGAAACAGCTAAACAAATTCTCATATCGTTCAAATTTCTCAAAGTTCAATGAGATTTAATCGCAGAATTACCTGTTGAATATACTTTCCAGTGCAATCCTAAAGGCACCCACACCGAGACGTTTGGCTGGAAATGCAGCCTAACATTGGCATTGCCACCAAAGAGATACATTAAGATACCATAAATTTTACTTTTTTGGTGAATAATAGGGCTGAAAACTAGCCTTGTTTTGGGCCTGTTTTCTGTACCTTAACCAATTTCAACAACAATCAGTATTGATCAATAAATCTCTTTAACCTAGCAAAAATCAATTCAGTGTAGTACAACCACCTTAGTTCAGTATAATCAGTATTGTCGTACAGTTCAGTAATAACAAATATCCTTGATAGGATCCATTTGTCAAAGTTATCTATCAATAGGCAGAGGGAATAATAAACTGAGTAATCATTAGCCAATAAGAGGAAAACACAACGAATAAAAAGCTGATGGACTAAAGTTTCCTAAAAGCTGTGTGAATTTGAAATAATGTGAGCCAATTGAAACTGTTTGACTAAACATGGGAAAACCAATATTTGTATGCTTGATTGTATTCATTTCATTTTGAGGTCAACCATAGCTGAAAATCTCCAGAGGTTAGTATCTCTATTTTCTTACACTATCTGGGGAGAAAAAAGATTCCAGTCTTACTTTCCCTCAGAAATTTTCGAGCAAACATTCATAACATAATTTTCCCAAAAAATGATGACGACAAAACGATTCAGAAAAAACCAACCTGGTATTCAAGATCATCAGCTGCAAAATATAACGCTGGTTGACCTCCATTCTCCTGTCCAGAAGGGCTTCCAGTTCTTAAAATGTCACAAAGAACCTAAACACGAGAAGATCCAATTCGGAAGATGAATTCAGAGAAGAAAAAAATCTAGGAAGCAACGTCAATTTAGAGTTGTGGATGGGAAGACTTGAAGGAAACCTCAACTTGAAGGCCGAAGGTAAGAAGATAATAAACTGCAATATTTAAGTCAAATAAAATTGAATGCAAGACAAGCTTTATGTACATATACATAAATTATATTTGTTTCTCTTAGTAGTGTACAAATGTTAAAAATAAAGGTTAAGGAGCCCTTTATAGGAGATAGCCCAGTTCTTTCATGGTGATTGTTTAGCTCAATGTGTTTTATCTGAGTTCTCTATGTTATGGAATAATTCCTGGTCACATAACTGAGAATGAGGGTATCAGCAGGAAGCCTAAATACTTCAGTTATCAGTTCTTTTTAAGGCCCTCGAATCAAATTTAACTGCATCTAAGATCAGACTTCCTTTGTGAAAGAAAGTCGCCTAATGGGGAAAAAAAATCACCTGGATGTCCCTGCCCCAATCTACAGGATCACTAACAACAAACGCTGCCTTCACTCTCTCTCTGTACACATCACAAGCAGAAGCTTTCTTCATCAGGGTACTGCTTTGATCATTCTTAGGCATAGTTGTCCAGTTCTTATACTGTGATACAGGATCAATATCCTTAAAGTATGATGTGTATTCCTCTATAGAGAACACTTTACTGCGAATGCAAATGGCATATCATTACAGGGGTCCAAAAGATGCAAGCTACCACAAGAATTAAAAGGAGAAGCATCTAGATACAACAACATACTTGAAACCATACTCACTCATAACCAAAGCAGGGTCCCCCTTTCCAGTAGCGACAATGAGTTCATTCTGATACCTACACCAATTGAAGTTAATGGATAGAAATTGCTCGAAATAAGAGGGATGAAATTCGTTCAGAGATTATTCATTATTGTAATTTGACAAGTTAAGAGTGAAGTCAGATGTATTTGTGAGAGGGAATATCACAAAAAAAACTCATTCACTCAGTAGTTTTACAAGTTGAAATAAGATGTACTTTATGTTTTAACAAAATCCAAATAAACAACAAAGATATTTACATCCTCATACATAACATTTCAATCCCTTAGTTTCACTTCTACTGATTGACATAGTGATATGTGAGTATATGACACATTAGTTAAAATAAAAAATTAGAACATGTGTACATAGAACGCATCATCAAAAAGTGAAAACAATGTCTAACATATTACGATAACGTGAAAAGCCAATGCAAAATATAAAGACAAGCCTACCTTCCCAATAGATTCCTAAACATGGAATGGCCTTGTACAACCTGCAGTAGATAAAACAAGAGGAAACTACACCAAAGTCAAATCAGCAAAATGGCTGTCCCGGAAGGATGGAGGGAAAAACTCATATAATCTATGTAGAACATGATTGATAGAATGGAACTAAACTACCTGAGAAGGCAAAATATTCACTCCTAGAAGTTCACTCAACTCTAATGCTCGCTTTGATTCTGGCAAACCACCTCCTATCAAAAAATAAACAGTTCACTTCATGAGTTGCATTCACTTACACTTTGTTGGATAAGAGAAAATGGAGAGAAAGAGAGGGGGGGGGGGGGGGGGGCAAGTTCCGTTTTCCCATGTTTTGAAAAGGGGTTGGGGGAAGGAATGGGAGGGAGACGAATGGATCCATTTTCCCTCCCTCTTTAATAAACATTGTCCCTCCAAAATTGGAGAGATTTGGAGGGAAAATGGAGCCCAACCTTCCCTCTCCCTCTCCCCTTCCTTTCCCTTCTATCTTGCTATCCTAACAAAGTGTTACGGTGTATTTGATAGAGAAATACGGAGGGGAGAAAAGGTGAAGGATTCATTTTCCCTTACGGCATGCTTGGATTGAGGGTAATGCATTAAGGTGGCAATAAAAGTCAAACTAAAAAAAATAAGGTAATTGAAGGTGATGATGAGGGGATGAAGTTGTGCCAAAGAGAACAAGCAAGTGTTGGTAAGAAGAAAAATTAAAGGAAAGGGGGAACAAATACCCTTGTTATGTGCGGAATAGTTACCCACCATCCCACTAGGGTGATATTACCCTCATTTGGGGGGTAATAACTTCCCCCTTCCTCCCTTCTCCTCACAACACCACCACTACCACAACTTCTCATCACAATACCACCACACCTCCCTCCTTCCAACCACCTCAGTTCATCTTCATTATCCTTTATTTATGGTGGTTTGACTTTTGTTACCCCCATAATCCATTACACCCAATCCAAGCATACCCTTATTTGGATATTCATGGGGAGACGGAAGGGAAGAGAATTTGAAAGATCCATTTCCCTTCCCATGTTGGAAAGATTTGGAAGGAAGATGAAAGCCCACATCTTCTCTCTTCACCTTCCTTTCTTTTCTCTATCCTTCCCTCCCGTCCCGTCCCTTTCCTTTCATAATAGATATCCAAACACAGTATTACAAAATTCCATTTGCATAACCATTTCAATAAATTTAAGGGATGCTCCTCCTGAGAATTTTAGCCGCATTGTCCCAATTCCTTGTAATTAAAGATTTAACACGATTTCACCAAAATGCCATAAGAAATAGCTATATGATCTGTGGTCTCTCTCCATTACTCAAATAAGTGAGGCCGTTTCAACAAAATCCATCATAGTTCCTCATTATGCCAGAAAGCAAGTACTCCGTATTATTTTGGACAATGCCGGAAAAACCATGTGACTGTCTAGGTAACATACAAGATTTTCTCCTCAAGATTGTGTTTGTTATAGGGGAATATTTACTTCCAAAAACTAGTATTCTACTTAGCAAAAGAGAACAACAACAATTTCCAATTCCGAACAAAATTCCCACAACTATTAAAATGAATAACACAAGGCACACATCGTACAAAATGAAATCGTTAATTAACAAAGAAACCAAAGAAAAGTAAGTAAAAAGTTATACCATTCGTCAAGAACAGAAAAGGAACCTTCATAGTACCTGAAATGTTGATCATATGAGGTATTAAATTTAATACTAAATACACCCTCCGTCCCAATTTAATCCATCACCTTACTAGTTTAAATTACACTATCGAAGTCAACTAAACTAACTAATACATATAAGAAATGTAACTAATGTTGTTTATGTTTCATGAAATACTCACCATCTTTATGGTACAATCTTTGGATTGCTTGAGCAGCGCCAGCAATCGGAGCACGGCCGCGAAGGATGACACCATCAATATCAAATGCGATTCCAAAGGGCAGGCTGAGACAACAATTAGGAGTTCACCATTAGAGAAGAGGAAGAAAATAAGTTATACAGGAGAGAGAAAATTGGCAGGGGATGAAAGTCAGACCCTTTGAATTGGGCGGAGTTGTGCAGAAGAGGCTGAGAAATCATGGATGAATGCTGCCGGAGCCCGTGCCGTGGTGTACGCCTGAATGGTCACTTTTGGAGTAAATTGCATTTTTGTGACTTCCGTTTTATAATCGTTTGACTCGTACAAGACTACAAGGGCACGGCTAGTCTTAGGATATACGGAGTAGGATATTTTTTTCTACACAAATTCTTATTTATAATGGGTGTACAATAAATATTGTACACTGAAATAAAAGTTGACTCAAAATGATTAAAAGTTATATTTATATATGTAAATGATAAATTTTTTCATTTGAAAATTATTTCTTCAAAATCACTAATAATATATAAATTAATTATTTAACCATTTAAAATGTTTATCTATCAACTTTTTAATTTTATAATATAAAAGTTACAGAAAAATAGATTAAAGTTACAAAAAACTGCATAAAAGTTATCTTGGTGTACAATAAATTATTGTACACCTTGTGCGCGCAAGACCTTTTGTTTTTTCTAATATTTTGGTGGTTGGTGAGTGTTCATATTTAGTTTTTATGTTTTAATGTTATACTTAGTAACAGGAGTTATTATGTAATGTAGTCAAAATTGGTGACAACTACATTAAAATAGTTAACCTATGAAAGGAACTAAAACATATGTATTTTATGGATAAATTAGTGATGTTTTTTTTAGACAGATTTGAAACCATGGTCGTACCAACCCTCAAACCCATAACCTTTGGGTTATAATTTGTAAATATTACCACTAGGCCATGAGGAGGGTTGGTATAAATTAGTGATGTTAAAGATATTACATGTCTTGTTATTTATACAAGACTTATACGAAAAATATTTGCTTGGAGTCATTGCATAGCACCCGTAAGGATAATTCAG
Organism: Spinacia oleracea; assembly: GCF_020520425.1. Classification (NCBI taxonomy): domain Eukaryota; kingdom Viridiplantae; phylum Streptophyta; class Magnoliopsida; order Caryophyllales; family Amaranthaceae; genus Spinacia; species Spinacia oleracea. Next base: position 95,881,914 of record NC_079487.1, read on the forward strand.
ATAACTCGCCTAGTTTTTATTTCCTCACAAAAAATAAAATAAAAAAAATACAAGAGTTGTTCCACAAATATAATGTAGCCACATGAGGAACGTTGATGCTAATTTCATAATGCGTGAATTTGTTCAAGCCCAAACTTGAACCTCGCTATATAAGTCCTAAAATACATCATCCACTATAGTCATGCATGTACATATATGTAACCATTAAAATGTAATCATACTACTACCTCATAAATCATAAGAAAATACAGTACAACTAAGTGCAACTATAATAAAGTACTTCGTATGATATTTTAACTGATATTCAAATCAAGGAAGGATCTATAAACAATTTTTTTGAGCGTATTTCTATCATCCATCTCTAACATATACATGATGTGATTTGACACGTAATACTCTCTGTAGTAACTACTAGGACCATTAAACTCAAGTAATTTCACTTATAATTTGCTTGCAAAAAAATATTTGAGTATGGTTTAATAAATTAGACGCCACCAAAAGTATAATTGTGAACCGAAACAAGCTTAAATTGTTTTGAATATGTATGTAAATCGTTTTATTCAAATGTTGAAACTTCACTTTTTATAAAGAAAAAACTAGAAGGTGAACCACTAGCATCAATCTTAATCTCGTCAAACTTTCCCTGTCTTCTTCAACTGATAATTGATCCATGTTTTCGCTAATATCTGTCTCGACAAAGCCAAGGCAAGATGATGATCGACTCTTATGTTTTAGCCATTAGTAATATTGTACTCTTGTATATGCATTTAAAGCCGCATTTGACACTGGAGAAGGTCAACCTTTCTCTTTGAATGAACCATACATGCTAAAGTTTCAATGGTAAAAGAAAAAATTTATAACAAAGTACAACAAATAGAGAGAATTAAAATTTGTACCAAAATTCTAAATGAACAATGACAATACTTTTCTAAAACTCGGTGATTCAATTAAAAAAAACTCAATCAAACAAAATAAAACATAAATAAAACCCACGAAAAATTATCAATTTTAGGTAATACCAAAGACAAAACCACAAAAAAGTACCGCGTGTGATTTTTTGCTCAGCGGTTATATTCAATGGTTTATTTTTCTTGATTTCACAATGAAAAATTAAAAATTCATCCTTAATTTTTTATCACTCACCTAACAAAATAACAATTCAATATTCTCACCAATCAATCTTATTAATAGCTAACTTATTGAATCCAAACCACCCCTCAAAAACTCCAAACGTCTCGAATTTATCTACTTAATGAATCAATTAATTGATATGCTAAAATGGTGCAATAAGTAATGGAGGAGAAGAGTGGGATTTCAGAAACGGATAATTTTTCCATATGGAGAAACGAATTAATTTTCAATTTTAACAATAATAAATAAAAACATAATATATATTTTTAAAACATAAAGGATAGTAATGACACGTGTCTTTCGAGGTACAAATTTTGTTGAGACACATGTCGTCTTGTAAAGTTTGGTTTTCTTTTTTATAGACTAGGTATAGATTATTTGGTGACTCACCTGTCAACTTTTTATCATTTGGGGATTACCGACCACCGAAATTCTTTCACGGAAGGGTATGTTATTTTTTAACTTTAATCCGTCGCATTTGGTATGGCACTATGGCAAGTTGACTACATCGTATCTCTATTATATAAGTGAACAACTGAGTTTATTTTAGTAAAATCACTTTTGGTGTCCCTCTTGTATTTCTAAAATACCCTCCACACTTATAGATAATGACATCCTACCCAACAGGAAAAGCCTAAAGAAGCATTTTAATCAATCTAGCCACTTAAATTCTTGCCACTTAAAATTTTAATCAATCTGCTTATATGCGTTCGACTCTATATAACTTATCTATTTTTTATATCCGCACGCATCGCATTTATAATTATATATTTTACATGTTATTTCATGTTTAAATGTAATAACATAAATCTGTTTCTAATATTCGCACGCATCGCGTGCATATAAGACTAGTACGTCTATAATCTATCTCTAATACAACGATCGATCTATAAACTGGTTGCCAATGAGCTCTTGGCCTAATGGTTAAGAGCTAGCGAGGTCTTGTGTACAATAGGTCTCAAGTTTGGTTCCTCCCGCCCACATTGACAACCTAGTGCTATTGTCCATTTCCGTTGGAGCCAAAGATTTATTTGTTCTTTTGGTTGTGGGATGTAATGGAATTAATCAAAATGGCTCTTAAAACCTCTTCGCTTCATTTCCATGAAGTAGAAGATGGTCGTCCCGTTATCCCTTTTGGGTCAATTATTGGAAACAACCTCCCTGTATTCGCAAGGGTAAGGTTGCGTACACCCGACCCCCCCTTACCCCGCTTCTTGCGGGAGTCTCTTTGAGGCAATGGGGTAATGATAATAATAATATAGTCTTTTGTGCTAGTCTTGCAAATAAGGGCATTGTAGTCCCTTTTCATGCTACTAATGACATTAAAGCATGATTTACCTCGAGTCTTAAGACATGACATGTGTTTCGCCTAGTCTTAACTCCAAACATAACAATTCTTAACATCAAAGTGAGTTTATCTTGGTAAAACTTTATAAGTTTAAACCTTGAAAAAACAAGATTCGATTTAAGACTCAATGTGTGAGTTAAACAAAATAATAATAGGTTTTGACCACAAGACAGACAAGCAAAAAATGCCCAAATGAAAAGAATGCCTTTGAGATTCAATCATAAAGTACATTGTCTCAGTTGTATCTAAAGCCCCCCCCCCCCCCCCAAGTGTTTAAAAGGGGCTTCCCTTAAGCCTTATAGTGCAACTTCTTCTAACAACTGCAAAGGTGTGCCCTGGAAAAAATGTTATAGGGGGCGGGACTGAGGTTGTTATTTGTGTGAAATATGCTTACTTTCAAAGGAGTTTTCATTCAAACAATCAGGTTGTTTCAACAAAGGATGGTGGTTCTTCCTTCTCCGCAAAGTGATTGCTTAGGGACTCGCCGATTAGTGCTCTTTGGAACAATTGAGCAGAAGCTTCTAAATCAGTGCAGGGTAAATCAACAACAAGAGAATGGTCATAACATGAACTTAAATATTACTTAAATGGCTCCACCTCTTGCAAAATAACAGGAGAACCAATACTCTCATTTAGATGCATGACAGTGTTAAAGTAATCGTTTTGAGACATTATGGCTTTTGAATCATTCCCGATACCCGAGAAGGAATCCAAGGAATGCAAGGACGCGAGGATATAGCAAGTAAGTAGCAAGATTCACCCTTTAGAATCGAATACAAGAAGCTCGCGACTTTAGTAGAAACAAATAGTAGTAAGCTCTCGATGACGAATACACTTGTGGTTAAGACAAGTCTTGCATCCCCTATTTAATGCAATAAATCGACCTGACACCCCATTTTGTTCATTAATGTCTTTGTTTAAAAAATGATAAGAATAAAGAAAAAAGACAATATATTTTATAATTGAAAATGACCTAGTTTTCATCAACCGCTCTTGGCCTTTCTTGAATTAGGTGGTCTCGCTTTGAAATATAAAGGTTGTCTTAGGCTGAGTTTAGGAATTCTCTCTCTCGAGAGCGCTGACTTGCTTACTTGGAATGAGAGACAGAGAAAGGAATAAATTGGTATTGGTATCGCTTTGCCTTGCTTGACACCTTCCCTCTGTGTGCTTTATTTCCTTGCATGGACAACTATTAAGAATCAAACATTACCTAATAATAATAATAAAAAATACTTCATATTATATTAATTGAGATGTCTTAAATGAATTTAGGGGTGAAAAGCCAAATAAGTCGTAGAAAGACATGGAATATGATTCAGACAAGACTCCCCACGAACTTGCTCTAATATAAGTCATTTTAGTTAAGAAATAATTTATTTTGTGTACTATTATATTAATAACATAATTAAAGTAAGTGTATTGTTGACATAAATCATTATTAATGTACCTAATCCTTTCTCCGTTTTAGAAACTTGCAAAGGTTTGACTGACACACTTTCCGATTCGGACAAGCTAGTGAATCGGAAAGTGTGTCAGTCAAACCTTTGAAAGTGTGTCCTATATATATATAGGACCAGGTTCTGGTGAGAACCTCTCCTAAGATAAGAACCGTATTATAATGAGAACCTCTAATAATCGTTGGATTAAAAGAAAATGGACGGTTGAGATCAGATCTCGTGATTTCTTTTCTCCCTTTCGATTGAACTGACATTTTCGATCCCTTCTTCAACCCTCACCTCGATCTCTCTCTCCTCAGCCGAATTTCTCTCTCCTCACCGAATTTCAAGCGCACTCATCTCTCTCCTCAACTAATTTACTTCAAAATACACATGAAAATCGAAAATTATGTCATAATTCCGCGAAAAAATGCAGAAATTTTGAGGTAATTTTACATTCTTTTAATTTTGTTCTTTTTATTGTTTTTTAGGTCGAATTTCTCCTAAGTTTGCTCAAATTTTGGCGAATTTCGCTCAACTATCTGCAACTTTTGCTCAATTTTTTGCAAATTACACCACATCATTTTAATCCTATTGTTTTGAAGAATTCACAGCTTGAAAATTGCATTTTCTGGTCCCGGAGCTTCGTTTTTCCGTCGACTGAACTTCTAAGGTAATTTAACCTAATTTTTGTTTACTTTTGAAGATATTTTGTTTACTTCTCAATGTATTAAGTATAATTTTGAACCAATATTTTGTTTAATTTTGAATTTAATTGTGAGTTAATAGTCAGTTTTGGTTCTGAATTAGCTGATTTAGAAACTGTGTTAGAGAAAATTTGTGTGTAAAACTGGAATTAGCTTCTTTAGAAGCTGTTGTAGAGAAAATTTGTTGGTGTTGTTCAGTTAAGGTCGGTTGGTGGGAGTTGCTCTGTTATAATTTTGTTGCACTTAGTGATTATCTAACTCAAAAGTAAAGCAAAAACTGAAAAAAGTAAATAGAAATGATCTAAAAGTACACAAAATATGTCCCATAACCCATATTATCCACAGAAAAATATGTCCAGGTAGTGAATCAGTCAACAGAAATAGCAAGGGTACGTTCGTCATGTGTTGTATCAATTTCTCCAACAGGTTTGGAATTGAAGTCATATATTAAGCCAGAAAGTTAGGCTCATCTTAATTTTCCAAATAGTATTTTCAGAAACAGAATCTCCTCTTATTTTCATCTCAACAATAACCAGTTGTCCAGTTAGCTCAGTTAGCTGGTTAATTTCCATCCTGGCTATGAAATTCCCAATTGGTCCAATCAATTAAGTCCACCACACCATCCTTCTTCCTCGTGTGTATCTTTACATTCAGCTCGGGTGCAACTTCCTCGATGGTGGCAATGATCTCATCCTCTGACAAAGCTGATAAGAACTTCTCACTGTCCTCGAAGGGTTGTAATTTTAGTTGAACAACCCTGTCAAGTCAAGTCCTGAAGTGAAAATGATCAAGTCAAACGCGTTGAGTGGAGTACTGGTACTTGCCTCCCCTTCCACCACTTGTTGTTCTTTTTGTTGTTGTTGTATAGCAGGGGGTTTCATAGAAAAGAAGCCATCATCCAAGTCTTTACGATCTTTGTCATGGTAAAACTGAAAATCTAGTCTATCAAATTCGGAAAAGTTGCTCTATAAGGTTTTTTAGTGAAACTGATCCAGTACTTGATTCGAATACAAGGTTGCATTTGGGTTTTAGTGATTATTTTGGTTGCACCGGGCATTGATTGTCTCTATAGCTCTAGGTGAAGTCATTTTACTGAGGTGCAGTTGATGAGTGCAACTGAATAATAAGCCAAGTTCAACTCTCATTTCCTTTTCTTCTCTTCTTGTGATGATTGAAATTTTATTGATTTTCTTAAACCTATTAGCTCAAATGGTAGAGCACTATGCAAATGCATAGGGGATGTAGGTTCGATTCCTACATAGGTTTTCTTTAAAAGTACATCAAAAAAACTCAAAAGTAAATAAAAGAAACTCAAAAGTAAATCAAAATATCTCAAAAGTAAATCATTATAACTCAAAAGTATGTATCTCATAAAAATTCAAAAGTAAATCAAAATATTTCACTGAAGGCCTCATGCAAACTGTTCAAAGTTGATTTTCCTTATTACTATCCTGATCTACTAAACATCAGACCCTTTATGAATATATGTGACTTTCGTTGCATTATTAATAAGAAGTATTCAAAAAGTAAACAAATAAAACTCAAAAGTAAATAATTTAAACTCAAAAGTAAACTAAAAATCTTAGAACTAATCAAAAAAACCTCAAAAAACTTATTACAATCAAATAATTCAAAGTGGCAAATGATCGAGCAAAGAGTCATTGACTTTCATCTCTTACAATATGAAACAAACTATAAGAAAGAAATATATGGTCGGATGTCAAAAGTAAAGGTTTTCAACTTAAAAGTAAATAAAACAATACAAAAAGTAAATAAAGATAAAAAACTAGAAAACTCCGATTATTGGAGTATATAGGTTAAAGTAAAGGTTTTTTCAATTATAAGTAAATAAAATAATAGAAAAAATAAAGACAGACCTTTCCCTCAAAAAAAAAAAAGTAAAGGCGAACCTACGTGGGATTCGAATTCACATCTTTTGATATTGTACCAATGGGCTAGTAGGCTAGTTAAATAAAAGTAAAGTAAAAACCAAAAAAACTTAATCCTTCTCTATGCATCATTTGCACACATGTTGGATGGAAATTCTAAGGAAACTCATCATGTTGTCCCGATTCGATGAGGTGGTGAAATTAATTGATCAATCTTTGGAAAGACCTGATATGGTCTTGATCGATGAAGATGATGCGAGCAACCTGAGTAATATGTTAATTGATTCTGATTGCTTCATGGCCCTAAAAACAGTGTTATTGCTTCCATATGGAACAATACAAGTACATTTGCAACTCTTAGATGCATTTGTGATGTTCATGCCCACCAACACTGAGGTTTCAATAGCAAAGAGGTTAGCCATGATGAACTCAGCCTCGTTCAAGTCCCTTATGCAGTTATACCTACTAAAGCCACAAATAAGCCATGGTGTCACATTCCATTTGAGTACAGTCAATACAGAAAAAGAAATGCAATCTATCGAGGTGATTTACCACATCCCCTTCATTTTTTTGTTAACAACCAAGTCTCCCGCTCCCATCCAGTCTTGCACTGCGCTACTCCAGCAGCTACAAGTCTTCCCACTGCAGTTCGCTATTATAGATCCAATCATCCAAGTCAGACCAAACCAAAGACACTCACCTCAACCATAATAAGCTTAAGAAAACACCAGCAAAAAGCTTTAGAACTCTCATTTTCATAGCAAGAAAAGCCGATTGATTCTCAAAATGTTATAGAGCTAAAATTGAAACCATAAAAACTGGAAACTCAAAAAGTAAACGAACCTACGTGGGATTCGAACCCACATATTTTGTGCTTTTGCACAATGCTCTACCAATTGAGCTAGTAGGCTAGTGTTTTTAAATAGAATAAATAAAAGTAAAGCAAAAACCCAAAAAAGTAAATCAAAATTATTCAAAAGTAAAGGCCCGATCTTCAAAAACAAAAAAGTAAATCAAAAAAACAAGCAGCCAGGCAGCATCATCAACTAAAAACCTACTGAAACTAGAACAAAAGCCAAGAATCCAACAAAAGTCAACTTTGGCCAACATGCCAAAGAGTCAAAGGAACTCTAAAAATAACACACATCAGTGAACAACTACTGCAGCACAGCACTACATCAGAATTGAAGGTGAGAGCAATTAGCTGATTTAAAGGAGACTTTTCCCTCTTCAAGATCATACCCTACAAGAAAATCCATCTGTGCCAAATTCCCAAAGATAGCCACTTCAGTTGCTGGTATCATTGCAAAACACACCATATCTTCCTGCACTTTAACAAATGTATTTGAAGGCTTGAGTTCGAGTTCTGCCCCAGCAAAGCGCACCTTAACAATCGGTACATCCATATCTGCATCATTCTTATAACACAATGACATAATTCCTTCTGGATCTTCTACCGGTTCAACTTTAATGTTTTTCTTCAACTCTGCTTCTAAATCCTGATAGAATTCCTCAAGTAATAATGTTAATGTTGTTCCTGAATCAAGTATAATATTACCTTCCTCAGCATACTTTGCTTTTGTATTTGAAGAGGTTGATCTTTTTCTATAATCAAAATCTACATTTCCAATTCCAGGTCCTAATCATCATTTTCAATTCAAATTTTGTTTACTAAAATTTAAAATCCTTAAATTAAGCAATCAAATCGCCGATTAAGACACTAAAACACAGAATTCCTGAAACCCTAACTTCAACAATTAAAATCGCAAATAATTGAATAAATCGGATAAATTGAAACACAATCAAAAAATGGAATACGTACCTGGAGAATTGAAAGAGGAAAATCGCAAAGGTACAGGAATTAGAGGAATCGGAGATGAACAAACCCCAATTTTAGCAAACAAAATTGCAACAACTTAAAAAGAAAGAGCAAACAAAGTGGAAAATACTGGAAAATAAAACATTTATAAACCCTAATTTACTTACTTTCACGAAAAAATGATGAATGAGAGAAGATGCGAATGTAAGAAGTACAAAGCTATGAACTGGGTGAACGTGAATCGCAGAGGAGAGGGGATTTGCAGGAGGAGAGAGAAAACGGGGGAAGAGAGAGAAACGAAAACTGAAAATCGGGTTGAGGGGGAGGAGGTCATTCAACAATGCGATATTACCAGATTACCCTTAATTTTTGATTTGTTCGGGTGAGATGTGGATCGTAGGATTAAATTGATCGAGGGCTGAGATTAGTTCTCAGTTCTCATCTTAAGGGTTGATTCTCACCGGATCCTGATTATATATATATATATATATATATATATATATATATATATATATATATATATATATATATATATATATATATATATATATAATTGTAACTTAACAAATTTCTTAAGTTATAAGTAAAGTAGTACAAAAAATAAAGTTTTACATAAAAAAAGAGAATTACTCAAAAAATCAATTCACTAAATATTATTCTCAAACCGCATACTATATAAAGAAATCTAATATATATGTACAAAGGGGAGTTTTTTCAAGAGATTTCGGAGCGGCACATAGGATTGTCCAGTCACAAAATCATTATTGTTTTTTATTTTAAATTACTATAAGATAAAAATGAATTCGAATACTCCGTATTATTGCATTTATCCTAAAAACAGATAAAAACTTAATCAACAAAAGATAAATATATTAGGTCGTTGACTAACTGCAGAAAACCAAGGCATTACAAGTCATAACACATTTCAATACATTCATTATTCGACAATGCAATCGCAATTAGTATAATCAAAAAAGATTTCAAAACAATGAATTAAGTTGAACAAGCACTCAAGCATTAACCTCGAGTTACATCAAACCCTAAATTAAGCCAGAAAAAGAAAAAAGTGGAGAATGGATAAATAAATAGAATTTAATCAATGAAACCAAAATACTAACACATACAACTAGTCGGTCTACCATATCTAATTTAGTCAAGTTTTAGTATTTATTTATTCAAGTTTTAATATTTATTATTATATAACATAAGAGCATAATTTCAAGTCTCTTAAGTTTTTTATTTGTGCTTTTCTTACTTACTTATACTCCGTATTCTGTATAATGTATTCGATTTACAATAGTGCAAAAAAGTACTTTGTAATATGTTAATTATGAGCCTTGATTTATTCCGGAGTCATGTTTACATGTTGGAAACTTATATTTTGCCATTACTTTATCATTGTTGTTTTTGCGATGACTCATCCAATGACGGTACGCAAGAATGCACAGATCAGATTACAATCATAACAAATGCATATGAAATTATCATATTATATTTAAATATTATGATTTAAGAATTATAAAATAAGTAAATACGTTTAAGCTAGATAAGGAAAATTGAACTTTTGAAAAAATAGATTAAAGTGAGTATTTACAAAATAAAATTAAATACTTTTTTTTTTTATCATTTATTCAAAAGATAAAAGCAGATATATGATAATAGAACTTCATATACAAATAATGCCAACATAATGCATCAACTATAATGAAAGTTTGGATTATAACTTTAGATGGTTATAGGCGGGTGATGGATGAATAAAGATGGTGAAAAATCAAATAATAGAACACAACATATATTAACCGTGCATTGCACTGGCTTCAAACTAGTTTAGAAGTAAAATTGAAATGAATATAAAAACAAACTACATGCAACACTAGCCCCGGATTCGTTCGGACCACTAACTAGTTTGATTTTCATATTTTAGTAAGAAAATATATTTAATAATGCAAAATTGTTGTTAATCCCAAATCCCAAACCTTTAAAATGCATGTGTTTTGAGTACTATGCTTATCAATAGTGATATGAGTGAAGATTCCTTGAAATTCACTATTTATAAGAGTAAAATTTTAAAATCTTCCCTTTGTAAGCTCTACATGCTTGTTTCCTTTGGTCTAAGGTTCAAATCCTACCATCAACATTCCCTTTTATTTTATTTCTTATTTTGTCTTTCTTTCACCTTCTATCTGATGACTTGATCCGTTTTATCATTTGTTTTCCCCTTACGTTCTTTTTAATAATTTATTTATCTTTGTATGCGTAAATTATATATTTATAAATGAAATATCGGACTATTTCATTTGCAAGGTATTATTAGAAACCATAACATATTTACTTAACATTTGGTAAATAATTTACTTCTCGTCTAATTATTCAACATATTTACTCTATTATTTTTAAGAACTAGATTAGATCCCGTGCACGCACGGATTTTGATAAATTTTTTCACAAAATATTTAACAGAATGTCTCCCAAACTACTGCATAGTTATAACATTTTTAACATGTTCGTTTAAATTTATTCATCTAATATTATTATTTAAAATGCTAATATGGTAATTTGACCAAAATATTGAGTGATATATTTTCCATTATATTAATATAGCAATTTGACTAAAATATTACCAATTTAGAATAATTATTATTACGCCGTATCTATTATTGCCATAATTTATAAACTAAAATTTGTTTCCATACATAAATATTTTATAAAAAAGGTAGAAAATAAATATAAAATCAAACAAATATATATTTTTGGGAAAGTGTTTTTGGCGGGAAAAAATCGCACGAGGAATTGACACTTGTCATTCCTGGTGTCTCTTTTAGTATATAGTAACTAGTATAGGACCCGTGCGATGCACGGTTTATATATTTTAACTTTAAGTGCAAAGTTAAATTAATTTGGAAAAAAGAAACATATATAGAAAAATACGTAGATTATTTTATTCTTTTTCACGCATTACCCATGATTTCATATTAGGTATAAAAATCAGTTATCATCCTATACTATGAGAGATGTCAATTCTAAACCTGAACTGTTGAACCCGTTGGGTTGGTTCGATCGTTTAGAACCCAGACCGTTAATAACTCGCGAGCTGGAACCCAAAACCAGATCCGATTATATTCAACCCGAACCGACCGAAAAATATTAACCCAATTAGATTTGAAACCCGATAACAAACCATTCCAGCAACAACCAAAACCGAATGGATCTGAAACCCGTTAATAACCCAATCCGCTTCAATCCGAACCGTTGAACCCGAGGAAAACCCATTGACAACCCGAACTGTTTTAACCCGTAACCCGCTTAATTGGAACCATTTACAACTCGTAACTCGTTTGATTGGAATCGTTTACAACCCATAACCCGTTTAATCCCATTACCGATTTTAAATTCTTAACCCTTATAAAGTTAGTTATTGGCTTTGTCCCAATTTAACAATTTAACATCCTATATTCGATAAATAATCAACTTTTGGCCTGCACATCCGCACCCTTCTATTATTCTCATCCATACCCCCTCCATCAATGATAGGAATGATTTTCATCCCTTCCAATCCCCGTTTTGAGAGGTGCAAAATAAAATGCATCCCCTCTTCATCACCCTCCCCCGTGTATCCACACCCGCCTCAAACCCACCCCTAGCCTCAACTTTTTTTTTTGTAAGACAATTTTGAATTTTAAAACTCTGTTCTAGAGTATTTGACAATTCTTTTGTTTGATTAGAATAATTAAGTAAATAAGCAAAAATTATAATAGGAAAGTTATTAGTAATTTTTTTATATATTCATAACTAACGTGGTAGAACCTTTAATAAGTGTTAGTTATGCATATTATATTTGGTAAAAAAACAATGAACCATTTGATATTACGATTCTCGGCCCATATTTTCGAAATATACTATTTGCGTGAGATTATACGGCTGTAAAATATTTGATGTTATAAATTATTGTTAAGTTTAATTATTTATATTAAAGGAGAGGTGAATCAATGAGTGATATTTGTCATCACTACATTGATTTCCACTTTTTTAGTATAATTTTTTATATTATAAGATAATCAAATAAAAAACAACACTTGTCAGCACCATGTAATAGATTTGGAGTTTGAGGGGAAAATAACGTATTGTGTATTAAACTATTTATACATAATTATAAGAATCTTTAAAAATGACAATCTTAGTAAGTTACATTTTTATGTTATATTTTTAGGATGTTTATTATCAACACAATAATATTTATATTGTCAATCAATAATATTTTCTTTGTGCATATTTTTCCTTAAATAAAACAAACAAATTTTGACTAATATTTTTAATTATTTTTTATATTAAAAGAGAGACGAATCATGGAGTGACATTTGTTATCATCACATTGATTTCCTCTCTTTTAGTATATTGGCAAATTTGCTAAAAAGGACCTTTTAAAATTCAAATTTTACGAGAAAGCACCTTATATAATTTTTTTTGTGAAATCACACCTTAATGTAAATTATTTCGCGAGAAATGACCTAAGGGAAATTTTCAGCATTGACTGAGATTTTCCGGCCATTCACTTGCACGTGAGCAACACGTGTGTCTTAAGTTGGCTAAAGACAATGATTTTCCCGAGTCTTGAATTTTCAAACTTTATTTTATTTCGATTTTTTTTTTTTCAAATTTAGGTTTTAAAGCTTAGAATTTTGGAGGAGAATTGGGTGTGGTTAGCAAAATAAAGCCACACGTGCTTCTCACGTGCAAATCAATGGCCGAAAAAGCCCAGTCAATGCCGAAAACTTACTTTTGGTTGTCTTTCGCAAAACAAAATTACGTTAAGGTGTGATTTCACAAAAAAATATTATATAAGGTCCTTTCTCGCAAAAAAAAAAATACATTAAGGTGTGCTTTCACAAAAAAAGTTATATAAGGTCATTTCTCGCAAAATTTGGGTTATAAAAGGTCATTTTTAGCAAATTTTCCTAGTATATTATATAGATACTCTGTATTATGTAGTCCGTAATAGATTTTTATTGAGAGATAGTTAGAAAAAAAATATTTTAATTATTTTAAAAGAGAGGCCAATCAATGAGTGACATTTGTCATCACCACATTGATTTCCTCTCTTTTAGTATATTATATAGATAGATAGTGTTATGAGTCACAAAATGGTGAAATTCATTATTACTAAGATTTTTTTTTATTCTTTCCCTTTATATGCTTTATGTTGCTTGTTCAAACAACGTAGGTTCAAGCATTGTTAATTACATATTTTTCCAATTTCTTTTCTTTTCTTTGTTTCACTTTCTCCTTTTCTGATTTAATTTTACGGACTAATTTCAATATATCGGGGGACGCGCGAACAATTAGTATTAAAAAAATATGGGGAAAATTTGCTAAATACAACCTAATAAAGTTCTCTATTTGCCAATTACAACCTCAACTTTCTAATTTTGCCAATTACAACCTTAAACTTATACATCCATTTTAAATTACAACCCGAAATTATTTTCCGGCAAAAATCACCGAAAGATGATGTCATAATGTTATTAAAAAAATAATTACATAATTTCTATAAAAAAAAATTATATTGATAAATAAGAATTAAAACAAAAAAAAATAATCGATTTTTTTTATATATAGATATTATGTACTTCGTATTTATTTTTATAACGTTGTGACATCATTTTCCGGTGATTTTTGCCGAAAAATGGTTTTTGGTTGTAATTTAAAATAGATGTACAAGTTTAAGGTTGTAATTGGCAAAATTAGAAATTTGAGGTTGTAATTGACAAATAGAGAAGTTTATTAGGTTGTATTTGGCAAATTTGCCAAAATATGGAGTAACAAATTTTCTTTGTTATGTTCGTTTTAGGCAAAAAAAAAATATAGATTAAGAAAAACAAAAACAAAGCTTGGTTATTTCAAAAATTGAAGACAAAACACAAGCTGAGCTGCTATTCCAGGCATCGTCCTCCTTCCCCTTCTTCTCTCACTTCGGAAGCAAAGCAAAGCCAGAGTTCAAAGAGTTCGACGCAGAGAACTTGAGGAGAGAGAAAGACGACGACGACGACGACGACGACGACAACGAAAGCTTCATAAACTCAAAAATGGATGATTACACCAGAGAAATGATGGACCTTAAAACCCTCGTCACCCGTACCCTTGAGAAGAAAGGGGTTCTCGCTAAGATCCGAGTAATTAATCTTTAATTTCCCCCCATTTTATTGATTTCGTCCTAATTATTTTGTTTCTAGCTAAAAGATTCAAATGTAGGGATGACGAATTGCTTAGGATGTTGTAATTTTTCAATGCCATTCGTGGATTTTTCAATTTAGGGTTTGGGAGTTCCGCAAAATCGAATTGATTTCTCCAACCGATTGATGCTACCATCCATTTAGAAAATTTGATTTTTTTTCCTTCTTTGTTTCGGTAATTTTGATGGGTTATCGCCTAAATGTTACAAGGTTGTAGCTAAAAAGGGTTAATTTCGTCGGTAGGTTGAATTTCTGTATGTTAGAAGCTAAATTTGCTTTCGTGTAGTTATGTTAAGCTGATAACCTATCTATGTATGAAGTAGCATCTATAATTTGATAACTTAAGCTTTATATTCTATTATAATTTTGTTGTAATTGTTTGTTGCTTTGAATATGTGCAAAAGTGTTTAGATCTTTCTGGTGATCATGCCTTCATTTTTCTTTTCTGTTAATTAGATGTGGCGCATCCATGGTTAATACGTGGCTAATTGTTGTATTGGTCTGACTAGGCTGAGCTTAGAGCTAGTGTTTTTGAAGCGATTGAGGAGGAGGATCGAGTTGTTGAGAAGGATGAAGGGCTGCCAGCAGCACTATTGGGTAGCTGCAATGATCGCGCAAAACAACTTCATGCTTCCCCTTCAGGTGGCTCATGAAACACTCCTATTGTGTAACCTTGTCATTTCTCTTTTGATTTCTGATATTGATTTGTTGGTTCGCCGCTATGATGAATTGTGATTATCTCTTTCATTATGTTTTTCTACTCAACACAAAACAGTTATAGGAATTTTCATGGTTGTGGGAGTTTCACCTATGCAGGAAAGAAAATCTTTCTTTGGGTAGTCTTACTTTTTTTTTTTTTTGGGGTGGGGTGGGGTGGGGGGTGGGGTGGTAGTTTCAGTGGTGAGGGAAATTCTAAATAGAGGAATTGGTGTGGCTCATTTGCATCTATTTCACGAGGCTGCTATGGAGATTTTGGGTCATCTAGTTTTGAAGTGTGATTAGGTATTTTGTTTCGGGAAACAGCTAAATTCGGTTGATAAGATTGTACATTACGGATACTCTCTTGATGGGAGTGGGTAGAAGAAGAAACAATAGTAGTTAGATGAAAAGACAATGCTAGGGGTTGTTTATTTTATTTATGTTGAATACTTTGAAATGAAGGAACAATTGACTTCTTGAAATAAAGATTCTGTCTTCTTGGGAGTTTTCCAATGGCCACCCGCCACCGTGCGTAGAAGGATTTGGCATTTGAAAAATCTAGGTGTAGATGCTGGATGTAAACATTTATGAATATAAGATTGTTATGAACTGCAGCCATCGGATTCATAGGTTTCTGAAAAATTCTGGGTTACTGTTCAATATTATCCAGGTTAGTTTCTGAGGGATCATGTAGGGATAGCCGGGGAGTTTGAACTTAGCATGTGATTGTCTAGGTAGAACAACAGCTGGGTGGTAATGGCAGTTGTGAGAGAAATTCTAGTTAGAGGAATCGATGTGGCGCATTTGCACCTTTATTTTTGAGGCTACTATGGAGTTTATGGGTCATCTAGTTTTGAAGTGTGATTTTATGTATTTTGTTTCTAGAAACAGCTATGTTCGGTGGATAAGATTGTATGTATGTTACAGATACTCACTTGATAGAGTGGGTAGATGGCGAAACAATAGTAGTTGGATGAAAAGACATCATTTCCGGTTGCTTAATTTATGTATGTGGAATACTGTGAAATGGAGGCATAATTGACTTCTGAAATAAAGATTCTGGCTTCTTGATAGTTTTCCATAGGTTACCTGCCACCTTGCATAGAAGGATTTGGCATGGGGAAAGAGCTAGGTGTAGATGCTGAAAGTAAACATGTACAAATAGTGGGATTTTATGAACTGAACCCATCTGATTACAAGCTTTCTGAAAATCTCTGTTTTAGGGTTCAATATTATAAAGGTTAATATCTGAGGGATCATCTAGGTATAGTTTGGGAGTTGAGACTTAGCATGTGATTGTCTAAGCCTCTAAGGAGAGCAGATGGGCAATGCATTGATTACTGGAATGATGAGTACTGTTAAAATTGTTTTTAAAATGATAAGCTCCAAAAGCAAAGGTCAGGGTGGGCTATTCTACCTGACATTTGTTTGCTTTGCTGACCTAGCGTTCTGTCTTGCTCAATTGTTTTTCTCGTGAGGAGTCCTTGTTCTCCTGCTGTATTTTCTATTCTACTGGTTCAAAAATATATTTTTCTTGTAGAAAAATTGTTTTCGGAACTATTTACAGGAAAATTTAGGAAGAGTATTTAACTTAATTGTAACTCAAGCACCTGTAGAAGACTCTGATGGATGGAAAGTTTATTTTTATCATAATTGATGCTAGGAGGTTCTTAGTAAATTTAAACTGGGACCATGTTTGTTAACCATATGTATTACGGGGGCGGTATAGCAGCTGATTGCCTTGGTGCATACATTCAATGTGCAACGTTCGAGTGATGTAATATTCCTCAAGTTGTTGTGGACCATATTCCTGGTAGTATTCTCATGTAGCTTCCTCGAATGAATAAGTCTCTATTATCATCTTGGTATAACGTGACTGCATTTGAAATTCTCATTCTCATTCTCTGCACTTGCCAATCTTGTAGATATAACTGTTCTTTGCTGTGAATAATAATTCTCATCTAGGCTGGTTATATATTTTTTTTTGCATTTTTAACTATATAAGATGGTTTAGCAAATGGAATGAATCTGGTAGATAACATTTTGCCTCATGTTACTATTAAGTTTACTTGCAGAGATAAGCTTCTTCTAAGAGGAGTACTAGAGTTATTTAGCATTTTAGATCATCCAGTTGAGTTTTTTGTGTGGAAAAGTTTTGAAAGATGGGGAAGGATGAGGTAGCATATTAAATTTACTAACACGATATTATACTTCCTCTATTCTTTATCTATTTAAACATTTTACTCTTATCGATGCACAACTTTGACCATTAATATATTTGATTGTCTTTTTAGTAAAAATATAAAAAGGTTATATTTTTTGAAAGTATATATCGAGACGAATCTAACAATACCCCACATGAGTATATTTTTTTTTACGTAAAAATCACAATCGACGGTCAATGAGAGTGTGAATATTTCAAAAACTCGAATGTTGCATGTGAGGGACAAATGTCAGTGGTAGTAGTGCTCGTTTTTTTTCCCATTTTTCTTTGTCACTGGAGTGATGTGTTGACTTATGCAGTGCTTGGGGGTTGGTGTTTTACAGTGCATGACATTGTCTAAAGGGCCTAGGAAAGTAGGGAGTAGGGGCTCAGATTTTGTTTCAGGATTAAGTAGAATTATTTTTGGAATGTGTGTTTATATAAGAAGATTTAATCGTGGTGGTAGGCTGGTTGCCATGTTACCTCCCTTTTGTGTGCAAATGTTTATAAATAAGTTAGACTTCGTGGCATTGCAATGAGCCTAAGGATTGATCTGATGCTTAGATTATTCAAGGTTCAGCTAAGAAAAATCGTTATAGAGTTGATGGTTGCTACGTTTCTTTCTGATTTCCCCCCCTTATTTTCTATGGAGTATATTTTTTGGAGGGTTTGAGCCTTTGAGGTTGAATTTTGTAGAGGGGATACATAACTTAGCTAGTGAAGCCAGGAATTAGGTTCCGTTCTATTGGACTTATTTTGACTGAATTTATACTATCTGAACTTAACTGAACTTATTTTGTCTGAAATAAACTTATTTGTGTGTGAGAATGTCTGAAAAAAACCTATTTTTTTGCTGAACTTATATTATCCGAACTTATATTATCTGAATTTAACTGAACTTATTTGAACTTATTTTGACTTAGACTTTCTGATAATCGCCGTTTTCTTCGTTGGACTTTCAGATTAAGAGGAAATTATTGGTTTGCCTTTTGTTCTCTGGACTTAGAGGGCTATATGTCACAGTTGATGCCAGCTAGTTGACGTCCATTAGAAGGGTGTCTTGTTTGAATGGAGTTCTGATAATGTTTGTTACAATGTGGTTATTGATATGATGGATTGCCATGGTCTCTTGGTGAGATCTGTTTCAAATGTCAGCATCCTTACCTTTGATTTAGCATGATAAACCATGATGAAATTAGGATTGCACTAAAATGACGATTTGCTTTATCAGAAATTGAGAATGTCTTTATGTGGTTATGGGGTACCGGTTGTTAAACTGTACAATTATTTGAAAGCAGCATATTCCTTTTGATGCAGAATATTGGAATTCCATATGTAACTTTCTTCGATGTGTAACTTTAGTTGATCCTCTGTCAAATGCAGGGAGGCTTTTAACTGCTCTAATATGTGAATACATGGACTGGGCACAGCTTAATCACACGCTTAAAGTTTATCTTCCAGAGTGTAATTTGGTATCTCGAACCATCTTTACCTTTTTGTTGCAGAGTTTATTAGAAGAATATAAGGGCCACAAGCCTACCTTCAAAATACCCATTCTTTATGTGCTTTAATTGTTTTGTTTTGCAGCCGAAAGATTCCTGGAAATCTGAGTTGAAAGAATTCAGCAGCAAAAATGGATATGATCTTAGCAGGAACGGAGAAAGTGGTCCAGTGCTTTTAGACGTTCTTGAAGGATTTTTGAAGTTTGAGGTATGGTTGATGACTTGAACCTTTATGCTTTTGGGATATGAAAACATTTAGAAACTATTGAGAATTTGAGATTGTATATTTCCTCTTTCTAAGGGATTTTTCATTACGAATTCTTTTCTAGAGGTCTAGTATTTCTAGTATCTTAAAAATGGTTGTCACTAAAATATATATGTTTTTATTCGTAAGGAATATCGTAGACTATTAAATGCAAAAATTGAACTTCTTTTCTTAAGCTTGCTCTTTCTACCTCTAATTTAGGTACAATTATTTTCAATATAAATTAATGTGGGGTATATTGGAACAATATACACTTCTTTAATACTTTTGTAGTCCGTAGCAATGACAATTTGGACCTTATAACGTAATGTTCATTACTGTTGGTAAAAATATAGAATCATACAGGTTTTCTATTCGATTCTCTTTTTCCTTTCATATGAGGTATCAATCTTTTTCTATGTGGTATTCGTGGTATATGGATGATGAGAAGCATGTGATATTTTCTATCTGGGTTCGCATGGAACTGATTGAAGCAGAAGCCAAGAGGCAGGGACGATCACCTTGGATGGGAGGACTGAAGAAGGTTCAAATTGATCTATAATCCAAAAGGATGTGGAGTTGAACGGAGATGTCCCCATAGAATTAAATTAGGTTGGTTGAAGTGGAAGAGTGCTTACATGCCCCATAGATTGAATGAGAAATTCTTACCTGCACTATTATATGCTACAAAATGTTTGGCCTGTGAAACAATGTCACATTCATAAGATGGAATGTGGAGGAGATGCGTATGTTGCATTGGATCTGTGGCCACAAAATAAAGGATTGATTAAGGAATGAGGTGATTAGGAAGATAGTGGGGGTTACACCGATTGAGAACAAGATGAGGGAGAATCAACTAAGGTGGTTTGGCCATGTAAGACGGAGGCCAAATGATGCACCCGTTAGAAGTATTGAAGAGTGGCAGACGTATGACATTGTAAGGGGTAGGGGAAGACCAAAGTAAACATGGAAGAGGGTGATTGAGAGTGATATGAGTTTATTGGGAATCGCAGAAAATATGGCGTTAGATAGGGCGGAGTGAGTGGAAGGAGATAATACATGCCCACGACCCAACATTCTTTTTCATCTCCTTTTTTTTGTCCTATTTTCTTTGCAAACTTCGCTTCTGTCCCAATTTTTATTTTGTTATATTTTTCAAAACTATTTTTGTCTTTTCTCTAAACCAGACAATCTTGTTTTCGTGTTCCCACTTTTCCGTGCCTCGTGTCTACTCTTTTTACCATAACCTCTTATTTTTCTTTTATTTCTCTTACCATGGTTCATGTAGACGGTTCCTTATAATGGTTCATGTTAGCCGACCCCAATCATTTCGAGACTAGGGCTTGGTTGTTGTTCCTTGTTTGCATGGAACTGATGGCAGTGACTGTGTACTTATTCAAGGGGAAGTAGTAGAAAAAAAGCATAGTTAAGGGTAAGGTTACTTTTATGGGACAGATTTTGCAAGGCATAGTCTATGTTAAAAGTCTCTGTTGAATATCCTAAATGGGCTGGTGTCATTGGTGGGGGCCACAAGGTCTTCTAAAAGAATGTGCATTTTTATGCTGTATTGTCAGGAGCCACAAGGTCTTCTAAAAGAATGTGCATTTTTTTGCTGTTATTGTCAGGAGTCACAAGGTCTTCTAAAAGAATGTGAATTTTTATGCTGTAATTGTCAGGAGCTGGATGCTGAGCTCTGGAATAATTGAATCTCACAGTTGTCGTGTAAAGAAATGACTAGGGTATTCGAGGTGTCAGAATTGCATGTTACACTTTGCTCGATCCTTCCTATATGATGAGACTAGGGGATGTTGTCTGAGGAACAGGGGTTCTTGGGTTAGTCTAAATTAATTATTGTTGGAACCTGTAGTCACTTAACTTGAGATCATACAATACACCTCTTTTCATCTTTTTTTTGCTGTGACTTTGGGTAGATGGAAAGATTAAAATTTACTTGGGGGGTAAGAGGTGATCTCACAAAAATATGGAGTAGTTAAGAATTACTTGTTTCAAGTATTTGGAGGTTTTGATATGCAACCTATGTTCTTAGAAGGGATTAGAAGTCAGAGACATGTGTTAATTTTTTATTGTAATAACAGTGTTCCTAATTAATTGAATGTATAGACTTATAGAGAGTAGGTAAATGCTAAAATTTACAAGTGCAAGGACCATTCCTTGTCTTCTTTTCTTGCTAGTATCCTATTGGCCTATTAACTTATTAAGTATTAATTGTATTTATGCTACTGGCCGACTTGTGCAGAATTTAGCCCAAGTGCGAGGCGGTGGAAGGAGATTGACTACTGAGAATGAGTCTTCATCAAATGTAGAGCCTCGTAACATCCGAAGACCATCATCATCATCCGTTGCTGGAGGCTTACCCCCACTAGTGAGGTACTTACACTTTAACCCTCTCTCTGATACATGATATGTGCTTTTTTTAAAATCATGTTTTTGCTTCTTCAACCTCTGCTTTTAATGTGTATACTTGTGACAGGTCACATCCAGGGTCTCAGGCATCTGGTAAGTCAATTTGGTTTTTCCTGGAATCCTGTGACATGTCTTGTTCTGTTTTTTGTTTACCCGAATTGATGATATTTAATCCCCTTTCAGAGAGGAGAGCAGGATCTTCAACATCTAGTTACAGGAAAGATGATTATAACTGGAGATATGATGGAGAAGAATTGCCAGAGGATGTGATTCGTGCTTCAGCTGCTCTGGAAAACTTACAATTGGATAGAAAAACCCGTAATCTAACTTCTTCATGGAGGTCTATCTCACCTTTTCTCTAGTCTATTTTAAGTTTTTCCACCTCAAGGGCTTACCTATTTGCTGGATTGAGTGACCCCTTAGAAGCTTAGTATGTGTTTTCTTTGTCATCTAGGGGTCCAGAATTGTTTTTCGGGGAGTTAAACACTTGCATCTTTACATGCTAACCCTGATGGCCTTGTGATAATTAGGTGATAAGACCAGGTTTTGTGTGTGTTTGGAATAGGTTGTATACATAGGTTGGATTTGTTGAAGCCTAAATGCTGCTCGCCTGAGTCACCTCCTATTTAGACAATTAGCACTTTTGGAGAGCTATGTCTGAAGTCTGGACCCTTCATTTCATTTTACCTTGAGTACCCATGTTACCCTGTTGGTTACCAATATATGGGCACTTGACACATTATTTGGACAAAAGATTGTCAACTTTCATAATATGTCTTTGAGTATGGGACCTGAACATTTATCTGTGTCCAACACTAGTATTCGAGTCTTGAATAACATAGCTGGACTGATGGAAAGAACACCTTGGAGTGTGCCGGTGGTGGATTATGGTGCTTTCTCTGTTTCCATTTTCTACTGAAAGAAATAAGATTTTAGGCCATTCAATGCATTCATTGTTACCTTTTAACTCCTACCTGTTTTCCTTCCCTGCCCCACCCTTTTTCTTCCTCCATAACCATTATACCAATTGGCGAAACCGCTAGTGCTTTAACACCTTGGCGAAGAGGTTCAGTAATTTTAGCACTCCATGGTGTCCATTTCTCTTTACCTCCATTTGATTCTCTCTCTAATTCTCCTGGAGGCGGCTGACTCTCAGCCTAGGCTCGCCCATTGCTTGATAAAAAAATAAATAAAATAACACTTTCTGATGACTGACACACCCTTTTGCATAATTAAAAGTTTCTTTGTGAATTTTTTCCTGAGTCTGAACTGTTGGTTAAATTGTATCTTCTTAATCTGCTAAAGGGGTGATTTATGATTCAAGTTGTAGAATGTGATTGGAATTTCTGAACCCCTGCATCAAGTTTGAGGTAATGATCCATATTTAGGAGGGTAGAGGAACATTTCTAAGATCGAATTTGGAGAAGTTGTCTTTTTTTTCAACTCTGTTAAAATTGATTTTATTTAGTCTCGACCTGTGAATCGAAGAAGTTTGTATGCAAAGGTTATTAGCTTACCTTAGCTAGGAAACTGGAAACATCATTCTGAAGGAAGAGACTTGAGTCACTTGACTGAAGTGAAGCAGTGAAACACTGAAACCAACCAATATCTCTCTGGGAGTTGGGCCATAGGATACAAAAAGGACCCCTCTGCTAGGCTAATTGCCTCTTTAAGCAGCTAAAGGATTTGAGTAGTGAACTAGTGATTATTACTGATATCATATGTGATTCAAGTTGCAGAACCTGATGTTTCTGATTCGTGTTCAAATTTGGTAAACTTCCTCCGGATTTATGATCTGTAGTGTCAAATGTTAGTTTGTTAAAGCTATGTTAGTTTTTCATTTCACTTTCCTGCCCTTTTACCCCAACCGTAAAACCATTGCAAAAATTGGTAATCCATATTTATGACAGACATTAATCTTGAGATCTCATTTTGAATTCCTGAACTTCGTTGCAGGCATGGTGGGGATGGAATCTCTGAGGATGACGGAGTAGATCACATGTAACTGTGTACCACTATTACTTGTAGTTTACGTCTATCTGTGTGCTCCATCTGCGAGTATCATTGTGATTAGTTTATCCAGGTAGTGAGTTTTAAGATCATATATTTGGTGAATTTGGAATGTAATTTATTTCTTTCTATTGTGTGGTTCTCCAATCTAATTCAGAATGTATGGCCTCCTGCCTTTGAACTTGTTGTAGCTCCTTGTTCTGTTGCTTCTTTTCTTACCTGTAAGTATTGAGCTCGTGATTTTTGCGTGAGTGATTTGAGCTCCATTTATTGTGTGCATTTGATAGGTATAGTTATTGAAAGGCGGTTCCTTACCATTTTAAGTTCAAGGACGAGATGAATTTGGGCAAGACCACTATCTTCGTGCCAATTTTGTGTGTTGTTTTTGTTCTCTGTTTCATGTTACTCTTTTGTATTTTGATTCAACTGTGTATTTTATTTGAAATTCTGATATAAATTGGCAGTAATCTCCCTAACTGCTTTGGTTACTCCTTTATTCCTACCCGCTGGCAGTTCCTCAACCATCAAGCTTATGTCTGGGTATTAAAACCTCGTTTGGACTTGATTGACCGAAGAACAATTTATCCGGTCTCCGGAAAAAAGTCGGTTTAGTATTGATAGAACTATTTGTACATACTTTTTCGGGAAAAACATCAAATTTTGCCGATTACAGGACTGAAGTTTATTTGAGGATGAAGAATTAGAGCCTCTAATATTTGTACAGCTACTCCTACTCTAAACAATTTCAAGCAAGATTTTGGAAACATTGGTACGCTCTGCTCTTAGGCCATATAATGTTTTTGCGATATTAGATTGGTGAACACCTTAGTCATCCATCCATCAACTAATTTGCAAAGAGAAGAGGGGTATGGGTGGTTGTTGTACGTGGACCTCCATCCCATCATATTGGGTCAGCCCAAATAGAGGGTAAATTTGTGCCAAAATCCGCTACTTCGGGTTAAATTAACGGGCTTTCTTGGTCATTTTGAACCGGGCCAATTTTTATAGCTCAAATCAGTTTTGAGGTGCCCGAAACCAATTAATTTATTTAAAAATCTTGTCGGGCATGGAAACTAAACCTAAAATATTTGCCAAAACCTTGGGATATTTTGGGTTCGGTTCCATAGGACAAATCTATAATTGTAATAATAATAAGGATAAATTATTTTTATCCCTTATAAAATTAAAAAAAGGAATAATTGATTATAATAACCCAATTTTTGGGAATTTCTCTTTTATTAATCCCACACACGACATTATTAAAAGGAAAATTTGTCAAAAATGATCTTTTAAAACACAAAAATTGTGAGAAATGACCTTTTAAAAAAAATTTGTGAAATAAGGCCCAATTGGAATTTTTTGTTGTGAATCAGGACCAAATGTGATTTTTCGGTAGTCAACGACTACTTTCCGGCGTTGACCGCCACGTGACACGCACGTGTTTCATTTTAAACGATTTTTTTATAGCACTGCCCTCCATTTTCCCCCCACCCCTTTTACTACCTAACTACCCAGAAACCCAAAAAAAAAGCTTCGCTTTTCTCTCTCTTCACTACTCTTCTGTTTCCTTCCTCTTCACCTTATCAATGGCAATCTCTTCACCTCATTAACCACATCCCGTGTCCTACCCTTTCTCTTAGTCAAATTCATCCTGTATAAGAGAATCACAAAAAATTAAGCTAAAGAACCCTAGTTTCAAGATTCCTAAAATTGGAGAAATGAGAGCAAAAAAATTGGGGCTTTTAGTATTACCTCGTACGAAAAGGACAGAAAAGCAATCGGGTTGTGCGAATTTGATTGATTTCAACTGAGGAGAAGAGATTCGTGCTTGGAATGAAGAAGAAAATGGGGGAAGAGCAGCAGAGCAGGAGAGAGAGATTCGATTTTTTGTTTAAAAGTTAATAAGTTAGTTGGGGTGGGGAAAAATTTGGAGGGAAGTGTTTTTAAAAAAAGAAAATTCGTTTAAAATGAAACACGTGCGTGTCACGTGGCGGTCAATGCCCTAAAGTAGTCGTTGACTACCGGAAAATCACATTTGGTCCTGATTCACAACAACAATTTCCAATTGGGTCTTATTTCACAACTTAAAAAAAAAAAGTCATTTCTCACAATTTTTGTGTTTTAAAAGGTTCTTTCTGACAAATTTTCCTTATTAAAATCAATTTTTCCATCAATTTTTTTAACCAACTAAAAAACTAAAACTTGAATTTTACTATCTAAAAAAATAATTTAAAACTTATTATTTACCACCTAAATACGAAAAAAATAGATGAAACCTTTATATGAGGCTCACTAATTCAATTACCCTCCAGTTTTTTACACTCCATGTGCGTTTTTCTTTAATTTCTTCACCCTCCACTCTTCATCGTCATTGAATTTTGTCAATTTTGTGAATATCGGGGGGAGGAAATTATGTGAATTTATGGAAGAGAAGGAAGCAGGGGAAGAGAAGAGAGTTAAATACATGAAATCGTGGAAGAAGAGAACATATCAGAAATATTACCGTTATTGTGACCCGCATATAACATTTTCATCAAATTTTTCATTTTTCAGATGGTAAAAAAATAAGTTTTAAATTTCTTTTAGGTGGTAAAATACAAGTTCTAATTTTTTAGGTGGTAAAAAATAAATTTTTGATCCTTTTAGATGGTAAAATAAAAATAATCTTAATAATAACAATAAACAGTATAAAATTGATAAATCACTGAAAATATTAATTTGGTAATAAATTAGTTAAAACCAAAAAGTATTTACATGAATCATAGGTACATTCTCCAACTTTACAAACCACGTCAACAAAGGCAAAACATCGAAACATCCAACACAAACGAAAACAAAGAAATACAAAAGTTGGACTCCTGTTAGCACCCACTAAAGTAATCAGATCTCGAAATCTCTTATAGTACCACCCAATTCTAAAAAATACAGATTGCATTACCAAACAAGACATCTTATCAGCTTGCTAAATTGGAAAAGAGCAAGTGCAACAGCACAAAGATAAGCAAACACAACCTCTGTATAGAAATACAAGCTAACAACCGACAGGAACCACACATACAAGCTACGAAAAAAACCCACCATAAAACTTAAAACTCGTTCTTACCACCTTTAAAATGGAAAAACATATGAAAATGTCATGTGGGGGACTATAATAACGACAATATTTCTGATATGTTTCCTTCTCCCACGATTTCATATATTTAACTCTCTTTTATTTCCCTGCTTTCTTATCTTACATGAATTCACATAATGTTTCACCACCATTAATTAATTTACAAAATTGGCAAAATTCAATGGCAATAGAGAAAAGGAGGAAAGAGTTAAAAAAAATCACACAGGGAGCGTAAAGTTAGAGGAAAATTAAATTAGATAGCCACACATAAATATTCCATCTACTTTTTTTCGTTTTCAGGTGGTAAAAAATAAGTTATAATTTTTTTTTAAAGTGGTAAGATACAAGTTTTAGTTTTTAAAGGTGGTAAAAATAATTATTTTGATATTTATAAGAGGTGAAAAACAATTTGTCCTAAAATAAAATCATTTATGTAGTCCAAATTAATTTTCTTATGGTAGTCGTACTTAGTATGACTATCTTAGAATTTTAAGTATAACGGAAATCAACCCAAGATGTTTGGCCAAGTTAGTGACTAATATTTCGGTCGGCCAAGTTAGTGACTAATATTTTGGTCTCAATTAGTTCACAAGATTGAATGTCTTTCTGTAAAATATAATAGATAGGGATAAAGCTTGAATTTTATTGATTGAGCAATGCCATATTTATAGTACAAAGAGTAACGTAAATCTATCCTACTACAACTAGGCTTAGAGCTTTAATGAATCCCAGTGATATGCTAATTCTTTAGCCATACGTAAGAAGCACATAATTACTAAGACCTTAGAAATAGAAGTTTATGTTAAAGTCTAACTCTAGGACCTATTTACTATATTAGAATTACATTAACACTTTCCATTTAAGTGGTTTTTGCTTCTTCTTATTCCTTGCAAGAATATAATAATGACCTATGACCCTTCTTCGAGAAGCTCCGTCAGGCTACCTAATAGCTAGCTGCATGTCCCATGCCTTAATCAAGGTCTTTTACCTCATACATGGAATTGGAAGTAGCATTCTACCGATGGGAATTCATGAGCTTGATCCCGTGTGTGTTGTGCCACCAGGTTACTTGGTTCAACTCTACTTGTGACCTTTTCTCGTATGTAGGACTTTCAATCTTCTTGCAAAAATGACCCTACCTTTGACAAAGGCAGATTATGTGACCAACTCAGTTACGTTACTGTACGGGTGTGTTACCAGTAGGCTGGTAACACCCTCAACCAGCCAAGGTCACCTGCAAATAATCCTTACCGACAGCTATGGATCCTTACCAGCATCTCCAGGAGGCCGGTAGGGAGGCGGCACGTGATCAGTCGAGAAGTCAACGAGTCGCTATCAATCGGGTAGGACCCAACTATCCGTACACCCGACCCGTGCCTATATATATGGGCTTCATTTATTACAAAAGGTACGCAATCCCAATCATTTTCACTAAACCTAAAATACTTATTCCATATCATATCTGACTTTAGCATCGGAGGGGGGATCCTCGAATCACCCTCGAGGCTAGTTCACCTTTGTTACATGCGCAGGACATCACCTGGATAACATCACCACACAATCCGCAAGACCTCTCCAACCGTTACCAATCCATACCGGAACAATTGGCGCTAGAAGGAGGGGACTTCCCAGCCTTATCAAATCAGTCACTATAGATACCAGTAACAAAAAATCTAGAAAAAAGAGCAATCTCCCACAGTCAGCAGTAATCACCCCAATACCAGTCGTACAAAGCGCAACAGTCAAACCCTCTCTCTTACCTGTCTCAACCAGCCAAATCACACCACTTACCAATCCCATCCCGAAAACGCTCAAATCACAGATAGGCATCCCCCCAGGTTTTGAAAACCCGAACGACGTGCTCATAGAGGATTAGACGTCCTTGGAAGAAAGGGCACAGAATTCTCCATTCCCCCCACAGATACAGAGCAACCTCTCGGCATTATCCCAAAGGTTTACACCACAACAGCTCCTGACGGCTTCGGCTGTCATGAAGGCAATGGCTGAACTGTCTTCAGGGAGAACAGAAGGAAATCAGATCGTGGCTACCAGCACTCGTCCAGGCAAGATGCCAGTTAGAAATCTCTATGAAACCCTAGAGCATGAAGTAGTGTTACCGGTACAGCCAGAGTCAGTACTTGTCTGCAGTGAACCTGTTGGCAGAAGGAAAAAGGCATAGTTCTCGACACAGAGAAAGGTCCACCAGACGCCGAGAGTCAGTATCAGAGCAGGAAGGGTCGGTTCCTGCTAGTAGTGGATCGACGCCATATCACGAGGAGTACATCGTGCAATATCCACAACCTGGGTGGAATAGGTACGAAGAGTACATGCCTCATCAGGAGCCGATGAGACGAACCATACATCCCAAAGATTCTCCACTGTGTAGGGGTATACTGGAGCAGCCTATGGAAAAAGTAAAGATGCCGACATGCAAATACAACGGAACCACAGACCCCGAAAATCACTTCACCGCTTTCGAGCAACACATGATGCTGTATTCAGACTCAGATGCCATGTGGTGCAAAGTATTCCAAACGACCTTATCAGGGGTGGCGGCCGATTGGTATAAGAAGTTGCCGGCAGGATCGATATTTAGTTTTTGACAGATACAAGAGGACTTCGTGAGGCGGTTCATTAGCAAGGTTGAACGAAAAAAAACATCCGGAGAGTTGATGTCAATCTCGCAAAGGCCGAAAGAGCCACTGAGAGAATACCTTACCCGATTTAACAATGAATCCATCACCATTCCAGACTTACAGCAAGAAATAGCAGTTTTGGCTCTATTAAGAGGAATGCAGGAATGCGAGTTCAAAAGATACCTGGGAAGGAAATCATTCACCTCGCTGGGGGAGGCCCTGAGAAAAGAAAATGAGTACATCAGAAGTGATGAGCTGATGCTGATATCACCCATGGTAGGAAGTCAGGCAGTACAATCGGCTAGGAAGGACCATGTTCCCACACAACAACATAACTACCGAAAAGATAACAATAGAAAGGAGGGTCATCAGCAGAGAGGAGGATATCAGAACAGACAGCCGGTAGGGGCTTATCAGGTGTACTCTCCACTCAACACCGCTAGAGCCACTATCTACGCAGTAAACAAATCAGCAGCATGGAGAAAGCCGTTACCACTGGATGATCCAGGTAACAATAAGAATTTTTGTGCTTTCCATAATGATCATGGTCATTACACAGAACACTGTAAAGAGTTAAAAGATAACATCGAAGAGTTGGTAAGGAAGGGATACCTGTCCCAGTACAGGGTCCGGCAGGAGGGCCATGGGGGGAATGTAGACACCTACTTTTGTCCCCATTCCCGCCATCTTTAGCCATCTTTAGCCGGCGGGGTCTGCGCCACTTTAGCCGGCGGGGTCTGCGCCACTAACCGCGCAGGTCCTCAGTTTTCGAAAAAGAATCTTCAAAAAAAAAAAATATGTTTACAGGCTCGTCATCTTTAGCCGGCGGGGTCTGCGCCACTAACCGCGCAGGTCCTTAGTCGCTGCAGCGATAACTTTTTTTGGTTTTCCGTTTTTCCCAAAAACGATGTGAGTAGCTTTTGGTTTTCCGTTTTTCCAAAAAAGAACGATGCGAGTAGCTTTTGGTTTTCCGTTTTTTCCAAAAAAAGCGATGTGAGTAGTTTCCCTTTTTTCCAAAATTTAAAAGATTGGTTTTCCGTTTTTCCAAAAAAAAAGAACGATGTGCTGGATTTTCCTTCGTTTTACGTCCCATAAAAACAAGGGGGTTTTCTCGTTTAGCTAACCCTGAAAATGAGAATCTTTAAAAACATTTTTTACCTCGTGATTGGACTTGGCCAGGCCCAATTACACTTTATAGCTTTGATTTCGAAAACATCTGTAGCTACTCCCAATGACAAAGTGAGGGAGTTCCTACGCCTCTTTAGATACTTCCAATGACAAAGTGAGGGAGTATTCTATACTATCCGTTGACAAATCCCAATGACACGTGAGGGATATGTCAACATTTCAAGTGATAACCCTTAAGTCAAATGTTATCACTCGGGGGCTCGTGAGACCCTCGCCAAAACAGGTCACCATGGCTTGTGCGATGCACTCCGTCTAATACTTTGACCATCGTCTTACTCCAAGACTCAGTCAAAGTGGGGGCTAATTGTAGACACCTACTTTTGTCCCCATTCCCGAAAGGGAAGGTTCGATGATGAAAACATAAATCTCCACTTGACAACGCATCTCCTGTAAAATAACGAATCTCAATTCCCCTTTTCATTTCACCCGAAACCTGCTATTTATGGAAACCTGCTAAAAATAGTAACTACCGTAATGGTTAGTTGTTAAAAGTGGCAAGTCATAAAAGATAGAAACCTGTCAGAATTAGGTGTTGCACTCCAACATAAATCCTAAATGAGATAGAAATTGCGAGAGAATCCTATTCCTAATATGATTCGAAAGTAAGAGTTACGTATTAATTAAAATCCTAACGAGCCTAGAGTTCGTAACGGGCCCAGAAGCATTCCGTCACAAGGTTAATACGCACTAAAAGACTCAATTAAATCTCAAATACTCCGGATTCTAGGAATCCGAATCTGACTAAGAAAAACAGCCCAGATCCTATTTTCAACGCCTGGTTCTGGGTGCCGAAATCTTCGGCGCCCAGGCCTGGGCGCTGAAATTACCTGGGACGTATTCTTTCCTAATTCCTCGTGGATTAGAGCTCTATAATTCTATCTTTCCACGAACTCTTTTCTATAAATAGGGCCTTAAGTTCGACGTGAAAAGGACAACAACACACAATTATTATTCTGAGTATTGACTCTAAACCCCTAAGCCTAAGCCTAAGCCTCACGCTGCAAAAACTAATCACGCGTTCTGTCGCAATCGATCCATAAATCGAACAGAACGTATCCTGTCCCATAACTTGAGATTCGTTAAATAAAAGGAGAAATAGCAAAGTCAAAGTGGTTAGTTTTCTGAGAACCGTGACACACCTCTCAAGGGTGCGTCGTAATGTGTCCCTTTTCCATGATTTAATTGCTTTCCTCGCTCTTTTTATGAACTGTTAAACTAACTAAATCTGATTGTTCGATCACGCCTAATAAATATGATATTTTCGGGAAATTGGATTATCATGCTAGGTCCCTTAATACAATCTAAATCAGATAACCGCGCTCGATCTAGTATTATATGTTGCATATTGTTAAAATCAACTCAGATTAGTTTAATAGTTAACGCATGTCCCTTCAATTATTTATGCTGAGCTAGTAAGGATATCCTGCCTCTGGAGTTATCGACGAGCGAGTACTCCTCTCGGTAGGTACAGTCCCCCGAACCCTCAATCTCTACCTTGCGGGTGTATGTTGAGAGATTCCCACACCAGGGATCACAAGGGAACCTACGGCCGCCGTGGTCAAACATAATTGCACTCCCTTTATGTCACGATAACCGGGTTTTGTCAGTTTTTCTCATTGTCGTTAAAAACTGAATGGCGACTCCTATATTACTAGTCAATTGGGTGTAAACTCACAGGAAATCCAATTACACTTGATTTGACAAAAAGAAACGTCACACCCACGAGGGACAAGGTCACGCATTAGCCTCGTGCTTTTTCGACCCCCTCACAGTGGCGACTCCACTAGGGATAGTGAAGGAAATACTCGTGCTTGTAGGTAATCAAAATAGCCGAAGGGTGAAACGATCCTACCCCGCGTTTATTTCCCCATCAAGTTGGGACGACCTGAAAATCAGCATATTAATGTGAACGGGCAGAACCGCATAACGAATCTTGGCTCCCTTAGATGTTTCATCTCGGGAGTTGGGACTAAGGATACCCATCGCCAACCGGGGGGTGCATACGCTTCGAATGTTGTCCACTCGGCACTTTCGCTAGTAGTACACCCGTCCCAAACCCAATCGCTCGCCCACTAGGTCCCTCTCATTGGTGCATGCCCCCTTGGCTTACATCGTGATTGGCCTTTTGGGCGAAATTCGTCTGTTGAAGGCACTACCTCGACCGGGGCATGTGTTGGATCTGCGATAGAAGCGGTACCAAGCCAGGCGCAAATACTACCCATAGAAGCCTATCATAAACTACATGACATATTATTATTCTGCCTCATGATGAAATGTTAGTTATGTGTAGCGAAATATGTGATTGTGTATGACAAACAATGTTAGCAAACCAACGACCTAAAAAAATTGCCCAAACATTCATAAACCAATTTGCCAAAGAGTTATACCGAAATACATGTTCCGCAAACCCGAACGATCGCCACAAAAATAAGCGACGCTCGGGACGGCCTGTAACGAATCCCACAAACGCTGCACGACGCGTAAAGGACGTTATTAGGCAAGCACGCAAAATCGAAGTCGCATAAACAAAAGTAGACGCAAACAGAAAACGAGAACCAGCCAGGGACGCATTTTCAACGCCCCTGGCTGGGCGCCAGAATTTCTCACGCCCTACGCTGGGCGCTGAAGTTGCTGCCTGGCCTTTTGGTCAGGCACAGCAGCCTCGGTGCCCGCGCATAGAAAATACGTAGCAAAACAAAAAAACTTTTCGTGAAAAAATGCTACGAGGGCGTATGAAAAAGCACTCGATTCTAAAAGCGACTTGTAAAAAATAAAATGACTCTTTGTGTCGTTGATAGGCCTCCTATGAAGACAATACTCGACACCAAAACCGAACATGCTAATTAAATGACCTTGAATGTCACATGGGAAAAGTATTCAAAAAATAATGTTCAAATAGAGTCTTCAAGGAAAAATAATGTTCGAATAAAAAAATAAATCTGAGTCTAGACTAGGCTATGCCAAAGTACAATCTAAATCCTAAGTCTTAGTTGTCTTATCCATAGAATCGGTCCTAATGCTTGGTGTCGTTCTGCAAGTTAAAAGGTTAAACCATATTGAGTCTCCCTTCCTAACATTTAAATCAATAAGCACCCATATGTAATTGTCATCCCTTGCTAAGAATCTACGGCCTCAATACTCTCTCTCACCAATAAAAAGAATATGTTATGTATTTGCAAAATGGAAACAGTCACATTCTGGAAATCATTCCCCCATAGTCGCACAACCCCCAAAGTGAACCTAAGGTGTCAATACCATTAGCAAAAAAATTAATGGCCTCAAGGCTTATGATCACATTGGGTCACGACCATCATAGTCCTCTCGAGTCACTCGCTCCTTGAAATACTACTAAGTACGGACTAAAAGATTTTC
This sequence comes from Spinacia oleracea, assembly GCF_020520425.1. Taxonomy (NCBI): domain Eukaryota; kingdom Viridiplantae; phylum Streptophyta; class Magnoliopsida; order Caryophyllales; family Amaranthaceae; genus Spinacia; species Spinacia oleracea. Next base: position 95,915,861 of record NC_079487.1, read on the forward strand.
CATGAATGCAACATGACCAACCATGAAAATACCCAAATCGGCATACCATAAGGCTACCATTGGGGAAAAGCAATACACACTAAGAGGGAAGCCGCACTAATGATTCTAGTCTTGCAAAAATAAAAATTCGATCTCCCCAACTAACTACCTTGCCAACATTAAGCAAAATGGCGCATGACAAATGAACACCTAAGGGTTAAGTCTAAAGTGTCAACCAATGAAAGTTATGGTCCAATTAGCCTAAGTCTGAAAGTTGCTTGGTCAAGTATTATAATCTTACGCCACGTCATTATTTTGAGTCTAGGCCACCTCCTTGTATTCGTACACGGGTTATAATCAGAAAGACTAATGAAAGTTCGAGTCTAAATCACAACTTCCAGTTAAATCCGAGAAATTGGAATCTGAAAAGAAGCAAAAAAAATTATTTTCGATGTAATTCTTTCGTTAAATTTCAATAAGGAAAAAATAACATTTTGAATCTACGCTATTTGCACATTTTAAGAAACGACTAAATACGCTTGCAAAGTAAGACAATTAAAAGGTCCACCCTAGGCCTATTAAGGCTAAAGGTCCACCCTAGGCCTACTAAAGTTAAAAGTCCACTATAGGCCTACCAAACGAGGCTCACTCAGTCTCGCCTCGTGACTCAAAGACCACAACCATCTACCTTTTAGCCCAAATAAATAAAAAATTGATTGAAGGATTTATGTTGGGGAGAAATCCCAAGCAAAAAGAAAAAATAGAAAGAGAAAAGGGAGAGCGAAAAGAGCAAGCCATGAAATACTTAAGAAGAAAGAGAAAAGGGAGAGCGAAAAGAGCGAGCCATGAAATACTTAGCCCGTACCTCCCAAAGTGCGAAATTTACCCAAGTAAACGAAGGAAAAGAATTGAGTCAACCAATCCAAATCATAAAATTCTACGATGTCTACCCTTTCCAATCCTTATGTTCTTAGACGCTTTCGCTATGGGGCCCCTGTTCAGCTCATTTAACCCATCCATGTTCTCATTGCCATAACCCAAGAAACCATTACCTCGACTCTTGTTCTTGAACTTGTTGTCAACCGCAAACCACGCACGGCCATTAACACGTGCGTCATGCCCATCATTTCCAAAGACCAAACCTGCTATTACACCACCATTAGCATAAGGACCATATAACTTGTTTGGATACATCCTGTTGATATACCCTTGAGCCGTCCCCATGCTATTCATTGTCCTTGGTTGATGTAATCCTCATGCTTGACCAATACCTATACAACTTATCCCAACTCATTCAACCCATCTTTGAAGCTGTCTTGAGTCACGAATAAAAAAGAAGACCAATGAAAAGTACAAAAAAAATAATAAATAATAAAAAGAAAACTTTGCAAAGCGCCTTTAAAAGTTCGTCTAAAAATAAAAAAAGCATTTAACGCACCAAAAACGATCCGCCCAGAAATAATTTTTAGCGCCCACAGCTGGGCGCCGAAATCTTTAACGCCCAAGCCTGGGCGTTGAATCTCTCTGCTCGCCAAATTCTGTCCAGAAGTGCTCGTCATTTTATCCGCACATGCACGGAAAAATAACGAACACTTGGAGGGGTACAACACGTATTCAGATATACGTACCACAAAAAAAAAAAAAATATACATGTACTAAAAAAAAAACAAATTTATGAATTTTTGGCTTACGGCAAAGCAGCAGATTAAAATAATAATAAACTTCACTTATTCTACCGTTTCAAATAATATGTTTCCACCTCAGAACGTACTTGTTTAAAATCGGCATTCTAAGAAACCATCTTCTAGGCTAAGAACTACGCAAGACCTGATTCCAAATTAAATCTATTTAAGGCGGATACGTAGGCAATCCATGATTCGGTCCAACCAATTTGCAAAAATGTTAAAGCCTATAGAATAACAAGAATAAAAAGTCCCTTATTGAAATTTAATTACTTGCAATCCAAGTCGAAAGAAAAATTTAAGTCAAAGAAGAATCCAAGTCATCAAGATGCCAAAACGAGCACACATCGAATAAAAAGAATAAAGGCACGTACCCTTGCCAGAAGGAGCAGTCACACTCCTAGGCACTTAGCCAAGACTCAAAAGATCGCTTTGCCTCAATTGAATGGGGGATAGCGCAAGCGTCCATGACCTCTAAAGTACTCGACTTGACCCTCCCTAAAGCGAACTAACTCACTTAAAGACCTCCTTTCACCACTAGACATAGTCGTTCGCTTAAAGACCTTCTTTCACCACTAGACACAGTCATGATCGCCAACAAGTAGTAAAGGCAGTAAGCTTGCAATGAAAAAGATTGTTCTACGGCATCGCCCCATCGTTCCTTCGAACTCAGGGCACCCGTTCATGGTAATTCGAATGCTTGCTAATCTCCTTTGAAAAAAAAAATCAGACATTGTCAATAGGACTTGGCACTTAACCAAGGCTCACCCTACTCAGACATATGACACGGGCATCTAAAATCGAAATCTAAAAGCATCATTAATGGGAAGACATAATAGCAACTGGGGGCTAAAAAATTGAAATGAAAGAGCTAGGGAAAGAACTAAGTATACCTTGACCTTTTGTACAGACATACACCAAGTAAATCTAAGTCAATTTGAAAACGGTTTATGTTCCCACAATTCTGGAAAAGATGGCCCTAAAAGCCTAAAGCATATGCCAAACGGGCACAAGTAATATCTTGACGCCTGCACCCTGGCTTCCAGCAAATCCTTAGACAGCATTCCAAAAATGGTAACAGTATTTTGATTCACTCATGTAATCCTGTACGAACCCTTCTATAAGTCAACTTACTTAGGACACCTCGGACTGTACATAGTAGGATTCGGATTTTAAATAATTTTCAAATGATTTTCAAAGACCTCTTCGAACATAATAAAGTGTCGTTGGTTTAAGCTAAGTATGCGTTTATCTCAATGTTGCAAGTGAGTCAAAAGATTTCTAAATATGATTATGGGTAAAGGAAGGCACCTAGCTTTTGGACAAGGCACACTTCAACATGTGACTACCTTGACCATGGCAATATCGCACAATACGACATTTACAAGAGAAGTAGCAAAATTACTACTCGAACGTATCTCGCACTAAACGAGTCTGGTTCAAACTATTCATGATCCATGTCACCATGAATGCATAAAGACGTATGCAAAGCATCATAGCACCAAGCCGATCCCGTAGCTACAGTTGGAGGCTTGAGAAAAACACTCTAAAAATGCTCGAAATGACGATTTTATCGCAAATTCTCGACGCTAATACTATACACACGTCATAAGGGCACAACCCTAAGGTTTGATCGTGTAAAACGAACCTTAGAATGGCTACAACCCCTCCCAAATTCTAAAGCACTACTTAGAATATATAAAGTCACCCCACTAACAAGGGTAACTGAAAATTGCGAGTCACCAAAACTCCGATCCAACTACTGCACATAACGCTCGCCCTACAAGCGCCCGTTACACAGTCTACCTCGTTCCAAAGTAAAAGCGAAAGAAAAATCAAGGATAAGAACTGTCAAAATATACCCAGAAATCATTTTCAACGCCCAGAGCTGGGCGCCGATATCTTTAACGCCCCAGCCTGGGCGCTGAATCGTTCTGCTAGCCAAGTTTTGCCCAGATATAAAAATAAGAAAGAAACACCTATGAATCCTCGCATCGAACGAAGTAATAAGCCGTGGAAACCCACGCAGAAGGTGCTACACTTGTCCAAACACCTGAACGAGGCATGATGAAGTACTCCAATGCAAAAATAATAATGATATCCCAATGCCTGGAGGAATGTTCTAAGACACGCCGTTAGGCCACACAAGCCTACGTTGCACCATAAGTTCAACCGTCCCACCATAAGTTCAACCGTCCCACGGTACACGTCTAAAAAAAAAGAGTAAGGCATATCGCACTAATGCGGGCACGACCAAGAGTAAGAGGCAAAGACTACTTATCGCCCAAATGCAAGCCACACGACTTCTACATTAAGGATTAAAGGTAGCAAAATATTACCTACCACGAAAGGGATAGCTCGCACCTACACGAGCGGAACCCCAAGGCATCTTTCTCGAAAGAACCTACAAAAATCGTACGCCAAAAGGAAGCATCCCAACATGCATACTTGGGGGCTCCAAGCTACGAAACGACCATAGCAAAATAAAAAATCTCGAAGCAAATGTTTGAACGATCGAAAGGGCACGATGCTTGAGCCCACTTCATGAACGGGCCTGAACCCTATCAAGCTTCTAAGCAAACTATTCAAAATCTGTCATTGCTCAAAAAAAAAATGATTCAAACAAACTGATTAATGGACCGCACACAACGGCCATTCTATGAACGCTCGTTCGCACATACATATCATCATTTTAAGTATCGAACATTCACGAACACGTTCAAGAGAAAAAATATATACAAGAGCGATCAAAATCTTACGCCTCAAGGTATGTTCCTCGGGCCATATAGACTCGCCCACCTATTGCAATAACTGCACGCCTTAAGAGCGACAGTCCCTTTAAATAATCGCCCAAAAACGACAAACACCGTAGTCCACCAATCGGCTACGGTTTCTCGAGAAATAATTGTTATTCACCAATCAACGGTGATCTCAAATGAACGATTCGTTCCAAAAATAGAATCTCTAGAAGAAAAAAAAAAGAAAACGAACGAACAAGAGGCCAACTCTGTCATCAAGAAACCTCGCCAGAAATTATTTTCAGCGCCCAGCACTGGGCGCCGAAATCTTTAACGCCCAGGCATGGGCGCCGAAAATGATCACAGACCCAAAAAAAACAGCTCTGACTTCTATAGGGCCCTGCCATATTCATTCGACTTTAAAATTGCCGAAAGTCGCACCTCACGGCTTTGTTAAGAGTAGCACGCCACTACAAAGATCGCTCGCACTTACGAGCGCAATCCCAAACATGATCAAGGACATTACAGGATGCGTATCCCTAAGGAACCTCTTTTACAAGAAATGACCGTCAAGCACGAGTGCTTGGGGGCTCGAAAGAAAATATATATTATGCAAAGGTAAAACAATATTGCCAGACTACGCTGTACGAAGTCCCGTGTCTGGATGTCTCAAAAGATAAAACCGGTTTACGACCTCAAGACAAAGGTCGCCGTTGATACTTATACATGGTCCCCTAATCAAGGAACCAGGTAGTGGCAAAATTGAGCCGTAAAGACTAGCTCAAAACCATGAAAGATGATGACCACAAGACAATGGTCCGTCTAAGCACGTTGTCAACCCACATTCAGGTTGCAACTAAATCCGAGCATCCCTCGAAAGAAAATAAGTTCTTCAAAAAACAAATGAAACAGGCTCGCCATCTTCAGCCGGCGGGGTCTACGTCACAAACCACGTAGGTCCTTATTTTCAAAAAGCACAAACAAATTTCAAAATAGATTCGTCCACTTCTATCGGACGGGGTGTCCACCCTTAGCGGACAGGTTCGCCATCTTCAGCTGGCGGGGTCTACGTCACAAACCGCGTAGGTCCTTATTTTCAATTTCAAAAACAGATTCGTCCACTTCTATCGGACGGGGTGTCCACCCTTAGCGGACAGGCTCGCCATCTTTAGCCGGCGGGGTCTGCGCCACTAACCGCGCAGGTCCTCAGTTTTCGAAAAAGAATCTTCAAAAAAAAAAAAATATGTTTACAGGCTCGTCATCTTTAGCCGGCGGGGTCTGCGCCACTAACCGCGCAGGTCCTTAGTCGCTGCAGCGATAACTTTTTTTGGTTTTCCGTTTTTCCCAAAAACGATGTGAGTAGCTTTTGGTTTTCCGTTTTTCCAAATAAGAACGATGTGAGTAGCTTTTGGTTTTCCGTTTTTTCCAAAAATAGCGATGTGAGTAGTTTCCCTTTTTTCCAAAATTTAAAAGATTGGTTTTCCGTTTTTCCAAAAAAAAAGAACGATGTGCTGGATTTTCCTTCGTTTTACGTCCCATAAAAACAAGGGGGTTTTCTCGTTTAGCTAACCCTGAAAATGAGAATCTTTAAAAACATTTTTTACCTCGTGATTGGACTTGGCCAGGCCCAATTACACTTTATAGCTTTGATTTCGAAAACATCTGTAGCTACTCCCAATGACAAAGTGAGGGAGTTCCTACGCCTCTTTAGATACTTCCAATGACAAAGTGAGGGAGTATTCTATACTATCCGTTGACAAATCCCAATGACACGTGAGGGATATGTCAACATTTCAAGTGATGACCCTTAAGTCAAATGTTATCACTCGGGGGCTCGTGAGACCCTCGCCAAAACAGGTCACCATGGCTTGTGCGATGCACTCCGTCTAATACTTTGACCATCGTCTTACTCCAAGACTCAGTCAAAGTGGGGGCTAATTGTAGACACCTACTTTTGTCCCCATTCCCGAAAGGGAAGGTTCGATGATGAAAACATAAATCTCCACTTGACAACGCATCTCCTGTAAAATAACGAATCTCAATTCCCCTTTTCATTTCACCCGAAACCTGCTATTTATGGAAACCTGCTAAAAATAGTAACTACCGTAATGGTTAGTTGTTAAAAGTGGCAAGTCATAAAAGATAGAAACCTGTCAGAATTAGGTGTTGCACTCCAACATAAATCCTAAATGAGATAGAAATTGCGAGAGAATCCTATTCCTAATATGATTCGAAAGTAAGAGTTACGTATTAATTAAAATCCTAACGAGCCTAGAGTTCGTAACGGGCCCAGACGCATTCCGTCACAAGGTTAATACGCACTAAAAGACTCAATTAAATCTCAAATACTCCGGATTCTAGGAATCCGAATCTGACTAAGAAAAACAGCCCATATCCTATTTTCAACGCCTGGTTCTGGGCGCCGAAGATTTCGGCGCCCAGGCCTGGGCGCTGAAATTACCTGGGACGTATTCTTTCCTAATTCCTCGTGGATTAGAGCTCTATAATTCTATCTTTCCACGAACTCTTTTCTATAAATAGGGCCTTAAGTTCGACGTGAAAAGGACAACAACACACAATTATTATTCTGAGTATTGACTCTAAACCCCTAAGCCTAAGCCTCACGCTGCAAAAACTAATCACGAGTTCTGTCGCAATCGATCCATAAATCGAACAGAACGTATCCTGTCCCATAACTTGAGATTCGTTAAATAAAAGGAGAAATAGCAAAGTCAAAGTGGTTAGTTTTCTGAGAACCGTGACACACCTCTCAAGGGTGCGTCGTAATGTGTCCCTTTTCCATGATTTAATTGCTTTCCTCGCTCTTTTTATGAACTGTTAAACTAACTAAATCTGATTGTTCGATCACGCCTAATAAATATGATATTTTCGGGAAATTGGATTATCATGCTAGGTCCCTTAATACAATCTAAATCAGATAATTGCGCTCGATCTAGTATTATATGTTGCATATTGTTAAAATCAACTCAGATTAGTTTAATAGTTAACGCATGTCCCTTCAATTATTTATGCTGAGCTAGTAAGGATATCCTGCCTCTGGAGTTATCGACGAGCGAGTACTCCTCTCGGTAGTTACAGTCCCCCGAACCCTCAATCTCTACCTTGCGGGTGTATGTTGAGAGATCCCCACACCAGGGATCACAAGGGAACCTACGGCCGTCGTGGTCAAACATAATTGCACTCCCTTTATGTCACGATAACCGGGTTTTGTCAGTTTTTCTCATTGTCGTTAAAAACTGAATGACGACTCCTATATTACTAGTCAATTGGGTGTAAACTCACAGGAAATCCAATTACACTTGATTTGACAAAAAGAAACGTCACACCCACGAGGGACAAGGTCACGCATTAGCCTCGTGCTTTTTTGACCCCCTCACAGGGAATAATAGGCAGGGCAGTTCACATAATCATGCCCCATACATACCTACTCAGCTGGGGTATTTACAGCGCGCAGGTAGGATTGAACAAGCACCACCACCCCGACAAGAAATCCGGTCATTACCGGAAACGAGTAAAGAGGGGGCTGACAGAGGAAAAAGACCCACTATTTGGTTGATCTCAGGAGGGCCCGTGCATGAAGGTACAGTTAGTGGGGCAGTAAAAAATCTAGAGGAACATCGGCACCTGGTGAGCTACTATAGCGCAAGGAAATGGCCGGAACCACCCCCCTTACCGGTCATCACGTTCACTTCGGAGGATTATCGCGACATCATATACCCCCATGATGACCCGTTGGTGCTGGAGCTCGATATAGCGAACTTTCCCGTCAGGAGATGTCTGATTGATGGAGGCAGTTCTGCGAACATCATATTCTGGGAGGCTTTCACCCAGTTGAACATAGACCATGGAGAATTATCAAGGGTAAACTATCCCGTTATCGGATTCTCTAGAGCCAGCGTCTACCCCGATGGCAGTATCCGTTTACCGGTTCAAGTGGGTAGAGGAGTATCAGCCAGGGACTTGATGGTCGATTTTTTGGTAATTAAGGTACCAGCGGCATACAACGTGATAATTGGTCGACCATTTATCCATGACGCGTAGGCGGTGGTGTCTACATATCATCTGACTATGATATATCTCTCGAATCTGGAAAAAACGGAAAGAATACATGGCAGCCAAGAGACTGCTAGATCGTGTTATCTGACAGCTATAAAAGCACCAGGAAGGATGGTGCCGAAAACCAACCTCGCCCGAGAAGCAAACATACCAGCTAAAAGAAAGAGAGGGGATCTCAGTATGGAAAATTTTGATGAAAGGCCTGCTTGCATCCCAAGGTCGGCTGCAGATGGAGAAACGCGAGAAATTGAGTTGATAGAAGGGGTTCCGGAGAAAACGGTACGAATAGGTGCTGACATGGAAACAGATCAGCAGATCAATCTTATCGGCCTACTACGAGAACATGCAGATGTGTTCGCCTTCTCAGCGGATGAAATGCCCGGTATCAACCCAGATATTATAGTGCATCCTCTGAATGTCGACAAGTCAGTCAGGCCGGTAAAGCAAAAGAAGAGAAATTTCTCCAATGAAAAAAACATTGCAATAAAGGAAGAGGTTGAAAAGCTGCTGGAAGCAGGGTTCATAGAAGTTTGTGACTACCCCGAATGGCTGGCCAACGTGGTCATGGTGAAAAAGTCAAACGGCAGTTGGCGAATGTGCGTGGATTTTACCAACCTGAATGGGGCATGCCCCAAGGAATGCTATCCGTTGCCACGAATAGATAGACTGGTAGATTCGACCAGTGGCCATGCTTTGTTGAGTTTCCTGGATGCCTTCTCAAGGTATCACCAAATCAGTTTGTGTAAAGCCGATAGAAAGAAAGTCGCCTTCATCACAGATACGGGAGTTTACAGTTACAAAGCTATGCCTTTTGGTTTGAAGAATGCAGGAGCAACTTACCAGAAGCTGGTGGATAGGGTATTTTCTTCCCAGAAAGGGAGAAACATAGAAGTATACGTGGATGATTCGATAGTAAAAAGCCGATTGGCCAGCGACCACATTGATGATTTGAGAGAAACTTTCGAAACACTGAGGAAGTTTAGGATGAAGCTAAACCCCAAGAAATGTGTATTCGGAGTCCGATCAGGAAAGTTCTTGCGTTTCCTAGTAAGCGAAAGGGGAATTGATGCTAACCCAGATAAGGTAGAAGCAATTATGAATCTACCGGAGCCCGGTTGCATAAAAGACGTGCAAAAGTTGACAGGAAGAATGGCCGCATTGACTCGGTTCATTAGCAAATCAGCAGATAAATCGTTGCCTTTCTTCAACGTATTAAAGCAAAATAAAAAATTCAAGTGGGGAGAAGCAGAAAAAGTAGCTTTTGAGGCTGTAAAACGGCACCTGCAAGCCTTACCCACGATAGCGTGACCAGAGGAGGGAGACACGCTGCAATTATACATATCTGCTTCTCAACACACAATAGCAGCGGTACTGATCATAGAAAAGGATAAAGCCCAGATACCGGTGTACTTTGTCAGTCATATCTTGCATGAAGCAGAAACGAGATACTCTTTGATAGAAAAGTTGGGATTGGCAGTGCTGATTGCAGCCAGAAAACTGAGACCCTATTTTGATGCACACGGAATTGAAGTCCTCACAAACTACCCACTGGAGAAAGCAATGCAAAAAATGGACACATCAGGTAGACTCCTAAAATGGGCGATTGAATTGTCAGAATTCCACATGGAATATCGGCTTACTGACTCGGGGTGATATGAATCAAACCCTTAAAGTAGGTCAGCAAGGCTACTACCAGCTTGCTGACTCGGGGTGATGTATAAGCAAATATTTTCATTCAAAACCCTTAAAGAAGGTCAGCAAGGCTACTACCAGCTTGCTGACTCAGGGTGATACGATTAAACACAAAAAAGCAAACATAGGAATAACACGATTATATAAGCAGAAAACGAACATAAGATAAAATCGACAGCCAACACCAAACCAACGTTCGGTAGCTGTTAAAACAGCACTAGATAAATGAGCATTATGCAAACTGCTCTTTACCTAATAAAAGTTTTTACAAACAAAGTTATAAAATATTCCAAGGCAAAAGGTGCCACAAACAGCCGATACCAAAAGTGCGTTATAAACTAATCATTAAAAAAGCCAGATGAGCCACAAGATGACCTAGGTGATGACTGCCCGCACCATCATTCCTGAGTATGATCTACCTGGTTGGTACTAGAAGACAACATGGCAAGATCCAAGTAATCTTCTTCCTTCAGTTCGATTGGAGGGAGAGTCAAGGGATCAGCATTCTGAATAATCTCCTCAGGGAGGATCTGTGTCTCCCAACCGGTCGGTTTCTTATGTTTCTCCTCCACAAGGAAAGCATACTCGATATCCGCACAGTCCTCTTTGGTAAGGCCGATACCATGAACACCACAACGATGGGCAGCAAACCAACCACCGTTATGGCTATCCGTGATACGCTTACTATAGGTCTGTGACCGAGAAAAACGCAAGGCACCATCTCGAGCACCGGTCTTATAAGAAGCTTTGGCCTTCTCATCTACCTCTTGCAACCTCTCAGACAGCTCTTTGGTCTTAACCTCCTCTGCAGCCAGCTTGTTCGCAACATTCTCCAACTCTTTGTTGCGTCGTTTCACCCTTTCCAGCTCAGCTGATTTCTGCTCCAGATCACGCTTGGCATCATCCATCTGCTTATCCAAATCAGCCTGCCTCTTCTGGAGGGCCTCATTCTGCTCCTGGTAGCAGAGGTATAGCTTCACAAGCTCCACTACAGAGTTGCACGCATGCGAAAGACAAATCCATGTAAACAACAAAAATACAAGACAAAAAGGGCAAAACATGCCATGAGAAGTAACACTGATTACATACCTTGTACAAATCATTCATGTGCTGGGCAACCGGCGTGTCAATCTCAGCTGCAGGATTGTCGCGTGGAGTGGCCAAATTCTTCAAAGCCCTCCAACCCATACAACCACCTCATTTGCAGTCATCAGTAAGAACTGACTCACCGCGAAGAAGGTCAATTTTGGGGTCACTCAGGAAGCCAAAAATCATTGGATTGATGCCAACAAGGATGTAAAATGTCTAGTGCTTGCAACCATGAGTGCAGATCTACAGAAAACGTTCATCAACTCAGATGCTTTCACAATCATCAGTGAGTTAAAGAATATGTTCCAAGATCTAGCTCGAGTCGAAAGATTCGAGACTCATCTGCAAATTCTTGACACCAAGCTCAAGAAGGGCAAGCCCGCGAGTCCATTTATGAACATTCGGAAACGGCGGATCTCGATTCCAGTGGGAGCTGAAATCTTCAAAAGGCAAAATAAAGAATACTCCAGAAATGATGATATTGCCGGAAACGGAAATATGGTTCATAACGGTAATACAAATATTATCCAAGTCGTAGATGTTGCCGGAAACGGAAACATGGTTCGTACAGGAAAATATTATCGGAAATAGAAATATTGCCGGAATCGAAAATATTGTCGGAAACGAAAATATTACCGGAATCGGAAATATTGTCGGAAAAGGAAGTTATTTGCGGAATCAGAAATATTAACGGAAACGTAAATATTTGTTTGAAATAGAAATGGATTCCGGGATCGGAAAACGAATCGGAAGCTCGACGAGCGACAAGCCGGCAAGCCAGCCGGCCCATCGCTCGACAAGCAAGCAAGGCAACAACACACGATGTGCCGCGCCAAGCAGGCAAGGCAGCAGCACCATGGGCCGCTCCAAGCAAGCAAGGCAACAACGCCATGGGCCGCGCCAAGCAAGCAAGGCAGCAACTCCATGGGCCGCGCCAAGCCAGCGAGCAAGAGAGCAGCTCCATGCATGGGCCACGCCAAGCCAACGAGAAAAGAAGCAGCAGTGCTGGCCCGCCAAGGCAAGGCCGCAGTGCGCTGGGCCTTTGGTCAGCTGCGGCTGGGCCTAGGGAGGCATGCGCAGCAACGTGGCCCATTGTGGCTGCGTTGGATTGCTTTGTCTTGGGCTCCAAGAAATGTCCGATTGCTTAATTCTCAAGTAACCTTGGATTAAGTATTCCTAGTCCTACTGGAATTGATTTAATTAAGAGTTTAATTAATGTTACAATTCTAATTGAATAAGAATTTCAATCCTAGTAGGATTGGTAATTCCCTTCCTAATAAGACTCAAATTCCTTATTTCCTACCCTATAAATATGAGGCTAGGCCCTCATAATTATATACATCAATTACAAATTGAAATCATATTCTTTACTCTCATTATGTTCAAGGGAGAACATAATATAGCCTAACCCGAATACATAGAACCTTAAGTAAAATCCTAGTTGGTTAAACCTAAGGTGGATCCGAACGTGCTATGGACTTTCTACGGAGGGGCAACGTTTGCGGCACTAAAGACTTGTTCTTGTTCGGTTTGGGAGCAGCTAGGGAAGGCACGCATCACATTGTATGTAACCTATATTATGTTAATTGACTATGTGGCATTTAATTTGGATTTTGGGTTTATAGTTTTTCCGCATGAATTATATTATTTTATTATTCATAACCTAACAGTTATGTGTGTTCTTCAGGCCTAATGTTTCATCCGCCCTGTTCTTCAAGTATAATACCGTCTTGGGACCTCTTTACCGGGTTATCGTTGATACCAATTTCATCAATTTTTCCATCCAAAATAAAGTGAGAACCTCAAATTATGGTTTTATATGTTTCTTTGATGTAGAAATATAGTACCGCTTTCTGTTGAATTGATTATTTTGGCTTGAAGTGTGCTTTTGTTTCTTGGCTAAATCAGTTGATTACAGGAAACTGCTTCCCAGTGATTAGGTTTTGTTAACTTTGTGTAATGCAATTTTCACCTGGTGGGTTTTTGGTTTTATGTTTTGTGCAGTTGGATTTTGAGAAAGCAATGATGGACTGCTTGTATGCGAAATGTGAGTGATTATTGTGGTCTTTGTGTAGAGTTCAGACATTGTATATTCAATACTTTCTGTTGTGTTTATTTCAATTTCTTCAAACAATAGATTCTTTTATGTTAATATATTAGAAATCCAACTCTTCTTCTGATGACTGAAGGTACTCCATGCATTACGGATTGTGTTATGGCCGAACTTGAGAAGCTGGGTCAAAAATATCGTGTAGCGCTGAGGTACATTCTTCTTGCTTGTAATCTATAATGTCAGTTAACACTAATTAAACATAGAAGTTATCAGAAAATTAGATCATTGAAGGGTAAATAACGGTAAGCATGTTATCAGATATAAAAATTAAGGTGCCGTAAAGGGTGGCAGACCTATAAGTTGCTCCTGGTCATTTTGGAGCAGATTAGCTGCAGCAGAAATATACTTCCTACACAAGTATTTGCTGAGTAAATTACACATACTTGGGTTCGTTCCTGCATCACTTGTTGATAAAAAATTGTTACATTACTTGTTTAATGTGTGTGTGGGGGGTACTAATAAAAGAAACAAAACAGCTAAACATAATGAATTAGTTGGATAAAAATTGAGGTGCCGTACGTAAAAGAGTGGCAACTGGAAAGCCCTTAAATTGCTCCTGAATGTCCTGCAGTTTGGATCAAATTAGCTTTACAACAGAAATATTGGTAGAACTAGTTTGAAGTTTGTCCTGCAAAAGGAACTTAGTACAAACCAGGGGAGGGAATAACAGAAATTACAGATACATCTGATCTAGTGATCTGTACTACACTGTGCATTCGTGCATACACTTAGCTAAGCTATCATATAACAGATATTAGCCTTGTTTTAAAAGAGACATCTTACATTCTTACAATCTGTTGACAGAATTTACTTATGCCATTGTTTTCCATGGATCTGTTGAGAGAGCCGTTGGGAATTGCTACTAGTTCAGCTTCCGTAGAATCCGTTTGAGTATTTTAGCATCAATATAGGACAACAATAACAATATGTAGGACAGTTAATATTTCATGATTTAGTACTCTTTTGTCATTATCACTTTATATTCCTACTCAATCTACATCTTCTTTTTGCTAATTCTAAGCAAAATTTGTTTCTCACAACTTAAAAATGAGTTAACAATGTGTTAGAAGGAATACATCTATATATTTAATTAATGTTCCATCCAAAACAAACGACAACCTCTTGCTAAACTTGAATAATAACAGAAACAAGAGACCTAGATATCATTGATCAGATCAAATTTGGGTTGCCAAGAATTCTTAAATTGGTTGTTTGGGAAAATGGTTGCCAACAAATACTTCTCTTATCTGCCAATTCAGATATTTTCCTTGTTCCAAATATTTATGTTAACTTGTGCAGGTGTGCCTTGAAGGGAAGATTGCAAAAGATTTTGCTTGTCAGACTTTGTCGGTCTGTTCTCATGGTTAATGTAGACATGCGTGCTTGTCTATTTGAGTGCATGAATACAACAAGGAACATGTACCTTAATTTTTATGCTTAAAGTGTCGTTAGGTTCGTTATCAACATGTTGGTTGATCTATGATGGATTTGCCTTTTATAATATTGGGTTGTAAAACTATATTGACAGTATTATGTGTATTATAACATTCCCGGTATTGGGAAGGGTCAAATTACAAAGGAGACTTTGCCGAAAATTTTCAACTAATTATTTACTTTTATTTTATGCTCATGTATATTTTGTGTAATGTGATCGAGCTACATGAAATGAAACTACTAAATAAAAATATCCGAAAAAAGAAAAATAAAAAGAGTCATTTGCGAGCTAATCTGCTACGCAAATGACTTTTTTTTTTAAAATACTAGTTTAGGGCCCGTGCAACGCATGACTACTACTAAAACAACTTATTGTTTTAATAGTAACTAAAATACTTGTGATATTAGGAAAACATGAAAGTAAAAAGGATATATGAAAAATTATAAATTCAAAGTTGTGTAAAAAAAATATTCAAATGAACTAAATTTGCATAGTACTATGCAAAGTTAAAAATTATAGTCGTTTACTTGTATGTAGAACGATCTAACAACGTTAACCCAACCCGAATGACTCAAGACTAATTTTCGAAAAGACCCGAGCATAACCGAGTTAGTCAAATACAACATATTTTGAATTGAGTAAAACTTGATAAATAAACTTATATGTTAGTCTACTTACCATGTATTATTATTTTAATTAACATTCTTACTTACCAGTTACCATGTATTATATTATTAATAGTAGACTAACATTAGAAGTTCATTTATCAATATTTTTTATATTTCTTATCAGATTAAAAAGTTATAATATTACATAAATAAAATTATATCATAAGGGAAAAAATAATATTGATTTATCTTTCCTCCAATAATATATTATGCAGTACACATCTATGGTAATTAAAATATATTTTTATCTTAGTTTCCTAAAAAAACGTAATGTAATTTATTTATTTTAAAGTAAAAAATAAAAAATCATTTTGGCGGGAAAAAATTGCACCAGGAAATGACACGTGTCATTCCTGGTGTCTCTTTTAGTATATAGTAATAGATGCTGAAAAGTCATTTGCGTCGCAGTTTAGCTAAAGTGCGACACAAATGACTTTTTTTTCAACCTGCTGAAAAGTCACTTCCGTCGCACTTTAGCTAAAGTGCTACGTAAATGACTTTTCAGCATGTTGAAAAAACGTCATTTGCGTCGCACTTTAGCTAAAGTGCGGCGCAAATGACTTTTCAGCATGTTGAAAAAAACGTCATTTGTGTCGCACTTTAGCTAAAGTGCGATGTAAATGACAATGTGCGACGCAAATGACTTTAGTCATTTGTGTCACAGCCAGTTGCGTCACACCAATGTGCGGCACAAATGAGTTTAAATGAGTGACGCAAATGAAGAGTTTTCCACTAGTGGATGGTGTATTTTTTTCAATTATTTACTCCCCCCGTCCTCTTTTAATCTTTACGTATGATATTAGGTAAGTCCGGTAAGCTTTTTCTCTATTCTCTCTCATTTTCGAAAATTAGACTATTTTCGACCCTTCTTCTTCTTTTTTCATTGTTTTCTCTTTATGTTTTGTCTTGTTTTGATTTTTTTTTCCCGTTGATTTGTTCCCAATTTATTTGGGTTTTTCCTAGAGTTTTCTAGGTTCTTGATTCTCATCCATGGATGGGAATTAATTTAAGGTTTCAATAGTTGGGAAGGAGATTTGGATTCATACAGGTTTAGGGTTTATCATCAACTCGTCGATCAGAACAATTCGTGCGCAGATTGCGAATGGCTCTACTTGGAAAGATGCGAAAACATCAAAAATCACTGCTCGCGTTAAGCTAGAAGCGGTGGAGTACGAGATGTGCTTTAGGATGCAGAATAGTAATTGTTTTAATTGTAACAGTTATGCATATCTATTTTATCAGTGTAGATGCCGTATGGCTGATTATTAATGAAATTGTTCTTCCCTGTCAAAAAAAAAGGTAAGTCCTGTAAGGAAATAATACTGCAAATCAGAATTTGATTAAGGAAATGTGGGCCGAATTTTTGATGTGTGTATGCAAAGTTGCGACGTGTTAAAGAACACTTCCTTAGAAGAAAAATTCGCCCCGACTATGGTGCATTCTGAGAAGGCGTTGCCCCACAAGATTTAATACAACAATCCTCAGAAATGTACATTCAACTAAGGAGGATATTGGAACTTATAACAATGCTCAGAACTGAAGAGAGGAGAGGATAAAGATATTTTTCGGTGTGATTTCAAATGAACCCAAAAACTAATTTTAAAGTCAACAACTTTTTGTAACTGAAACAACTATTCCATGAGGGCATTTAAACAGAAGACGGAAATCAAGAGATCGTTTTCTGAAATCACGTGGTAGTTACAAAACCAATGAAGAGTGTGGAGTTAGCTTCGTAACTGAACGGTCTCATAATAACTGGACCATTAGTTTACAACCTGGCCCAAAAAGAAGGCCCCACCACCCAAACCGGCCACACGGGGCAGCAACGCGCGCTTGGGGATGCACCCTTCTAGTCCAAACCACTAAGGGAAGTATTTCAAAATATATACATCACATGCCCATATCTAAAGAAGACATAATTTTTTTTCTAACGTGGGACAAATTCATTCCAATTAAATAGAACTTTGTATTTAAAACCCATACTTTGAATTTCTCAAATGTGGGACAAACCCATTTCCACTAAATGGTAGTACTTAAAACTCATACTTTTCATTATATCGTCGCCATTGCAAGTACCTCCTTCTAATTTGTTCTTGTTTGAGATAGATGATATTACGAATGTATACTGTGTTTTTTTTTTTTTTTGGATTTATTGTGGAATTTTGATTTGAATGGCGGATATTCATACCCTTCCTCTCTCAGCCTAACTCTGACTAAGCATTTCGCCGCCTGGAAAACCAGCGCTCAGAGGATCCTCTCGGAATTTAATTGATTTATTAGGGTGCGTTTTGTTCACCTTAAAAAAATAAGTTTCAGGTCCAATAAGTTCAGATAAGTTCAGATAAGTTCTAATAAGTTTCAATAAGTTCCAATAAGTTCAGATAAGTTTCAATAAGTTTCAATAAGTTCCAATAAGTTTCAATATTAATAATAATAATAATATTATTTATTATTATTGATATTATAATTTTATTATTATTTATTATTATTATTTATAATAATAATAATAATAATAATAATAATTATTATTATTATAAAAATTATTTTTTTTTTAAAATTTTTTTTTTTAATTTTTTTTATTTGTTATTTATTATTTACTATTTACTATTTACTATTTACTATTTACTATTTACTATTTACTATTTACTATTTACTATTTACTATTTACTATTGTTATTATTGTTAATATTATTAGTAATAAGTTCCAATAAGTTTCAAGAAGTTCCAATAAGTTCAGATGAGTTCAAGTAAGTTCAGATAAGTTTCAATAAGTTCCAATAAGTTCTAATAAGTCCAGATAAGTTCAGATCAGATAGGTTCAGATAAGTTCAGGGCAAATCAGTTGAATAGAACGCACCCTTAATTCCTTTTCTTTCGTAACCGATCTACGTTGCAGTAACATAATTCGGGTACGATATGATGATAAATGAAGGAGAGAGAAAAGTGATACTCCGTATATATAAATGTGAGGATGTATTAATGTGGTTGGAGAAAATATATGTAATAGGGAATAGAAAATACTCTGTATATATAAAGGGGTTTTTAAACGACGCTCGCGATCTTCTAAAAACACCCGCATTTGGTGTAAAAAAAAAAAAAGATTTTACCCTTTTAATCTTCACTCCCTCCTACAACAAAAACAACAACAATAATATCCAACAACAAAAACATTAACAATAATAATAATAATAATAATAATAATATATTATTATTATTATTATTATTTTTTCCTTAAAAAGATTAATAATAATTACTCCTTCCGTCCGTTAATACTCGACCTGTTTTGACCGGACACGCTTGTCAATGCACAACTTTGACCACCAATTTCTTTAACTACATATTATAAAAACTTATAAAAATATTAATATTTTGAAAATATATATTAAGATGAAGCCAACAATATATTATATACTAACATTTGTTTTCATATACTAGAAATAAAATAGAATCAAAGTAATTTATGTGAATAGTGAAAAAGTCAAACTGGGTCGAGTATTGAGGGACGGAGGAAGTACAACAATCATCATAATCATCATCATCATGAACCGTCCCAATCCCAAAATGAACTGCAGTTCAAAATGAATTGATGCGGTTTAACAGATCGAGTTGCTTATGTTATGAATTAAGGACCCTTTTGAGTTTGAAAGTTGATTTGTGATGAGTGACATTTATGTCGCTCATAGGGTGGTGATTAGGCAATTATTTGAGTCGTTTTATCCTATTTTTAGTATTTTTAATCTTTATTTCCCTTAATTTCTTATTTTGATTATTTATTGCTTGATTTAGCATTTTTAGCTATTTTTGTTAGTTTTTAGATATTAATTCCGTAATTTATTTATTTTATTTGTTTTATAATTTTATAGTTTAATTATTTTAGTTTTCATTATTATTTTCTAAATTTATTTATATTTCTATTTCTTATTATTGTTATTATTATTATTATTAGTATTATTATTATTAATTGATATTTCTTTTGTTTTATTATGTTTCCGATTTATACTCTCGTTTTTATTTTAATTATGTAGGTAACTTCGTAGTACGGGAGTACGAGTTCAATGGGTCGGTTTAAAGGCAAGGCAAGGCAAGGCAAAAGGCAAAATCTATCCTACACCACATCTCCACTATCATACACCACGTCAATTGTCCATCTCCTTCCCTGCTGCCAACCACCAACACCCTTCGCACCAAACCACCATCCCACGCATCAAGCAACAACACCAACACCTGCACTCCTCCCCTACACCAATTCTCACCACGAACAACACAACAACAAACCCAAAATAGCAATCAAAATCAAGCCAAGAACAGAGCAAAAACAGAGTATATTGATTCGTTCGAACCCGTATCGAGTTCGACCGAACCGAAGATTTAGAGTTCCTGTAAGTATGAGGTTCGCTCAAACCATCGAGGAGTTCGTCCGAACAGCAATCAAGTTCGCCCGAACCTTTTTCGGGTTCGACCGAACATTTCACCGCTCAAATTGGTACGGAATTAATGAAGTCACGTGGCTGCGCTCGTGGTTGAGGTTGATGGAATCATGGAAGATCGACGGTGATGATGGTCGATTCATTGTTGCTCGACGGTGACCGTTGATGAGGACGATGATGATGATTGAAGATGAGGGTGAACGGTGATGATAGACGGACGGCAGCTGATGATGATCGTTGATGACGATGAGGATCGACGGTGGATGACGATTGAACCGCTGATCATTGATGGAGGGGCGTTGATTGATGAGGAGATGAAGACGAAGAAAAAGGAGGGGACGCTAATAAGTGGGTGAAGAAGGGTCTGATGTTTTCTTTGGGGATTTTGATCCCATCTTTATTTTCTTTATCTTTTCCTTATTTTTTTCCCTCTTTTAATTCTTTTTCTTTTCTTTTCTTTTACTTTTCTTTTACTCTCTTTTTAATTCTTTTAGTTTCTTGGTTTTATTTACTTTGTTTTTTTTTTTTTTTTTTGGAGTTTTAGAAGAGTAGTATAAATACACTCTTGCTCTCATTTTGGGGTATGTACATAATTAGTCTCATTTTCTAGGGTTTTAGTTTAGTTTAGTTTAGAGAGAAAAAGTGAGAAAAATTAATGGAAAGCTTGGATTTTGGATGATTGAAGGAGCAATCTAGAGATTTGAACAACTCCTTAGCTTCACTCAATGAGAATTTCTTACTCTCTCTTCTCTTTATTTATTGCCTTATTTATTGCTTTATTTATTGTTTTGATTAGTTTAATTATTTTTGTTTAATTTAATGATTTATGTTTAGATTAGTTGTTGTTATTGTTTAGAATCATGTTTTTAGTTGTTAATTTCTATAAATTTTATGTTTTTATGATTATGGAGTAGTTTATTGATTAGGGTTTGGTGAAAACTCAACATTGATTGGTTTGGGTGTTTGTGATTGGAAATTAGGGATTTTCATGATTAAATTATTGCATGTTTAGGCATTTCCAATACATGTTGCATTTAACTTGATCAATTGAATGTTCCATGATTGCTTGGAGTAGTCTAGTTGGGTTGGAAAGGGATTAAAGACCTAAACTTGACTATTTGGTTGAATTAGGACTTTAACTTACCCCGGGTATGATAGGGTAGAACGGGAGTTCGTCCTTGATGCTTAGGGAAATTGTTCGCGCATCGGGAGATGGTTGGAGCTATTTGTGAATTCAACGTTTATCATGTAGTGCTTGTGAATTTCCCCGTTTTCAATTCTCTTATGTCCATTCCATGATTTGTTGTTGTTTGACCCATTCCCTAATCTCGTTTGCTTTTGGTTTCTTAGTTTAGTTGATTTAATTTAGTTAGTTAGTTGACTTTCCAAAACCTCGTTTCGACCTAGCTTGTTGTTCGATTAACATAGATTAGTGCACCTTAGTCCTTGTGGATTCCGACCCTTTCTTACCGCTTTACTTGTGTTTAGTGGTTAGTGTAGGTAATTTGTTTGATTAGGAGAGACTAGTAACGACCTAGTTTTCCCCTCGATCAATTTGTATGACAAATTTAATGTTGGAATAATGAGAAGAAGTAAATGAATAAATTAAAACACACACAAAGATTTAAGGTGATTCACTCTTCAATTAGCTACATCCACCACGGGGGAGGGTTTGGAGCTTGTATTACTCTTCAATGGAGAAAGAATTACAAAGAGGAATTCTCAAAGGTGAAGAAGAGAGAATTCTATGTATGCTTAGATCTAGGGTTTCAACCTCACTTGTGTTTCTCTCTCTTGATTATGAAATTCTCATTACATTTGGTATTTATAGTGTTAGACATCAAACCAATCTAAGGGACAAGAAAATGCCACGTTGATTGAACCTTGCGGAGAAGAAAACAGTTTACCCGCAGGGTTCGGCCGAACTTACCCAAAGTTCGGGCGAACCTCCAAAATCTCAAAGTTCCTGATTCTCTTGAGGTTCGGTCGAACCATCTAAGAGTTCTGCCTAACTTCCAGCAGGTTCGGCCGAACTTACCCAAAGTTCGGGCGAACCTCCAAAATCTCAAAGTTCCCGAATCTCTTCAGGTTCGGTCGAACCATATAAGAGTTAGGCCGAACTTCCCTGCTTCATGACAGCTTCTCGTAAAATAGTCATAACTCCCTCATTTCTCATCCAAAATGATCTTATGACTAGGCGTTGGAAAGCTATTGAGCCAAGCTTTCACCTCCAACTAGAATCAACTCAATCTAATGAGTAGATCATGAGATATGTCAATTTGAAGTCAGACCTTCCACTATAACACCCTAACATCCTTCAAGGAAGATTCGAGGCACACATAACAAATTACATTGAGGGGATCCGAGAAGGGATGGGTTTTTGTCCTTTGTTCCGAAACTACCAAAAACGTTAGAATTTAAGCTTGTTTTATTTTTCAAATTAAAACCACTGCGCACCGCCATAGCGCCGGCGACACCACTGCCACGCCTAGCCATTGCGCCGGAGACACGGCCGCCGCGAAGATATTATGCGTGGAGGTTGTGTCTCCAGCACAATAACTGTGCGCGGCAACCGTGCTGCCAGCGCAATGGCAGTGCACGGTGATTTTAATAAAAATAAATTAATTAAAAACTGTAGAAGAAGACGCAACGGTCTGCCATTATTGTCTGCACATTCTTTGACCGTCTTTGCAATATCTTGAGCAGCAATGGATTTAGGGTCCACGGAGCGATGGTTAAAGATGAGTTCGAACTTGCTAGATGAGACGACAACAGACATCCATTTTGGTAAGAACTTGGCTTCATTATCCGTTTAATGAAGTCGAGTTTCATTTTTAATTTATTGAGTAACCTCTCATATGTGAAGTACATAACTCTGCCGTAGTTGCGCAGTTGCGCACCCGTGAAGCCGCGCTTGTACATGGGTGCCAAAGTTTCGAAATCATGATCCATATTGTTGTGTCCATAATTCATTAGGTTCATTTTTGTACTAATTCCATCCTTTGTACCTAAATGGACATAATACAAAAGCATAATTAAATTAAATTCAGGGTACTCATGAAATTATTGTTGATTAATTATTTTTATTATTATTAATGGAGTGGGTGAATATTAGAAGGGAAAAATCATATTTTCCTACTATAAATGCGGGCGTTTTTAAAACGCGGGCGCTGAATAACGATACACTATATAAATGTGGGTGCCGATAAATCATCATTCTCCGTATACATTGAATGAGTAATCTTTCCGTTTCGAAATAATAGGGACACTTTGACTTTTAACACTATTCACAAATGTTAATTTGACTATCATTTGTGATTTATGGGTAAGGAAAAATATAGTCGTGTGCGATTTTGTTTGATTCGTCTCGACATGTACTTTTGGAATATCAATATTTTATAACTTTTACAAATAAAAAATTAGAGATATTAATAATTCATTGAAAAACGTGAAAAAAAATTTGCATTGAAAAACATGAAAAAGTAAACCATACCTATTATTTCGAAACGAAGGGAGTAACTTGTTTCCACCAAGGGCACCAACCTACAAAGTCTACTTAATTAGGCTAATGGGTCCCATGATGATTTAAGTACTCCCTCCGTTTCTTTTTGTTTGTTACGTATTCCTTTTAGGGTGTTTCACAATGTTTGTTACGTGGGAGAATCTTTCCTTTTATAAACTTATTACACTACAAAAAACTGGGCCATCAACGACAACCCATTTACGACAGGCCCAAAACCCGTCGTTGATGACATGGTTTTTATGACGGGAAAGTTGAACCGTCATAACCCACCCACAAAAACTAAACCCATGCTCTCTTATTTTCCCTCTTCCTTCATTTTGCTCCATCAAACAAGAGGGGAAGCCGACAAACTTCTCAAAGCTTCAAACAAACAAACAAAGGCGACAAACTTCCTCTCTCACTCGGCGACTCGACTCCATCTTCACCGCAAGAGATTCTTGAAATTCCTCCATGAAAATCGACTTTATTCAATCTTAATCGAGCCTTTTCAAGTTTAATTAAGCCAATACAGCTGCAAGTTAGAGATTATTTGAGTAAATATTGAAGGATGCAAGTTAGGTTTCCTCTAAATTGAAGATTCGAATATTGTTGCTTGCAGATTCGTATTATCAGGTATATAATTTCACTCTTTTATTATCGTTTTTAGTTGCTTTAATTTGATTTATTGCTTCAATTTGATTTATTGAGTATGATGCGGTTTATTTCCCGTTTATGATAATGGAATTATGTTTGATTTTCCTGAGAATCTATAATACTGTTTATTTCATGTTTATGATAATAAAATTATGTTGGATTTTCCCTGAGAATCTATAATTTGAATTTGATTTTTGTGACAATCTCAGTCATAATAATTAATTAGCTACTGATTCAAACAATTTGCAAATCTACTTAGTCTCTGTTTTTTATATGTGAAGAATATTGCTGATAGAAGCCTATGTTATCTACTTAGTGTGCTTAAATTGGGAATTCCTTTGCATTTACAATACTTTAGTGATTCCTATGTTTTGGAATTGGCTAATTCAGATTATAAAACATACAAAATTCGAGATATTAGCTTCAGAGCAGAAATTTAATCACCAGAAATTTATTTTATTACTCATATTCATCAATTTGATTTGTGTGTGATGGCTCTGTTAATTTGTTTGTTTGGTTTATGATCCTGCTTATAGTTCAAACTGGTGCTTGCATTCTGAACATATTCATCAGTAAGATGGTTAACCACATTTTAGAGGTTTCGGCAGTGGGAATCAACTTGTACTCATTTCATCAATTTGATTTGTGTGTGATTATAGGATGAATATGTCATTGGTGCCATGTTTCAGTTCATTTAGCTTTTTCCATGGCTTTTTCCATTGGTGCCATGTTTTAGTTCATTTAGCTTTTTCCATGTTTCAGTTCATTTTAGAGGTTTCGGCAGTGGTAATCAACTTGTACTGTTTGAGATTGCCTCTATCGTGTCTATCCCGAAAACTAATTCCTTAACTTATTGTAGCTTATTGAGCTGAGCATGTTATTAACTTTCCTTGCAGTTCAGTTTGCATGTTGGATATTTAAAAACTGCGGAATGGTATTGAATGTTTATAAACACAAATTATATTGCTCATAATCATCATATTACATGTCTGTCTAGAAATGTGGGTTTTAATGATGAATGTCATAATTAGCAATTTTTAATGATGGCTCTGTTACGCGTCAATTACGTTTGTTTGAATGTCTTTTTTATTCATAATGTCGTAGGATGGATAAGGAAAAGGGATGAGAATGGATGCACTTGGATGATAGGTTTAGAAAAGCATATAGAGAGGGGGTTTTGGAGTTTTTAGATTATGCATTTTCTAAAGTTGTAGATTCTCAACTTATATATTGCTTGGGGGTCCAGTACAGTATAGATGGATGTATCCGGTGGGCGGTTTTTGTATACTCTTAAGTCGTTTGTTCGTAATAGAGCTTGTCCAGAAGGGTCGATAGCAGAATATTTTACAGCTTATGAATGCTCGACTTTAATTTCAAGGTATTTGCATGACATCAATACTAAATTCAATCGCCAGGTAAGGAACTTTGATGGTGGTGTCATTGAAAATCTTGGAGGACTATCCGTATTCTGTCACCTTGGACGACCATTAGGGGCTGGGCAAGCACATGACTTAGCCTTACATGAGTGGGAGCAGGCCCACACATATGTTCTCAAGAATTGCCGAGAGGTGAAACCATTTATCCAGTAAGTTATGTTTTAGCTTTTCTTTTTCTTTTGGTACTTTTTGTTGTTTTTATTATGCTTACAAATATAACATAATGCAGGAAATTCCATGAGGTGGTAGATAAAAGAGGCTTGGAGATACCAATTCAAAGTTGGAATTCAAGTTTCATAAAGTGTTTTCGTAAAGCGGTAAAGTTACTTGACATAGTCTTTATGTCCTTATGTATTTATCTGCCTGCATATTTTAGTACTGGAATCATACCACATGCCTTGTTGTTTACTTTTTTTTTGAGTATTTTTTGTATTGAACTAGGGTTGTGTTGTTTTCATTGATTTGTTCATTGTTCTGGAAAGATTGAGAAAGATGATGTGGGGATTTAGAAACTTTGGCTGGTTGTTTTGGAACTCTGTTTAGATTTCGGCATTGGGTTTGTGTTGTTTTTATTGATTTGTTCATTGTTCTGCAAAGATAGAGATTTAGTAACTGCAATGGTCTGATTTTGGGATATGCTTAATTGTTACTGTCATTATCATTTTATTGCTGTTATGTTTAAGATTTGTTATTTTGGTTTTGTGATTGTGGCTTTTTGTTTGTTTGGTGAAAATCAATGGTTTGCTATGATTTAGCCTTGTGAGTTATAATCAGTTCATTATAGTTTGTTTTCTTTTATTGTGCTTGATGGTTAAGGGAATTGAATTGATTCTCAAATGTGTTGATTGTTTTGTCCTATTGTGAATTTAGTACTGGGATTCTATAATGCTTGTTCAATTGTCTTTCGTATTCATTGCAGAATATTTTCGAGGAGGAACAGTTGTGTAGTATGGTTGTGCTTGGATTTGATGAGGGTTGGATGACAAATACAAGGTTAGGGTTTAGTTGAATGGTCGAGCTTGAATTTGAGAAGTATTTGATGACAAACATAGAGTGTAAGATTAGAAATTTAGGATTAGTATGAATTGTAGGAAATCAGTTGGTTAAGGTTGTTGAATTCTAAAGTAGCTTTGGGTGCTGTTTAGCAGTAAGTCTAGCAGGTATGTAAGGGTGTGCTTGGGGGGCCTAGAAGGTTTTACAATAGTGTTGTTGTGTGATTCTGCATAATCTCTGAAGAATGCTCTTTGATCCTGTCATTTGTTAGTTTAAACATTACACCACAATTGTTGTATAGTTATCATTGTCTAGTACAATATAATGTACAACCAATTAACCAAACTTATTTAAAGAAACTAATTGAGAGCAGGGGTAATTGTAAGGGAGTCCTCATTATCAAGCATAAGCTGATGGTGAAACTCAAATATGCGACGTCGAAGTCACAAATTAAGTGAGTTTCCCACCATCTCAACCAAATAAGCTAGCTTGGTAATTACCAAATAAAGTTAACTATATGAAGAAAGTGGACATACCTAGCGTAGAGGTCACAAAGGGACGGAAGCGAGGGTCAGTTAAGAGAGCCTTATCTGTTGGAAATTTCACCAACCTGGAGTATCACCCCTCTGTAGCTCTCTGATCACCCTGGAGTATCACCCCTCAATTATTCTAATACCATCATCAATAATAAAATCAAGGCCCTAGACAAAGCATGAAAACCAGAGCTGTTATTGATATGACTATACTAATATGAACTTAGCCCTGAACTTTTTACATGAACTAATTTGAACTTTCACTAGCTCATGAACTAATCTGATCTTTCACTAACTTTTTCTTATTTGACAATACTGTTGTGAATATGAGATAGCTATTTTAATGTCACTCTTACTCTTCAAACTTCTTTTTTTAACAGACTGAATATTTGCACAAGAAAGGTTAAGTGATGAGATGCTCTCTCTAGGGTGTGGTCCAATGGAAACTGCTATGTGCTTTGGTGGTTACATCACAAATGGATTTAAATTTCATTTGGAAGAGCGTGATAGAGGCTTAGTAACACAAAATAGTGGAGTAGTTGTGGTTGGTGAAGTTGATATGAGCAATAACTTCTTGGACTACTAAGGGGTGCTAACACAAGTCGCGAGTTTGCAATACTTGGGTGCTAAACGTGTGACTGTAGACACCTACTTTTGCCCCCATTCTCGAAAGGGAAGGTTCGATGATGAAAGCATAAATCTCCACTTGACAACGCATCTCCTATAAAATAAACGAATCTCAATTCCCCTTTTCATTTCACCCGAAACCTGATATTTATAGAAAACTGCTATTTATGGAAATCTGCTAAAAATAGTAACTGTCGTAAAAGGTAGCTTCTAAAAGTGGCAAATCATACAGGATAGAAACCTGTCAGAATTAGGTGTTGCATTCCAACATAAATCCTAAATGAGATAGAAAACTGCGAGAATCCTATTCCTAATATGATTCGGAAATAAGAGTTACGTATTAATTAAAATCCTAACGAGCCTAGAGTTCGTAACGGGCCCAGACGCATTCCGTCATGAAATTGATACGCACTAAAAGACTCGATTAAGTCTCAAACACTACGGATTTCAGGAATCCGAATCTGACTAAGAAAACAGCCCAGACCCCATTTTCAACGCCTGGCTCTGGGCGCCGAAATCTTCGGCGCCCAGGCCTGGGCGCTGAAAATACCTGGGTACGTGTTTTTCCCTAATTCTTTGTGGATTAGAACTCTGCAATTCTATCTTTCCACGAACTCTTCCCTATAAATACAGTCCCAAATTCGACGTGAAAAGAACACACACACAACACACAATTATATTCTGAGTACTGACTCCAACCCTTAGCCTAAGCCTCACGCTGCGAAACTGTTCACGCGTTCTGTCGCAATCGATCCATAAATCGTACAGAACGTATCCTGTCCCATAATTGAGATTCGTTAAATAAAAAGGAGAAATAGCAAAGTCAAAGTGGTTAGTTTTTTGAGAACCGTGACGCACCTCTCAAGGGTGCGTCGTAATGTGTCCCTTCTCGATGATTTAATTGCTTTCCTCGCCCTTTTTATGAACTGTTAAACTAACTAAATCTGATTGTTCTATCACGCCTAACAAATATAATATTTTCGGGAAATTGGATTATCATGCTAGGTCCCTTAATGCTATTTAAATCAGATAAACACGATCGATCTAGTATTATATGTTGCATATGGCTAAAATCAATTCAGATTAGTTTAATAGTTAACGCATGTCCCTTCAATTATTTATGCTGAGCTAGTAAGGATATCCTGCCTCTGGAGTTATCGACGAGAGAAGTACTCCTCTCGGTAGTTACAGTCCCCCGAACCCTCAATCTCTACCTTGCGGGTGTATGTTGAGAGATCCCCACACCAGGGATCACAAGGGAACCTACGGCCGTCGTGGTCAAACATAATTGCACTCCCTTTATGTCACGATAACCGGGTTTTGTCAATTTTTCTCATTGTCGTTAAAAACTGAATGGCGACTCCTATATTACTAGTCAATTGGGTGTAAATTCACAGGAAATCCAATTACACTTGATTGAATAAAAAGAATCGTCACACCCACGAGGGACGAGGTCACGCATTAGCCTCGTGCTTTTTCGACCCCCTCACAGTGGCGACTCCACTGGGGATAGTGAAGGAAATACTCGTGCTTGTAGGTAATCAAAATAGCCGAAGGGTGAAACGATCCTACCCCGCGTTTATTTCCCCATCAAGTTGGGACGACCTGAAAATCAACATAGTAATGTGAACGGGCAGAACCGCATAACGAATCTCGGCTCCTTCGGGAGTTGGGACTAAGGATACCTTTTTCCGCCAATAGGGGGGTGCATACGCCGCGCATGTTTCCCACTCGGTACTTGTGCAGGTAGTACACCTATCCCGAACCCAATCGCTCGCTCATTAGGTCCCTCTCGCCTGCATGCCCCCTTGGCTTGCACTTGCGGGCTGGCCTCTTGGGCGAAATTCGTCTGTTGAAGACACTACCTCGACCGGGGCATGTGTTGGATCTACGATAGAAGCGGTACAAAGCCAGGCGCAAATAAACTACCCATAGAAGCCTATCATAAACTACGTGACAGAGAAAAAGTGAGAAAAATTAATGGAAAGCTTGGATTTTGGATGATTGAAGGAGCAATCTAGAGATTTGAACAACTCCTTAGCTTCACTCAATGAGAATTTCTTACTCTCTCTTCTCTTTATTTATTGCCTTATTTATTGCTTTATTTATTGTTTTGATTAGTTTAATTATTTTTGTTTAATTTAATGATTCATGTTTAGATTAATTGTTGTTATTGTTTAGAATCATGTTTTTAGTTGTTAATTTCTATAAATTTTATGTTTTTATGATTATGGAGTAGTTTATTGATTAGGGTTTGGTGAAAACTCAACATTGATTGGTTTGGGTGTTTGTGATTGGAAATTAGGGATTTTCATGATTAAATTATTGCATGTTTAGGCATTTCCAATACATGTTGCATTTAACTTGATCAATTGAATGTTCCATGATTGCTTGGAGTAGTCTAGTTGGGTTAGAAAGGGATTAAAGACCTAAACTTGACTATTTGGTTGAATTAGGACTTTAACTTACCCCGGGTATGATAGGGTAGAACGGGAGTTCGTCCTTGATGCTTAGGGAAATTGTTCGCGCATCGGGAGATGGTTGGAGCTATTTGTGAATTCAACGCTTATCATGTAGTGCTTGTGAATATCCCCGTTTTCAATTCTCTTATGTCCATTCCATGATTTGTTGTTGTTTGACCCATTCCCTAATCTCGTTTGCTTTTGGTTTCTTAGTTTAGTTGATTTAATTTAGTTAGTTAGTTGACTTTCCAAAACCTCGTTTCGACCTAGCTTGTTGTTCGATTAACATAGATTAGTGCACCTTAGTCCTTGTGGATTCCGACCCTTTCTTACCGCTTTACTTGTGTTTAGTGGTTAGTGTAGGTAATTTGTTTGATTAGGAGAGACTAGTAACGACCTAGTTTTCCCCTCGATCAATTTGTATGACAAATTTAATGTTGGAATAATGAGAAGAAGTAAATGAATAAATTAAAACACACACAAAGATTTAAGGTGATTCACTCTTCAATTAGCTACATCCACCACAGGGGAGGGTTTGGAGCTTGTATTACTCTTCAATGGAGAAAGAATTACAAAGAGGAATTCTCAAAGGTGAAGAAGAGAGAATTCTATGTATGCTTAGATCTAGGGTTTCAACCTCACTTGTGTTTCTCTCTCTTGATTATGAAATTCTCATTACATTTGGTATTTATAGTGTTAGACATCAAACCAATCTAAGGGACAAGAAAAGGCCAAGTTGATTGAACCTTGCGGAGAAGAAAACAGTTTACCCGCAGGGTTCGGCCGAACTTACCCAAAGTTCGGGCGAACCTCCAAAATCTCAAAGTTCCTGATTCTCTTGAGGTTCGGTCGAACCATCTAAGAGTTCGGCCTAACTTCCAGCAGGTTCGGCCGAACTTACCCAAAGTTCGGGCGAACCTCCAAAATCTCAAAGTTCCCGAATCTCTTCAGGTTCGGTCGAACCATATAAGAGTTAGGCCGAACTTCCCTGCTTCATGACAGCTTCTCGTAAAATAGTCATAACTCCCACATTTCTCATCCAAAATGATCTTATGACTAGGCGTTGGAAAGCTATTGAGCCAAGCTTTCACCTCCAACTAGAATCAACTCAATCAAATGAGTAGATCATGAGATATGTCCATTTGAAGTCAGACCTTCCACTATAACACCCTAACATCCTTCAAGGAAGATTCGAGGCACACATAACAACTTACATTGAGGGGATCCGAGAAGGGATGGGTTTTTGTCCTTTGTTCCGAAACTACCAAAAACGTTAGAATTTAAGCTTGTTTTATTTTTCAAATTAAAACCACTGCGCACCGCCATAGCGCCGGCGACACCGCTGCCACGCCTAGCCATTGCGCCGGAGACACGACCGCCGCGAAGATATTATGCGTGGAGGTTGTGTCTCCAGCACAATAACTGTGCGCGGCAACCGTGTTGCCAGCGCAATGGCAGTGCGCGGTGATTTTAATAAAAATAAATTAATGAAAAACTGTAGAAGAAGACGCAACGGTCTGCCATTATTGTCTGCACATTCTTTGACCGTCTTTGCAATATCTTGAGCAGCAATGGATTTAGGGTCCACGGAGCGATGGTTAAAGATGAGTTCGAACTTGCTAGATGAGACGACAACAGACATCCATTTTGGTAAGAACTTGGCTTCATTATCCGTTTAATGAAGTCGAGTTTCATTTTTAATTTATTGAGTAACCTCTCATATGTGAAGTACATAACTCTGCCGTAGTTGCGCAGTTGCGCACCCGTGAAGCTGCGCTTGTACATGGGTGCCAAAGTTTCGAAATCATGATCCATATTGTTGTGTCCATAATTCATTATGTTCATTTTCGTACTAATTCCATCCTTTGTACCTAAATGGACATAATACAAAAGCATAATTAAATTAAATTCAGGGTACTCATGAAATTATTGTTGATTAATTATTTTTATTATTATTAATGGAGTGGGTGAATATTAGAAGGGAAAAATCATATTTTCCTACTATAAATGCGGGCGTTTTTAAAACGCGGGCGCTGAATAACGATACACTATATAAATGTGGGTGCCGATAAATCATCATTCTCCGTATACATTGAATGAGTAATCTTTCCGTTTCGAAATAATAGGGACACTTTGACTTTTAACACTATTCACAAATGTCAATTTGACTATCATTTGTGATTTATGGGTAAGGAAAAATATAGTCGTGTGCGATTTTGTTTGATTCGTCTCGACATGTACTTTTGGAATATCAATATTTTATAACTTTTACAAATAAAAAATTAGAGATATTAATAATTCATTGAAAAACGTGAAAAACATTTGCATTGAAAAACATGAAAAAGTAAACCATACCTATTATTTCGAAACGAAGGGAGTAACTTGTTTCCACCAAGGGCACCAACCTACAAAGTCTACTTAATTAGGCTAATGGGTCCCATGATGATTTAAGTACTCCCTCCGTTTCTTTTTGTTTGTTACGTATTACTTTTAGGGTGTTTCACAATGTTTGTTACGTGGGAGAGTCTTTCCTTTTATAAACTTATTACACTACAAAAAGCTGGGCCATCAACGACAACCCATTTACGACAGGCCCAAAACCCGTCGTTGATGACATGGTTTTTACGACGGGAAAGTTGAACCGTCATAACCCACCCACGAAAACTAAACCCATGCTCTCTCATTTTCCCTCTTCCTTCATTTTGCTCCATCAAACAAGAGGGGAAGCCGACAAACTTCTCAAAGCTTCAAACAAACAAACAAAGGTGACAAACTTCCTCTCTCACTCGGCGACTCGACTCCATCTTCACCGCAAGAGATTCTTGAAATTCCTCCATGAAAATCGAGTTTATTCAATCTTAATCGAGCCTTTTCAAGTTTAATTAAGCCAATACAGCTGCAAGTTAGAGATTATTTGAGTAAATATTGAAGGATGCAAGTTAGGTTTCCTCCAAATTGAAGATTCGAATATTGTTGCTTGCAGATTCGTATTATCAGGTATATAATTTCACTCTTTTATTATCGTTTTTAGTTGCTTTAATTTGATTTATTGCTTCAATTTGATTTATTGAGTATGATGCGGTTTATTTCCCGTTTATGATAATGGAATTATGTTTGATTTTCCTGAGAATCTATAATACGGTTTATTTCATGTTTATGATAATGAAATTATGTTGGATTTTCCCTGAGAATCTATAATTTGAATTTGATTTTTGTGACAATCTCAGTCATAATAATTAATTAGCTACTGATTCAAACAATTTGCAAATCTACTTAGTCTCTGTTTTTTATCTGTGAAGAATATTGCTGATAGAAGCCTATGTTATCTACTTAGTGTGCTTAAATTGGGAATTCCTTTGCATTTACAATACTTTAGTGATTCCTATGTTTTGGAATTGGCTAATTCAGATTATAAAACATACAAAATTCGAGATATTAGCTTCAGAGCAGAAACTTAATCACCAGAAATTTATTTTATTACTCATATTCATCAATTTGATTTGTGTGTGATGGCTCTGTTAATTTGTTTGTTTGGTTTATGATCCTGCTTATAGTTCAAACTGGTGCTTGCATTCTGAACATATTCATCAGTAAGATGGTTAACCACATTTTAGAGGTTTCGGCAGTGGGAATCAACTTGTACTCATTTCATCAATTTGATTTGTATGTGATTATAGGATGAATATGTCATTGGTGCCATGTTTCAGTTCATTTAGCTTTTTCCATGGCTTTTTCCATTGGTTCCATGTTTTAGTTCATTTAGCTTTTTCCATGTTTCAGTTCATTTTAGAGGTTTCGGCAGTGGGAATCAACTTGTACTGTTTGAGATTGCCTCTATCATGTTTATCCCGAAAACTAATTCCTTAACTTATTGTAGCTTATTGAGCTGAGCATGTTATTAACTTTCCTTGCAGTTCAGTTTGCATGTTGGATATTTAAAAACTGCGGAATGGTATTGAATGCTTATAAACACAAATTATATTGCTCATAATCATCATATTACATGTCTGTCTAGAAATGTGGGTTTTAATGATGAATGTCATAATTAGCAATTTTTAATGATGGCTCTGTTACGCGTCAATTACGTTTGTTTGAATGTCTTTTTTATTCATAATGTCGTAGGATGGATAAGGAAAAGGGATGAGAATGGATGCACTTGGATGATAGGTTTAGAAAAGCATATAGAGAGGGGGTTTTGGAGTTTTTAGATTATGCATTTTCTAAAGTTGTAGATTCTCAACTTATATATTGCTTGGGGGTCCAGTACAGTATAGATGGATGTATCCGGTGGGCGGTTTTTGTATACTCTTAAGTCGTTTGTTCGTAATAGAGCTTGTCCAGAAGGGTCGATAGCAGAAGCTTTTACAGCTTATGAATGCTCGACTTTAATTTCAAGGTATTTGCATGACATCAATACTAAATTCAATCGCCAGGTAAGGAACTTTGATGGTGGTGTCATTGAAAATCTTGGAGGACTATCCGTATTCTGTCACCTTGGACGACCATTAGGGGTTGGGCAAGCACATGACTTAGCCCTACATGAGTGGGAGGAGGCCCACACATATGTTCTCAAGAATTGCCGAGAGGTGAAACCATTTATCCAGTAAGTTATGTTTTAGCTTTTCGGCATTGGGTTTGTTTTGGAACTCTGTTTAGATTTCGGCATTGGGTTTGTGTTGTTTTTATTGATTTGTTCATTGTTCTGCAAAGATAGAGATTTAGTAACTGCAATGGTCTGATTTTGGGATATGCTTAATTGTTACTGTCATTATCATTTTATTGTTGTTATGTTTAAGATTTGTTATTTTGGTTTTGTGATTGTGGCTTTTTGTTTGTTTGGTGAAAATCAATGGTTTGCTGGTTGTTTTGGAACTCTGTTTAGATTTCGGCATTGGGTTTGTGTTGTTTTTATTGATTTGTTCATTGTTCTGCAAAGATAGAGATTTAGTAACTGCAATGGTCTGATTTTGGGATATGCTTAATTGTTACTGTCATTATCATTTTATTGTTGTTATGTTTAAGATTTGTTATTTTGGTTTTGTGATTGTGGCTTTTTGTTTGTTTGGTGAAAATCAATGGTTTGCTATGATTTAGCCTTGTGAGTTATAATCAGTTCATTATAGTTTGTTTTCTTTTATTGTGCTTGATGGTTAAGGGAATTGAATTGATTCTCAAATGTGTTGATTGTTTTGTCCTATTGTGAATTTAGTACTGGGATTCTATAATGCTTGTTCAATTGTCTTTCGTATTCATTGCAGAATATTATTCGAGGAGGAACAGTTGTGTAGTATGGTTGTGCTTGGATTTGATGAGGGTTGGATGACAAATACAAGGTTAGGGTTTAGTTGAATGGTCGAGCTTGAATTTGAGAAGTATTTGATGACAAACATAGAGTGTAAGATTAGAAATTTAGGATTAGTATGAATTGTAGGAAATCAGTTGGTTAAGGTTGTTGAATTCTAAAGTAGCTTTGGGTTCTGTTTAGCAGTAAGTCTAGCAGGTATGTAAGGGTGTGCTTGGGGGGCCTAGCAGGTTTTACAATAGTGTTGTTGTGTGATTCTGCATAATCTCTGAAGAATGCTCTTTGATCCTGTCATTTGTTAGTTTAAACATTACACCACAATTGTTGTATAGTTATCATTGTCTAGTACAATATAATGTACAACCAATTAACCAAACTTATTTAAAGAAACTAATTGAGAGCAGGGGTAATTGTAAGGGAGTCCTCATTATCAAGCATAAGCTGATGGTGAAACTCAAATATGCGACGTCCAAGTCACAAATTAAGTGAGTTTCCCACCATCTCAACCAAATAAGCTAGCTTGGTAATTACCAAATAAAGTTAACTATATGAAGAAAGTGGACATACCTAGCGTAGAGGTCACAAAGGGACGGAAGCGAGGGTCAGTTAAGAGAGCCTTATCTGTTGGAAATTTCACCAACCCTGGAGTATCACCCCTCTGTAGCTCTCTGATCACCCTGGAGTATCACCCCTCAATTATTCTAATACCAGCATCAACAATAAAATCAAGGCCCTAGACAAAGCATGAAAACTAGAGCTGTTATTGATATGACTATACTAATATGAACTTAGCCCTGAACTTTTTACATGAACTAATTTGAACTTTCACTAGCTCATGAACTAATCTGATCTTTCACTAACTTTTTCTTATTTGACAATACTGTTGTGAATATGAGATAGCTATTTTAATGTCACTCTTACTCTTCAAACTTCTTTTTTTAACAGACTGAATATTTGCACAAGAAAGGTTAAGTGATGAGATGCTCTCTCTAGGGTGTGGTCCAATGGAAACTGCTATGTGCTTTGGTGGTTACATCACAAATGGATTTAAATTTCATTCGGAAGAGCGTGATAGAGGCTTAGTAACACAAAATAGTGGAGTAGTTGTGGTTGGTGAAGTTGATATGAGCAATAACTTCTTGGACTACTACGGGGTGCTAACACAAGTCGCGAGTTTGCAATACTTGGGTGCTAAACGTGTGACTGTAGACACCTACTTTTGTCCCCATTCCCGAAAGGGAAGGTTCGATGATGAAAGCATAAATCTCCACTTGACAACGCATCTCCTATAAAATAAACGAATCTCAATTCCCCTTTTCATTTCACCCGAAACCTGATATTTATATAAAACTGCTATTTATGGAAATCTGCTAAAAATAGTAACTGTCGTAAAAGGTAGCTTCTAAAAGTGGCAAATCATAAAGGATAGAAACCTGTCAGAATTAGGTGTTGCATTCCAACATAAATCCTAAATGAGATAGAAAACTGCGAGAATCCTATTCCTAATATGATTCGGAAATAAGAGTTACGTACTAATTAAAATCCTAACGAGCCTAGAGTTCGTAACGGGCCCAGACGCATTCCGTCATGAAATTGATACGCACTAAAAGACTCGATTAAGTCTCAAACACTACGGATTTCAGGAATCCGAATCTGACTAAGAAAACAGCCCAGACCCCATTTTCAACGCCTGGCTCTGGGCGCCGAAATCTTCGGCGCCCAGGCCTGGGCGCTGAAAATACCTGGGTACGTGTTTTTCCCTAATTCTTTGTGGATTAGAACTCTGCAATTCTATCTTTCCACGAACTCTTCCCTATAAATACAGTCCCAAATTCGACGTGAAAAGAACACACACACAACACACAACTATATTCTGAGTACTGACTCCAACCCTTAGCCTAAGCCTCACGCTGCGAAACTGTTCACGCGTTCTGTCGCAATCGATCCATAAATCGAACAGAACGTATCCTGTCCCATAATTGAGATTCGTTAAATAAAAAGGAGAAATAGCAAAGTCAAAGTGGTTAGTTTTTTGAGAACCGTGACGCACCTCTCAAGGGTGCGTCGTAATGTGTCCCTTCTCGATGATTTAATTGCTTTCCTCGCCCTTTTTATGAACTGTTAAACTAACTAAATCTGATTGTTCTATCATGCCTAACAAATATAATATTTTCGGGAAATTGGATTATCATGCTAGGTCCCTTAATGCTATTTAAATCAGATAAACACGATCGATCTAGTATTATATGTTGCATATGGCTAAAATCAATTCAGATTAGTTTAATAGTTAACGCATGTCCCTTCAATTATTTATGCTGAGCTAGTAAGGATATCCTGCCTCTGGAGTTATCGACGAGCGAAGTACTCCTCTCGGTAGTTACAGTCCCCCGAACCCTCAATCTCTACCTTGCGGGTGTATGTTGAGAGATCCCCACACCAGGGATCACAAGGGAACCTACGGCCGTCGTGGTCAAACATAATTGCACTCCCTTTATGTCACGATAACCGGGTTTTGTCAGTTTTTCTCATTGTCATTAAAAACTGAATGGCGACTCCTATATTATTAGTCAATTGGGTGTAAATTCACAGGAAATCCAATTACACTTGATTGAATAAAAAGAATCGTCACACCCACGAGGGACGAGGTCACGCATTAGCCTCGTGCTTTTTCGACCCCCTCACAGTGGCGACTCCACTGGGGATAGTGAAGGAAATACTCGTGCTTGTAGGTAATCAAAATAGCCGAAGGGTGAAACGATCCTACCCCGCGTTTATTTCCCCATCAAGTTGGGACGACCTGAAAATCAGCATATTAATGTGAACGGGCAGAACCGCATAACGAATCTCGGCTCCTTCGGGAGTTGGGACTAAGGATACCTTTTTCCGCCAATAGGGGGGTGCATACGCCGCGCATGTTGCCCACTCGGTACTTGTGCAGGTAGTACACCTATCCCGAACCCAATCGCTCGCTCATTAGGTCCCTCTTGCCTGCATGCCCCCTTGGCTTGCACTTGCGGGTTGGCCTCTTGGGCGAAATTCGTCTGTTGAAGACACTACCTCGACTGGGGCATGTGTTGGATCTACGATAGAAGCGGTACCAAGCCAGGCGCAAATAAACTACCCATAGAAGGCTATCATAAACTACGTGACATATTTAATTTTCAAATCCATGTTTGTAATGTAGTTATGTGTAGCAAAATATGTGATTGTGTGTGACAAACTATCCTAGAAAATCAACGACCTTAAAA
Source organism: Spinacia oleracea (assembly GCF_020520425.1). Lineage (NCBI taxonomy): Eukaryota > Viridiplantae > Streptophyta > Magnoliopsida > Caryophyllales > Amaranthaceae > Spinacia > Spinacia oleracea. The sequence goes on from NC_079487.1 coordinate 95,954,518, forward strand.
ATTGCCCAAACATTCATAGACTAATTTGCCAAAGAGTTATACCGAAACACGTGTTCCGCAAACCCGAATGATCGCCACAAAAATAAGCGACGCTCGGGATGGCCTGTAACGAATCCCACAAACGCTGCTACGCGTAAAGGACGTTATTAGGCAAGCACGCAAATCGAAGTCGCATAAACAGAAGACAGAAAACGAGAACCAGCCAGGGACGCATTTTCAACGCCCCTGGCTGGGCGCCAGAATTTCTCACGCCCCTCGCTGGGCGCTGAAGTTGCTGCTTGGCCTTCTGGTCAGGCGCAGCAGCCTCGGTGCCCGCGCGAAAGGAAAATACGTAGCGCAAAAAAAATGTTCATAAAAAGAATTGCTACGAAGGCGTAGGAAAAGCACTCGATTTCAAAAGCGACTCGTGAAAAAATTAATAACTCTTTGCGTCGTTGTTAGGCCTCCTACGACGGCAATGCTCGACACTAAAAGTCGACCATGCAAATAATTATGAATGTCACATGGGCAGAGATTTTCGAAAATATAAAGAGTTCAAAGTGCACACATAGCAGTCCAAACATACTAGTCCGACTTAAGGGTAGCCATAGAATGTCTAAAAAACCGACTCACGAAACAAACTAATGTGTTTCCTACTCCACAACAATAATGCAGGGCCCCTGAGTACTTGCCCGTGATAGCCATCAAGGAACGCGATGGGAGAAGCATATCCCGAACATCTATACCTAGAGGTCGCACAAACCCAAGAGATGCATGCTCTGGGACACGACCCTTTACGTTCTCAAAGGCCACTCGCTCCAAAGAATCATGCTATGCCAAAAACGCTCCCCAACTCACATGCTTTCGGGCTATCGTTTGGGTTGGAAAAGAAAAGAGCGAAGAAAGAAACAGAAATTATGGCATTAGCTCTCCAAGATGAAGTGTTCGATCCTACTAAATTGATCGCTCCATCACCGTCAAAAGATGACCAAATCCAACGAGGGTGGCGCAAGACTTTCAAATGGACTAATGCTCGTGGGATGAAGTTCAAGATATCTGCGGGAGAGGGTCCGATGTACGAAGAATTAGAGTCTGAATCCGAGTCTGACTCCGAGTCCGAACCTAGAAAAATTGTAACCCCTCCCAAAAATAGTTTAGACCCGGAAATCTCTACTCCGGGAGATCTTTTTGATGTAATGCTTCATGACTTTAATAAGATAAACAAAACTTTTGAGTATGTGCCGCTTAAAAATCCGAGTAATAATGCAGAATGTCTCGCCACTAATGAGCACGAAAAAGAGCCAGAAGAGGAATATACCGAACTAATAAAAGCTGTAAGTGAACAAGAACTCAAAACTCCTATAATTGAGGACACAGAATCGGTAAATATTGGAGCAGAAGAAAATCCTAAGATTATTAAAATTGGCCTCACCTTAACTCCCACTGAAAAGGCCGATCTAATCTCCACTTTGTGGGAATTCGAGGGTGTCTTTTCTTGGTCCTACAAAGACATGCCAGGAATAGATCGAGAAATCGCTGAGCATAAAATTCCGCTAGATCCCAAAATGACGCCAGTAAAACAAAAGCTACGGCGGCTCAAACCAGAGATAGCCTTGAAAATAAAAGAAGAAGTCACTAAACAATTAGACGCCGGCTTTATAAAAGTCTCCAACTACCCAGAATGGGTGGCCAATATTGTCCCCGTAGCTAAAAAAGATGGACGAGTGCGAATGTGCGTAGACTTTCGAGACCTCAACAAAGCCAGACCTAAAGATGACTTCCCTCTACCTCACATTGACATACTAGTAGACAACACCGCAGAGCACGCGCTCCTCTCCTTTATGGACGGGTACGCCGGATATAATCAAATACTCATGGCAGAAGAAGACATGGAAAAAACAACTTTCACTACCCCTTGGGGTACATATTGTTACACTATAATGCCTTTTGGTTTGAAAAACGCAGGGGCCACCTATCAAAGAACAGCCACCACGTTACTCCATGACATGATACACAAAGAAATCGAGGTCTATGTGGACGACATGATCGTCAAATCTAAAGACCGGCACGGTCACCTCCCGGCACTTAAAAAGTTCTTCACCCGAATCTTGAAATATAACATGAGACTAAATCCACAAAAATGTGTGTTCGGGGTAACCTCGGGAAAATTGCTAGGATATGTTGTTAGTACGCGAGGAATCGAGATTGACCCATCTAAGATCAAAGCCATTACCGAAATGCCCCCACCAAAAACTGAAAAATAGATAAGGGGCTTCCTAGGAAAGCTGCAATACATTAGTAGGTTCATTTCCAAGCTTACAATGACTTGTGAGCCAATATTCAAAAAATTAAGAAAAGAAGAAAAGGTCGAATGGGATGAACAATGCCAAACTGCCTTCGATAAAATCAAAGAATACCTAAGTAAACCACCCGTCCTCTCCCCGCCTTTGCCTGGAATCCCTTTACGCCTATACCTAACCGTCACGGATACTGCAGCGGGAGCTATGCTCTCACAGTGTGTACATGGATCCGAGCGAGCCATTTACTACTTGAGCAAGAAGTTCATACAGTACGAGACGAGATACACAGAACTTGAGAAAACCTGCCTCGCCCTCGTCTGGGCATCCAAAAAACTCAGACATTACCTATTGGCCCACACTGTTCATATAGTGTCACAACTAGACCCCTTAAAATACATGTTCGAAAAGCCCGCCCTAAATGGTCGCCTGTCCAGGTGGCTAGTCATGCTCTCAGAATTCGACTTAAAATTCATGCCAGAAAAAACAATCAAAGGAAGAGCGGTAGCCGAATTCCTGGCCGAGCATGCCACGAATGAGGAAACCACGGAAGCTTACCTCCTCCCCGACGAGGAACTTCTCATGATACTGAGACGACTATTGGACACTATACTTCGATGGCGCGTCCAACCAGAAAGGATGCGGCGTCGGAGTTCTCCTAGTAAGTCCCGAAGGGGCCCATATACCAATTTCCGTCAAACTTGACTTCGAGGCCACAAACAACGCCGCCGAATACGAGGCCTGCATAGTTGGGCTAGAGGCCGCAGTTAGCCTCGGGGTCAAACATCTACAAGTCTTCGGGGATTCTTCCCTAATAATCAACCATATATCCAAAAGATGGAAGGTCCGAAGCACTAGTCTCTCAAAATATCAAGCTCACTTAGACCAAATAGTCGAGCAATTTGAAAAAATCGAGTATACGTACTTGCCAAGAGACGACAACCAATTCGCGGATGCACTAGCGAAGCTAGCTTCAATGCTCAACATCCCGAATGAATGGGACGGAATGACCCTTCGGGTCGAGCGAAGGAAAGAGCCGGCTTATTGATGTGCCATAGACTCCGAACCTGAAAACACCGAAGAAGAACCATGGTACACGGACATCCTTCGTTACAAAACAAGTGGGGAATTCCCCCCAAACACTTCCCCGCGAGCACAAAAGGCCCTACGCCTCCTCGCTTCACAATATAGCATAATTCTGGGAGAACTGTACAAATACACGCCGAATAAAATCAAGTTACTTTGTGTCCACCAAAACCAAGCCCAAAGACTAATGGAAGAATACCATAACGGCGTGTGCGGACCCCATATGAACGGAAAAATGCTATCCCGAAAAATATCCCGCTCAGGGTACTATTGGACCACTATGGAAACCGATTGCCATCACTTTGTAAAAACTTGCCCAAAATGCCAAATCTTCAGTAACCTTAACCATTTTCCTCCCTCAGAACTATACACCTTCACTTCTCCATGGCCCTTTTCCACCTGGGGTATAGATATAATCGGCATGGTAACACCAACAGGCGTAGGGGGACACGAGTACGTTTTAGTCGCAATTGATTACTTCACTAAATGGGTAGAGGCAGTCTCCTATGCAAAATTAACGGCCAAACATGTTGCTCGATTCCTAGACAAGAACATATTCTGTCGATACGGGGTTCCACATGAAATCATAAGTGACCAAGGTTCCCACTTTAGGGCCGAAGTCCAAGACCTGCTCGAAAAATATCATGTCAAACACCATAAATCCTCTCCCTACAGGCCGCAAATGAATGGCGCGGTAGAGGCGGCCAACAAAAATATTAAAGTCATAATCGAAAAGATGGCCGAAAATTATAAGGATTGGCCCAACAAATTACACTTCGCGTTATGGGGCTATCGAACCTCAATCCGCACCTCCATTGGAGTAACACCCTACTCCTTGGTATACGGAATGGAAGCAGTTCAAACGATCGAGTTGGAAATTCCCTCCCTCCGGATCGTCCTAGAAAGCAAGCTACCCGAAGCTGATTGGGTTCAAGCTAGGTACGACGAGCTCGTCCTTTTAGACGAACGGAGGTTGAGAGCTTTACATCACGTGCAAGTGTATCAAAAGCGCATCGCAAGGCAATTCAACAAAAGAGTCAAACCTCGAAATATCAAAGAAGGCGATTTTGTATTAAAAGAAGTCCGCGCACCTACTACGGACCCTCGAGGAAAATTCCGGCCTAACTGGACAAGACCATATTTTGTAAAGACCATCCTACCTGGCGGAGCAGTCCAACTAGCTGACATAGATGGAGCGGAATTTGCTAACCTCACGAACTTAGACCAATTGAAAAAGTACTATATTTAAAGTCCAGTCCGGAGTTAAGGCATCTAATAAAACACGTTAAGACTCATAAGCAAGCATTCTGTACATTACTCTAAGCAAATGGCATAAAACTCGATAAAGTAGGAAAAGCGAAGGACAAAACTTCAACGCCCAGGTCTGGGCGCTGTTATTTTTCACGCCCAGGCCAGGGCGCCGATATTTCTTTCGCCCTTGAACGGGCGTCATTCTCTCTTGCCACCTATCCTCCCGATTCTGCAAGTGTTCGTACTCCTTTTTCGAACCATCAAAAGAACCACGAACACTTGGGAGGGGAAGCAGACGTGTAATGAACACCCTTTCAAAAAATTTCAAAAGCTAGAACTACGCGCGACCTGATTCTGACAAGATACGTAGGCAATCCTTATCAAGGATTCGGTCAAATAAAAATTAAAAAATAATAAAGTCATGCAACGCATCAAGAAGAAAAGATATTGCAAAGGGAACTATACCCTAACCCATGCACGGGCAAGACCAAATAGAATGAAAAACAAAGCCACAAGAATTTTCAGGAACAAGCCCAACAAAGGAGTATGGCACGAGTCGGCAAAAAACAAAAAAATAGTGAACATGCATATGTAATACCCCAAGTAGTCGGTTAGTCTAAAAATATGTGTGCACTCTTGTATGAACTCATTATTTTTACAAAAGTCTTTCTCTTTTCAAAATTCCTCGTTGGTTTAGAAAGCTAATATTACAATAATATGTTAAAACAAAGCCCACGGAAGGCTCAAAACATTCTTGCACCAAAAAACGCAAAAAATATATATACATGCGGAATACAAGAATGAGTATGTACAAAACAGGAGGTAAGCCTAAGACTCGTCATCGGCTCCATATCTCCAAGCCTCGCCGGTCCATCCACTCCACTCCCCGTGGTATGAGGGCCCCCAGCCAGAATCACCCCAAAAATGAGGCTGTGACTGCAACTCGGGGCTAGGCTCTCGGGCCACCGATACGGAACGTCGCCTACGCTCCGGCTCGGACCTCTCCCCGGAAGAACTCACCCCCGCGTCAGAACAGCGATGCCGTAGGGGCGAGTGCCGTGCCCTCAGCTCTCTCTCTCACGACCGTGTCCCCCGCCCGAGGGACCCGCGTTGTCGTCCCCGACACGTCCAACACCTGTCTACAAGAAAAGACAAAAAAAGAGAGTGAGTAACAGAAAGCCAAACAAAAGGTACAGATCAAAAGAAAAAAAGAGGGCACATTACCCGAGTAGAGTGGGGGCTCCTGCAAGAAAGTGCAGATCGGGCTCGAACCAACGCGGACTTCAACCGGTTGATCACCCCCACCATCGCGTTGGCCGTACGGGCCGGAACCTGAAACAGGAATGTTAGTAACAAAAAAGAGAGAAAAAAATATAAGAGGAGTGCAGAAATAAAAGGTGCATACCGCCTGTACTCCCTCAGGGAGCGGAGCATGGAAAACCCGGTCTTCCGGGAAAGTCTCCACAATCTCGGATCCACTCTCTCCGGTATACGAGATCCGAGCATCGGGAAGCACCCATCCCCCCCAACGAAGGGTCAGGACACTCCTGCACAAAACACAGTAGACATAAACACATGGGCACGAGCATGAAAACACTAAAATCAATACAAAAAGAGAGGGCAACTTACAGCGCCAGGCTCCGGGAGACGAAGAGAATCCTGGATAAACTGGTAATAGCTAGCTCCCTCTATCACCAACTCCGTCGCCGGCACGCCAGTCCTCGAGTGGACCCTCCACGACTCGCCTATCGAGCGAGTAGACAGCATGGTCGCTGGCGGAGGCCTAGGCACCGAAAAAGCCCCGACCGTCTGCATACGTACCCGCTCTCCCAGGTACCAGACAGGGTCCCGGCGGCCAACGAACAAGACCCGCATCTGGCTCAGGGCATAACTATCCCTGGCCGAAGCGTGAGTACCCCTAAAAGAGAGCCATGGGGTCCAAACCACCTGTTTTTGTACAAAGACGGTCAGATCTCGCACATAGAAAATAAAAAGAGTGACGAAATACAAGATAGAGGATAAGATTCTGCACATGCTCAGGGTTCCCGTCCCGAATGAGATCCCACACGGTATCGGGCGGTGGACGCACTGTCAGCTTCTTCTTCCAACCCCAACGACGACCGGCAGGGTACTCCAAAGGCCTCTGCCCCTTTCGGGGAGCCAGCCAAGGTAAGTGCTCAAAGGCCCACAGCTGCAAAAAAAGAAAAGACAATAAAACATCAAGAAAAGAGGCCCGGTAAAAGCGAGAAAACAAAAGAAAGTCTAGGCACATACCTCGATCAAACGCGGCACTCCCGCTAATGTAATCACAAAGTGACGTCTACTCGGGTCCGAGTCGCGCACCGACAAACTCATCTGGCCGACAAGCGTCGCATAGCCCAAATCACCCCAGCGATAGTCACCTAGTGTAGACACGTCCTCCACCATGCCTATCCACCTCGGGTCAAAGGTGTCAGTCGGACCCGATAGAAAAGTGGAAGTAATAAAATGGAGGTAGAACAGCCGAGCCTGTCTCGAAGGCGACTCCTCTACCCCATTCTCTAAGGCCCACATCAGGTCAGCGAAAGGTATCCCACGGGGATGGTACGAAGGTAATCTCCAACCCATCCACGAGCCCAGGAGCCTGGTACCCTCAGCAACAGTCGGCGATGGGCCATCCGACCTCAGACGAACGGGGTTCCCTGTAAAGGTCAAGCCCGTCAAAGTCGTGTAGTCCTCAGGAGTGATCGTCATCTCGCCCCAAGGAAAATGGAAGGTGTTGGTGGTATCCCACCACCACCTCATGAACGACCGCAAAAAGGACAGGGAGATGTTAAGCCACAGTATCTCCCAGAAGGTCTCAACCACCGGAAACAGTGAGCTCGCCCTCACCAAGGCCTGGGCGTCCGAGCTCAAGAAGCTAAAAACGGTCTCACTCGTCGCTGCGCCATAGCCGCGAACCGTAGTCTCTCTCCTCGCGTGAAGGCGGGAAGTCACGTGGTGCTCTAGGTCGTAGTGTAGATCACGACCGTCGTAGAGCTCAGGGCCCACCCATAGGGGACCCGCGCCAGTAGACTGACGCGTCATGCCACGCTCCTCGTGGCCACCAGGAGGAGGTGACGACTCGTCAGGCATGCTGATCAATAATACAATAAGGCATTATACCTTTAACAAAACTGGCACTCACACCAATCACTAAGGGAGTGCATTCCGCTCATAAAATGGAGTCATACAATTTTTGTTCCCTAAGACATGATACTAAGTTCATATCGAGCAAAAAATTCCTTAAGTGAAATTTTTTAATTAACTCCTACAAAATGAAAATTCTTCCATAATTTGTCATTCATGAATTATGAGGAACACAAGCAATATACCAAGAACACCTACATTGTAAGAAAATACTAGAGTTGTAGGTATACTTGGGGCCTAGCATGAAAATGCCCAAATTCAACAAAAATCAACATACTTGCAAAAATTAACATGCACAAACTAATTAACATGTTATGTGGAACATTTCCAACTATCTAATTGAAGGAAAGGGGCACAAAATCAAAAACCCCCAAATCAATTTCATGCATAAAAATACTTGACAAAAATATTGAAATTGACAAAAAAGCTCAAAATTACCGAAGATTACTTACATTGGGAAGATTAGGAAGTGATTTGGAGTAGAATTCGTAAAGAAAAGTGAAGAAACGAGCAAGAAATCAGTTGAAAGAGATGAGGAGCTTGAGCGGAAATGGTGGAAATGGGAAAGGAAGGAGACGGTCCGCGAATTTAAAGACCCGTCTCCCCTTCGCATTTTCAACGCCCAGCTCTGGGCGTTAGAAATTCTCGCGCCCAGAGCTGGGCGCTGAAAATGCCTCCCAGACAGCGAATATTCGCTGTCGGGCACGCGTACTCCCCTATTTTGTGTAAATTATCTGTTATCTTGATATTTCTTTCCCAAGAATGGTATTTTGCGATATCGTTAAAAATATACACAGTGTGGACCCACTCATAGGACACACCTGATCAGGAAATATTACGACCCACCAACAGGTTGTAATCACAAAAGCCCTTCTACATAGGCAAAATAAGAAATTCAAAATGGGCTCGCCCACCCTCAGCGGGCGGGGTCTGCGTCACTAGCCGCGCAGGTCCTCAGTTTTCGAAAAAATAAAGTCTTCAAATTTAAAATAGGCTCGCCATCTTCAGCCGGCGGGGTCTACGTCACAAACCACGTAGGTCCTTATTTTCAAAAAGCACAAACAAATTTCAAAATAGATTCGTCCACTTCTATCGGACGGGGTGTCCACCCTTAGCGGACAGGTTCGCCATCTTTAGCCGGCGGGGTCTACGTCACAAGCCGCGTAGGTCCTTATTTTCAAAAAAAAAGCAAACATACTTCAAAACAGATTCGTTCACTTCTATCGGACGGGGTGTCCACCCTTAGCGGACAGGCTCGCCATCTTTAGCCGGCGGGGTCTGCATCACTAACTGTGCAGGTCCTTAGTCGCTGCAGGGACAACTTTTTCTGGTTTTCCCTTTTCCAGAAATTAAAAGGATTGGTTTTTCATTTTTTCCAAAAAAAGAGCGATGTGCTGGATTTTCCTTCGTTTTACGTCCCATAAAAACAAGGGGGTTTTTCTCGTTTAGCTAGCCCTGAAAATGAGAATCTTTAAAAACATTTTTACCTCGTAATTGGGCTTGGCCAGGCCCAATTACACTTTATAGCTTTGATTTCGAAAATATCTGTAGCTACTCCCAATGACAAAGTGAGGGAGTTTCTACGCCCCTTTAGATCCTTCCAATGACAAAGTGAGGAAGTTTCTATACTATCAGTTGACAAATCCCAATGACACGTGAGGGATATGTCGACACTTCAAGTGATGACCCTTAAGTCAAATGTTATCACTCGGGGGCTCGTGAGACCCTCGCAAAACAGGTCACATACACCATGGCTTGTGTGACGCACTCCGTCTAATACTTTACCATCGTCTTATTCCAAGACTCAGTCAAAGTGGGGGCTAACTGTAGACACCTACTTTTGTCCCCATTCCCGAAAGGGAAGGTTCGATGATGAAAGCATAAATCTCCACTTGACAACGCATCTCCTATAAAATAAAAGAATCTCAATTCCCCTTTTCATTTCACCCGAAACCTGATATTTATAGAAAACTGCTATTTATGGAAATCTGCTAAAAATAGTAACTGCCATAAAAGGTAGCTTCTAAAAGTGGCAAATCATAAAGGATAGAAACCTGTCAGAATTAGGTGTTGCATTCCAACATAAATCCTAAATGAGATAACTGCGAGAATCCTATTCCTAATATGATTCGGAAATAAGAGTTACGTATTAATTAAAATCCTAACGAGCCTAGAGTTCGTAACGGGCCCAGACGCATTCCGTCATGAAATTGATACGCACTAAAAGACTCTATTAAGTCTCAAACACTACGGATTTCAGGAATCCGAATCTGACTAAGAAAACAGCCCAGACCCCATTTTCAACGCCTGGCTCTGGGCGCCGAAATCTTCGGCGCCCAGGCCTGAGCGCTGAAAATACTTGGGTACGTGTTTTTTCCTAATTCTTTGTGGATTAGAACTCTGCAATTCTATCTTTCCACGAACTCTTCCCTATAAATACAGTCCCAAATTCGACGTGAAAAGAACACACACACAACACACAATTATATTCTGAGTACTGACTCCAACCCTTAGCCTAAGCCTCACGCTGCAAAACTGTTCACGCGTTCTGTCGCAATCGATCCATAAATCGAACAGAACGTATCCTGTCCCATAATTGAGATTCGTTAAATAAAAAGGAGAAATAGCAAAGTCAAAGTGGTTAGTTTTCTGAGAACCGTGACGCACCTCTCAAGGGTGTGTCGTAATGTGTCCCTTCTCGATGATTTAATTGCTTTCCTCGCCCTTTTTATGAACTGTTAAACTAACTAAATCTGATTGTTCTATCACGTCTAACAAATATAATATTTTTGGGAAATTGGATTATCATGCTAGGTCCCTTAATTCTATTTAAATCAGATAAACACGATCGATCTAGTATTATATGTTGCATATGGCTAAAATCAATTCAGATTAGTTTAATAGTTAACGCATGTCCCTTCAATTATTTATGCTGAGCTAGTAAGGATATCCTGCCTCTGGAGTTATCGACGAGCGAAGTACTCCTCTCGGTAGTTACAGTCCCCCGAACCCTCAATCTCTACCTTGCGGGTGTATGTTGAGAGATCCCCACACCAGGGATCACAAGGGAACCTACGGTCGTCGTGGTCAAACATAATTGCACTCCCTTTATGTCACGATAACCGGGTTTTGTCAGATTTTCTCATTGTCGTTAAAAACTGAATGGCGACTCCTATATTACTAGTCAATTGGGTGTAAACTCACAGGAAATCCAATTACACTTGATTGAATAAAAAGAATCGTCACACCCACGAGGGACGAGGTCACGCATTAGCCTCGTGCTTTTTCGACCCCCTCACAGTGACATTGTTTCGTTGCCGGTGGCATGATGTGCATGACACTGAGAATGGGATGAAGATCGATAAATATGGTACAGTGAGCATCAATTGTCGTCGCCTATTGAAAACAGAGAACCCTTTGTGTTAGCTAGTCAAGCATCACAAGCCTTTTATGTTGTTGACAATGCTAATAAGGGTTGGCATGTAGCTGAGAAAACACAACCTAGGGACTTCACTCAAACAATACCAAAGTGCAATGATGATACCAATGAGACAGACAACGAAAATGAGGCGTTTCAGTTATATGAGTCCGAACGATTTCTGCCAGAGTGGCTTCCACATGTTTCCTTTGAGAAAGGTGGTAAGATCTGTAATGCAATTGGAGAAGGTGAGCCCAAAACTGTTGATAAAAGTGAGATAAAAAGGAGCGAAAACAAAAAACAAGTGGAAGTTCCAAGAGAAGTAGAACCTAAAACGATCAAGTGTCATTTGTAAATAAGTAATATAAGTATACACCTTTTGTTTGTATTAAATTCTTTCAATATACATATTATTAACTTTTCTTTTGGTAATATTGCAGAATAATATGTCCCCTTTTGCAAAAATAAAGGAAATACTTGGTAGGAGTCGCATGAATTGTAGAGCTAAAGAAACTAATCAACAAGCCCAGGATATTCTGTTTGAAGACGACTTGGGCAGTCTCTTACAAGGTCAGATTATGTGATTTATTTCTTGTTATATCAGATTTTGTGATTTATTCTTGTTTTATTTGGATAAGCCAGTTTCTAATTAATTTCTGTGGTTATCAAATAGGTCAGGTAGAAAATACTAACACTATTGGAGCTAGCTCTTCTTCAAGTGCTCCGGTAAAGACGAAGAATCTCAATCTAGTACCTCGAGGAAGAAACAAGTGCAAGAAGGTTGCACATCTTTCAACAGGGAAGAAACTTCGGGTAGCGTTTTATGAAGGTCGAGTAGTGGGTGATGATGGAAATGAATTCACAAGGTATATTGGAAAAATTGTTCGTAACCCCAATTTGTGTCCCGTGAGAGTTCACAAATGGGAAGATTTGGACTCAGATAATGTAGAACATATGTGGGCTGTTTTACAGGTATGGACATTTGCTGCTGTTTTTTTTTTTTTTACTGAAACACTGGATATTTGCTACCATCATCCTTCCGTATGTTCTGCCTGAATTCATTGATCATGTACATGTGCACATTAATTCTTTTTTCTTGATTATAAGCATCACTGGATAATACAGAGTGAAGTGAACATTAATTCTTTTTTCTTGATTATAAGCATCACTGGATAAACTATGTATTACTTTCGGCCAAAAAGAGGGAAATGAAGCAGTCATTCTGTCAAGAGTAATGATAGATACCGCGCTAATACTATTAGGTCTAGTGCTCTAGTAGTTAAAGCCCTGAAGTGCCTCATCAAAACACAACTAAAACATTTTATCTGAGGTTTGCTCTCAAATCTAAGGTGTTTAGTTCCGTAGGTGGGTTTTGAAACTGTGAAACCCTATTGGATATTACAACTAACTTGGTTTTTAATTCTTAAAGGAAATGATCAAGAAGACAATTCAAGAAAATCCAGAGATGGAGGTATTTGATGTCATAGAAGAATGTTTTGGGAGGCGAAATAAAGGATATGTGGCTGGGTATGGTGGTTCTGTCAAGCCTAAGGATCTAAGAGGACCTCTACCAAACCGATTTGACCTTGAAATGAAGTTAAAACAAGCTGGAAAAGTTAATGAAGTGTTACTGGGAAGAATAGAACATGTGGAAGCAGAAAATAGAACCTTTGCTACTCGTTTAAATGAAGTTGAGGCAAAATTTCAGGTAAAACTTCAGGGCATTCTAGATGCTTTTAGTGATTAGTAAGGTACGTAAATACTATAAATCTCCCTCTTTAAATCAAGTCACTTTTTTTTATGATGGATAAAACACATGATGTACAGGTATTGGGAAAACTTCAGGCCATTCTAGATGCGTTTCAGGCCATAAGTTTAAATGATTATTACAAAGTATTTGCTTTATTCAAGGGAGATTTGGTGCAATATTGGCGTTTTACTTTGTTTGAGATCTAAATTTGTTTACTTGAGATGATAAGATGTTGTCGCAGCACTAAAAAGTGTGTGTGTGTGTAGCAGATTGGTAGATAAAATTGACAAAATTAGGCCTAGTTACTTATCAAACTATTGTAGTATGATCCGAATACATTGAGTTCAAATATGTGGTCGATCGAATATGAGCAGCAGGGATCTAGCAATTAGTTCATGGGAATGAAAAGTTATTAATATTTACTTAGTTGTTCTGAATTCAATTGGTGAAGAACAATTGCATTTTTTCTTACAATATAATGTTGCAGACAAGAATAAGAAGAGTTGGTGCTGCGGTTGTTACTTGATGTTTGACAAAATCAGTATCCTCTTAATCTTACAATTGATCAAGTAGTGATGAATTGATGATATCATAAGTGATAAATCTGGAAAATGACTGGCTAGGTGGTTCAGCTGACCTGCTTAGTATCAATGGAGTTGACACCTCTCTGAGTTACATTTGTAGACGTGAGTACACCTTAGAGTGTAATTGGAAGGTCCGAGCTTGCAGTTACATACCATAAAACTCTCTACATTTTTTTTAATCAAATTTTGTCTTGGTTTGAAACACATAACTTGTTTCGCTTTCTGCTGAATGCAAAGGATAGATCTTTTACAGATCAACTACATTTTGCATTAATTGACTTGGTCGACTAATGTTGGGTTCTGTTTGTCTACATCAGGTATTTTGTGACAATTATTTGGATGGTGGATATCATTTCTACTGGCTTCCTTGCTGACTGCTCTCAAGTTAAGTTGGTGTTGCTGATATGCTTCCTTGCTGACTGCTCTGCTAATTAAATTGCCTCATTTCTACTGACCGACTCTTCTCTGTTGTAGACAAGTCAGTTTGAATTTTTATATAATTAGTCATCAGATAAATTGGAACTTTTATATAATTAGGCATCAGACAATTGGTTGTGGTGGTTTTAATCATGGGCCACTGCTGTTGATTTGGATTTTTTGTATTGAACTGGGGTTGTGTTGTTTTCATTGATTTGTATGCAATGATGATGGTATTACTATAATGTATAAATCATTTATATTTCTTTGGGATATGTAGCAGGTGAATGCAAACAAGCAGATTCAAGAATCAATATCATTGTCTTTTGCGACGGGGTTAGTCTGTCATAGCTGCTAGTTGGCTTTTGCGATGGGAGGTTAGCCCGTCGTGTTTTGCCTTTTGCGACGGGATTTTCTCCTGTCATAATAGGTTTTTTCCGACATGAATTTTTCCCGTCACAATAAGCTTTTGCGACGGGGTCATGACGGGATAGTCAATTACGACGGCCCCCTTTCATGACGGGCTTGTGACGGGTAATCCCGTCATAATAGGTCTTTTATGACAGGTCAACGACGGGATTTCCCGTCATAAATCGATCATTTTCTTGTAGTGTTGTACTATCATTTTTTGTGCCATCTTTTAATTTTAATTGATCCAATTTTTTCAACTCATTAAATATCTTTGCAATTTTTTAAGGATGTTAAGTTAGCAATCTTTGTATTTTTCCATTATTGGGGTCATTTTGATAAATAAAATAATCTTATTGGTTGTTGTATTGATTAATGGATTGAACTTTTACTTGGGTTTATTTTTTTAATAAAAAAGAAAAATAATCTTTATTATACGTTAATAAACGTGCAAAGTCCAAACGTAACAAACAAAAAGAAACGGAGGAAGTAGTACTATTATACAGTTATGCAAACTTTTTTTTTTGATTCAACAAACACTCTCCCTACACACCTGTTAATTGATTAGATAAAAAACATTAACATATGATATTTTATTAAAGATACATTATTCTCCGCAAATTTTTAATTGACATTTATATTTTTAGTATAAAGTTTTCTACTCCCTCCGTCTCTTTTTGTTTTTTTACGTTTGGTATTTTTCACGCGTTTTAACGATTAATTAATTTGCATCGATATTCCTCAATTTTTTTTATTTAAACAAGATAATTACGTTTATTTATAATGTTTTCACTTTTATCAAAATTCTGATATTGGGAAATGAGAAAATTTTAATGTACCAAAGAAAAAAGTGTGCGAGATTAAATGACACAATAACTTTAATTGGTTAAAATAACAATTGAACACAAATTTTGATAGAATACTAAGTTATAAAAGGAAATGTAAAGAACATTTTGAAATACCAAAAAAGGAAAACGTAAAGAACAAAAAGAGACGGAGGGAGTATATTTTTACGCGATAAATAATACTCCCTCCGTCCCAGATTAGTTGTTACACTTTCTTTTTTCATCCGTCCCAGATTAGTTGTTACACTTCTAAATTAGGAATGACCCCACAATTATTATATTGCCTCTATCTTCCCACTAAAACTTTTTTGGTCCCCACACCCTCTCTCATTCAATTAAAAAAATATCTCACTAACTCCTATCGCATCTACTTTTTCAATAAAATAATAATTGATAACCAAACAACCACTTATCACTTAAAACTTTGTGTAAAGGTAAGTGTAATAACTAATCTGAGACGGGGGGAGTATTATTAAAAGTAATTCATATATAAGACACTTACAATAATTATCAAGATCGGTGAAAAACATATCTAGATTAAAGTTGAACATGATGACTCATAAACAATTCAAAGTACTACGTACTTTTTTTAGGGAACACAAATTTCATAAAAAGTTATAACGGAAATACTAGCTTTATTCTTATAAGAAGCGACTCGATCTTGTTGTGTGACTAAGTAATTAATTCCTTGGGATTGGGATAGTTCGAAGGGGATTAACCTTCTGCAATGTAATTCCGAACTTTTCATCCATATCTAAATTTTCAGGATTCATTCCATCTTTAAGTTTCCAGTTGTAGTTGTTAACAAGTGTAGCCAACATCAAGTTCAACATTCTATACGCCAATGTTAGTCCAGTTGTAGTTGAATCAGAACGGTTCCACAAGAACTAAAGCAATGAGGTATGGGCTAAGATTCAACCAAATTAACCACTACATCATCATTTAGTAAATCAACAAAGCCAAAACAACCTCAAATAGACAGTCGTGACATTCAAATTCAACATTTTAGTAATTGAGACCAGACAAGCATTAACAATGAAATATTGAAGTTAGTAATGAATTCAATGTAACTGGTTTTTCTTCTTGTAATGTAATGTAGTATTCAACCCCATTTCAAATCAATTAGAAGGGAAAATTCACAACCTACATGTGATATAATTATAATAATCACCTCATCAGAACAACAAAGAAACTTAGACCAAAGAGATTACTGCGTTCATTAACCACATAGTCCAAATATCACCATTATCTGAGCCTGAAACCGTACAAATTACTTACATTTATAACAAGAGCACACCCTTTGAAGTTTGAATACAAGTTTTCAAGTGATTACCAAATTTACAAAAAAACATAATACATTTTTTAAACTGGTAATTAAGCACTAGAAAGAAACTCATATCACAAATTTGACAAATGAAATCTCAAATCCCAATCCAATATGGAAATCCCTAGAAAAATGTGAGTGCCGTCAAATCATCATTCTCCGTATACATTTAATAAGTAACTTGTTCCGACAAGGGCACCAACCGAGAAAGTCTTGGACTATACCTACTAGAGGCTTTAAAAACTATACCAAGAATATAATAATAATAAACTTTAAAGTGGGGCAAAAACAACAGAAAAAAAAAGGAAACCATGATATTACCTGGCGCCAACTCAAAGTTAGTGAGAGAAGTAAAATTTCGTCCAAAGCGCCAAAATTCCAGTCCAATTGTTTGGCGGCAAAAACAAGGTGAATTGTAATCCACATATTCTTCTTCTTCATCAATCTGATACAATCAACCATTTCTGGAACTCAAATTTCTCAAATTCCCTTAGATTCGTGATGAGGGTTTGTCACAAAAAAATCCCAAAACAATCGTTGGAGGAACTCTTGATTTAGTCTCCTTGAATTCAATAAATCTATCGATAACCGTTCTGTGAGTGAACTCTGTGTTATCAATGGCGAAAGACGCTGTGGGCGGCGGAAGGAGAAGATTACAGCTAGATAATCAGGTATGGATGAACAAATTAATTATATTTATGTTTCCATACACAACAGATATTACATCAGTTCTTTCTTGTTAATTATTGTTATTACTAATCAATAATAGGGTTTAGGGTTTGGGGTAACTGTAAATGTGTATTATTAGGGATAATTAGTACATACATAGTTGAAACATTAATTAAAATCATTTCGTTGGTGTACGAGTAAATGAATTGATAACTAATATATAATAATGATGACATTTATGTTAGGTTATGATACATATGACACTACATAGATCATGCGGAAACAACCATTAACCCAGGACAACATATTATTTACACATAATCATATAGCATAATTTAGATGCATACTCTTTGTTGCGTGCCCTCCCTAGCTGCGCCCGAACCGAACAAGAACAAGTCTTTTAGGACTCCAAGTGTCGTCCCTCCGTAGATAGTCCACAGCACGTCCGGATCCGCCTTAAGATTGACCAACTAGAATCGCCCTTAAGGTACTAGAAAATTTCGGCACTTTTTGAGCAAGATGTGTTTTAATTTTTTTCTCAAAAAAACTCACTTTTGAATACTTTGAAACTTATGTATAAATTATGACCCCTAGGCCTTTATTTATAGAGTTATGGAAAAGGAATCGTAATCCTAGTAGGATACGAATTAATTGAAATTAGAGTCCTACATGAATTCTATTTAATTAATTTATCCAATTAGGAATAGAAATTTAATCATACACTGACTCTTGCAGATTCAGGAATCACGCATGAGCACAAACTCACACACACACGGCAGCCACAAGGGCTGCCCATGCGCGTGCGAGCAGCAGCCCACGCAGCACGGCCCACGCATCCGTGGCCCTTGGCGCGCGCTGGGCCTGCCTTGCGGTAGGCCTGGGCGCTGCCTTGGCTGGGCTTGTGGCGCGCATGCTTGCTGGGCGATGGCCCCGGCTTCGTGCTGGGCCTTCGTCCGGCAAGCCTCGTCCGATGCTAATTCGTACGATACGCTTCCGATTAAATTTCCATTTCCGGAATCTATTTCCGATACGAACAATATTTAATATTTCCGATTCCGGAATTAATTTCCGTTTCGAACAAATATTTAATATTTCCGTTTCCGGAATTATTTTCCGATTCCGGCAATATTTCCGATTCTGACAATATTTCCGTTTCCGGCAATATTTCCGATTCTGGTAATATTTCCATTTCCAATAATATTTTCCGATACGTACCATGTTTCCGTTTCCGGCAACATCTACGACTTGGATAATATTCATATTTCCGATACGATCCATATTTCCGTTTCCGGCAATATCATCGTTTCCGGAGTATTCATTTCTTGCCTGTGACGATCTTAGCTCCCACTGAAACCAAGATCCGTCGGTTCCGAATATTCATAGATGGAGTATTTAATGCCATTAAATACTTGATCCGTTTACGTACTATTTGTGTGACCCTACGGGTTCAGTCAAGAGTAAGCTGTGGATTAATATCATTAATTCCACTTGAACTGAAGCGGCCTCTAGCTAGGCATTCAGCTCACTTGATCTCACTGAATTATTAACTTGTTAATTAATACTGAACCGCATTTATTAGACTTAACATAGAATGCATACTTGGACCAAGGGCATTATTTCCTTCAGTCTCCCACTTGTCCTTAGGGACAAGTGTGCATTTCCTAATTCCTTTGTCGCTCGATGCTTGCTCTTGAACATAAGGTAAGAGTTGTCATCCTTATTATGTCCAGAGGTGTTCCTCGGTTTCAGAGTTCAACTGATCAAATAAACAGATAATCATAGCCTATGATTCATCCGAGCACGGCCATGCATTTCACAGTTTCTAGCTCTCCGAGTGGCCTTGTACAACTTTTAAGCATCTCATCCCGATTTATGGGAGGACAATCCCAATCTTGCGATCTTGAGATTAGACTTCGTTTGATAGGTGATTACCTGAGCGTTGCCTTTATAGCCTCCTTTTACGGTGCGACGGTTGGTCAACGTCAAAGCAACCAGTTCTCAAACAAGTAATCTCAAATCACTCAGGTATTGAGGATTTAGTGTCTAATAATTTAATGAAATTTACTTATGACAGACTTTCATCTCTTACAGTAAAGTTTCATAGGTCTTGTCCGATACTAGTCTTCCCAAAGTAAGTATCTATGCAAATGATTATGACATTGCCATGTCCACATAGTTCAAGAAACAGAACTACTAGTCATCTTGCATTCTAATCGTCTAACGTTTTCTATGCGTCCAATTTTATAGAAAACTCCGATTAGGGACCATTTTCAACTTTTGACATTCAAGTTCACTTGATAGACATTTCTTAGTCACAGGACTGGTCCTGACAGTCTATCTTGAATATATCGTCAAGTTGAAGGGACTCATCATTTAATAAACCATAAATTAAATGGAAAAATGAATTTCTTTCATTTATTGTGAATGATTAACCAATAATGTTTTACAAAGATTTAAACTCTAAAACTTTAAAACATTAAACAGAGACATCAAAGCCATTCTCCAATATGCTTGATTCCCATAGCTGCAGTGTGCGAGTTGTGCTTCGCTTGCGGCAGAGGTTTAGTTAATGGATCTGATATGTTGTCATCAGTTCCAATTTTGCTTATCTCGACTTCTTTTCTTTCAACGAACTCTCGTAGAAGGTGAAATCTACGAAGTACATGCTTGACTCTCTGGTGGTGTCTAGGCTCTTTTGCCTGTGCAATAGCTCCGTTATTATCACAATACAGGGCTATTGGTCCTTTAATGGAGGGGACTACACCAAGTTCTCCTATGAACTTCCTTAGCCATATAGCTTCCTTTGCTGCTTCATGTGCAGCAATGTACTCCGCTTCAGTTGTAGAATCCGCAATGGTGCTTTGCTTAGCACTTTTCCAGCTTACTGCTCCTCCGTTGAGGCAGAAGACAAACCCAGACTGTGATCTGAAATCATCTTTGTCGGTTTGGAAACTTGCGTCCGTATAGCCTTTAACAATTAATTCATCATCTCCACCATAGACCAGGAAGTCATCTTTGTGCCTTTTCAGGTACTTCAGAATGTTCTTGGCAGCAGTCCAATGCGCCTCTCCTGGGTCTGACTGGTATCTGCTCGTAGCACTGAGTGCGTACGCAACATCCGGGCGTGTACATATCATAGCATACATTATTGAACCAATCAATGATGCATATGGAATCCCATTCATTCGTCTACGCTCATCAAGTGTTTTTGGGCACTGAGTCTTGCTTAGAGTCATTCCATGAGACATGGGTAGGTAGCCTCGCTTGGAGTCCGCCATCTTGAACCTATCAAGCACCTTATTGATATAAGTGCTTTGACTAAGTCCAATCATCTTTTTAGATCTATCTCTGTAAATCTTGATGCCCAATATGTACTGTGCTTCTCCTAGATCCTTCATCGAAAAACATTTCCCAAGCCAAATCTTGACAGAGTTCAACATAGGAATGTCATTTCCGATAAGCAATATGTCGTCGACATATAATACTAGGAAAGCAATTTTTGCTCCCACTGACCTTCTTGTATACACAAGATTCGTCCGCGTTCTTGATGAAACCAAAGTCACTGACTGCTTCATCAAAACGTATATTCCAGCTCCTGGATGCCTGCTTCAATCCGTAGATTGACTTCTTTAGCTTGCATACCTTTTTAGCATTCTTTGGATCCTCAAAACCTTCAGGCTGTGTCATAAACACAGTTTCTGTTAAAACGCCGTTTAAGAAAGCAGTTTTGACATCCATCTGCCATATTTCGTAATCGTAATATGCAGCGATTGCTAACATTATTCGAATAGACTTTAGCATTGCAACTGGTGAAAAGGTTTCATCGTAATCCACACCGTGGACTTGCCTGTAACCTTTTGCAACCAATCTAGCTTTGAAAACTTCAAGTTTCCCATCCTTGTCCTTTTTCAGTTTGAAAACCCATTTGCTTCCAATGGCTTGGTAGCCATCTGGCAAATCGACCAAATCCCATACTTGGTTTTCAGACATGGAGTCTAATTCAGATTGCATGGCTTCTTGCCATTGCTTGGAGCTAGGGCTCGTCATAGCTTGCTTGTAAGTCGCAGGTTCATCACTTTCAAGTAATAGAACGTCATAGCTCTCGTTCGTCAAAATACCTAAGTACCTTTCCGGTTGAGATCTATATCTTTGCGATCTACGCGGGGTAACATTTCTAGATTGACCATGATTCTCACCAGATTCTTCTAAAGATCTCTGAGTTTCATCCTGAATGTCATCTTGAGCATTCTCTAGAGTTTGTTGTTCGACTCGAATTTCTTCGAGGTCTACTTTTCTCCCACTTGTCATTTTGGAAATATGATCCTTCTCCAAAAAGACACCATCTCGAGCAACAAACACTTTGTTCTCAGATGTATTGTAGAAGTAATACCCCTTTGTTTCCTTTGGATAGCCCACAAGGATACATTTGTCAGATTTTGGATGAAGTTTGTCTGAAATTAATCGTTTGACGTATACTTCACATCCCCAAATCTTAAGAAAAGACACATTTGGAGGCTTTCCAAACCATAATTCGTATGGAGTCTTTTCGACAGCTTTAGACGGAGCTCTATTTATAGTGAGTGCAGCTGTATTTAGTGCATGTCCCCAAAATTCTAATGGAAGTTCGGCCTGACCCATCATTGACCTGACCATGTCTAGCAAGGTTCTGTTCCTCCGTTCTGACACACCGTTCCATTGTGGTGTTCCAGGAGGAGTCAATTCTGATAGAATTCCACATTCTTTCAGATGGTCATCAAATTCATAGCTCAGATATTCACCGCCTCTATCAGACCGCAGTGCCTTGATCTTCTTGCCTAATTGATTCTCTACTTCACTCTGAAATTCCTTGAATTTGTCAAAGGATTCAGACTTATGCTTCATTAGGTAGACATAACCATACCTACTGAAGTCATCAGTGAAAGTGATAAAGTAGCTGAAACCACCTCTAGCATTTGTACTCATTGGTCCACATACATCTGTATGGATTAAACCCAATAGTTCATTTGCTCTTTCTCCAACTTTAGAGAAAGGTTGCTTTGTCATTTTGCCAAGTAAACATGATTCGCATTTACCATAATCCTCTAAGTCAAATGGTTCTAGAATTCCTTCCCTTTGAAGTCTTTCTAAGCGTTTCAAGTTTATATGGCCTAATCGACAATGCCACAGATAGGTGAGATCTGAATCATCCTTTTTGGCCTTTTTGGTATTTATGTTATATACTTGTTTGTCGTGATCTAATAAATAAAGTCCATTGACTAATCTAGCAGATCCATAAAACATCTCTTTAAAATAAAACGAACAACTATTGTCTTTTATTATAAAGGAAAATCCCTTAGCATCTAAGCAAGAAACTGAAATGATGTTTTTAGTAAGACTTGGAACATGGAAACATTCTTCCAGTTCCAAAACTAGCCCGGAGGGCAACGACAAATAGTAAGTTCCTACGGCTAATGCAGCAATCCGTGCTCCATTTCCCACTCGTAGGTCGACTTCACCCTTGCTTAACTTTCTACTTCTTCTTAGTCCCTGTGGATTGGAACATAAGTGTGAGCCACAACCTGTATCTAATACCCAAGAAGTTGAATTAGCAAGTATACAGTCTATAACGAAAATACCTGAAGATGGAACGACTGTTCCGTTCTTCTGATCTTCCTTTAGCTTTGGACATTCTCTTTTGTAATGGCCTATTCCATCACAATAAAGACAGCTTGATGTGGACTTGTCCTGCTTTGATTTAGCATTGCCCTTGGACTTTCCACCTTTCTTGAATGGTCTCTTTCTAGCCTTGAGTAAATCTTTGGCTTCACAGTCCAGTACTATTTCAGCCTTTCTGACAAGGTGAATAAATTCTGCAACTGTTTCTTCTCTTGGTTCACTTAGGTATTGTTGCTTGAAGCGACCAAACCCACTGTGTAGTGAATTGAGCAAGACAGAGACTGCCATCCTTTCGCTTATTGGTGTTCCTAGTAGACTTAGGCGATCAAAATATGAACACATAAGATCCACATGGAACCTCAGTGGGACGCCTACCCTCTGTTTAGTGCGAAGGAGCTGAACATGTGTTTCTTGGACCTCCATCCTATAACACCTGTTGGGAGAACTAACCTTTAGACCAGACATTGATTCAATCAACTCATGGACGTTCAGGTCCCTGTCCTCCGTACTTCCACGACAGATATCCCTCAGATTCTTGATGAGCGTAAAAGGTTCATAGGCTACAAACCTTCTAGCCCAATCATCAGGGATATTGTTCAGCATGAGACTCATAACCTTTTTGAGATCCGCATCCCAGGCGTAAAACCTCTCAGGGGTCATGTCTCTGGCATAGTAGCTTGGCATGGGATGTGACAGTACATACTCAAGTCCATTGAGTTTGACTATTTCAACTAGCTTAGCTTCCCATTCAAGAAAATTTGTCAGGTTCAGCTTAACCATAAGCTCAGAACCCATGATGATGTTTTGATTGTTGTTTGCCATATTAAAAACTACAATTGAAAAGAATAAACAAATAAATAACCATTCACAGTTTCTCTTAATAAACTTAAATTCTAGCATACATGCATAATTCAATGTTTATTAAGCATTTTATTCAAGTTATGTGTTCCGGCAGGTGTGAATAAAATGATTCCAAGATCCTAAAATCATTGAAGAACTAAGCACAGTTTGTCGACTTAATCCTAGAACATCTTAGGTAAGCAAAAGCCTTTTGCTAATAGTCTAGAAACTATTCTTGGTTGATAGGTACGTCTAAGAACTTATTAGGTAAACCTATCGAATTTGCCACGACATAAAAGGACTCCTTACTTATATCGTTGAGTTTCACCAAAACTAACATGTACTCACAATTATTTGTGTACCTTGCCCCTTTAGGACCAATAAGTAACACCTCGCTGAGCGAAAACTATTACTAGATTGATGTAAAGGATATCCAAGCAAGTGTTTATTTTGGCATGGCACCTTTTAACTCAATTTTTAAGTTTGGAACTTAAGGCTCTTACTATGTTGGTTAGATTTTAAGTGAACTAAAATCCTTAATCATGCAACATAATCAAGCTTATGATCTCATGCATTTTAAGACATATTTAAAACAATAAATAACTTAAAACATGCATAAGATATTTGTGATCTAGTATGGCCCGACTTCATCTTGAAGCTTTGACTTCAAAGTCCGTCTTGAAAATCTCCGTGGGAGGCACCATTTTCTTCAAATAGGATAAGCTATAACTAATTACAACTATTTGATGGTACGCAGACCATACTTGAATTGAAAAATAACTTTGGTGCTTTAGACCAATTACATTCAAATTAATGGTACGCAGACCATATTTTCTATCCTATTTGGGCCATACTAGTCACTTCATAACCTGCAAAACAGTACATATACAATATATACCATTCACCCATTCATTATCATGAATGGCCCACATAGCTGGTTAGTAAAACACATTATGCATCACGTAAACATTTGCAGCAATTAATCAAGGGCACCAATAATCTACCAATTATTCAGTCCTTATTAATTCTAATCGAGTTGTTTTAACCTTAAGGATTTGTAGACCTAATCAAGAGTTTATGACTAAAAAGCGCTCCCACTCAAACCAATAAATTCATATGCTTTACTAATTTTAAACATAAAATTGTATTTCTAGTCTAACCGGAAACATACAAATTTAATTAAAATTTAAAGCTCATATAAATTTATAATTGAATCCAAAAATTTAATTTAATTTCAGTCGCATTTAAATTAATTCATCATTTTAATTTTAGTAAAATAATTAGAATAAATACCATTTATTATAATTATAATATTCAAAATTAAAATCCAAGAAATTAATTCAAATTATTAATTTTAAAATTAATTAAAATTACGTGAACTGAAATTTTCAAATTAAACATTCAAAACGATCTAATCGTAACGCAAACACCCTACGCGTTGCACGCCCATGGGCCGTACGCACACAGCCATTGCTGGCCATGTGCGCGCAGCCCATGCGCTCGTTGCATAGCTGCTGCTGTCCTATCGCAAGCCTCCGCACAGCGCCCCATCGCACGCGAGCTATCGCTCGCAGTGCGCGCGCGCGAGATCGCTCGCTGGGCGCGCGACATCGCTCGCTGGGCGCGCTGGCTCGCTCGCTGTGCGCGCGAGCCATCGCTCGCTGGGGCGCGACATCGCTCGCTGGGCGGGCGACATCGCGCGCTGTGCGCGCGAGTAGTGCTGGGCGCAGCGCTCGTGGCACGCGAGCTTGCGCTCGCTGCGCGCGAGGCTGCGCGCACTTGTGCGAGGCAGCGCGCGTTGTGGCGCAGCTCGCTTGCTGCCCACACGCGACTGCCTTGGCTCGCCCTTCGCCCATGCCCATTCGTTCATTGCTCGTGGCACACGACACAAGGCAGGGCTGCTGCCTTGTGCTCGTGCACTACGCCCTTGCTCATTGCATTCGTGCCGCACGGGCGACGAGCTCCCTTGCTCGTCGTCGCATGCCCGCATTATACAACACCCCTTAAGGGTAACACGAAGCGTCCATTGCTTCGTGCGTGCAAGTTATTTGAACGAATCGCATAAAAATTTAAAATTTATATTTAAAATTAATGACAAATTAATAAATATTATTAATTTCATAATTTTAGGGCGAAAAATCGAAAATTTATTATCCAATTGATTTCCGATTGATATGGATTCAACTCTAGGTCATAAAAATTTAAAATTTATCGTAAATTTACAATTTTTATGGTGGTTTTTAATCATAGGTTTCTAATTAAATTACAATTAATTATGAAAATCAAATTAATTCTAAATTATTCTAATTTTCAACAAATTAATCATAATTACAAATTAGATTGCATAATTAACAAGACTAGGCATTCAAACTTGTTAAACATATGCAGTAGGTCAATCAAAAATTCAAGATTTATCAACAAGAATCGCAAATATTTAATTTAACATCTTAAATTTACGAAATTTTGCATTCGAAAAACTAAAACCTTCGAAAAGTCATAGTTAGGCTTCGAATTTGAGAATTCTGGGTTCGGCAGAAAAATATTATTTTTGTCAAAATTTTAGAATGCCTTTTACATGCGGAATTGACACAAAAATCACTCAATTCGGATGAGTAATGAAGAAACTGCCGAAAAACTGCGTACATATAATTAAATAAACGCAATTTGCAATTAATTAACAATTACGAAAATTAATCACCCCTTTTAATTCTTGCAAATTTGTAATATTTAACCATGTTCATGCAATTTAGATTATGAAAATAATAAGGGGCTCGTGATACCACTGTTAGGTTATGATACATATGACACTACATAGATCATGCGGAAACAACCATTAACCCAGGACAACATATTATTTACACATAATCATATAGCATAATTTAGATGCATACTCTTTGTTGCGTGCCCTCCCTAGCTGCGCCCGAACCGAACAAGAACAAGTCTTTTAGGACTCCAAGTGTCGTCCCTCCGTAGATAGTCCACAGCACGTCCGGATCCGCCTTAAGATTGACCAACTAGAATCGCCCTTAAGGTACTAGAAAATTTCGGCACTTTTTGAGCAAGATGTGTTTTAATTTTTTTCTCAAAAAAACTCACTTTTGAATACTTTGAAACTTATGTATAAATTATGACCCCTAGGCCTTTATTTATAGAGTTATGGAAAAGGAATCGTAATCCTAGTAGGATACGAATTAATTGAAATTAGAGTCCTACATGAATTCTATTTAATTAATTTATCCAATTAGGAATAGAAATTTAATCATACACTGACTCTTGCAGATTCAGGAATCACGCATGAGCACAAACTCACACACACACGGCAGCCACAAGGGCTGCCCATGCGCGTGCGAGCAGCAGCCCACGCAGCACGGCCCACGCATCCGTGGCCCTTGGCGCGCGCTGGGCCTGCCTTGCGGTAGGCCTGGGCGCTGCCTTGGCTGGGCTTGTGGCGCGCATGCTTGCTGGGCGATGGCCCCGGCTTCGTGCTGGGCCTTCGTCCGGCAAGCCTCGTCCGATGCTAATTCGTACGATACGCTTCCGATTAAATTTCCATTTCCGGAATCTATTTCCGATACGAACAATATTTAATATTTCCGATTCCGGAATTAATTTCCGTTTCGAACAAATATTTAATATTTCCGTTTCCGGAATTATTTTCCGATTCCGGCAATATTTCCGATTCTGACAATATTTCCGTTTCCGGCAATATTTCCGATTCTGGTAATATTTCCATTTCCAATAATATTTTCCGATACGTACCATGTTTCCGTTTCCGGCAACATCTACGACTTGGATAATATTCATATTTCCGATACGATCCATATTTCCGTTTCCGGCAATATCATCGTTTCCGGAGTATTCATTTCTTGCCTGTGACGATCTTAGCTCCCACTGAAACCAAGATCCGTCGGTTCCGAATATTCATAGATGGAGTATTTAATGCCATTAAATACTTGATCCGTTTACGTACTATTTGTGTGACCCTACGGGTTCAGTCAAGAGTAAGCTGTGGATTAATATCATTAATTCCACTTGAACTGAAGCGGCCTCTAGCTAGGCATTCAGCTCACTTGATCTCACTGAATTATTAACTTGTTAATTAATACTGAACCGCATTTATTAGACTTAACATAGAATGCATACTTGGACCAAGGGCATTATTTCCTTCAATTTATACGCTCTAAATTTGATGGAAATTATTTTCAGTGTTTGTACCAAGTAAAACCAAACTTGATTAAAAAGTGTAAGTTGGTATAGGAAAATTAATATGATCTAACTTATTTGGTATTGTTTAATCATATCAATTTTATGAATATTGCAATTTGGTATAG
The DNA here is from genome assembly GCF_020520425.1 of Spinacia oleracea. Classification (NCBI taxonomy): domain Eukaryota; kingdom Viridiplantae; phylum Streptophyta; class Magnoliopsida; order Caryophyllales; family Amaranthaceae; genus Spinacia; species Spinacia oleracea. Next base: position 95,982,540 of record NC_079487.1, read on the forward strand.
TGTTTGTATTGGGTGAACAATGTGAATTTGGTATTAGATTATTTTGATGTGTTGTTGGTAACTTAAACTTCCATGTTCCCCAAGGCTGATGATAGTGAACTGGATGAAATGACATTCCAAGTGTTGGGTGAACAATGTGATATATCTAGTGATGAAGGTGTTGATGAAAGTGGGGATGATTTAGCCGATGAAAGTGGTGAAGGTATTGATGAAAGTGGTGATGATTTAGCCGATGAAAGTGGTGAAGATTTAGCCGATGAAAATGGTAATGGATACAGAAATGTGGATGAAGAAGACGCTGAAGATGAATGTGGTTATGAATCTTATGATTATGATAGTGGGGATGATTATGATGAGGAACTGGATGTGGGAGAAGATTTGAATGAGGAAGTTTTCATTGGTAATGACGATGACCTTAAAGAGGATAATGATGTTGATGCTGAAAATCAAGCTGAAAATGATGTTGATGGAGAAGAAAATGACTCATTAGTAGGAGAAGGTGTGGGTAATGCTGTAGGACAAGGTAGTGGATTGAAAGGAAATATTTCTGGAGTGTATACAACCCCTACAAGGAGGAGAGAAGGCCCTGCATTAGTCAGCCCTGTAGTTGGAATGTCATTTCCTAGTTGGGAAGGTATGAATAACTATTACCGTTTGTATGGGGAACAACAAGGATTTGGTGTAGTCTGTGTAGGGGGAAGAAGTTGTCCCAAATTAAAACAAGAAAATGGGAAATCAAATTCCCTAAAAACTTATGTGTGGAGGTGCGAGTGTTACGGAAGAACCACTTACAGGCGCATGGTCAATGGGAAAAAAGTGAGTATGGCCTTGGATCCACTTGTGAAGAAGAAGTCCAAAAAGTGTAATTGCCCTACTATGTTGTATGGTGCTCGTGAGCAGGATAATAGTTGGGTGGTGAAGAGTGTTGTAAACGAACACGTGAACCACAATCCAACACCTACAAAGTCTAATCATATATCGATGTATAGGGTGAAGAAAATTACTGATACAATTTTAAATCAGATTGTAAATGATCATGATTCAGGGGCGCCAATTACACAGATTTTCAACAACCTAGCTGGTAGACGGAACGGGGTTGAGAATATTGGGTTTACCAAAAAAGATATGCATAATATTTTGAATAAGAGGATGCGATTGAGGCTTAGAGACGGAGATGCTGCGGCAATGATAAACTATTTAGATAGAATGACCAAGGACAACCAAAATTTTTTCCATCTGCACCGCGTAGATAAATCAGGGAAGTTGAGGGACGTTATGTGGGTTGACGCTCGTAGTAGAGAAGCGTATAAGTATTTTGGGGATGTGGTTTGCTTTGACTCGACCTACCTCACAAATAAGTATGAGTTGCCGTTTTCGAACTTTGTTGGGGTAAATCACCATGGGCAGACCATATTATTAGGATGTGCTTTATTATCCCACGAAGAATGTAGAGACATTTGTGTGGTTGTTTCGGTCGTGGTTGTCCTGTATGGGGGGAAAAGCGCCAGCAGCAATGATGACTGACCAAGATGCTGCAATGAGGAAGGCGATTCGGATAGCAATGCCAATGCCACAAACTCGACATCGCTGGTGCATGTGGCACATAATGCAGAAGTTTAGCCGGAAACTAGGGTCGTTGAATGATTTCCCCCAAATAAAAGTTGCGTTACAGAATGCCATATACAATAGTTTAACTCCTGTTGAGTTTAAGGAGCAATGGGCGGTTGCTATCAAAACATTTAAACTCGACACAAAGGAGGAGACAAAGAAATGCTATAAGTGGCTTGAAGGTATGTTAATTTCCAAAATTTTGAATTTCATGTGCTAAGTAGATGTACCAAACTCCGTTATTTGTGTTGTTTGGTACATATTTTTGTTTTACTCCCTTATATATATAAGAAGTTGGTACTTCAAATTGCGATTTATGAAAATGCAGACTTTGTCTCTTACATTTTGAATCCCTGGCAGGTTTGTACAACCAGAGAGAAATGTGGATACCGGCTTATGTGAAACATATATTTTGGGCAGGTATGCAGACTACTGAAAGGGTGGAGAGCATAAATAGTTTTTTCGACGGCTACTTGAAGAAGAATATGAGGTTGTATCAGTTTGCTCCAAGATATTGCAAGGCAATGGAAAGTAGGGCGAATGATGAAAGAGCTGCGGATGTGAACTGTAGTCGTTTCAGTAGACCGTTAGTGGGTGAGTTTGCTGTGGAAAGAAAGTTTCAGAAGATATACACAGACGCGAAGTTTGTTGAAGTTCAGCTACAGTGCATGCGCGTATGCTATGTTTCCCCCATAAGTTCGAAACCGATTTCTGACGTGGAGGTGGAACACCTTTTATCAGACAAAGTGTGGGTGTGGTCCAAGTTTCTGAAGAAGGAAATATCCTTGTCCGGTAGAAAGCGTACATATGTTGTACTCTTCAACAAAGAAACGTCAGTTGCGAAGTGTGATTGCAAACACTTTGAGTGCCATGGCATAGTGTGCCGGCATATAATCAAGGTACTGGACGTGGAGAATGTGGAAACAGTACCTGCCGCTTATATTGTTGATCGTTGGAGGAAAGATATCCAATGTAAGCACACGCTTGTCAAGGTTGCGTATCATGATCCAGAGAAGACTGAGGAAGTTAAGCGATACGACAAAATTATGAATGCCATAGAACCGGTTGCTCTGCGTGGTTCCCTCGCAGAGCAAAAAATGGACATTGTTATTGAGATGATTCAGAAAACTATGCTACGTTTGGATGAGAGCGATGTACTTACATCAGCAGTGGGCGATAACGAAGGCGGTGGTGCTGCTTCTGTTGGCAACAGAAAGAGCAGCGATGCTCCTCTAACTCCTGGGTCTGTTAACAAACCTCCCAACAGTTACGGGGAGGATACACCATCTCTATCCCCACCTGTGGTTGTTAAGGATCATGTTCCACGTGGTGGTGTGAAGGCCCACAGGACTCGTGAGAAACGATTCCTTGCTGCCGGTGAGATCAAAAAGCCTGCTAGAAAGCAAGTACGGAAAAATAAGGACGTTGTTGCGGAAGAAGTTCCTGGACCGAGTCTAGCGAATACCAACATACCAGGCCAAAATAATCAAGGTTGTATACAGAACAACTACCATCCTCGATGGGGGTCCAACCAAATTGTGAGCTGATTTATCCTCATCCAATTCTGTTAGAAATTTGACAACATTGTGGAGTGTGTACAGAGTATAATGTTTGTTGTGGTTTATGGTTTCAGGGTATGCATGGTCAGCTTCGCGGGAATGGAGGTGAATTGCAACAACTCGTAGGACTTCAGAACGGTCGGGAACCTGGTGGGCATATTTTATATCCGCAACACAATTTCATGAATGGTGCTCCCCTTCAAAACTTACAGGTGAATTGTAATGTTAATATGAATTTTCTTTTGTGTGTAGTCTGTTTTGGTGTAAACTGATTCTGTGACATGTAGCAGCAGCCATCCGGTAGAGTTTGTGGAGGCGTTGCTACAAATTTGTTTCCAGTGGAACAACAACAAATCCGCATGTCAGTGGGGGGGATTCGTATGTCCCAAGAGGATGTAATGCTCTCTCAAGATCCATGTCAGATGGTTTTGTCACAGAACATGAGTGGTGTGCAATTGTCCCAAATTTCTCAAAACCAAGGCGGAGTTCAAATGTCACAAATCCAATGCGTGCGTCCATTACCTCAAATGCCGCAAAACTTGAATGCCTTGCAAGTATTGCAGAACGCAGGCTCCCTAAGGTATTTTACCAGTAATGTTGCTGGAACGTTCCAAGGTTCTGGAAATCAGTGCATGCCGGGCGTAAACCAGAATTATCAAGTCCATGGAAATCATACGTTACAAGGACACATAGATCATCCAAATTACCAACACACAAGCAATAATGTGTTTCAAGGTAATCAGTGCTTTGTAGGAAATACCAGCACTCAGGTTTACCAAGACAATGTTTCACGCAACCCAATTTTCACCAAAGACCTCCTTAGTTGCCACGACTTGTCAAAACATTAATACGTAATTCATTTGATAGGGTACTTGTAGTCCGTAATAAGTTGTTGATTATTTATATTTAATTTATAACACTTGGTAATAATGTAACATTGTATAACATTGTTTATTAGTTGTTAAATTTAGAGTTCGTGAGATAGGTGTTGTTCGGCCTACATTTAGTGTCTGTCTATAAGGTGTCTGCCTATAAGGTGTTTGGTACAAAAAGTTTCTTAGATGATGGTGTAATTTAGAGTTCGTGTATAAGATGTTTGGTACACACAATAATAAATAGTTATTTGGTTGTCAACCTATCGGTGTAATTTAGAGTTCGTGTATAAGATGTTTGGTACACACAATAATAAATAGTTATTTGTTAAATTTAGAGTTCGTGAGATAGTTGTTTGGTACACAATAATAAATAGTTGTTTGTTAAATTCAGAGTTCGTCTATTAGCACTGACAAATAATTGTCCTTTAATACAATAAAACGTAGTTTAGATACAACACAAAGCACCTAGTACATGCCGAGATACAAGCCGAGAGATATTAAAGTTTAGACATTAGACTAATACATATTAAAGTTTAGACATTAGACTAATAGACATTAGACATTAGACATTAAGCCGAGATACAAGCCGAGATAATCGAACCCACAGGTAAAAATTGTGGTTGGTTGTGTTGGTAATAATTTTCGCTTAGTGTAGTTAATAACCTACTTAAAGTAGTGTCAAAGTTGTTGCTGACACGACTTTCATCGTCTCCTCCTTATAGGTCCAACTTACGCGCAAGGGGTTGCTTCCGGGGCTTGAAGACTGGCTGCTCAACATAGATTATCCAACATTATTAGTGAAATATAAAAAGTGAGAACACAACAACAAAAGAATTAAAACTACAGTTGTAAAATTTGGAACAACATATTCGGTTACCAAATTTTACACCAAGGACTATACTATTTCCTTTTCAAACTACATATTATATTTAAACGGGGACTATACTTTTTGGATATCAAACTATCGTTGTTGGTACCTAGTAAGTAACCAAATTTTACACAGGGACTATACTAGTTCCGTTTCGAACTATCAACAATATATTCGATTGAACCAAATGAACACAGGGCCTGTACTATTTGGTTGTCAAACTAAGAAGTTGTACGTAAACAAATTTTGTATTAATAATGTTGGTTGATTAATATGCAAGAGGATATCCTAATATAGTCAGAAAGCAACGAAACTAGTAATTAATTACAGACATTTAGAGGTTGAACTAACCTTTGCAATGAAATTAAACAGGGTCATTGGTTCTAAGTTCTCTTCGATGAACTTAACGACAATTTCACAGAGTTTCCAAATAACTACCACCCCACCACAGTTACGGAGGTTCTGGAACACACTGCATTTATAATTACCTGGAAGTCGATGAACAAGTTGATTGCAATATTGCCAAGTAATCCTAGCTTGTGTTATAACCAGGAGCGAGGGTTTATGAGCTTCATAAAGCTTTTTGAAACCCTTTTCGAAAGAAGGCCTCGCCATGGATCTGGCGTTCCAAATAACAACCACTGTTCCCTTCGGGAAAAAGGGGTGGTAGTCCCCGTAGCCAATTTTATCTCCTTTCAAACTAATATCGACGTACTCGCGAGGCCATCTCCAAAAGGATCTTGGTGTCACATTGATTTCCACATAATGGAAAAATGCAATGCTCGAAACGTGTACTGCGTCCGCGTCCGACGACATGAACAAGTGACGGTTGAAATCGGGGAAGCTAGAAATTGGTAGATTATCTATGTCGATGCCTGGGATGGGGTCTACTATTGGGATCAAAATGTCTGGGTACAACTGGGTAGACCCAGATGCTCTTAACTTCCTTGATGTCCAATCCAAGAATGCCCAAAATGCCAGATGTAGGTCTTGTTGGTCTTCAATTAAGGGTCGGCGCGGCGGCAAAGCGACTCCGTCTGGCATCGCCATTAAATCGCATTGGAAGCTTTCACGATCATAAGACTTCCTCAACAGCTTGTCCCTCAACTGGTTTCTTAAGTCAAATCGGATCGCGTCGCGTATGTACACATTACGGTGATAGTCTTCGCCGTCAACGTAGAACAACGTGTTATTGTAATCTACTTCTGGAACCAACTTAGAAGTGTATAAGGGTTTGAAATAGATAATATTTTTTGGATTCAATAGGAGAGTGGTCCTGCTATTATTACCCACTTCAATGTTGGCGATCTGTGAAGTAATAGATTTTCCTTTGGATGAGTGTTTGTGTTTTCGTACGGCGCTGAACATGGTGGAAGGATTAAATGTTGGGGAACTGTTTGTTTGGATGAAATGAACGGTAGGGGGTGGTTGAAAATGGTTGGGTCTCCCTTAAAAAGAACATATGTACTTGCACATTTATTTCATTTCCATTTCCAACCACCCAAGCCAGTAATTATGAATTTCAATTTGACGTAAAGTTGGTACATCATAACTGTACTAAACAACAGACGATCATGAAACTGGTACACCTTATTGTAACAAAATAAGATCATCTGAGTATGTGGTACACTTTAGTGTTATTTGGTACTAAAGAAGTATGAATTTTGATGTAATATGGTACGCAGTTGCAATTTTAAAATGGTAATTTTTAATACTAATGTGTACTCGGTAATAATTGTTAGGTACCTTTTTAACATGAAATTGGCACCATTCTAACATGTATTTGGCAGGTGTAACTTGACAACTTCGAGAAAAGAGAAGCGTTAGGGAAGAAAAGTACCTCAAACGTGACGTTGAACAACGCGTCTTCTATCATGAAATCTGCTTCTTTGTACGAGACGTAAAGCTCATTCACACGCCACATAAGCACCACCCCTCCACACAGATCAATGTTGTCGAATACGGTACTGTCGTACTTTCCCGGGAGGTTATTTATAAGTTCCTTACCGTCGTTGTTGCTGATCCTAGCTTCAGTTACAACTATGAGAGATGGGTGGTAGGTTGCAAAAAGTGAGAAGAATGTTTCCCTGAAAGAAGGCCTTGTCATAGACTTGGCATTCCACACAACCACAATCATTCCGCGTGGGATCATCGTTGGGGGGACTCCGGCGAACATCTTTTGCCCTTCTACGCGTATTTCCGCATACGCCCGTGAAGGCTTTGAAAAATTCTTGTCCATGACTCCCACTACCAGACTAGAGAAGAATTGTTCCACCCTCATAATGTGGATTGCGTCTGAGTAGGATGCAATGCATATCTGAGCTTCGAAGTCGGGAAAATTATAAATGGGCAGATCTTGAACATCAATATCTGGCTTGGGGTCGATTATTGCAATAAGCTCGGAAGGGAACAACTTCCAAGATATTTCGTCTGCTAAAATGTTGGAACACCATACTAGGAAGGCCCAAAACCCCTAATGTAAATGGGGGTGGTCGGTAATTAGAGGACGGTGTGAAGGAGCAGGTCCTCCTTCGGTTGTAGCCATCACTGCACACGGGAAAGCATCATGTACGTACGGGGTGTTTGTCATCACCGCTGTAAGTTGCAACTCCAAATCTGACTTTATTGCCTCTGGTACGGTGAATTCCGCTTCAAATTCTTCGAGGTCGACGTAGTAGCTAGTGGTGTTATAGTCTACCTCAGGTAAGTTTGATGCTTTTGGCTGGTCGAAGTAAAGAACAGATGTTGGGTGAAAAATAAAATTTTGAGATGGCCCTGAAACCTGGTTTTGGGCAACCCTACTAGAAATGGACTTCATCTTCTTCATGCTGAAAATCTGGTTTAATGATGAAGTGATAACTACGGCTACTCACTGAAGTTGAAAATATTTGTAAGAGGTAGGGTTGGAAGTTAAATGTTGTTAAGAATGCTCAAAAGGGAGTTTGTACCTATAAATACGAAGTCCCAGTTTAGGGTTCTGAACAGGTAGTTGTTAGCATTTACTTTTACTAACATGTTTGGTAGTTGTGTATTAAATTGGCCCTTACATTTTTATTACAATTGAACGACTAGTTTGGTACCCTAGTTTGGTACCCTTTTTAATTCATTGATCATAATTGGTACAACAGTGTTTACTATTTATATAGCAAATCCTATATAAATAATGTTCAACTACATTCGTTATAAATGTGGGTTAATTAAACCTTTTAATTAGTTACGACCCCAATTGAATTTAGTCAATTAACAATTGAATTTAGTGATTCAGTTGTTGACAACGATTTGAGTGTATGGTACTTTAAAGTAAACCGTTTGGGTGAATGTATTAGTCCGATTGGTAAATTAGGGTAGTGTAAGCCATTCACAATTTTGGGCAACATTAGATTTGTTAAAAAGGACCTTTTATAACCCAAATTTTGCGAGAAAGGACCTTATATAATGTTTTTGTCAAATCACACATTTATGTAATTTTTTTGTTAAATCACACCGTTATCACACCCAATTTTCCTCCTAATTTATAAGCTGTAAAACCTAAAGTTGAAAAAAAAACCAAAAGAAAATCAAATATGAAATTCAAGACTCGGGAAAATCAATGTCTTTAGCCAACGTAAGCCACGTGTGCTGCTCACGTGCAAGTCAACGGGCCGGGAAAGCTCAGACAATGCCGAAAACTTCCTTTTAGGTCCCTTAAGGTGTGTTTTCACAAAAAAAATTATAAAAGGTCCTTTCTCGCAAAATTTGTGTTATAAAAGGTCCTCAAAGGTCCTTTTTATTCGAACAAATGGTAAATTAGGGTTATCCATTCATACATAATATGGGTAAAAATAAATATTTGGACAAGTATTTGAGTGTTTGGTACGTATAAGTATACATGTTGGTACAATATACTCTCGAGAATGGTAAATTAGGGCTAGCCATTCATACAAGGAATTAACAATGGTTTTAGGAATATAGCTTACTAGATTTATATGTTTTTACAATGGTTTTACTAGATTTATATGTTTTAGGAATTAAAAATGGTTTTATATATTTTATATGTATTAGGAAAATATATTTTATATATTTTATATGTTTTTTAATATGATAAATATTACCAAACTTAATAATCTTATACTTTGTTCTATTCATAGAAAAAATCGCATCAGGAATTGACACGTGAATTGATACGTGTCATTCCTAGTGTTTGTTTTAATATGATTATACGAAATTTAAAATATTTATAAACAACATATTCCCGAATGACCCGTTATCGAATACACGATTTGACCTAATATGAATCCGAACCCGTTGTAGTCATGTTTGACCAAATACACGATTATGTTTTATGGTATGTGGTTTAGTGGTTGCTAATATTAATATTAATAGTCATTTAAGTTCTGTTGGATTTATTTTTATTGAATTTAACCAATTTTAGTGGTTGCTAATATTAATAATTTGTTTTCAGATGTTGGGGTACCAATCGGTTGCGCACGTTGTACCAAGTCCCCTGATATTTATAGCTCAAAGTAGTTCAAATTCGGTGAGCGGGAAAATTCCCGCCCAACATATCCCCTACAGTGAAGTGTGTCGAATACGCTTCTTCATACGTTTGGCACTATATATTTGAACTTGATTTTGTAGAATAGTATGTTGCAGAAGAAAAAAAATAAAATCCATCCTTCCACCCAATTGTCATAATGTCAAGATGTTCGACTGGCCACACGTCTCCTGCCGTCAATGTTGGTGCGACCGCCGGCCACCGGATTCTATGGTGTGAGACCGTAATGTGCCCAACGTGTACCAATTGTATTACCGAACTCCGCATTTCACAGAGTACATCAAATCCGATGAAGCTGTATTACAAGTGCCGATTATGTGGATGGTTTCAGTGGGTGGATGACCATAACTTAATTAAGGAAGACGATATGGTTCCTTCATCCCTAGTACAATTAGGGTTTGATGTAGTCAAATATCACCTAGCTAGAATTGAAAAACGTCTAGATTTAGTGTTCCGAATTTGTGTAATATGCCTATTTGTAGTATTTGCAAAGTTGTTTTGGTAATTTGAATTTAATATCCCGATTACTTTGTGTAATCACTTATGTAAATCGTGTTCCGTCGGAATTGAATCCATTTATATTTCTTTATAATTATTCTGATGGGAACACTGGTTTTATTAATACAAACTCCATATGAGATTCGAAGCACATCAAAGACTAAATTGGCAAGTAAATAAAAAACTAAACGTTTACTAACCCGGATTTCATTCATACAGCCTTCTTTTTGCTTTGCACGGGGATCCTTGTATGACTGCCTGAAACATTAAATAAGTATACGAACAGATAATTATGTAAGTACATAAGGGTATACTAAACTATATCTGAAACCTACATTTGGTACCCTTTTTGTTATAGACCAAGGTATACTAAATTATACCTGAAAATCTAATTTGTTATATAACCTACAAGGTTTGGTATTACAGGTCTGGAGGAAACTTACATGGAACTTCAACCCCACTAGATGATTCACTTCGCCGGGGAAGCATGAATTGGTAAACATTCGTTGGGTAATGGAAGGTTGAATGTCTTTAACACTCCAGAACATCACAACACCGCCCGCACGGCCGGTTGGACCAAACACATCGTGCTGGTATGCCCCAGGTAATTTTTGGGCAAGCAACAACAGGGGGGCTTCACCAATTCTGGACTCAGTAATTATAGTCAGGGCTGGGTTGAGTTTCTGAAATATCTCATTGAAGTGTATCATAAACGAGGGTCGGGTCACACCCCTTGCATTCCATATAACAACCACCAACCCCTTTACTAGCAACGCCTTTGTTAGCTGGCCAGAATACTGGTCTGTAGCACTTACTTGTATTTGATGATATCTCCTACTTCTTCGTTTGACCTCGTGGTAGAACACATCTAGGTCAACAGATTGTAGATGCTTTGAAATTCTCATGACATGTAAGGCATCAGTATAAGAACCCATGAAGATCGGAGTTTTACGGATAGGGACCGCATATATGGGTGTCTGATCTATGTGAAGAACCGGACGTGGGTCGATAAGCGCAAGATAATTTGCAGGGATGGCATCAAACTCTTGCCAAGCTTCCCACTCGATGTACGACAACAAACCACCGTGAATGATCCCTGTAGAATCGTCTGGGGTGGGTAAATGGTAAGGATCAATCCGTGGTCCTTCTCTTAACATGAACGTACCAGGGAACCCGTCCCTGTCCCATGTTTTTGAAAATATGGCGGCTCGAACCCATTCGTTAGAAATGGGGTTGTAATCATCATCTTCGAGTAATTCGTCATATGTTTTAAAGAACATTGTATTGTTTAAATCAATCTCCGGTTCCGTACCTTTCGAAGGGGCGAAGTACATTGAAACACGGGGATGAAAGTGAATTTGTCGTGTTGGTGACATTTCATGCGACACAACTTGTTTAAGAACATTCTCGTGGGGAGAATTATTCTTGTGGGGAGTGGTAGAATTATTATTATGGGGTGTTTTATTCATCTTCAATTGTACGTGGAAAGAGACAGACAACCAAACTAAGTGTTTGTTATGCAAAACTGAACTTTCTGGTTTGTCTGAGATTGTGTGGTTGTGATGTTGTTATCGAATTCAAGTTAAGTGTACTATAAGCTGGTTTTCATTATTATGAGTAGGTGTTCTGCATTTATAAGTACCCTAACAAAAAGAGACGGAGGGAGTATATTTTTACGCGATAAATAATACTCCCTCCGTCCCAGATTAGTTGTTACACTTTCTTTTTTCATCCGTCCCAGATTAGTTGTTACACTTCTAAATTAGGAATGACCCCACAATTATTATATTGCCTCTATCTTCCCACTAAAACTTTTTTGGTCCCCACACCCTCTCTCATTCAATTAAAAAAATATCTCACTAACTCCTATCGCATCTACTTTTTCAATAAAATAATAATTGATAACCAAACAACCACTTATCACTTAAAACTTTGTGTAAAGGTAAGTGTAATAACTAATTTGAGACGGGGGGAGTATTATTAAAAGTAATTCATATATAAGACACTTACAATAATTATCAAGATCGGTGAAAAACATATCTAGATTAAAGTTGAACATGATGACTCATAAACAATTCAAAGTACTACGTACTTTTTTTAGGGAACACAAATTTCATAAAAAGTTATAACGGAAATACTAGCTTTATTCTTATAAGAAGCGACTCGATCTTGTTGTGTGACTAAGTAATTAATTCCTTGGGATTGGGATAGTTCGAAGGGGATTAACCTTCTGCAATGTAATTCCGAACTTTTCATCCATATCTAAATTTTCAGGATTCATTCCATCTTTAAGTTTCCAGTTGTAGTTGTTAACAAGTGTAGCCAACATCAAGTTCAACATTCTATATGCCAATGTTAGTCCAGTTGTAGTTGAATCAGAACGGTTCCACAAGAACTAAAGCAATGAGGTATGGGCTAAGATTCAACCAAATTAACCACTACATCATCATTTAGTAAATCAACAAAGCCAAAACAACCTCAAATAGACAGTCGTGACATTCAAATTCAACATTTTAGTAATTGAGACCAGACAAGCATTAACAATGAAATATTGAAGTTAGTAATGAATTCAATGTAACTGGTTTTTCTTCTTGTAATGTAATGTAGTATTCAACCCCATTTCAAATCAATTAGAAGGGAAAATTCACAACCTACATGTGATATAATTATAATAATCACCTCATCAGAACAACAAAGAAACTTAGACCAAAGAGATTACTGCGTTCATTAACCACATAGTCCAAATATCACCATTATCTGAGCCTGAAACCGTACAAATTACTTACATTTATAACAAGAGCACACCCTTTGAAGTTTGAATACAAGTTTTCAAGTGATTACCAAATTTACAAAAAAACATAATACATTTTTTAAACTGGTAATTAAGCACTAGAAAGAAACTCATATCACAAATTTGACAAATGAAATCTCAAATCCCAATCCAATATGGAAATCCCTAGAAAAATGTGAGTGCCGTCAAATCATCATTCTCCGTATACATTTAATAAGTAACTTGTTCCGACAAGGGCACCAACCGAGAAAGTCTTGGACTATACCTACTAGAGGCTTTAAAAACTATACCAAGAATATAATAATAATAAACTTTAAAGTGGGGCAAAAACAACAGAAAAAAAAAGGAAACCATGATATTACCTGGCGCCAACTCAAAGTTAGTGAGAGAAGTAAAATTTCGTCCAAAGCGCCAAAATTCCAGTCCAATTGTTTGGCGGCAAAAACAAGGTGAATTGTAATCCACATATTCTTCTTCTTCATCAATCTGATACAATCAACCATTTCTGGAACTCAAATTTCTCAAATTCCCTTAGATTCGTGATGAGGGTTTGTCACAAAAAAATCCCAAAACAATCGATGGAGGAACTCTTGATTTAGTCTCCTTGAATTCAATAAATCTATCGATAACCGTTCTGTGAGTGAACTCTGTGTTATCAATGGCGAAAGACGCTATGGGCGGCGGAAGGAGAAGATTACAGCTAGATAATCAGGTATGGATGAACAAATTAATTATATTTATGTTTCCATACACAACAGATATTACATCAGTTCTTTCTTGTTAATTATTGTTATTACTAATCAATAATAGGGTTTAGGGTTTGGGGTAACTGTAAATGTGTATTATTAGGGATAATTAGTACATACATAGTTGAAACATTAATTAAAATCATTTCGTTGGTGTACGAGTAAATGAATTGATAACTAATATATAATAATGATGACATTTATACGCTCTAAATTTGATGGAAATTATTTTCAGTGTTTGTACCAAGTAAAACCAAACTTGATTAAAAAGTGTAAGTTGGTATAGGAAAATTAATATGATCTAACTTATTTGGTATTGTTTAATCATATCAATTTTATGAATATTGCAATTTGGTATAGTGTTTGTATTGGGTGAACAATGTGAATTTGGTATTAGATTATTTTGATGTGTTGTTGGTAACTTAAACTTCCATGTTCCCCAAGGCTGATGATAGTGAACTGGATGAAATGACATTCCAAGTGTTGGGTGAACAATGTGATATATCTAGTGATGAAGGTGTTGATGAAAGTGGGGATGATTTAGCCGATGAAAGTGGTGAAGGTATTGATGAAAGTGGTGATGATTTAGCCGATGAAAGTGGTGAAGATTTAGCCGATGAAAATGGTAATGGATACAGAAATGTGGATGAAGAAGACGCTGAAGATGAATGTGGTTATGAATCTTATGATTATGATAGTGGGGATGATTATGATGAGGAACTGGATGTGGGAGAAGATTTGAATGAGGAAGTTTTCATTGGTAATGACGATGACCTTAAAGAGGATAATGATGTTGATGCTGAAAATCAAGCTGAAAATGATGTTGATGGAGAAGAAAATGACTCATTAGTAGGAGAAGGTGTGGGTAATGCTGTAGGACAAGGTAGTGGATTGAAAGGAAATATTTCTGGAGTGTATACAACCCCTACAAGGAGGAGAGAAGGCCCTGCATTAGCCAGCCCTGTAGTTGGAATGTCATTTCCTAGTTGGGAAGGTATGAATAACTATTACCGTTTGTATGGGGAACAACAAGGATTTGGTGTAGTCTGTGTAGGGGGAAGAAGTTGTCCCAAATTAAAACAAGAAAATGGGAAATCAAATTCCCTAAAAACTTATGTGTGGAGGTGCGAGTGTTACGGAAGAACCACTTACAGGCGCATGGTCAATGGGAAAAAAGTGAGTATGGCCTTGGATCCACTTGTGAAGAAGAAGTCCAAAAAGTGTAATTGCCCTACTATGTTGTATGGTGCTCGTGAGCAGGATAATAGTTGGGTGGTGAAGAGTGTTGTAAACGAACACGTGAACCACAATCCAACACCCACAAAGTCTAATCATATATCGATGTATAGGGTGAAGAAAATTACTGATACAATTTTAAATCAGATTGTAAATGATCATGATTCAGGGGCGCCAATTACACAGATTTTCAACAACCTAGCTGGTAGACGGAACGGGGTTGAGAATATTGGGTTTACCAAAAAAGATAGGCATAATATTTTGAATAAGAGGATGCGATTGAGGCTTAGAGACGGAGATGCTGCGGCAATGATAAACTATTTAGATAGAATGACCAAGGACAACCAAAATTTTTTCCATCTGCACCGCGTAGATAAATCAGGGAAGTTGAGGGACGTTATGTGGGTTGACGCTCGTAGTAGAGAAGCGTATAAGTATTTTGGGGATGTGGTTTGCTTTGACTCGACCTACCTCACAAATAAGTATGAGTTGCCGTTTTCGAACTTTGTTGGGGTAAATCACCATGGGCAGACCATATTATTAGGATGTGCTTTATTATCCCACGAAGATGCAGAGACATTTGTGTGGTTGTTTCGGTCGTGGTTGTCCTGTATGGGGGGAAAAGCGCCAGCAGCAATGATGACTGACCAAGATGCTGCAATGAGGAAGGCGATTCGGATAGCAATGCCAATGCCACAAACTCGACATCGCTGGTGCATGTGGCACATAATGCAGAAGTTTAGCCGGAAACTAGGGTCGTTGAATGATTTCCCCCAAATAAAAGTTGCGTTACAGAATGCCATATACAATAGTTTAACTCCTGTTGAGTTTAAGGAGCAATGGGCGGTTGCTATCAAAACATTTAAACTCGACACAAAGGAGGAGACAAAGAAATGCTATAAGTGGCTTGAAGGTATGTTAATTTCCAAAATTTTGAATTTCATGTGCTAAGTAGATGTATCAAACTCCGTTATTTGTGTTGTTTGGTACATATTTTTGTTGTACTCCCTTATATATATAAGAAGTTGGTACTTCAAATTGCGATTTATGAAAATGCAGACTTTGTCTCTTACATTTTGAATCCCTGGCAGGTTTGTACAACCAGAGAGAAATGTGGATACCGGCTTATGTGAAACATATATTTTGGGCAGGTATGCAGACTACTCAAAGGGTGGAGAGCATAAATAGTTTTTTCGACGGCTACTTGAAGAAGAATATGAAGTTGTATCAGTTTGCTCCAAGATATTGCAAGGCAATGGAAAGTAGGGCGAATGATGAAAGAGCTGCGGATGTGAACTGTAGTCGTTTCAGTAGACCGTTAGTGGGTGAGTTTGCTGTGGAAAGAAAGTTTCAGAAGATATACACAGACGCGAAGTTTGTTGAAGTTCAGCTACAGTGCATGCGCGTATGCTATGTTTCCCCCATAAGTTCGAAACCGATTTCTGACGTGGAGGTGGAACACCTTTTATCAGACAAAGTGTGGGTGTGGTCCAAGTTTCTGAAGAAGGAAATATCCTTGTCCGGTAGAAAGCGTACATATGTTGTACTCTTCAACAAAGAAACGTCAGTTGCGAAGTGTGATTGCAAACACTTTGAGTGCCATGGCATAGTGTGCCGGCATATAATCAAGGTACTGGACGTGGAGAATGTGGAAACAGTACCTGCCGCTTATATTGTTTATCGTTGGAGGAAAGATATCCAACGTAAGCACACCCTTGTCAAGGTTGCGTATCATGATCTAGAGAAGACTGAGGAAGTTAAGCGATACGACAAAATTATGAATGCCATAGAACCGGTTGCTCTGCGTGGTTCCCTCGCAGAGCAAAAAATGGACATTGTTATTGAGACGATTCAGAAAACTATGCTACGTTTGGATGAGAGCGATGTACTTACATCAGCAGTGGGCGATAACGAAGGCGGTGGTGCTGCTTCTGTTGGCAACAGAAAGAGCAGCGATGCTCCTCTAACTCCTGGGTCTGTTAACAAACCTCCCAACAGTTACGGGGAGGATACACCATCTCTATCCCCACCTGTGGTTGTTAAGGATCATGTTCCACGTGGTGGTGTGAAGGCCCACAGGACTCGTGAGAAACGATTCCTTGCTGTCGGTGAGATCAAAAAGCCTGCTAGAAAGCAAGTATGGAAAAATAAGGACGTTGTTGCGGAAGAAGTTCCTGGACCGAGTCTAGCGAATACCAACATACCAGGCCAAAATAATCAAGGTTGTATACAGAACAACTACCATCCTGGATGGGGGTCCAACCAAATTGTGAGCTGATTTATCCTCATCCAATTCTGTTAGAAATTTGACAACATTGTGGAGTGTGTACAGAGTATAATGTTTGTTGTGGTTTATGTTTTCAGGGTATGCATGGTCAGCTTCGCGGGAATGGAGGTGAATTGCAACAACTCGTAGGACTTCAGAACGGTCGGGAACCTGGTGGGCATATTTTATATCCGCAACACAATTTCATGAATGGTGCTCCCCTTCAAAACTTACAGGTGAATTGTAATGTTAATATGAATTTTCTTTTGTGTGTAGTCTGTTTTGGTGTAAACTGATTCTGTGACATGTAGCAGCAGCCATCCGGTAGAGTTTGTGGAGGCGTTGCTACAAATTTGTTTCCAGTGGAACAACAACAAATCCGCATGTCAGTGGGGGGGATTCGTATGTCCCAAGAGGATGTAATGCTCTCTCAAGATCCATGTTAGATGGTTTTGTCACAGAACATGAGTGGTGTGCAATTGTCCCAAATTTCTCAAAACCAAGGCGGAGTTCAAATGTCACAAATCCAATGCGTGCATCCATTACCTCAAATGCCGCAAAACTTGAATGCCTTGCAAGTATCGCAGAACGCAGGCTCCCTAAGGTATTTTACCAGTAATGTTGCTGGAACGTTCCAAGGTTCTGGAAATCAGTGCATGCCGGGCGTAAACCAGAATTATCAAGTCCATGGAAATCATACGTTACAAGGACACATAGATCATCCAAATTACCAACACACAAGCAATAATGTGTTTCAAGGTAATCAGTGCTTTGTAGGAAATACCAGCACTCAGGTTTACCAAGACAATGTTTCACGCAACCCAATTTTCACCAAAGACCTCCTTAGTTGCCACGACTTGTCAAAAAATTAATACGTAATTCATTTGATAGGGTACTTGTAGTCCGTAATAAGTTGTTGATTATTTATATTTAATTTATAACACTTGGTAATAATGTAACATTGTATAACATTGTTTATTAGTTGTTAAATTTAGAGTTCGTGAGATAGGTGTTGTTCGGCCTACATTTAGTGTCTGTCTATAAGGTGTCTGCCTATAAGGTGTTTGGTACAAAAAGTTTCTTAGATGATGGTGTAATTTAGAGTTCGTGTATAAGATGTTTGGTACACACAATAATAAATAGTTATTTGGTTGTCAACCTATCGGTGTAATTTAGAGTTCGTGTATAAGATGTTTGGTACACACAATAATAAATAGTTATTTGTTAAATTTAGAGTTCGTGAGATAGTTGT
This sequence comes from Spinacia oleracea, assembly GCF_020520425.1. Taxonomy (NCBI): domain Eukaryota; kingdom Viridiplantae; phylum Streptophyta; class Magnoliopsida; order Caryophyllales; family Amaranthaceae; genus Spinacia; species Spinacia oleracea. The sequence goes on from NC_079487.1 coordinate 96,000,773, forward strand.
TTGGTACACAATAATAAATAGTTGTTTGTTAAATTCAGAGTTCGTCTATTAGCACTGACAAATAATTGTCCTTTAATACAATAAAACGTAGTTTAGATACAACACAAAGCACCTAGTACATGCCGAGATACAAGCCGAGAGATATTAAAGTTTAGACATTAGACTAATACATATTAAAGTTTAGACATTAGACTAATAGACATTAGACATTAGACATTAAGCCGAGATACAAGCCGAGATAATCGAACCCACGGGTAAAAATTGTGGTTGGTTGTGTTGGTAATAATTTTCGCTTAGTGTAGTTAATAACCTACTTAAAGTAGTGTCAAAGTTGTTGCTGACACGACTTTCATCGTCTCCTCCTTATAGGTCCAACTTACGCGCAAGGGGTTGCTTCCGGGGCTTGAAGACTGGCTGCTCAACATAGATTATCCAACATTATTAGTGAAATATAAAAAGTGAGAACACAACAACAAAAGAATTAAAACTACAGTTGTAAAATTTGGAACAACATATTCGGTTACCAAATTTTACACCAAGGACTATACTATTTCCTTTTCAAACTACATATTATATTTAAACAGGGACTATACTTTTTGGATATCAAACTATCGTTGTCGGTACCTAGTAAGTAACCAAATTTTACACAGGGACTATACTAGTTCCGTTTCGAACTATCAACAATATATTCGATTGAACCAAATGAACACAGGGCCTGTACTATTTGGTTGTCAAACTAAGAAGTTGTACGTAAACAAATTTTGTATTAATAATGTTGGTTGATTAATATGCAAGAGGATATCCTAATATAGTCAGAAAGCAACGAAACTAGTAATTAATTACAGACATTTAGAGGTTGAACTAACCTTTGCAATGAGTTTAAACAGGGTCATTGGTTCTAAGTTCTCTTCGATGAACTTAACGACAATTTCACAGAGTTTCCAAATAACTACCACCCCACCACAGTTACGCAGGTTCTGGAACACACTGCATTTATAATTACCTGGAAGTCGATGAACAAGTTGCTTGCAATATTGCCAAGTAATCCTAGCTTGTGTTATAACCAGGAGCGAGGTTTTATGAGCTTCATAAAGCTTTTTGAAACCCTTTTCGAAAGAAGGCCTCGCCATGGATCTGGCGTTCCAAATAACAACCACTGTTCCCTTCGGGAAAAAGGGGTGGTAGTCCCCGTAGCCAATTGTATCTCCTTTCAAACTAATATCGACGTACTCGCGAGGCCATCTCCAAAAGGATCTTGGTGTCACATTGATTTCCACATAATGGAAAAAGGCAATGCTCGAAACGTGTACTGCGTCCGCGTCCGACGACATGAACAAGTGACGGTTGAAATCGGGGAAGCTAGAAATTGGTAGATTATCTATGTCGATGCCTGGGATGGGGTCTACTATTGGGATCAAAATGTCTGGGTACAACTGGGTAGACCCAGATGCTCTTAACTTCCTTGATGTCCAATCCAAGAATGCCCAAAATGCCAGATGTAGGTCTTGTTGGTCTTCAATTAAGGGTCGGTGCGGCGGCAAAGCGACTCCGTCTGGCATCGCCATTAAATCGCATTGGAAGCTTTCACGATCATAAGACTTCCTCAACAGCTTGTCCCTCAACTGGTTTCTTAAGTCAAATCGGATCGCGTCGCGTATGTACACATTACGGTGATAGTCTTCGCCGTCAACGTAGAACAACGTGTTATTGTAATCTACTTCTGGAACCAACTTAGAAGTGTATAAGGGTTTGAAATAGATAATATTTTTGGGATTCAATAGGAGAGTGGTCCTGCTATTATTACCCACTTCAATGTTGGCGATCTGTGAAGTAATAGATTTTCCTTTGGATGAGTGTTTGTGTTTTCGTACGGCGCTGAACATGGTGGAAGGATTAAATGTTGGGGAACTGTTTGTTTGGATGAAATGAACGGTAGGGGGTGGTTGAAAATGGTTGGGTCTCCCTTAAAAAGAACATATGTACTTGCACATTTATTTCATTTCCATTTCCAACCACCCAAGCCAGTAATTATGAATTTCAATTTGACGTAAAGTTGGTACACCATAACTGTACTAAACAACAGACGATCATGAAACTGGTACACCTTATTGTAACAAAATAAGATCATCTGAGTATGTGGTACACTTTAGTGTTATTTGGTACTAAAGAAGTATGAATTTTGATGTAATATGGTACGCAGTTGCAATTTTAAAATGGTAATTTTTAATACTAATGTGTACTCGGTAATAATTGTTAGGTACCTTTTTAACATGAAATTGGCACCATTCTAACATGTATTTGGCAGGTGTAACTTGACAACTTCGAGAAAAGAGAAGCGTTAGGGAAGAAAAGTACCTCAAACGTGACGTTGAACAACGCGTCTTCTATCATGAAATCTGCTTCTTTGTACGAGACGTAAAGCTCATTCACACGCCACATAAGCACCACCCCTCCACACAGATCAATGTTGTCGAATACGGTACTGTCGTACTTTCCCGGGAGGTTATTTATAAGTTCCTTACCGTCGTTGTTGCTGATCCTAGCTTCAGTTACAACTATGAGAGATGGGTGGTAGGTTGCAAAAAGTGAGAAGAATGTTTCCCTGAAAGAAGGCCTTGTCATAGACTTGGCATTCCACACAACCACAATCATTCCGCGTGGGATCATCGTTGGGGGGACTCCGGCGAACATCTTTTGCCCTTCTACGCGTATTTCCGCATACGCCCGTGAAGGCTTTGAAAAATTCTTGTCCATGACTCCCACTACCAGACTAGAGAAGAATTGTTCCACCCTCATAACGTGGATTGCGTCTGAGTAGGATGCAATGCATATCTGAGCTTCGAAGTCGGGAAAATTATAAATGGGCAGATCTTGAACATCAATATCTGGCTTGGGGTCGATTATTGCAATAAGCTCGGAAGGGAACAACTTCCAAGATATTTCGTCTGCTAAAATGTTGGAACACCATACTAGGAAGGCCCAAAACCCCTAATGTAAATGGGGGTGGTCGGTAATTAGAGGACGGTGTGAAGGAGCAGGTCCTCCTTCGGTTGTAGCCATCACTGCACACGGGAAAGCATCATGTACGTACGGGGTGTTTGTCATCACCGCTGTAAGTTGCAACTCCAAATCTGACTTTATTGCCTCTGGTAAGGTGAATTCCGCTTCAAATTCTTCGAGGTCGACGTAGTAGCTAGTGGTGTTATAGTCTACCTCAGGTAAGTTTGATGCTTTTGGCTGGTCGAAGTAAAGAACAGATGTTGGGTGAAAAATAAAATTTTGAGATGGCCCTGAAACCTGGTTTTGGGCAACCCTACTAGAAATGGACTTCATCTTCTTCATGCTGAAAATCTGGTTTAATGATGAAGTGATAACTACGGCTACTCACTGAAGTTGAAAATATTTGTAAGAGGTAGGGTTGGAAGTTAAATGTTGTTAAGAATGCTCAAAAGGGAGTTTGTACCTATAAATACGAAGTCCCAGTTTAGGGTTCTGAACAGGTAGTTGTTAGCATTTACTTTTACTAACATGTTTGGTAGTTGTGTATTAAATTGGCCCTTACATTTTTATTACAATTGAACGACTAGTTTGGTACCCTAGTTTGGTACCCTTTTTAATTCATTGATCATAATTGGTACAACAGTGTTTACTATTTATATAGCAAATCCTATATAAATAATGTTCAACTACATTCGTTATAAATGTGGGTTAATTAAACCTTTTAATTAGTTACGACCCCAATTGAATTTAGTCAATTAACAATTGAATTTAGTGATTCAGTTGTTGACAACGATTTGAGTGTATGGTACTTTAAAGTAAACCGTTTGGGTGAATGTATTAGTCCGATTGGTAAATTAGGGTAGTGTAAGTCATTCACAATTTTGGGCAACATTAGATTTGTTAAAAAGGACCTTTTATAACCCAAATTTTGCGAGAAAGGACCTTATATAATGTTTTTGTCAAATCACACATTTATGTAATTTTTTTGTTAAATCACACCGTTATCACACCCAATTTTCCTCCTAATTTATAAGCTGTAAAACCTAAAGTTGAAAAAAAAACCAAAAGAAAATCAAATATGAAATTCAAGACTCGGGAAAATCAATGTCTTTAGCCAACGTAAGCCACGTGTGCTGCTCACGTGCAAGTCAACGGGCCGGGAAAGCTCAGACAATGCCGAAAACTTCCTTTTAGGTCCCTTAAGGTGTGTTTTCACAAAAAAAATTATAAAAGGTCCTTTCTCGCAAAATTTGTGTTATAAAAGGTCCTCAAAGGTCCTTTTTATTCGAACAAATGGTAAATTAGGGTTATCCATTCATACATAATATGGGTAAAAATAAATATTTGGACAAGTATTTGAGTGTTTGGTACGTATAAGTATACATGTTGGTACAATATACTCTCGAGAATGGTAAATTAGGGCTAGCCATTCATACAAGGAATTAACAATGGTTTTAGGAATATAGCTTACTAGATTTATATGTTTTTACAATGGTTTTACTAGATTTATATGTTTTAGGAATTAAAAATGGTTTTATATATTTTATATATATTAGGAAAATATATTTTATATATTTTATATGTTTTTTAATATGATAAATATTACCAAACTTAATAATCTTATACTTTGTTCTATTCATAGAAAAAATCGCATCAGGAATTGACACGTGAATTGATACGTGTCATTCCTAGTGTTTGTTTTAATATGATTATACGAAATTTAAAATATTTATAAACAACATATTCCCGAATGACCCGTTATCGAATACACGATTTGACCTAATATGAATCCGAACCCGTTGTAGTCATGTTTGACCAAATACACGATTATGTTTTATGGTATGTGGTTTAGTGGTTGCTAATATTAATATTAATAGTCATTTAAGTTCTGTTGGATTTATTTTTATTGAATTTAACCAATTTTAGTGGTTGCTAATATTAATAATTTGTTTTCAGATGTTGGGGTACCAATCGGTTGCGCACGTTGTACCAAGTCCCCTGATATTTATAGCTCAAAGTAGTTCAAATTCGGTGAGCGGGAAAATTCCCGCCCAACATATCCCCTACAGTGAAGTGTGTCGAATACGCTTCTTCATACGTTTGGCACTATATATTTGAACTTGATTTTGTAGAATAGTATGTTGCAGAAGAAAAAAAATAAAATCCATCCTTCCACCCAATTGTCATAATGTCAAGATGTTCGACTGGCCACACGTCTCCTGCCGTCAATGTTGGTGCGACCGCCGGCCACCGGATTCTATGGTGTGAGACCGTAATGTGCCCAACGTGTACCAATTGTATTACCGAACTCCGCATTTCACAGAGTACATCAAATCTGATGAAGCTGTATTACAAGTGCCGATTCTGTGGATGGTTTCAGTGGGTGGATGACCATAACTTAATTAAGGAAGACGATATGGTTCCTTCATCCCTAGTACAATTAGGGTTTGATGTAGTCAAAAATCACCTAGCTAGAATTGAAAAACGTCTAGATTTAGTGTTCCGAATTTGTGTAATATGCCTATTTGTAGTATTTGCAAAGTTGTTTTGGTAATTTGAATTTAATATCCCGATTACTTTGTGTAATCACTTATGTAAATCGTGTTCCGTCGGAATTGAATCCATTTATATTTCTTTATAATTATTCTGATGGGAACACTGGTTTTATTAATACAAACTCCATATGAGAATCGAAGCACATCAAAGACTAAATTGGCAAGTAAATAAAAAACTAAACGTTTACTAACCCGGATTTCATTCATACAGCCTTCTTTTTGCTTTGCACGGGGATCCTTGTATGACTGCCTGAAACATTAAATAAGTATACGAACAGATAATTATGTAAGTACATAAGGGTATACTAAACTATATCTGAAACCTACATTTGGTACCCTTTTTGTTATAGACCAAGGTATACTAAATTATACCTGAAAATCTAATTTGTTATATAACCTACAAGGTTTGGTATTACAGGTCTGGAGGAAACTTACATGGAACTTCAACCCCACTAGATGATTCACTTCGCCGGGGAAGCATGAATTGGTAAACATTCGTTGGGTAATGGAAGGTTGAATGTCTTTAACACTCCAGAACATCACAACACCGCCCGCACGGCCGGTTGGACCAAACACATCGTGCTGGTATGCCCCAGGTAATTTTTGGGCAAGCAACAACAGGGGGGCTTCACCAATTCTGGACTCAGTAATTATAGTCAGGGCTGGGTTGAGTTTCTGAAATATCTCATTGAAGTGTATCATAAACGAGGGTCGGGTCACACCCCTTGCATTCCATATAACAACCACCAACCCCTTTACTAGCAACGCCTTTGTTAGCTGGCCAGAATACTGGTCTGTAGCACTTACTTGTATTTGATGATATCTCCTACTTCTTCGTTTGACCTCGTGGTAGAACACATCTAGGTCAACAGATTGTAGATGCTTTGAAATTCTCATGACATGTAAGGCATCAGTATAAGAACCCATGAAGATCGGAGTTTTACGGATAGGGACCGCATATATGGGTGTCTGATCTATGTGAAGAACCGGACGTGGGTCGATAAGCGCAAGATAATTTGCAGGGATGGCATCAAACTCTTGCCAAGCTTCCCACTCGATGTACGACAACAAACCACCGTGAATGATCCCTGTAGAATCGTCTGGGGTGGGTAAATGGTAAGGATCAATCCGTGGTCCTTCTCTTAACATGAACGTACCAGGGAACCCGTCCCTGTCCCATGTTTTTGAAAATATGGCGGCTCGAACCCATTCGTTAGAAATGGGGTTGTAATCATCATCTTCGAGTAATTCGTCATATGTTTTAAAGAACATTGTATTGTTTAAATCAATCTCCGGTTCCGTACCTTTCGAAGGGGCGAAGTACATTGAAACACGGGGATGAAAGTGAATTTGTCGTGTTGGTGACATTTCATGCGACACAACTTGTTTAAGAACATTCTCGTGGGGAGAATTATTCTTGTGGGGAGTGGTAGAATTATTATTATGGGGTGTTTTATTCATCTTCAATTGTACGTGGAAAGAGACAGACAACCAAACTAAGTGTTTGTTATGCAAAACTGAACTTTCTGGTTTGTCTGAGATTGTGTGGTTGTGATGTTGTTATCAAATTCAAGTTAAGTGTACTATAAGCTGGTTTTCATTATTATGAGTAGGTGTTCTGCATTTATAAGCATTAAGTCAACTATAAATTTTAAATACATTTTAAAGTACAAAGGTACAAGGGGTTATCCATTAATTCTGTCAACATTCATACCAATATGGAGAGTTCATTTAGTTCGTATAACTATATCTATCCTCCCTTCATTTACATTAAAATTTTAAATACATTTTAGAGTACAAAGGTACCAAGGGGTTATCCATTCATTCTGTCAACATTCATACCAATATGGAGAGTTCATTTAGTTCGTATAACTACATCTATCATCCCTTCATTTACTTGCATTTACCACACCCACCAAACAAATACGGATACCCTAAAACCCTAAAAGAGGTATCCTCCTTTAAATAGTTAAACCAGAACTCCAAACTCCTAACTGCAAAACACAAACATTTCAAACCTTTTCATACGGCATAAGAGGTCACTCAATAGGGGACATACAACGTCCAGGTAATCTAAGTTTATCTACTGTAATTGTTTAAATATCTACTATTCACAACTTACCTTATTGTCAAAGGTGGAGATTAAACGTGAACATTAACTTTAATGTTGTTCGTTCATGGTTCCACATTTTGATAGATCACCAAGTATCAAATTATGCATTTTAAATTAATTTGTCTGTTGTTTTGGGTTACACATATTTGTTTTCGGACTCATATTTTTTTTTTTACAAGTAATAATTCAAAAAACTCAAATGTATAATTGTGTACTCATACACCATACACACACTATTATATCAGCAAAAGTGTTTCCCCGCTTAAATATGTCGTTTGGTACTAAAAGTAAATACATTACGCAAAGAGTCTGGTACATGTAAGTTATGTGAGGTCTGGTACATATAGAGTTTGGTACATGTAAGTTATGTGAGGTCTGGTACATGTAGAGTTTGGTACATGTAAGTTATGTGAGGTCTGGTACGTATAGAGTTTGGGTTCGGTACAAGTATGTTATGAGGGGTCTGGTAGTGTACGTTGTCATATATAATTAAGATTTTAATACCAATCCGTTCGCTGTTATTTAGCTAAGATTTTAATATAACTCATTGTAGGCCATGGATTGGAAAGGAAAGGAAAAAGTAGATAATGGTATGGAAGAGGGGCAAACACCGAGAGGAAGGCGCTATACAGCGAGGGAGAAAGGGAAGGCTAAAGGAATAGACACTGACGACATAATGGCCACTTTAGCTGAGTCAGGTGAGCGGGATGTGAAAGACGTTGTCGGCATATTCACGGTACGCAGTAGGGCTAAAGGTCAATTCTTCCCACACTTACTTGCTGCGGTTTCTAGGCACGGGGATGATGCAATTGGGGGTATATTATTTAACCCTAAATGGCCCTTTTTAACTCCGCTTAAGATTATCAGTGCACGACGTTTTAGGAAAGAAGCGTACTGCTTTTTGTATTACTTAGTTGACTCCTACAACATGGCATTTAGCTTTAACTTGCACAAGCTGAAAAAAATATTAATGAAGTGCATGGAGAATAAGCTATTCTATCGCTATCTGGTGAAGTTCTTTGAGCTCTTTAAGCCTCTCCAGTATTGGTTAGATGATGTTGTACATAGGTTAGCAGTGCATGAAAAAGAGTCTGGTCATTTTGGACTTTTGGTGCTAGGTCGCAAATATATGGGATTCACTGAAAGGGAAATAACGTTCGACTGGATTAATTTTGGAATGTTTGATCTTTTTTACTACTTACAATACGATGATTGTAAGTATTTGAAGTTTAAGAACGAAATGATAGACATTAATGGGTTAGACACAATGAGCGAGCTTGATTTGTTACTAGAAAATCCGTTTTACTCTGAACATAATTATCCTGAGTCTTACGAAAGGCAGATGGCATTGGCAAATGCAATGCGCTACACGGGGAAATGGTACTTCGATGAAGAATACATGAAGCATGTTGTGGAGGATTCAGCTGACGAAGAAGATAGTTCGAACAGCGACGCTAGTGAGGAGATTTAAAGACTATCATCGGCATTCGATTCATCGTAAATGATATGAGTTGTATTAAATAGTCCCCAGTCTCTAGTACTATTTCTTCTTATGCTTAGAAATCCTTATGTTATACTTCATGTTACATAAGAGACGATTTGTACTCGTATGTTTAGAACTTCTTATGTTTAGAACTCCTTATGTATTCGTATTGGTAACCTTGTACTAAATATAACTTCCCTTATGTTGTTTTTGTTATAGTCTCCAATCTCTAGTACTAATTTTTTTTAAAAGAAAGGGTAACATAGTCTAGTACTAGCCGGTTGGTAGTTAAAGGCAGTTTCATTATTTTCATTATTATAATAATAAAGGGTAGTTATTTATTTCCCCCGATTGGTAGTTAAAGGCAGTTTCATTATTTTCATTATTATAATAATAAAGGGTCATTATTTTCATTATTATAATAATAAAGGATAGTTATTTATTTCCACATTATTGGTAGTTAAAGGCAGTTTCATTATTTTCATTATTAGGGTAGTTATTTATTTCCACATTATTTGGATAAGGACGGACCCAGTGATCGTCTTCTATAAATAGGTCGGACTACGCCACGTTTTAAGAGTGCATATTTAGGAGAACACATTTGTTAGAAATACGAAAATCAAATGGCATCATCCGCAAACTCAAGATGGTCTAGCGTCCCGCGTAGACCCACGGCGGAAGAACGTGCCATGGCAGAAATTAATGCAAAGGTTCAACAAATCAAGGACGCGAAAAAAAATCAGTGTGAACACATAAAATCAACAATGATAAGAATGAGGTGGGAAGGGAATAGTCGGGCTGAGACCCTTTTCAAGGATTTGCTACAGAGCTATGACGATGTGGAACAAGGCGTTGATGAAATGAACAAGGTAATGGGAGAATGGGATACGAAATTGCAAAGAACATATACATCGATTGAAATCCATCCAACGTCAGTTCTTCACATCGCTTCACCAGGCGCTGCGTATTGGTGGTCATGGAGATCTATATGACCATATGAAAGAAATCATTGAGCAATATGATGACGCAGAACAAAGGGTGATTGATCTTAATATAGGAATTGAGCGTATCAAGTCCCCTACACTTGCTCCGTGAGACAATACATTGCTTCGGGAGTGAAATTTCGTATGTTTGCTAAAGTAAGGTGTGACGCATTATAAGTTGTACATATTAATAGTAAGTTAGTGTGACGCAGTGTAAGTTGTAAATATTATGTTCAAATTTGTCATATTGTGTGACGCAGTGTATGTTGCACACATTACTAGTATTTTAGTGTCTCTTTGTTTATGAAATTAGGGTTTGAGATGTTTGTAAGTGTGTCTTATGATAATAACATTAGATAATAAATTTATTATATTAACATTAGATAATAAATTTATCTTTTCATTGCACACTAATTTTTCCATTAAACATGTATTAATTTTAATATTAAACATGTACAACTAATTCTAATATGTATTAATTTTAAACATGTACAACTAATTCTAATATGTATTAATTTTAAATTTCTGGTACCAATGCAAGGCTTATTCATTAGTGCAGTGCAATTATTGTCTAGGCGTGTTTGGGTAGTAATTAGGGCACAATTATTAACTAGGCGTGTTTGGATATTAATTAGGGCACAATTCTAAAAAAAAAGTAACAATTTTCAATACCATTTCGTATACCCAAAACGTATACCAACTAATTTAAATTTTCAAAACGACCATCTAACTCCCCTACTATCGTATGACGTACACCATCGAATCAAGGGAGTTTGATATCTATAAATACCATACTTAAACCACCATTTTCCAAAACCCATTTTTCCCTCCAAAACACCTTTGTGTAACCACATTTTCTCCTTTTCAACCACCATGGCTTCTTCGTCTTCAAGCTCGGGAGGTACCCCAATTCCCACTCCTCCACACACTCCACTAGAGGACGTCCTTACTTTCGAAGAACTTCTCGAGCATTATTGGCAAGTGTTTGAAGCTGAGGGCATTCATGAGGAACACCCCGACCCGTTGCTCCACCTACACGCTGAATTGGATGCCGATTTAGCAATTCTAGATGTTCCCCTAGGTGTTGCTGGTGATCAGGAATTGGATGCCAATTTACCAATTCCAGATGTTCCCCTAGGTGTTGTTCCGGAAGTTGGTGCAGTGAACATCGAAGAGGCGATCGAGGATGTTGCTGTAGTGAACGTCGCTCAGGAGATCGAGGACGTACTTGAAGCTGATGTTGAACCTGATGCTGAGGAGATCGAGGAGGTTGTGGCTGAACTTGAAGCTGATGTGAACATAAGACCAAGAACTCCTCCTCAAGTGAATGAAAAAAAACGAAGGAGAGGAGATGAGACACCTTCCCCACCACCACCCCCGCAAGGAAGAACCTGAATATGTTGTTTAAGGAGGGAAGATGCTTATTCAACAATACGTTGTTATCTGTTGTTTAAGGAGTTTATCTGTTTTTTTATGTTATGTGATTTATGTTATGTGATTTAAAGTTTAAGATTAAGTTTAAAGTTTATCTGTTGTTTAGATGTGAATTATGGTGTTTGGTCGTAAATTTTAAATATTTTAATATATTATGGTGATTGAATGAACGTCATACGATAACCCTATTACATGAACGACTAATTAAAAAATCGGAAATTAAAAAATTACAGTTGCATATTTCAGTTAAATATTTTTGTAAATACATACAGTTATTTGGATTAACTTACAGTTATTTGGATATCATTACAGTTATTATACACTTAAACTAACTTACATATAATTACAGTTATTTTGGATCCAACGTAACAATGCATCCAACGTATAACTAAAGATTAACTCAAATCAAGGATGCCAAAAGACTAAAAGAACAAATGGAGAGACTAAAAGAACAAGACAAGTACCTTATTCAACAATAACATTGATAATAATAAAAAGAACGCAACCAAGAGAACAAAGGATAAATAAAAAGTAAGAAGAAAAATAACACAATAACATAAAAACAACAAGTTATGAAACACAAATGAAATTGAAAATAATAAAAAATAAGAAAACAATATAATGAAAGAACAAATTATGAAACGAAAATGGTCTATTTTTCTACCATAAAGAAACTTTTCTTGTAATACGAGCATATAGAGGTAAAACAGTCCTTTTATGAAAAAAAATCGTATTTACATAATCAAATTCTTCAAAATCAATCAGCGATTTCAATGAAATCAATGTGTTGTTACATAATTTGATTCATTAAAATCATCAAAAACACCAAAACTCGATTATTACAAAAACTAAATCATCAAACACACGATTATTACAAAATCAAATTCATCAAAACATTATTTGCAGAAGAAGATAATCGATTTAATTTGATGTTGAAGCAGAAAAATATATATCGCAAGAAGAAAGCAAATCGAATAAATAACGCAAAAAACAGAGATGAGAAGACTAGAGCCTTTAATATTCTTTTGTTCTAGGGTATTGTTCTTTTGTTCAAGATAAATGTTCTTTTGTTAAACACGCGCGTTATATGTGTTTTTTATGTCGTTTTATTTCAGGTGCACGCATTGGGTACCAACTATACATATATGACTTTGGGTACCACAGCTATAAAAGTTAATATTGTACCAAACCTATATGACATTGGGTACCAGGCTAATAACACATTTTCACACCAAATCATAAGAAGTTTGAAATGAACACAACTTGTAGTACACGAACTAAAAACACAAATGTAAAAGGGATCAACACCAGCGAGTGTTGGGGGTAACAAATCATAAGAAATTTGACTAAACCAACATTTAAAGGGATCAACTTGTAGAACTTGACGACATTGCAATACAGAACAATGTCGTTAAAATATTACACACATATATTGGTGCCAAAACTACAAAATATTCCATCCCCTTTAACCAAAATGCATAATGTAAGGGAAGTATTGGTCACCAAACAACAAAAGCACGGTATAGTTCATACGCAACCGATAAACAAAGTTGATGATTAAACACTCGAACTAAAATAAACATAAGTTCATGACACTAGACTATTATAAATCAACGGCAATGGGTAGCAATTATCTCCGGTATCAATGGACGGCAAGAGTTGTAGTCTGAATTCAAATGGGACAAGAACAGAGCCTTCCGGGCAGCGCCTATCTCCCCCTGCCATGGAAAGTAAATAACCAGTATGTTATGCTAAGTGTATTTTAACATAACGTTATGTTCCAATCAACAAATTTGATTAACATAACACTTACCACATGCATTGACTTTTTGAAAGCATTAGCAGTCTCCCGGATCGCCATAAGCATCACAACCCCGCATGCATGACTGTGTAGGAGGAATAGCATAGTTAATTATATATTAAATGTACACAACTGAGGGAAAATAAACTAAGGGAATTTCAACGGCCATATACTTGTCATTATAATCAGGAAAACCAACAACATCCAGGGGCCATTTCCCCATTTGCTTAGTCTGCCATGCCGGGGATGCGTTAAACTCCTTGTCAGTCTCCAGTAAGACGTAGTCAACGGCAGGTATCTGGAATTTAAAAAACTGGTTAAATGAAGCTAAAAACACTATTCAATAATGTTTACCACCGCAAAAATTAGTAAGGACTACAAATCTCTAGTCCGTATACCAATTTCTTTAATTCCGCAGAATGCTCTGCAGCGGGATTTTTATACATGCTGTCAATGAACCATATCTTCAGGTCTTTGAGTGCAAAAGCAACACACCACCAGTGTTCGTTTTCGACAACTGGAACAAAAACCTGTAATTTACAAAGTCTAATATCTCTTAAACCTGTCTTCATTCAGTAATAACAATGACACATAGGTGATGAGATATGGACTAACAAAACAGGTACACAATATAATGTTTGGTATTCAATATACCAATTCCTAACGACTTTTGGTACCAATACGGAACAACACCATCAACTGTTTGTATCAAACCTAAGGACAATGGGTCCCAATCACATGCCATGTGAACGTTTGGTACCAATGAATATGGATAATAGTCACATGCATGATGATGTTTTGGTTAGCGATCATGTGTTAAGTCAACATGAGTCAACTATTGCGAACATACAAAATATCTAATAATGAGGGATGAATAGTATAAGATGGTAATACCACAGAAATATCCGAGGAGACCACCTTCCTAAGTGGTTGCGACCACTTCTTCAACAACCCAGCATATGTTTCTTTCGTCTTTAGCTTTTGATGCTGCCAACATAGGATTTAGCATTCAATAAACTGGATCAAGCATAACGTATATTAAAGACCTAGTTTTAGTACTCACTGCAAACATAGAGTCAAGCATAAGTCTGCGACAACTCTTTGGAAATTCACTAGCCCACTCCCGGTTGTAGAGATATCCAATTGTACGAACATACTGGGAATTCACATAGGACCTGGGGTGAACAACCGAGTAACACATCTGCTGGTTTGCGTCGTTCCCATCATATTCAATCAACATAGCCCCTCTGCAAAACAACAACGATTTAGTAGATTTCAACAAACAGTGGGGTAATTATCATCTTTTAGAGAATCGAACATACCCTGCTTTCTTTTTGGTGTCGTAAGCCTCTACGTACTTCAAAATAGAACTGTCTGCCTTCGTCATTCTAATACCTAGTCGTTGACGAGGTTTTCTCATTGCTATTGCCTTCTCACTAGGCTTACGGGATCTCTTTGTCGCAGTGCGGGGTTTGGGACTAGGTTTAGGCCTCGCTGCCTTTATTCTTGTTCTCACCTGACCATCACCACCTGGTTCAGCACCATCAAAATCTTCAGGATTGGAACCATGAACAGCACCATGGTCCAAACCTTCACCCCCACCCCTTGTATTCTCGGTCCCATCGGCACCCGGACCCTCTGCATTATCTGCACCTTCAGCTTCACCCGCAACCGGACCCGTTGTACCACCATTTGCTCCTTGGTTCTCATCATCATCATCACCAGGTTTATCTTGATCCGCGGTATTACCAACATCTTCTTCATCTTCGTCACCTTCCTCGCCATCTTCTTCATCACCTTCCTCGCCATCTTCTTCATCTTCGTTTTCGGGGTCCTCCAAAACATCATTTTGTGGCTCCGCAAAATCATTTTGTGGTGGCTCTTCTACTGGGCCCTGGGGGTCTGCCTCTTGCTGCACAACAGGCACCACTAGCCCTTCTTCTTGTGGTTCGCCTTGGTCTCCCTCGGTATGACCTTGCTGGACAGGCTCATGACGTGGCTCTTGTTGTGGCTCGTGTTGCGGCAGTGCCTCCATAGGCTCATTCTGCATGGCCTCCAAGTGCTGCACTAGCTCAACCACTTGCTGTGGGGGGGCCTGCTGTGGGGGTCCCTTCTGCAGTTGCTCTGCCACCATAGGCTCATTCTGCACTAGCTCAACCACTTGCTGTGGGGGGCCCTGCTGCAATTGCTCTGCCTCCTCCATAGGCTCATTCTGCACGGCCACCACTGCTGGAACATGCAGAAACTCAAACACGGGCTGCTCCACAGGCAAGGACTGGTAATTCACAAACACATTTTCTTCACCTCCCAATGGTTGTTCCACTGTGTGTTGCACATTGTCTGTTTCATCCTCCTCCAGTACAATGACATCTAACTCACTCAGGACCTTGTTGACCGACTTATCCACCGCCATTGGCTCACCATCCACGTTAATATAAGCATTATCGCTGATTTGGCGATGGGAACTGCTAGCAGGGGAGGGATCTTTTTCAGCAACACCAGGGGAGGGATCTTTTTCAGCAACACTTTCCTTTGCCCCCAGCCTGCGTATGATTACTTGTTCTCGTATCACGGCACGGAGGTCTTGCAGTAAGGGGGCCATCCTTTCCATAACCTAATACCAAGGTCAAACAAATAGGACGCTTTAGTCTAATACAATGACACAATATTATTAATAATGAACCGTCTATAAAAATGCAAATAATACCGTTTGGTACACGTTCAGTATTTACAAATATATTCTAGTTTCTATTATTTGGTACACAGTCCGGTGTACCAAATTTCTTAACCACCATGACACTCATAAGTCTTTCATCTGCTTTAAAAGACTTCACAATAATACTTTGGGGGATTAAGCAGTCCTTAAATGAAAGAATCACCATTCTTTCATTGTCATTGGACTACAGAATCCTCCCAAGGTATTATTATAAGCTTTCTGAAGCTACACTTGTACACTTGTATATCGTCCTTCAAACAACAGCATATAGAATGTGTTTAATACCAATACCAGAAAAATTGATATCAAACTACTGCTACTCATACCAGATCAGCAACCTCTTCTGCCAACGGCCTTCTTTCTCCAAATAGAGGACGGGGCTCCCGGTAAACAACATCAACCGTCTGTTGAAATGAAATAAAATCAAGAATATATTTAAGAAGTACTAATAACAATGTCATATTTAAAGCAACAAACACCACATATATTTAAGAAGTACTAATAACAATGTCATATTTAAAGCAACAAACACCACATATATTGATCATAGGAGAATACACACCGATAACCTCCCATAGTCTTCGGTAGGCTTCCTATCATGAAGTTTCACCTTCTCCACTTCCTCCTCAGTCCAGACTTTTAGTCTGGGGAACTCGTCCTAACGGACAGGAAGCCGACATAAACGATCTAGATAAAAAACTGCCAGAAATGGATAACTAATTAAAACATGCCAGAAAAGGACTACAACATACAACACTTATAATGAACATAATTATTAAATGTCAATTTCAGGAGAGCACTCACCAACAAAAACAAAACACAACCACCAGTCCCAGCCGCATAACCCTGAACTTCTAGCTTCCGCTGGCATGTGATCGCGTAGTCTAGCAGCCATTTGTGACAAAACTCACACCAGTTATACTGATCTGCGTCCTTTGCAACACATACAGCACCTAGCAGTTTCGTCGACATGTTTGCACCATCAGTAGAAGGACAAAGAATCTGTCCCATTAGCACAATCATGAAGTTCTCCATGAACTCAGTCCTTTGACGTTGATTTGCGAGCGGCACTAAGTTGCCGAGCTTGTCCAAGGGACCTAACAACACGCGAGTTGCGTTGGATATCAGTATTGTGGTCTTGTTGTTTGCAGGGTTTTCTCACCATACTTCACTGCATACGCTAGAGCTTTTCCAGCCGGCAAATCAGAATCCTTTTCAGGGACGGGAAGCCCGCTGTTCCTCAAACCAAACACATCTTCCCAATGGCCAGGTGTGATCGGCAACACATGCCCGTCACCACCTACCAGATAACTGTTGACTCCGTCCAATCTGGTCATAAGCCAATAACAAAGCTGCCTCGGAAGCTTGGATATTTTCAACTCCAACAATCCTCCAAACCCCATTTTTTGCACACAGGCTCTTCTAGAGTCATCAAATCCAGCAATGATCTTTGAGAAAGCATCAGTGCGGCATATAACACTCGGTTGCTACCAACATGCCATTAAGTAAGTCAGAACCTAACATAATATCTGCTTCACAATCACATAATCATAATCTCAAGAATTAAATTACCATATACCTTGCGATCGCAATTAGCCCTTTGGGTAGCAACTACAACATCATGACACTTGGCATATTCACCCCTAGACATTGGATGTTGGGGGATTGGAACCTGATCAGAGGGTACAACAACATATTATTAAACAACTAGTTGATACTAATTTAATGAATACATATTAAAATAACGGTATAGATGTCATTCATACCCGCAGAAACACTCTCCTATTCTTGCCTCTCTTAGTCATTCCCTTGTCTTTAAGAGGAGACTTTCCTTTTCTACGCTCTTTATCAACAATCTTACCAACCTTTTTCTTCAGCAACAACTTCTTCTTCACAGGCTTCCCCTGTTCTTCCTCGTCATCAGTATCCCCACGACGCCTCTTCCTAATCACCTTCAAATGTTTCTTCCTCAACCCATGTTGTTCATCTTCTGGATACCGCCTAACATTTTGGCCTACATTCTTCGGATGCTTCTTCCCCACTCTACGGACATCAGCTTCTCCATCTTCCTCGTCATCCTCTTCATCATCATTTCCTTCATCCTCTACATCATTAGCTAAACGCCTGCTCTTAGCATACTTCCTACAGCGCTCTTTCATCTTCAACTTAGCACGAGCATCAACTTCAAGATCATCATAAAACTCATCATCCTCCTCTACAACAACAGGACGCCTTCCTTTAGCATTACCCGTTTTCCTGCCCTGATTTTTCAACTTACACTTTACACCAACATCATTTTCCCCCTCATCCTCATCCTCATCTACATACTCTTCGTCGTCGTCTTCTTCTTCGTCCTCTAATTCCTCACCCTCCTCTTCATATGGTGTATCTTCACTATCATCCCCTGATCCAACGAGATCTTCCTCGTACTCTTCATCATCTTCATCAATTTCCGGTTCCACATACTTCTTACGGTTACTAGTGCCGGGTACCTGGGGAGGTTTATCCTTAAAAACTTCATTCATTGCAAATTTCTGCTAATATACGAAAACAAATTCCATGATTACGTAATGCACAAACATATTCATGATTATTTAATGAAAAGACATATACAATATTAAGTAATACCAACCAAAATATTATATGGCTATCATAAAATTATATAAACAACACTTAACAACACTCACCCATTGCTTATTTGATCCGGTGTGACCCTTTTTGAAGACCATCCTGAAATTACAAGGGGCCAACAAAGTGAATAAGAAACTGAATAACAAACTAACAATTACTTCAGGATTTTGAACTTTCAGAACAGCTAGGCATTACCAAACAAATACGACACTGAATAAGAAGCAACAGATGAACACATAACCAAAACATAACAAATATAAGCAATATTAAACCCTACGTTTGGTCAATTTATATAACAATTCAATAAACGAGTAACCATATTTTGGGATATTCATGACAAAATACACAAACATTAACATATTTTAAGAACATTTTGACCAACATAAGCAGAAATCAAAATGACAATTAAAGAACAATTTTTGTACCTCGGGATTATTAATCAAATTTATTATAACATAACCCACTCCAAACCATCTAATTAATACGTATTATAACTATAATTCAGATAAAGATTTATGACTACAAATTCATTACTAACTTGAATCAGATAAAGATTATTTAGTACAGAGTACAAAGTCATTTCCAACTACAATGTAAAATTGCATGCAAATTTCCAAACTATGTAAAAAATCAACACTTTCTATATTCCAGAAATCATACAACTTGCATAATAATCACCAACTTATATCAGAATTGCATAAAAATCATACCAAATCCAGAATTATAAACCCTAATTATATTATTGTTAATAAAAATCAGATTTTTACCCAAAATCGAAATGAACCCTAGATTATAACAGCAGAATACCTATAAAATATTCTTCAATAAAGATTAACTCTTTACCTGAGATTTCGCAATTCACCAACTTCCTCTCGCAAGAAAAAACTTCAACCTCCTATCAATTATATAGTACGGGACGGCAGTTAAGAAGTGTGGCGGTTTTACGGCAGTTACGAAGTTGTAGAATGGGAGGCGGTTAATCGATTGATGATTCCGAATTTGGAGGGAGAAGAAACGAAACGAGCGGGAGACGAACTGCAAGAACTGAAGCTTCCCAGGTAAGTTTTAGGAGAGAGAGTGAAAAGTTGGGTGTTAAAATTTAATTACATCAGTTATTACAATTTACAGTTGCCAACAATATTTCCCCAAAATAATTAAAAGGAAAACAAATTATATTTTTTGAATTTTGAATTTTGGGCCAGATTTTTAGAGAGAGAATGAGAAATAAAAGGAGAAAGAAATTAAAAGTGGGCCAAACAACTTCATCCCTTTGCATTTACCTTTATACCCTTGGTATAGTCTTAAAAGACTCTAGCTGGTAGAGTCTCAGAAACCCTCAAAAAAAAGACAAGACACATTCTATCTCTCTTCTCCGAACCCCCCTCTTTCTCTCTCCTCCATATTCATATTCTCCATGACCCATCTACAGTACTCCGTATGATAAATGTAAATACACTGGTAATACAGCTAAGATACATCAAAAATTTATTGGAGATACAACAGATCTACTCTATAGATACATCATAAGATCTTGCAAACAGATGCGTACATGATATGCTTATATGCATGTTGCAAAGGCTAGAGATGTTATGATGACAAGGGTTGAGGAGATTATTGTTGAACTTGCTACAACTCGGTTGATCTCATCTACCACATGCAGTTTTAAATCCCTATTAGGACAATACTTAGTTAAATTTCTTTGTTTTTATTCAATAATTAATTAGCATTACTTTGGTTTGTCACGGATTTAAATACTCTTTAATGAATACATAATACAGTACTCCCTCCGTTCCTAAATAAGTGTCATATTTGGGCTTCGGTGCGGTAATTAATAAAATTGTAAAGTGTGTAAGAGTTAATGATTGAGAATGTTTTTTTTGGGGAAAGGATAAAGTGGATAATTGTTTAATTGAGTAAGTACAAATAAAGTGGATGTGGGGATTGAAAAGTGGAAAAGTGTAGAATGTGTAAGTAAAAGTAATCATGATTTATAGAAAAGTAGGAAAAGTGTATGGAAAAGTGTGAAAAGTGTATGGAAAAGTGGGAAAAGTATATGTTCAAAAATAGAAATGTGACATTTATAAGGGAACGCCAAAAAAGGAAATGTGACACTTATTTAGGAAGTGAGGTAGTATGATTTATGATTATTGTTATTTCTTCAATAATGTCCATATCCACACTACCCAACTCTCTGACATTAATCCAGTTTTCGTCCCTAGACTTGCTACTAAATCCTTCATCTTGTTTCTCACACTATCTTTCCCTCTCCTACGCAAGAATTATGACAAAAAAAATAAAATCACAATTGAAATCTAATATTTACTCTACAAATTGAATGACTTGGATGGGCGACATTATTGAGCTCCACAACATCACAGAAACAGGGAGATCAATGGGTGTTTAGTTACATTGAGTAACCATTGAAGATACATTAAATACCCATTGAAGATACATTAGGTAACAATTGGAAATACACTGAGTAAATATTAGAGATACATTAAAGACAAATATAAAAATTATCTGAATTGTTGGCCATTTTTGTTCGAGACCTACACGGCTACGCCATTGGTAAATTTGACAGGGAAGACAAGAAGGCAGAAAGGAAATTTGGGTCAAAAAAACTTTATGGGTATAAGGACTTAAGGACCACGTGACTTGAAAACTAATTACATTAAAAGTTACTAAAATTGTCATTAGTTACGCGCGTCAGTTGACATCCGTCAGATGAAGGTGATCGAATGGTCGTGGTTGTTTCTCACGCTTCTCACCTAAATACTCACCTAAATACTACTTTTTACGTGAGCCTAAACCTATATATATATATATATATATATATATATATATATATATATATATATATATATATATATATATATATATATATATATATATATATATAAAATAAGTAAACATAAAAGAATGATAACAATATCAAAAACAAAAACTTAAAATAATGATAACAATCTACGAAGTGAAAGTTGTGTAACTTTCTCATATTATATATGAGAATTTAATAGTAAAAGAGGGAATGAATAATATGTTATTTTTATTATGGGGTAAAATCGTGCATATTAGCTAGCATTATGCTCCGTATAGAGTATGGTAGTTGACTACTACCAAAATTTATTACACATAATAAACCTATTTCACTCCGTAGTTGTTCACCTGTTCATTATCAGCATTATACTTCGTATAGAGTATGGTAGTTGACTACTACCAAAATTTATCTCATACTCGGCAATCGTTCACTTGTTCATTATCCTTATAATATAGTAAAATTGAAGGATTACACATAATAAACCTATTTTACTCCGTAGTTGTTCACCTGTTCATTATCAGCATTATACTCTGTATAGAGTATGGTAGTTGACTACTACCAAAATTTATCTCATACTCTGCAATTGTTCACTTGTTCATTATCCTTATAATATAATAAAATTGAAGGATTACACATAATAAACCTATTTTACTCTGTAGTTGTTCACCTGTTCATTATCGACTATATCTATATTTAACACATGGGCATTCATATTCATAATATTCAAACCTCGTACCTAATAAAATGAAATATTACACATTATAAAGCTAGAGTTTTACGAAATCAAATCTTAATCGATTATATGAAAAATTATATACGTACACAATTTATTAATTAAGAAGCAATAATTTTTTATAACTTATTAAAAAAAGAAATGATAAACCCATACCTCTATCATAGGAAAAAGGAGTAATACAACGGTGTAAATCTTAAGCATATATCGTAAATACAACACTGAAACTCTAGTAATATTCTGTTTCGATTATGAATTGCAGATTCATACGCATCAAATTCTTTTGCTGAAGAGTATAAGTTGCATGAGTCCTAAGTTTGGTCCGTCAGTTATGCCGAAACAAAGCCATGCATGCTGAAAGTTCTTCCTACTGATATAAATCAGCAATTCCAAACTCATCCCAAAATAACCACAAATTTCTTGTATGATCCTTAAACAAAACATCAAAAACAACCCGGCTCATTGTTGTTTAATTTTCATACCTCTTGTAAATAGATTTCGCCTGGACAGTCCTCCTTCGTCGTCGTTGTCGTCGTCATCCTCAAAATCCTCAAAGTAAACATCTTCATCACCAGACTCTCCACTACCCTTATCACAACCACCACCATTGCCATTACGTACCATTGTTACTCCCGTTATTGTGATCAAAATCACCAACTGAACCCTTCAAAAGTCACACATCAATTAGTTAATTTATCAGTATAAAATACCATGTCAATGTAAAACTTTTCCGATCCTCATCATACAAATATAAGTTAATTTACATCAACTTACAAATATAAGTTAATTTACATCAACTTAAATAATACAACTACGATAGGGGAAGCAAGGCCGCAGTAAACGTTAGGGGAGGGGGTGGGATTTGGGGTTGATAATTAGGTAGATTCACGAGCGTAAATAAATCCCTAACCTTTGAAATTAGCTTACCATTATATAAAAGTGTTACGGCATTTATCTTTTTTCACATATATATTCAATTTTTATCTTAAATTTAATGTGGATATATTTTATCCGATATTTTTTTACAGAATTTTTCAACACTTATCTGAAATTATTTTTATTTATTATTTAATTTTGTGACGTGGAAATCCTATGTGGACACTCTAATTGCTCTACAAAGATATATATATATATATATATATATATATATATATATATATATATATATATATAGAATTGCACTCAAATGAGAAGGGAGCTTAAAATGAGAAGAATGAGAAGGAATCGTGTGCGTTCATCGTGATTAAATCTAACCGCTGAAAACAAATCAATCGCGGTTTACTAATGGCATTTTCGTAAATATGAAAAAAATCAAATGAGCAAACTTCTTTCCTCATTTTCGCGTTTTACTTTTCTCTCTCCTCATTTCCAGAACTCACGTTTTCTCTCTTCATTTTCTCTCTCCTCCATTTTCACTCGCCACCGTGTTCTCCTTCGTCACTTGCTACAACCGTCGCGCCGCCACCATCTCCAAATTTGTGACATTATCAACGCGTTGTCTTCTCTTCTTCAAATTTGTGAGTTTTTTTTGTTTTTTTTTGTAAATGTTATGGTTTGCATTGATGATTTATTAATTTCGTTTTTAATTTTTCTCATTTGAAAAGTAGTTAACATCAATTTTATTCTTGTTTTATGTGATTAGGTAGTAATTGAGGAAATTGCGAACAATTTTTGGCGAAATTCACTGCTCCGACAACTCTTCGCCGACGGTCACCACTCCGGCGACTTTTAACTCATCGCCGATCGTCTCAATATCTTCGTCCTCTTCTTTAGTGAGTGATTTTGGTGTTTTCAATTTTTAGGGTTATATAATGTGTAATTGTAGTTGATTTTTGTTGTTTGAAGTGAAATTGTGTAGATCTAATTTGACATAGCATTTAGTTTTTTTGTTTTTCGTGAATTATTTTTTTATTTTTAGTTTTATTTTTTAATAAATTTAGGTCATATTTAAATAAGCAATTACTATTTTGTGAAATTGAGCAAATAATTGAGCAATTACTATTTAAAATTAGCCATTTATATTTATTTTTGCTCATTTTTCTGGTTTTGGAAAATGTGTTCATTTATGAAAATGATCATTTTTCATATTGTTCTGAAAATCATGCTCGTTTATTTTGTTTTATAATTTGCTCATTTAATTTGTCTGGAAAAGTGCTCATTCTTGAAAATCTTGATCATTTTATTAATGTTTGAATTGAAACATTTGCTCATTGTTTGTAAATGAGTAAAAATTATTGTTTCGGATTTTAGAAATTTGTTCATTTATTTAAAATGAGCAAATAAATAACTACTCATTTGCTTCCATTTTGCTCATTTCTGAATCAACAACTATGCCTACTCTAAAATTCCATTTTATTGACTTTTTTTGATATTTTTTTTAACAGTATACATGTAAAATGGCTGATAACACTTCAACACCGAAGTTGCCTAAAGATGAAAATGTCACTGCTTCAAAAGCTGCTAAACCGAGGTACTAAACTTTTCATTCTCTGCATTTTGAGACAATGAGCAACATAACTTATACGAGAAACTTTCTTCTTCTATTAAAATTTGCTCATTTGACCAAATGAGCAAAATTATATTTTCCAGGCAGTTACTGCTTGTTGCAAAATTTGCTCATTTGTCCAAATGAGCAAAATTACATATTCTTGGCAGTTACTGCTTCTGCCAAAGTTTGCTCATTTGACCAAATGAGCAAAATTTAATAATTGATTATGAATGTGTTTTTTTTTAATTTTAATGTAGCTTGCGAACAGTATCGTTCAAACATATTGCAAGGAAAC
The DNA here is from genome assembly GCF_020520425.1 of Spinacia oleracea. NCBI lineage: Eukaryota > Viridiplantae > Streptophyta > Magnoliopsida > Caryophyllales > Amaranthaceae > Spinacia > Spinacia oleracea. Next base: position 96,025,823 of record NC_079487.1, read on the forward strand.
CTACAATACCTATAAAGAAAGAACTACCCAAGTTGTTGACAAGGATGTCCCCGAATAGTATTGCTCAACTGAACAAGACGATTTCTGCTTCTCAACGAAGTGCAATCGAGAATGTAGGCTTTGGGGACCTTTTATCTTTGAAAATCTCCAAACTGCCACTACATCTAGGTTTGTTTCTTGTGGAGAGTTTTGATGCTAATACGTGTTGTTTAAGAATTCACGGAAATGAATTCTTCATCACTGAGAAGGACGTGCACGAGGTGTTGGGGCTTCCTCTAGGTGTTGAAGAGATCAACTTGGATAATGATTGTAAGGACGTAGAAATCTTGGATTGTTGGAAGAAACAATTCAAGAAGTTCATGAAGGAGAAAGCAGCGAAAAAAGCAAAAAAAGTTAAGGCAGTTAAAGGTGAAAATGTGAAGGTGAAGGAGACTTTCACTCAACTGATTCCTGTTGGGGTTCTTACTGATCATTTGAAGTCAAGTAAAGCATCTTCGGATATGTGGTTGAGGAATTACGTAGTTCTTGTTACTTCGACTCTTATTCATGGAGGACAGAACCAATTTGTTAACTGCTGGATTCTGCGTTATTTGAAGGAAATGAGTCAAATCAAAAATTTGAATTGGTGTAATTTTGTGCTTCAATGCTTGGTTAACAGTAAGATGTACTGGGAAGAGGTAGAGGGAAGATGGTTTGCTGGATCTTTGGTATTTCTTATGGTAATTACTGTTTTTTTCTTCTTTTTTTTTTTTATAAATTTCATTCACATTCTCTTATTTATCATCTAATCTTTTTTTTTTTTTTTTTGTAGCTGTTCTATGTGGATAAAGTTGCCTTAGAGGAAGTGCGTATTGAAAGATCACTGCCTATAATAAAAGGATGGAATTGTAATATGCTATCCACACGAGAAAAACTTGAGATCGAATTGGGTAGGATTGCATTCCACGGGATGAATGATGCAGTAGATAAGGGTGAAACATCTGGAACTCAAAAGGTATTCAATTCAATACCTTTTTAACTGCTTTTCCTTTTTTTTTTTTTTTTATTATTTTGAGTTTGAATAGTATTAACTTTTTATCACTTTATTTAGCAACAAGAAGAGGTTATTGAAAATGAGAATCCCGAACAAAATGTACCGACTGAACAAGAAGTTCCTGAATATCAATCAAAGGTTAATTTTTGTATATTTTTATTTCATATTGTTTAAGCACTTTATACCCCTATATTAACACGGATTGTTTTTTTTTTCTTGAAGGAAAACGCTTCTGCTTGTCCTGAAGAGAATGAAGCCCCTCAAATTGTAGAAAATGTCAACCCTCCTGTTGAGAAGAACAAGTTTCAGTTGAAACAAGTAAGTAACATTTGTTAAAATGAGCATTCTGAAACTTGCTCATTTGTTAAAATGAGCAAAATGTAACTTGCTCATTTTGACAAATGAGCAAAATTTGAATTGTTCAATTGTCCAAATGAGCAAAATATAACTTGCTCATTTGTCCAAATGCGCAATTCAAATGTAAGTTGTTCATTTGTCCAAATGAGCAAAATGTAACTTGCTCATTTTAACAAATCACCAAAATTTGGATTGCTCATTTGTCCAAATGAGCAAAATATAACTTGCTCATTTGCACAAATGAGCAAAATTTGAATGTAATTTACTCATTTATGCATCCCTGATTAAATTCGTATTTATCCTCTCGGGACTCGTGTACCCAATTTCCCACTCCCTCGATTTATGCTGATCTCATGTATACGTGCTTATTGATTTCTCAATCGTTCAAACGAGCAATGAAAAAATACAGAGGTTTGAGTCAAAAATAAGAAATCAACAATCCTCAAACTTCCTCAATTCTATCACATTGATTTCACCACCATCATAGGATTTGAGTTGAATTCCCTAAGCCTGTTTTAGTTCCTCGATCAGAATATTCTCATTTAAAGTTCGAGTTTAAAGTTTTGCTTATTGTGTCATGTTTGTAGGATTGTATTTTGGAGTTGGCTGTTGCTGCTAATGAACTTGCAATGGCAATGGAGAAGTTTCAGCTAAAGGCGCAACAAGCATATTCTGATTTCCCAGATGATCAAAGAATTCAGTCCTTGAGAGATTCAGCTTCAGTTGTGTGGGACAACTGTTCTTCTACAAACAACGTCAACCAAACAGAGAATGTTGTTACTCCCAATCCAAATATAACAGAGAATCAATCTGGGGTATGATTACGACTTTGTATAATTTTTATCGATCACCTTAATTACTTTTGCTGTTGCAAATGGTTTTGATCAGTTGAAGACATATTTTACTAAACCAGGAAAATGAGTGTTCAATATATAGTCTTCCCAGTTAATAGCTTTTTGATCAAAGTAGAATATATCTGTTTCCAACCCTCTTTCTTTCGCTGCCATCCTTAACTTGTCGGTGAATATATCTTTGTGAATATTAGAAATGAGCTAGTAATTTTTAATTGAGTTATTACATTTTTTGTGTGGAATTTGGGATTGATTAAATTGAGGATTTTTGGTAGAGTTTCTGGGTGGTCTGGGAGGAGGAGGAAGAAGAAGATATTAGAAAAATTACTCATATTTCATGTAAATGAAAAAAAAAATTTACTCATTCTTTTCAAATGAGCAAAAAAAAAATTAAAATGAGCAAAAAAATCTGCTTATTTAAAACAATCTGCTCATTTGTTCAAATGAGCAAAAACATCTGCTCATTTGTTCAAATGAGCAAAGATAAGGACTGATTCATAGAGCTGCTTAGATTTCTGATTCTTTTTTTTGTGCAGATTCCTCGTGAAGAGCGTGCTGAAATTCCTCGTGAAGAGCGTGCTGAAATTCCTCGTGAAGAGCGTGCTGAAATTCCTCGTGAAGAGTCTGTTCTAAGATTTAGCCAAGATGAAGATGATGAGTTTTGGAGGAATCCGATTGTGATTAAAGCTTGGGATGATATTGTTGAAAAAGGGATACGAAACAAAAATGCAAGATGTGCACAGGAGCTGGTACCCCCGTCCTTTAGCCTTGGTCTTGACTCACCGCTTAATGAAACTGTTTCTGAAATTGCTGCTGATGTTTTACACAAAATTTTGAAGGATAACGAGGTTGAGGTGGATGATACTCTGCCAGGGATAGACACTGTTATTAAATTCCATGAAAATGCAATTTTTGAAGAAGCCGTGTTTTTAGAGAAAGAAGTGGCTGAAAGAGAACTGAGGTTGGATAGAAGGAGGAATCAGAAAAAGAGGGATTCACCAACAAAAGGAAAAGGACCCTGTGAGGTAAACAAAAGGCAGAAGGTGGAGAATAGGGAAGTTACTCTGTCGAAGTCTTTGTGCTCACCATATAAGGATCGAATGGTGAATATAAAAAGTGCGCTAACACCTGCACAAAAAGCCATTGTGGATTATGTGATAAACCCTCAAGAACCTGCTGAGTATGTTTCTTATCATTTTTTTTTTAAAAAAAAAGTCATTTAACTTACATTCTGATTTATTACTTGATTTTTTTTTTCAGTGAAAAACTTTTTGTGTGGAAAGTTGGTGAACGTGATGAATTTTCTTTGACAAGGCTTCATTTTCAGTCATTCAAACAAGGCAATGGAATGTTCTCTCCCATAATTGACGCTTAGTCGTTGATTCTAAATTCCAAAGAACAGTACAAATCTGATTCCTCACCAGCTCGTTTCTTTTTCAGTTGTCTACCAGCAGTAAGTTTTTATTTCTTGTTAAAAAATCTTCAATGATTTTGGTTGCATTTAAGTTTCTCATTTAGGGCATTGGCTATATCATCTCCTGAATTATCAGAATGCTTAGTCCCCCTCCCCTGTCTTAAGGCCAAGGGATGGACATTCAGCTATTTGAACAAAACATTGGCACATTGCTACAAATATTCTAAACGAATTAGTTTCTGCCTCTCTGGTGAGAAACTGTTTGAGTACGCTACTCCTGTAGTCTCCCAACCCCCTATTTCACTCAGAGTTTTCATTTTTCACTAAGTAGCCATGTCAGTTAGTGCTTGTGCCAGAAAGTTACTTCTTCTATTTTACTCATTTGACCAAATGAGCAAAATTATATTTTCCAGGCAGTTAGTGCTTGTTGCAAAATTTGCTCATTTGACTAAATGAGCAAATTTTCATATTCTAGGCAGTTACTGCTTGTGCCAAAATTTGCTCATTTGCCCAAATGAGCAAAATTACATATTCCAGGTAGTTACTTCTTGTGCCAAAGTTTGCTCATTTGACCAAATGAGCAAACTTTGCAGAATCGATGTTGGCTTTGCTTCGGCACCCCTATTATTGCATATCAGCTTATTCATTTGCTCAATATTCTCATTGTTTAAACATAAACACATATCGTCTTTTATTTATTTCTTACATCTATTTTTTATCATTTTAGGAAATGATTTTGGAATTTAGCAAGGAATCTGTTAAACTTAGGAATGCAAAGTTTTTAGAAGCAGCAGACAAAGAATTGAAGAGAAGTCGGTTTGAAATCAAGGATATTGCGTTGTATTTCTTCCCTGTTTGTCGGGCTGCCCATTATTTTCTTGTCTGCTTCAACACTCTCCTAAATTCAATGGATTTGATTGATTGGGTTGAAGGTTTTCCAAGTTATTGTAACCTTATGAAGAACCTGGTATACAATTATAATCTCTTACATTTGTTTATCTTAGCTATTGATATTTACTAATACACGTGTTATATTTTATACAGAGGTATGCATTTGCCCACGTGATGGGAAATCAGGGCTCGGTACAAGGTAACTTGTTGAAGAAAGATATCATGAATATGACTTCTTGTCTGCTGCCTTTTGATTGGCAATCCACTGATGCTGCGCACGAATACTGTGGAATTTCTCTTATGCGGCACATGGAGGCCTATATGGGAGTGAAAAAGTGGGATTGTGGTTTGAAGAAAAACGATGTAAGTATTTTAATATTGATAGTATTTTTAGTAGAAAATAGTTGCTTTCTACTGTTTTCTTCCAGTGATATATTTCTTGTTCAAAATTTTTCTTAAATCAATCTCTACTCTTCTACTGTAAGGCATGCACCATAATTTTACCAACCATATTAAATGAAAGCAGTAACAATCAAATTCAAGCAAAACAAAATTAATTTGCTCATTTGATCAAATGAGCAAAATTAATGAAAAATCTGCAGTTTTGCTTCCAAATAATCTGCAGTTTTATAAAGTAATCTGCAGTTTTTGTAGATTACTTTATAAACCTTTCCTCCAAATAATCTGCAGTTTTTGGATCAGAATTCTGGAATTTTTTTATAAAGTAATTCCTTTTGTTTCAAGTACTCAAGTTCATCGCAACATGGAAGGGTGTTTGTTGTTTACTAGGTCAACGCCACTAAATTTTGATTAACGGATGTTTTTTTTTGCAGCTATTGACAATGGACAAACTTGCTTCCAAATATTGCGTGGATATAATCAAAAGTGATATCAATGAAGCATCAGTCATCATAGACAAGAAAATCAAAGGCAAAACCAGAGTTAGCTAAAGATGATCTCATATTCTTCTAATTTCTGCAAAGAAGGAAATGATGGGTTGTTCTGCACTGCTGATTCCATTAGCGTCCTTGACTTCCGTCAGCCATCTGGTATTGGTCTTAAGATACCTAAGATTGGTGTAACTGTTCAGTCAGTATCTTCTCGAGGGGATTCTGTATATCTTGGTTGTAGTAGTGTTGTTTCAGCAGTAAAGAAATAGGTGCAATTTTGAAAGTTAAACATTCGGTCATTCTTTGTAAATGATCAATTTTGAAAGTTCGGAATTCAAACATTTGCTCATTATTACTAAATGAGCAAATATTAAAGTTTCATTCATTGTTACTAAATGAGCAAATAGGAGTCTAAACATTTGCTCATTATTTATAAATGAGCAAATATCAAAGATCTAATTTATATTTGGTGTTTGATAGCTCATTTGGTTTTATATGAGCAATTTTTTAATTTCGGAATTTAAACATTTGCTCATTATTTTACTAAATGAGCAATTTTAAATTTTAAATTTCGATATTTGAGCAAATTTTAAATTTCGAAGTTCGATATTTGCTCATTGATTGTAAATGATCAATATTTGAAGTTCGGTTTTTTTCTTTTGCTCATTGTTCCTAAATGAGCAAATATTAAAGTTCGGAATTTAAACATTTGCTCATTATTACTAAATGAGCAATTTTTAAAGTTTGGAATTTAAACATTTGCTCATTAATACTACATGAGCAAATGTTAAAGTTTCTAAATGAGCAAATACTAAATGAGCAAATAGGAGTCTAAACATTTGCTCATTTGTCTCTAAATGAGCAAATTTTAAATTTCGAACTTCGATATTTGCTCATTGATTGGAAATGAGCAAAATTTGGAAGTTAAAAGTTAAACATTAGTTCATTGTTTTTAAATAAGAAAATTTTGAATTTCAATTTAATATTTGCTCATTGTATTTAAATGAACAAAAAATATAGATTAGATTCTAAATATTTGCTCATTATTCTAAATGAGCAAATATTTAAGTTTCGAATCCAAATATTTGCTCATTTGTTTATAAATGAGCAAATTTTAATATTCCTTATGTTTTGCACTCCTCTACTGAACAATGCAGTTCAGATCATCAATGCAGTTCACAAGAAATAAATAGAACACTGAACTAAGCAGTGCAAGATGTAACACAAGAAATAAACACAGCAAAAATATTTTCTCATTTGTTTCCAGTGCCAATTGTATTCCACAATAATTAGTTGTTACACTTAAATACGTTCCAAAATGTACAAAATTGTACTCAAAAAGAATAACTAAGCAGGAAATGTTTATGTTGCTTTTGCTCATTCTTCCCAAAGCTTCCCTTGCTAAGCATTCAGCAGCTTCTTGACGATCATCTACGTGCCTAAATATGTCCACTGCTTCTAGATTCCTAGTTACCTGAGAGAGCCAAAGAGAATGTTTCTAGTAAATAATGTCCACTGATCCGGAAAGAGCATTACACAACTATGAATGAATACTGATCGAGTGAGTACATTAATTACTAACCTGTGATGTTGATGTTGATGTTGATGTTGTGGCATCAGATTAAACCAGACAGGAGATTTGAGAGGGGTTTGTAAGTTGGGGCATTGTGAAAACAAGGTTACCCTATCATCTAGTAGGCTGTAACCAAACAGAATTACACTTCCAGTCAGAGGTTTACAATAACCAAACAGAATTACACACAACAACTATAACAGAATAGAGATGGGTGGGTGATCAAGAGATCACGAACGTAACATTAATAGAGTAACCATTCTGTTATCTTTGCCACGTGAAATAAATAATTCTAGGTTAAAACACTTATTACTAGTCACACTTTCTGATCCGCAAAAGAGACAATATCTTCCCCTCTAGCCCTTACAGTAATATCGAGTTACAGAACCGACAACAATAAATGGTTACTCCATCTTGCAGAGTGGATTAAGATTTTGAGGTTTTTACTCGTGATCATTACCCCCAATCAGCACATAAAATTCAAAACCGCACCCAGTAATCCAGGAATCTATCATAGCTTACTTTATACTTTACCCGACCCCGACCCCCCTCCTCCTGACACACCTCTCCTTCAACCCTCTGTAAATTAATTCTAATCCCTCTCCAAAAGGAAAATGCAATATGTTGAGCTAACAACAATAAACAACTAGGCAAGAGTATATATTGACCATCAACATTTAGGGAAAACTTGCCCACCAGCAGAAAATCAGGAGGAGACTTACAGTAAGAAGGTATTAAAAGAATAATTGTGTTGATGTTGATGGTCAATATATACTCTTGCCTATCATCTAGTAGGCTGTAAGAAGATACAAATTTGAGATCATCATCATTAACAAAGTAGACACAATTCCCTTGGACTCCATGAAAACACCACACATCAAAACTTAATCTTAAGCTAGAATTCATGTAAACCCCATACATCAAAACTTAACTGGTGAAAAGGTGCCAAAAACACAGATTGACAGAAAGTAAATAAGCTGAATTTAATTTGGCAGTTACCTTGCTTAGGTTGTAGTTTTGTTCGGGCAGTTACGACTGTCGTGATAATCATATGCCCCACAAGCTTTACATTTTCTTTTGGGTTTCTGACTTTGCTCAATTGCTGCCTCCTTTTCTCCTACTATTCTATGTCTCTTGCCTTTATTCTTTGATGGTATTGGATTTTGGATATTGAGGTTAGAAGACGCACTAGGACCAACAAAAAGCTCCATCTCTTGAGTTTTTGTCATTGGCACACACTTTCCTTTTTCTACCAAATTCTTACTAAAATCTCTAAGATTATCGAGAAATTGTTGCAAATTTTCCTCATTTCCCTCTGCAAGGCCTACACAGTTAAAAATCTCCGACCAGACTTCCCCTAACATTTTAGTTGTTGTGTTCATCTTCCTACATTCTTCAAGGAAGTTACCATGCATATCAAAAATTGGCCTTTTGGTTGCCTCTTTTGTCCATCGATCAAGAATGTAGTACTCTGGAATCTTTGTAACTTGTCTTGCATTTAAAACACATATTGCATGTTTACATAAAATCCCCAATCTCTCAAACAATTTGCAAGAACATGATGTCATGAGATTTCCAGAATTAAATGTTACCTTACTTGTTTTCTGTCGAGAATGGTCCATGACTTGTGCGATTTCAATATTTTCTTCCATTCTAATAGAACTAATCCCACATCTGAAACAAGCCTTGTACACCTCATCCTGGAACATGTAGAACATTTTTCTGGTATACACCTCAGCTGCATGTTTCTCCAAAGGCAATGGAGTTATAAATTGAGGAACAGAGTGAATGGATTCTGTATTTAGCTTATCTTGCTTGTGCCTTTGTGCATCCATTGCACTTTCAAAACGCATGTAGAATTCTACAAGTGTCACATGCGGATTGGTGAAATTATTGAAAAAACTATTCTCACTTTCTGATCTAGAGGTAGTTCTTAAAATGCCTCCTAACCTGCATTCAATAGCTTAACATATGAAATTTATGACATTTAAAACAAAAAAGTAATCAAAAAAATTTCTGCTCATTTGCACAAATGAGTAATATTTTTTCTCATTTAGACAAATGAGTAAATTTTCTACACAAGTAACTATTATGGTTTGAACAGATTTCTGCTCATTTCCAAAAATGAGTACCTTTTTTGCTCATTTAGCCAAATGAGTAAATTTGTTTTGCTCATTTGTCTAAATGAGTAAATTTATTTTACTCATTTAGACAAATGAGTAAATGAATTTTGCTCATTTGCAGAAATTAAAGTTTCTGATTTTAAATGAGTAAATTTATTTTGCTCATTTGTCTAAATGAGTAAATTTATTTTGCTCATTTGTCTAAATGAGTAAATTTATTTTACTCATTTAAACAAATGAGTAAATGAATTTTGCTCATTTGCAGAAATTAAAGTTTCTGATTATGAATGAGTAAATATATTTTGCTCATTTGTTTAAATGAGTAAATTTATTGAGATGAATGCAATTCCAAAACCCCAAATCAAACCAAATTTGAATTACACAAAATGCAAACATCATCTGAACAATAAAAAAACAACACCCCAATTATAGAAAAGGAGCAAGAATAATTAATAAAAAAAACAAAAGTTGTACCTAATTAATCAAAAAAGGCACAGAAAAAATCAGAAACCCACAAATCTAATAAGGCAGGATTCAAGAAGACAGGATACAAGAAGACTTCAAAAAAGTGAATGCAGGACGTAACTGATCTGGAAAGAGCATTCTCAGCAACTTAATCTTAAGCTAGACTTCAAGTAAACACCATACATCACAACTTAACTGGTGAAAGGTGCCAAAAAAAACAGATTGACAGAAAGTAAATAAGCAGAAATGATATCAAATTTTTGATGAGATTAAATTAGATTAACAAAATAACAAAATTTGACATCAATGCATATTAATAAAGAGAGAAAATGCTGCCATACCTGAGATCTCTAAAGTAGCATGGTATCCAATGTTCTCTTATTGAAAACATATGTTGGAACCAACCATTCTCCACAAGGTTATATTGAACCATAAGCGAGTTCCAAGTAGCTTCAAATTCCTCGGATTCTTGTTCCATGTCCCACACACACTCATTTAACAACTTAAGAAAATCTTCATCTTGTTTGAGCTCAGGGCCTACTTTTTCAGGAACTTTTTTCATTATATGCCACAAACAAAGTCGGTGGCGAGTGTTAACAAACACCTCATTTATGGCAACTTTCATTGCCGGATCTTGATCGGTTATCAAATATCTAGGCTCACAATTTCCCATAGCATTAAGGAAAGTCCTAAAAAGCCATTCAAATGATTGAGCATCTTCTTTAGAAAGTAAACCAACCCCAAATGTTATGCAAGACTTGTGATGGTCTACTCCGGTGAAAGGAGCTAAAACCATTGAGTATGTGTTGGAGTCGTAGGTGCAATCAAAGGATATCATCTCTCCAAACAATGAATAATTTTTACGGCTAGTTGCATCCGCCCAAAACAGATGGGAAACATGATCATGTTCATCTAGGGCATAATCAAAGTAGAACCCATTGAAAACATCTCTTTTTCGTATAAAATTCTCAATTAACATCTTAGCATCATCACCCTTGATGTGCTCCTTCAAATCTCTATGAAAGTTCATAAAGTCTTTCATTGTGGCTCCAACATTGTCGTAACTACCTACATTTTCCTTAAATAGCCGAAAAGATTTCGTTGGTCCAATGTTCATTCTTGTATTATTATTCACAAAATTCTTGTGAACCATCGTCATTTTCCTTGAACTTCTCAAATATGGCATGGATGTAGGAGAGGCTAGGCAATGGTTATGAGGCTCAAAAAATTTGGTAACTTTGTATTCTCCATCTTCATTGATAAGATTCCAAATGATTCTAGCCTTGCAACCAACTCGCTTTGAGTTTCTTTTACGGCGTCGCTTCCCTTTTTCATCATAATTACCTTCGGATTCTAAGATACCTTCTCTACTACAAAGATAATACTTTTGAATGATACCTTTGCTATTCTTGTATACCGTAGCTGAACGAACGTCAAAACCACATATTACAGCATACTCCTTATAAAATTCGATAGCCTTTTCTAAAGTTTTGAATACCATTCCTTCACGTGGTTTCTTATCTTCAACACAATATGGAATCCATTCCCTAGTTCCATCTTGAGTCAGATATGTTTCTGCTCTAGGACTTCGAATATATTCGATTGGTGTAGGTTGTTCTGTAGGCACTGTAGAGACTGGTGTAGGCGTCGTAGGTACTGTTCTATGCTCCATAGGTTCTGTTGTAGACTCCATAGGGACTGTCGTAGGCACTGTAGATACTCTTGTAGGATTTGCAGGCCCCTCCTTTGCAGGCTCTGTAGGCTCTGTTGTAGGAACTGCAGTAGGAACTGAAATAGGCAATGCACAAGCCAAAAATAATTACATATATTAAATGAAAGCAGTAACAATCAGATTCAAGCAAAACAAAATTAATTTGCTCATTTGACCAAATGAGCAAAATTTAATATTCCAGGCAGTTACTGCTTGTGCAAAAATTTGCTCATTTGACCAAATGAGCAAAATTAAAATGAGCAAAATTAAAATTAAAATTAAAATGACCAAATGAGCAAAATTAAAATTTGCTCATTTGACCAAATGAGCAAAATTAATTTGCTCATTTGACCAAATGAGCAAATTTACATATTTCAGGCTTTTACTGCTTGTGGTAAAGTTTGCTCATTTGACCAAATGAGCAAAATTTAATATTCCAGGCAGTTACTGCCTGTGCTAAAATTTGCTCATTTGACCAAATGAGCAAAATAATTTCTTCCACACATTTACTGATTTTGTCCATATTTGCTCATTTGAACAAATGAGCAAATAATTTCCAAAAAATCAGTTTTGCTTCCGTAATTAGCATAAATGAGCAAAATTAGCATAAATGAGCAAAATTGATTCACCCTAAATAGTTGTAACAACTTTGCTCATTTGCTCAATTGGGGGTTTACACTCTAAACAGTTGCAACAATTTTGCTCATTTGGTCAATTGGTTCACATCCTAAATACTTGCAACAATTTTGCTCATTTGCTCAATTGGTTCACACCCTAAATACTTGCAACAATTTTGCTCATTTGCTCAATTGGTTCACACCTTAAACAGTTGAAACAATTTTGCTCATTTGCTCAATTGGTTCACACCCTAAACAGTTGAAACAATTTTGCTCTTTTGCTCAATTGATTATCAGTTGCACTCTCTTTTTTGTTTCTTCAAAAAACAAACAGCAGGGACTTTAAACCCTTCCTAAAACTCAACATGAGTAATTAAAAATTTATGCAATTTACATACCTAATTTTCGCAATTTTCATTCAAAATTACTAATCAACTCTATTCACTATAAATTAATTATTGTTTCATTTATTTTAATATTTTCGCAATTAAAAACAGGGGTTTACTCTCCCTTTCAATTTCTCATGAACAACCAAAGACACAATCAAAATTTATGCAAAATTCATTCAAAATTAACGCAATTTTAATCAATTCATGTTCACAATTAATTTGTAATTTGTTCAATAATTTCGAAAGTTTAGTTTTAAAATTAAAGCTAATTAATTTCAACTAAAAATTAAAAAAAGTACCTTCCATTATGGACGAATTTGAATAGCTTAGCAAGAAGGATGATAAAAACGAGTTGGAAGAATTAATTCTTGGTTTCAGCCATGGACGAATTGCTCATGATTTCTTTAATTCTTGTTTCTTGGATTTCCTAGGTTTTCGCCATTGAAGAGTTTTCGAAAGAAGAAAGAGAATTGTCGGGGTTTGGGGGGAAATTATGTGGCGTTATTTCTTGGTTTGGGGGTTTGTCGCGTTTTTTTCACGCGCCAGATCTACGGCTCAGAATTTCGCGAGATCTACGGCTACGATGGCTTCCTATTCTTCCCATTTTAATGTCCTTCTCATTGGAGGGGGACCCTATATATATATATATATATATATATATATATATATATATATATGAGAAGAACACCTTAAAATGACAAGAATGAGAAGAAATTCAGAACATCCACGTTGTCAAGACCAAATTTGCTCATTTGAAAATTTTGCTCATTTAAATATAGTTTACTCATTTGATATTTTTTTTTGCTCATTTGAACTTCCTTTTGCTCATCTTGATGAAATGAGAAAAATTTACAAACTTTCTTTTGCTCATCTTGATGAAATGAGCAAAATTTACAAACTCTAGGATACTACTAAAACCAACTTTTGTGCCCAAATTCGTAAATTTTATACGAGTTCCATGGAAATCAAAATGTCTATGAGACACAAGACCCATATTTTAACAAAAATAGCAATCAAATTTTAATGATATTTAACTAAAATTTGCAGCACTTAACCGAATTTATAAACTGAAATCATCCTCCTTACTCATTTTTCTTATTTCTCTCCTCAATTTTCACATATCCAAATGAGGAATACCCAAATTAAATTGTCCCTTTTAATTGAAAAAAATACCCAAATTAGATTTTGGAGCTTCAAGCAAGGATTAAGAATGATCCAACAAGTGGTGGTCATTGTCGATGCCATCGATGATTCAACCCAGAAAACTCAGCAAGTGGAGGAACACCGCCATTGTCGACGTCACCGAAGCAAATCTATTGAAACTTTAATGGACACGTCCCTCTAAATTCGTTCTTCTTCATCCATTCATTTATATTTTTGGAACAGATTTATTGAAGATTGGATGATGGAGAAGTAGGAGGGTGGTTGTTGTGGGAGCAAGAGGAGAGAGAAATTGATTTATTCAATCGGTGATTTTGTGAGGTTTGTCTTGGTTTGTTGTAGTTGATGACAAATGACGGAGAGAGAAATCCAAGTGGGCTGCTTACACGGAGTAATTTCCTTTGGTTATACTTTGTTGCGACATGTTTGTCGCACACAACATTTCTAATGGTATGATCATGATTATATTCAAATTCAATGAGATTTATAGTTTCTTTATTCAAAAGAATAAGTAGTCGAATAGCCTCTTTTATTCATTGTAGAATTGTAGCATGTAGCTAGTAAACTCTACTACTACCCAACAACGTATGTTAAACGTCTAACTATAGTACACCTGTGATCTATATTTTTCTAACGATCAAATATAAGGATGACTTTTGAGTGATAATGAGTATTAAAACAACAAATTATTTTATTAGTAATCGTGCGTTACACGGATCCTGAACTAGTTTATTGAAATAAGGCACACTGGTAGTTATAAGGATGTATTGGTTAAATAGGTGGATGTGGTTTGTGGGCTGAAGGAGTTGCGTACTTGGTATAATTTAAGAGTATGATCACTAAAAAAATAATCATTTTATAGAGATGAGAAATTTCGTTTCTAAATAGTCTGATTCCGTCTAAACGATAGTTAGAGACGGATTTGAGGAAATAGGGTATCCCTAAAAAGGGCGTCTCAAAATCTTGAGGCGGAATTTTTGCAAATCCGGTACAAATTTGAGACGGAATTTTTTAAACTCAACACACAATTCCATTTCAATTTTAACTTAGAGATAAAATTTAGTCATATATCCCAAGTTTGAGATGCCTATAATATGCGTTTCAAAATCCGTCTGTAAAAATGCATAATTTTATAGTAAAGGTGATTCGGGTGGAATTATCTCATCCTAGTGCTAATATGGTACAACAAATATCATACTTTATAAATTAGTTCCACATAACCTGACTTTACACCAGAAATAATCCTACCTAAACCTAACTCAATTTTCGAAATAACATTAGAAATATACTTGTAAGGTGCCTCCCTCAAAAAAGGAATAATTTACATTCTCCTTACGGAACTACTTAAGGAAAATATTAATATGTGTGGGACTGTGGGGGCAAGTTCAATAAGAAGTAAACGGGACCGGTTGAAAAGAATCCTGCCCATCTTCTTTTGGCAACTTGGCTTAGCAGTTCGCACTAAAGCCAAAACGTGTAAAATGAACCATTAATTGTTGTGGCTAAGGACAATTTTTTTTTGGGCAGGATTCGTACTCTTGTAGAGTTATAGACCATGTAATTTAAAATTTGTTTTCTTCTTCGCCTGATCCGATTTAATCTGATCTAAATGTTTGTGAGTTATTTTTGCTTTTTTTGGTATGTTATGATTTGGTCTGAATTTTTCAAAAGCTGTATAATTTTATTTTAATAAAAATAAGTGATATCTCTTAAGCAAGAAGAATGGGGTGAAGAAAGTGCTAACCAAGTCGGTAACCAATCCACAAAGTCACTTAACTTTTGATGTAGATAATAGGGTCGTATGTGGGGGGAGTGGGGAGATCAAGTGGGTATAGAAAACTTATTCAGTAAAACATGTGATATTTTTCTAACTTTCAAAATCAACCACTTATTTTGGAGTGGTATTTGTTTATGTGGTTCTTTACCTTTTTTTGTGACTCATGTGGTTCTTTACCAAACACGGAGTAACAAATCTTTTAACATTATCAAGTCTCAACATTTGCTCCCTAATTAAAGACAACACTTGCTTGCAATTCAAAGATGATTCCATAGAAACGTTCTTTATATAGTTTAATTAAGTCGAAACTGATTTAATTCTAAAGCATTTCTACAGCAAGTGTAGCAACCCCAGTCGGCCTGTCAGTTACTTGGTGTTTAAAAGACAGGCACCTGACGTACTTTAAATATTAAGATGGTAAAATTAATTTTAAGTCACATTATATTAAATAATTATTAGATTTTATAAATTAACTACAATTGTCTACCTTAAAATCATATATAAATTGAATTATTACGACACATTTGGATTTCAGAACCTGAAATCCTCTTCTACTTTAGTTACTCCTTTTCCCTCTTCCATTCTTTTAAATTTGTGAAATTTATTGAATTAAGGCACACTGATAGTTTTCATGACGTATTGGTTTGTGGGAATGAAAGAGGAGTTGCGTACCTGGTATAATTTAAGAGTGTGATCACTAAACAATATTCATTTTGTAGAGATAAATAGTCTGATTCTGTCTAAACGATAATTAGAGACGGATTTGAGGACATAGGGTATCCCTAAAAAGGGCGTCTCAAAATTTTGATACGGAATTTTTGCAAATCTGTTACAATTTGAGACGGAATTTTTGAAACTCAATATATAATTTCATTTCAATTTTAATTTAGAGACAAAATTTTAGTAATACATCCCAAGTTTGAGATGCTTATAATATCCGTATCAAAATCCATCCCTAATATTGCATAATTTTATAGTGGATGATTCGAGTAGGATTATCTCATCTTAGTGCTAATATGGTATAACAAACATCATACTTTATAAGGTAATTCCACATAACCTGACTCGACACCAGAAATAATCCTACCCAACCTAACTCAATTTTCGAAATAACATTAGAAATATACTTGTAGGGTACCTCCCTCAGAAAAGGAATACTTTACATTCTCCTTACGGAACTACTTAAGGACAATATTAATATGTGTGTGGCCAAGTTCAATAATAAGTAAACGGGATCGGTTATTTAAGACTCGAAAACGTGTAGTATTAAATGCCCTGTGGCAACATGGCTTAGCAATAAAGCCAAAACGTGTGAAATGAATCCATTCACTTGTTGTGGTTACCGACACTTTTTTTTGGGCCAAGATTTGTACTCTTATAGAGTCATAGGCCAAGTAATTTAAAACTTTTTTTCCCTTCGCCTGGTCTGGTTTGATCTGATCTAAATATTTTATGTGAGTTATTTTTGCTTTTTTTGGTATGTTATGATTTGGTTTGAATTTTTCAAAAGCTGTATATTTTTGTTTTAACAAAAGTAAGTGATATCTCGTAAGCCATAAGAATGAGGTGAAAAGAGCGTTAACCAAGTCTGTAACCAATCCACAAAGTCACTTAACTTTTTATAAAGATGGTGGAGCCGTATGGGGGGGGGGGAGTTGGGAGATCAAGTGGGTATAGAAAACTTGTGCAATAAAACATGTGATATTTTTCTAACTTTCAATATCAACCACTTAATTGTATAGTACTATGCAACAATCAGATCACATAACCAAGCCGACGATAGTAAATTGGGGCGCAAAGTTAATATATTACGGACCACTTGATTTCCAGAGCGATATAATGGTACATCATTTTTTCTATAGAGCTGGAATAGGTCAGGCCGACACGTGAGCTATTCGAGCCAAAGCGATATAATGATATATACTCTGCATACTTTTCTGCATCGGATCCTGCTATATGTGCGTAAATATTAGGAGTAATTGCGTTAGTAACGATTCACATGTCCTTGTAAATTTTCATTTAAAGTATGGAGTAAATGTTTCAAAGTAGATAAATAAAATTATAAGGTAATTTCCGATAAAATATTTGATTATTCTTAAGTACTTTGTAAGTTCTATAATACTTTTTACGCCTTTTCATGTCCGACGATAAATTTTTATGAACTAGACCCAAATCCTAAAATGGCATGACTTGAATTTAATCCAACTTGATAATTATTTGACTCAAATTTGACGAACTAGACCCAAATCTTAAAATGACATGACTTCATTTTAATCCAAATTGATAATTATTTGACTCAAATTTGCCTAAAACTTGAAATTACTGGCATTAATCCCAACCCAACATAAACCTGACCCAAACTTGACTCCACTTTAGCTTGATTTCGAGTTGAATACAAATAACGACGTCGATATGACTTGGAGTCTTGGGAACATAACCCAACAAAGTTAAACGTGAACGGACACTCGAGGTTACCAGACCCCACCTAAAATGGACAACTTTAATGTTATTTCACATTATACATGTCAACATGTGGTGTGCAAACACTGTCCCAAGATCTCACTGGAGGGCCACCAGATACAGAAGTAATTATGGAAATGGACAACTTTGGTGCTAGCTTCTCCACTATTAAGAGCTAAACCTACACTTACCCCGGGGTAGGTATAGTCATTATACCTCGGTACCTTATTGGCTATATTTGCTTATTGGCTATATTTGCTTAGTCAGATCCTAGTCGGTTCCAGTTCAACCCAAAAATTTTAAAACCCAATTTGAATTTCAATTTCAAATTCAAATAGTTTTTTTTTAAAAATTGTTTTACTTTTTGTCTACAATGTCGATGAAATCGAAGTCTTATGTTTATCTCCAAATTTTTTTGATCTGGTATATTATTTCGAGTCTTTTAAGCATTCAATAGTGACTTTGGTTTGTATATTAACATTTGTGTATATTTTTGATTGAACACCATAGTTGAAATCAACCATGACTGAGTTTCGATGTAACCGATGTTTTATACAAAATGTAATTTGATGATGCCGATGTTGCGGGTATCAGATGCATCCAATCTGTAATTCGCGATATTCTGGCAAATTGAATATATACTTCCATGGTAAATGCCTGTCGATGTTGGTTATGAAGTTTAGGAGTTCGATTCTACGGTCTGGATAAAAAAATATTTATAATATACTACCTCCGTTTCAGAAAGTTCTTTACGCTTTGGAAAATGTGTCCAAGGTATGAAAACTTTGACCGTAAATTCCCACTATTATATACATCAAAATGTTACATGTAAGATCTTGTTAGATTGGTCTCGTTATTCATTTTGAGAATATTAATTTTTTATAATTTTTTTCCATACAAAATTGGATATATTAACGATCATTGCACCGGAGTCCGTGCAAATAGTAAGTGTTAAGATCTTTTTGAAACGGAGGAAGTAAGATTTAAAAAAAAAAAAAAAAAAAACGGGGCTGGGGTTTTATGCGCGATACCTAGTATTTAAAAAAGAAAACCAACTTCCTTTTTACGACACGTAAGCAACACCATTTTGAAGACACGTGGCGGACACATAATCATGAACACTTAGAAGACATGTGGCCAAGAATACATAATCAATTCTTCATTTAAAAC
Source organism: Spinacia oleracea (assembly GCF_020520425.1). NCBI lineage: Eukaryota > Viridiplantae > Streptophyta > Magnoliopsida > Caryophyllales > Amaranthaceae > Spinacia > Spinacia oleracea. The sequence goes on from NC_079487.1 coordinate 96,044,705, forward strand.
ATAATTAGTCACCTCAACATTTCTTCTTTCCCTTTCCAATTTTAGTTTACCACCGTTTAGAACAATTTAATTAGAGACATTGATTAATATATTGGCGGTTATGGTGAATCAAGAATGAGAAACGTTTCAGATAGTTATAATTCTCTGGTTAATGAATTTGACTATTTATTAAACCTATGTGTTTACAATTTTTTATAGACCGATATTCCTCCCTGACTTATTTTGCTAAATTTCTTCATTTTGAAGAATTTTATTATTTTTCTATAAGTGGGTGGAAGTTAAAATTATGTTATGAACTTCTAATTCATGTCCACCCCATTGTTTTTTGGAAAAATATTTCTTCTAATGAGGTTGGTATTAGTTAAAGCTATCATTATATTCATTTTTTTTAACCCATTTAAATCAACGGTGCATCTTCTTTGCATCCCGTTGCCTGACTTACCTCAAGCGTCATCATATTTCAAGTTCTTTTACAAACGACTTAAAAACCGACAAACATGGATGCATTTTTGTTTTGAAATCTGTATGACATCTACTACTACCACACCCCCAACTCTATAAGCATAATTTTTGAGTTTTAAAAAAATGGTTTAGTCTTTGATATTTTCCAGTATTTTGACATATCCATGTCATTCTTGATCCCAACTCTTAATTCTTAGGTCATTTTCTTTTTGGGTATTTTTCTTGATTGTGATGCAAATGACAGGGTGCGAAACTTCATGTATACTTGGCAACTGAAACATAGTTTTTAATCCAACAAACAACAATGGTGAATTTCTTAGCATATTGAAGATTTGTTGATTTCTTTGGTTTAATCAAAGAATACATATGCTTAACTTAGTTACTCCGTACTAGCATATTTCTCTTATTCTCATTTCTTTTAACCCCTTGGATAAAAAGATATTCCGTATTCTCCTAAACTAAGAATGTATTTGTGGTCTTGGGGAGCTCATAATATATTCCATAAAAGTAATGCTTCCACCCAATATATTTAGGAAATTTTAGTATGTCTATGTATCAAAATTATTAGTGAAAGTTTTTAGTGAAGTATTATACATTTATACCTTTATCATTTTGGTATGTTAATTTACCATTTTTTTTAAATGATCGAGTTTCCTAAAATATAGCCCGTGCGTAGAACGGTCCAAAAGCTAATTACGTTAAATTGATTAAGCCCTACATTGTTAACTCCACCATCATCATCATCAATGACTACTAATTCGTTTCATCATCCATTTAAATTGTGTTTACTATGAAACTTTTTAGAAGTTAAACCTAAGTTTAATATGAAATTATTTAAATCAATAGGCAATAACTAAACCATAAACTATTTACAAATTAAATCTGTGTTTATCGATTTACAGAATGTTTGGTGGAAAAAAAATTAACATCTTAAGAAGAGGACCAAAGACTTGTCTTATAACAAGAAATGGTTGCAATGGAGGTTTAGGAGACAAGTCGAACAATTTTTTTTTTTTTTTTTTTATGGAAAATTTGGGCGGCATAATTTTTGGGGGAGTTTTAGTGAGGTAGAATATATCCCGCTTAAGCAGTTCACAATGGCGGTATTGTGTAATTTTTTCCCCCCTTAGGCTAAAACTTGAAACAGGTCAACATCCCATTGTAGGGTATGCGGATTGTATCTACCCACGGTAATTATATGGACTCCCACTATTAAGGCACAACGTTTCAAGTGTGTAAGACACTTTGGTTCAATTCTTCTTTTGTAAGTAATTCTTGGTCTAGTTTCTTAGAGCGTCAAAAACTAACTCGATCTGAAAATCCGACCTGAACCTATTGAACCTGTAAATTTGTAATCAACCATGACCCTAAAATTTGTTAAAATAGGTAACATGTAACCTAACATGTACCCGACCCGACAAAACCGATAACCGATTTTTACCCGATGTTGTATGGCCTAAACCCGTACCCGATACCCAGCCGAAAGATGATCGATAACTGAATGACCCTACCAGGCAATGATTTGAACCCGATTCACACCTGACCAGACAACCACCTTAACCCGATTATTACCCAACCTTGGAGTAAATGTTTTCCGCTTAAATATTTTGAGATGACCAAATCAATCTCTGACACGAAATATACTCCCTCCGTTCCTTAATACTCGCCTTGGTTTGACCGGCACATAATTTTAGACAATTTAATTGACTTATTAATTTATTCGGTGGTAGTAGATAATGGATTATTTTTTTAAATATAGTTAGTAATAAATGTGTCAAATAAAGGGGTGGAGATGGGGTGGGGGTGGATAGAGGTTGAATTTTTTAATGTTCTTTTTAAGAAGTAATGAATATACGTGAGTCCATGGTTAAGTGAGAAATGATATAATATTAGTAAAAGTATGTCATTTATAGAAATGAGGCGAGTATTAAGGGACGGAGGGAGTATATTAATTTTTTAGTAATGTGTATTTAAACTAATACCTATCAAAGTATTGTACTGGAGAAGGCACATAATGGAAAAATTGAGGAACAATATGGAACGAAAAGAGTATAAACATGCATATTTTTTAATTATTTGTGGATCGATTTGGTTTTGAAAGGACAATCGGCAAAAAGACAAATCGCACGTAGGTTAAGTGTGTGAATAAGGCCGAAACATACTAGATGAGCTCTAGCCTCTAGCGTAAGACCATCGTATAAACAACAATCGAAACCTAATTTAAATGAAATGGAAAAGTACGGCTAACATAGAAAAAACATTGTATTAAAAAGAATCATAATTATTTAAAGAGGTGAAGAATTAATTAATGCGTGATTTCCGCCAATATATCAACTAGTGAGGTGTATGTGCCAAAAATCAGTATGGCAATACTTAAGAATACAATGCACCAAATGAGCAACTGTTGGATGAATCCCGGACGAGAATTATTGGTGCTTGTAATCTTCAAGTAACACAAGCATGGCATTGTAAGCGATGCCGTTGAACACAACAGTGCTCCGGTCAATGACATGAAATATCCAAAGTACGGTAATGCCAATGCTATAACAACTTGTGAAGCCAACAACACTATTCGAATTGTAACCTTAAAACACTTACTATTCTGATATTCATTTGAAAACCAACCTTCTGTAGAAATGACTATTGGTTTCAATATCAGTGCATATTTTGCTATTGGGGTGATCAATGTGGTGTAGATTGCGATTTGTGAGCTCACTTTATCCGTTGGAAGGTTCAGAGTTATTTGTGATTCGACACTTGACCCGAACATTAAGTACCCAAGAACTGCCATGGAGACATAAATGAATGTGGAGAGTGTAAAGCAGATGAGTAAAACCTTGGAGAAATCATGTTTTTTCTGCATAGAGGTGTATAAAGCAGGAAAAACAGGATGCGAACTATAACATAACATGTATAAGCTAATAGCAGTTGGTATTCCTTTCCACTTGAAAAAGCCAGAATCTTCAACATGATGGAATCCAACACCGTCAAAAACTCCAACCCATACAACAGACACAAGTATCAAAATAGAAGCGAAAACGCCAGTGGCTGAGATGTAAGCCAAAATACTGAGGTTATCAAACAAAACAATCGGGAGAAGAACTAGAGCGACGAGTATTATGAAGCTTGATTTCCCATCAATCGGGATTCCGAGTGATAACTTTGGAAATAGATTGTTTAGATTATCACCTTCTAAGATCAAGAAACCTGTAGTGACCATGTAAAGATCTGTATATAGAATAATGGATACAATTATTTTACCAATTTCACCAAAAGCATACTCCCCTATGTGTGTATAACTTTTGATCCTTGGATCCACTTCCATACATCGCTTCACTAGCAAGCTTGTGTAGGTTGCTGCTGCGGATATAGTGAAAAGCAAGCCTAAGCTCCACCAACCTCCGGCTGCTAAGGCGTATGGAACTATCAAAACTCCATTTCCTGAAACCACACATTGTAATACTATCAATTTCCATACATTATAATTTGAGCATCAAACTCTACTATCGTAATATATTCGTACGTACGTAGTACGTAGTAGTAAACAAACCCCTAATTCATTAATTTTATTATTCAAACAAGCTAGAATCCGTACCTAAGATAGTGTTGGCACAGTTGAATAGAGTTTTGAAGAAAGAGGTGTTGGATTCTTCAAGGGACGACTGATTGTTGTCCTTGGCCGCCGTCTCTTTCGCCGCCTCCAACTCCTCCACAAGTGGTTGCGCAAGACAGGATATGCGGCTCCCGTATTCACCGTCCATTCTTCCCATAATTATCCTTAACTTAATATGAGGACCAGAGTTAAGACTATTTATAGTGATTTTTCATATCCATCTGTTTTATGCTCAACTAAAAAATAGAGTTTTTCACCCAATGTCAAATAAATAAATAAAACAAAAATAGAGTTACTAAAATGGTCTTTATTTCTTCACCTACGGAGTACTACATACATACCAAGTGGTACATACTTCCCACTTGGCCACATTACATATTCACACTGTAAAGTCTATAATTAAATATACGGAGTGTGTAGGTGGGGTTAGTAAGTAAGTGTGAGAAATAATATAATATTGGTATAAATTTCCATTTATAGAAGCGGTGCAAATATTAAGGGACGGCCCGAAAAGGAAAGTGGTGCGAGTATTAAGGGACTGAGGGAGTAAGTAAGATGACTAGTGTGTTATACCGTATATGAGTTAATTGATGCAAATTGCAATGGAGGACTATTGGTAGTCTGGTTTAGATCATCATTGATACATCTCTATTACATTATTGATGTATCTGTTTCACATCATTGATGTATACAGATACATCAATTAATGTAATTGAGATGTACTGATGAGCCATTGTATCTATTATACTGATGTGATGTATCAGTAATATATGACCATTGTATCTCTAATACACAGTTGATGTATTCACACACAATTGATGCATTTGCAGGGTAGATGAAACGGTTGAAAAGTTAGAGGAAGAATTGTGTTTGAAATTTCAAAGGTGGGGATTCACTTGGAGGAGAGGGTGAAAATTATTACGTCAGTAGGAGTAAGGGATGGGGGAACATAATTGGAACATTTACTGCCACATTGCATGGCTGATATTGTAGATGTGAAAAAAATGTTAAATGTTGGGGGGCCATTATCAAAGAGCTCCAGTAGAAGTACAGGGAAGAAGGAGAGGGACTAGAGGGGAGAAAAAAATGTGAATGACGTGGAGCCTTTGTTTGGGTTTAGTAGAGAAAGTGCGGAAGTTGGCGTTAATGTTGTATAATCGCGGCCACCCATCTTTTTAATCAAACGGTCCTTATTGCTTCTCACCGTTCTCATTTTAACAAGCCTTCTCACGTGAGCCTAAACCTCATGTTATTCTCCACACATTTTTTTTATTGACATTTATATTTTTAGTATAAAGTTTTCAATATTTTTACGGGATAAATAATATTTATTAAAAGTAATTCATATATAATAAGTCGCTTACAATAATTATCAATATCGGTGAAACAATTCAAAGTACTACGTACTCTTTTAGGGAAAAGAATTACATAAAAACATTAGAACAAAAATACTAGGTTTATTCTTATAAGAAGCGACTCGATGTTGTCGTGCGACTAAGTAATTAATTCCTTGGGATTGGGATAGCTCGAAGGGGATTAACCTTCTGCAACGTAATCCCAAACTTTTCATCCATATCTAAATTTTCAGGATTCATTCCATCTTCAAGTTTCCAATCGTAGTTGTTAACAAGTGTAGCCAACATCAAGTTCAACATTCTATATGCCAATGTCAGTCCAGGGCAAATCCTTCTACCAGCTCCAAAAGGTAAAAGCTCAAAATCTCGTCCTTTCACATCAATTTCAGAATTTAAGAACCGTTCCGGCAAAAATACTTCCGGGTTCTCCCACACCTTTGGATCGCGACCAATAGCCCAAAGATTGACAAGAACTTGTGCATTTTTTGGCACAAGATAGCCATTAAGCTCTACGTCGGTGTCTGCCTTTCGAGGGAGGAGAAACACTGTGGGAGGGTGCAAACGTAATGTTTCTTTGATAATTGCTTGTAAGTAAGGTAGTTTTAATATGTCGGATTCTTGAATGCTGGAACAATCTCTTCCAAGAGCTTGTTCAATTTCGTTTTGAACTCTTCCCATCATATTCGGGTTTTTTACTAACTCTGTCATCGCCCACTCTAAAGTGCTTGCGGTTGTATCTGTTCCAGCGTTGAAAATATCCTGCCATTATATTGGGTGCAAATTGTTATTATGGTTAATTATTTTAATATATATATTTTTGAAGGAAACGGAAGCTAATTCATTAATCAATTATTTTACCGTCTAGTAGTAGGTAATTTTTACCGACTACTTTTTAGTCGAAATTCGGCCAAACTCTGACCAGTATATCACAGACAACCTAAAAATTTTTGCGACCAAAAAATCTACTTTACCGATTACTTTGCGGTCGGAATAACACCGTTTTCTTGTAGTGTTTAAAATATAAACATTGAACTTTGATTAAATTTTCGATGTCGTAGGTGGTTCTTTATAAATGTGATATAAAACAATAAAATAATACATATATGATTTACTACATCATTTCAATATTTTTAGCAAATCATATCCTAACATATATAAACCTAAATATATTATCAATATGGAAAAATATATCACAAAATATATTTTCAGTTATTATGAATATCTCATACTCTAACAGATAGACGTACTACGTAAAATATTGGGCTACATTAGTTATTTTATTTATGTATTTATTTTGTTGAGGGGAATTATTAGTTAAGTTATAATAACTAGAAAAGATGCAATTTGTTTTAAAATTTTCAAGCATCATATTTAGTCCTAGAACATAAGGTCAATGTTGATGGAAATTGAAGCAACATTACTTACCGCAAGAAGATGATTGATTTCTCCCATACTCAACTCATTCTCTCCGTGGAGGTTGAGAAGTGTGTCTAGAATGTCATTTGTTTGTTTAGCATTTGAACCATTTGTTGATCGAACTTTCTGCCTTTCACGAATAATGTCTTGGAAAACAACTATGAGTTGATCAAAATAAGCAGCCAAACGACGCCTTATACCAAAAGGATCAACGTAGCCAAGAATGGGGAAATAGTCAGCATAATTTGGTCTGCCAATTTCCTCCATCATATTCCACATGAGTTGCTTGAACTCTTGGGAGACACTAGACTCATGGCTCGCTAATTCAACTGAGAAAAATGTGTTTGATAACAAATTTAGTGAGGTGGTAAATGCGGCTCTCCCAATGTCAACCGGTTGCCCTTTCTTAGAACAATCTTGCACGTATGCAAGAAGTTGTTTGACCTTGGCTTGTCTTTGGGCTTGACTAGCGTCAAGTCGCTGATTAGAGAGCAATTGAACGGCGGAAATCTTTCTAAGATTCCTCCATTTGGCTGACACAGGCAACCATGACATGGAGAGTTTGTCATGGTCTCCTGCCCTAACCGAATCAGGAATTGTTCGATTTGATAATAACTGGTCATTTTTAAGGAACATTTCTTTGGCAACTTCAGCAGAAGACACAACAATAGTTGTGATGCTTCCTAACTTAAGGCTCACCAAAGGCCCGTGAATCTTAGCAAGATTCGCAAATGAACGATGAGGTTTTTCTCCAAGGTCGAAAATATTGCCAAAAATTGGCATTCTTTTCGGCCCCGGTGGGAGTTTGCTGGACTTTCGAGACTGGCAAATGAATGAATGAATCAGGTGAAAACAAATAAATAAAATGGGAAGTATTAATGCAAGTGTTGTGTTTTCCATGGTTGATAAAATGCTTAAAGGCCAAAATATGAAGTGTGAGAAAATATGTATAGAGAACCTTTAATTTAGTTATTGTTATATGATTTCATGCATGCTTTAACCCACTATTTATACACCTCAATTGAGTGAAACTATTGAAATATTTTAAAAAGTTTTCAAATAATATAAAATATTCGCATATTCTCCACATGTAGTATACCAAAATAATAAAAAAAATCTAGATTTACAGCAAGAAATTTCTTTGTTCACTACTTGATACATGAAACACGTTGTAGTGGACCTAATTTTAATAATACAAAAGCTAATCATATGAGTACAAAATACAACGTGTTCCGGTGTTGTAAATATGGAAACAATGGGCTTCGAATGAAGGCCCTTTTGTATGTGTTGAAGATCTTGATTGTTTGAATGAGTAGAGTCCGAATTCACCTACACAAGAGCAAAGTCACTAGCCTCGGGGGTGTTTCCGAGGAAAGCCCCTCCGATGCCTAAGTAAGAACGATGCTCGGATTCTAGAGAGAAGTTCCCTAGAAGAGTAGTCTTAAGGCGATAAATTGGACGTACCTTGAGGTGTGAGCCTTGGCGGCCTATTTATAGTGTTTGCATAATAAATGCCCATAGGTCATTTATTGCTATTGGGCCTTGGGCCTTAATGGATGGCTGAATAGCCATTGGTAGGTTTGATGCTGTTGTTTAGAGCCATTGGGCTTTGGACTTAGTGGCCCAATTGAGAATCAATTGGGAGCCCAAACAACATGCCCCCCAGACCCGGTCCATTTAGAATTAAATGGGTGGGTTTCCAGCTGTCAGAAGTCCGAAAGTTCCCTCTCTTTTTTGAAAAGGGATGATTTGCGTTGATGACAAGTGTTGGGAGTTGTATTGTGTCGTGGAGATCGTGGGTTGAGGAAGTTGATGCGCCCCTTTTCTTTTCTATAAATACGGGGTGCTTTGCTCTTTTCGAACTTTTTACTCCTTCTTTCAAACCCATTCTCTCTCTAAATTCCGGCGATCGCAGTGCAATTTGTTTCTTCAGATCTACGAAATTCGGCCAACTTTAGACTTCGGGAACTTGTGTTGTTCGTTTTATCGGCGAATTCCGCTTCGGAAAAAGGTAATTTGTTTTTGAATTCTCCTCTTTTTCTTCGTTTTTCCTTCTACCCCTCAATCTCAACCCTAGACCGAGAATTCGCGGCCATGGCAAAGAATAGGGGGAAAAGCAAGTTCGTCGTTGGCTCCTCTAGTGAGAGGGAGAACGTGCCTTCGGGAAGGTTACCGAAAACTTCGAGGGGTCGGCCTTCGGAGAGGCCGGTGGAGAGGCATTCGACTGGTTGGGATGCTTCCAAAGATGATGTTGTTGGCGGGTCTAGCGTGTCTGAACGCGCAACTTCTGGTAAGAAAGCTGGTTCTTCGGGTGTGCGCCGCTCTTACCCTGAGTTTCCAGTTCATTGGACTGAAGCTGATCCGCAGGGCAAGTATGCCCCGATTCTGCATGAGACCACTAAGATCGATGGTCCTTTGGAAAAATCGGCCAGTGGTGACTGGTTGGTGGAGGCGAAGCTGGGGAACTACCATCGGAGGGCCGAAGAGTTATACGGAATCCAGCACGCCTTGGGGTACTGGTGCGAGCTTCCCGACCAGGAGCGTCCTCGGGTGACTCATCCGCCGAGGGGGTTTATCTCTGTGTATACTCATCATTTGGAGAACGGTCTCCGCTTTCCTTTGGATCCCTTCATTTCCGAGCTCCTGGTGTCGTACAACATCAGTTTGGCCCAACTTACCCCCAAATCTATGAGGCACATCATCGGATTTAGATGGGTGTGCGATTTTATTAACTTTCCCTGTTCTGTTGCCGTGTTTCGGGATCTGCACGATCTGTCTTTCAACCACGCTTCCAAGGGGATGGGTATGGTTGGTGGACCATCATCAACAAAAGGTCCCGAAGGAAGGGGGAGCCGAACTACATTACGGCCTACCCTTACCTCAGCTCTGATCATAATTGGAAGACGGAGTGGTTGTTCGTTCGTGTGCCGACAGATCCGAAGCATCCACATTTTTACCGCCCTCCGAAGTGGTTTGTGACTCCTGATCCTGATATGCGAAGCGTGGCTGCTCCGGATCGGAACCATCACCACTACGTGGATCTCCTCCAGTGGTTTTTGGCTCGGGAGGACAACTACAAACTGCCGTCCAACTGGCTCCCGAACCTCAACTATATCCTGCGGGAGGACATTCTTGCTGTTGCCGGTCTCAGCAGGATTTTTGACAGGGGTAGGTGTCTTTCGGCTGGGACCGTGCTTTAGTAAGTTTGTCCTCCTCCTTTTTGTCTCGTTTTATTGACTTTGTTTTGTGCTTTGTTTCTGCAGAGTACGGCTTTAGCTGCGTTGATCCTGTGGTCTTGGGCATTTCTTTGGATCTGAAGACCATTCACGACTCGGCTCCTGATTACAAGTTCGGGAAAGAGAATCCTCGTAATCCTCGCTTGAAGGATTACGTGCTGTCTCCGTCGGGTGTCGCTCGGATATCTGAAGTTCGAGCTGATCCGTGGGATTCTGCCTCTTCTCCCGAAGCTGTTCCAGTGAAGGTTGTGCTCCCTGATTTGAGGACAACCTCGGATCCGGTGAGTGTTTCTATATCTCGAAGTCTTTTGTTTGTCTTTCTTTCTGGTTGGCCGTCGGCTAACGTCTTGGTCCTGGACCATCTTTTTAGGGTCCTGGGACTGACGCTGTGCCGCCTGCCGTTCCTTCGGTTTCATCTCCGGCTCGGATAGATATCTCTTTATCTAGGAACCGGGTACTTCACGTTTTTTCTTCGTTCCTTCCTTTGTCTTCTTTTACATTTATTGACCCTTGGTCTCCTCTGCTTAGGATCAGCGCAAAAGGAAGGGCAGCACTCTTTTGAGGCCTTCCGCGGGTCCGAAGAAAGCGAAGGCTTCTCAGTCCTCGGAGAAGGTATTTGCTCTGACTTGGAGCTTTTTGTGGTCCGTTCTCTCTTTTTCTGAAACTGACCTTTGAGCGTTTGCCCTGTAGGAAGCGGTTTCGGAAGTCATGCCTCCTCCGAAAAATCTCCTTCACTTCATGCCCTTGCCAGGGCAGAAGTTGAAGAGTGTGGTGGTTGCGGAACCGCCGCCCGTGGACCAACCGTTGGCTGAGGAAGATACCATTCCCTCTCCGCTGAAGCCGTCTGCTGCTTTAGGGATCGAGATCCAGGATATAACCAAGGAGATGGAGGCGATTGAAGCCGACCTTGTTCCTGGCTCGGATGTCCCTATTGTGGCCGAGCAGAAGGAGGAATCTGCTGACGTTTCTCTCGAAAGGGAGAAAAGTCCAGATAAGGAGATGGTGGATCTCACCGAAGCTCACATAGAGGTTCCCGAAGCTGAGAAGGAGGTCCCTTCTGCTGAGGAGGAGCAAACCGAGCAGGGTCTGACGAGGAAGAATGAGTAAACATAAAAGAATGATAACAATATCAAAAACAAAAACTTAAAATAATGATAACAATCTACGAAGTGAAAGTTGTGTAACTTTCTCATATTATATATGAGAATTTAATAGTAAAAGAGGGAATGAATAATATGTTATTTTTATTATGGGGTAAAATCGTGCATATTAGCTAGCATTATGCTCCGTATAGAGTATGGTAGTTGACTACTACCAAAATTTATTACACATAATAAACCTATTTCACTCCGTAGTTGTTCACCTGTTCATTATCAGCATTATACTTCGTATAGAGTATGGTAGTTGACTACTACCAAAATTTATCTCATACTCGGCAATCGTTCACTTGTTCATTATCCTTATAATATAGTAAAATTGAAGGATTACACATAATAAACCTATTTTACTCCGTAGTTGTTCACCTGTTCATTATCAGCATTATACTCTGTATAGAGTATGGTAGTTGACTACTACCAAAATTTATCTCATACTCTGCAATTGTTCACTTGTTCATTATCCTTATAATATAATAAAATTGAAGGATTACACATAATAAACCTATTTTACTCTGTAGTTGTTCACCTGTTCATTATCGACTATATCTATATTTAACACATGGGCATTCATATTCATAATATTCAAACCTCGTACCTAATAAAATGAAATATTACACATTATAAAGCTAGAGTTTTACGAAATCAAATCTTAATCGATTATATGAAAAATTATATACGTACACAATTTATTAATTAAGAAGCAATAATTTTTTATAACTTATTAAAAAAAGAAATGATAAACCCATACCTCTATCATAGGAAAAAGGAGTAATACAACGGTGTAAATCTTAAGCATATATCGTAAATACAACACTGAAACTCTAGTAATATTCTGTTTCGATTATGAATTGCAGATTCATACGCATCAAATTCTTTTGCTGAAGAGTATAAGTTGCATGAGTCCTAAGTTTGGTCCGTCAGTTATGCCGAAACAAAGCCATGCATGCTGAAAGTTCTTCCTACTGATATAAATCAGCAATTCCAAACTCATCCCAAAATAACCACAAATTTCTTGTATGATATATTTTATCCGATATTTTTTTACAGAATTTTTCAACACTTATCTGAAATTATTTTTATTTATTATTTAATTTTGTGACGTGGAAATCCTATGTGGACACTCTAATTGCTCTACAAAGATATATATATATATATATATATATATATATATATATATATAAGAACACCTTAAAATTAGAAGAATGAGAAGAAATCCAGAACATCCACGTTGTCAAGACCAAATTTGCTCATTTGAAAATTTTGCTCATTTAAATATAGTTTACTCATTTGATATTTTTTTTGCTCATTTGAACTTCCTTTTGCTCATCTTGATGAAATGAGAAAAATTTACAAACTTTCTTTTGCTCATCTTGATGAAATGAGCAAAATTTACAAACTCTAGGATACTACTAAAACCAACTTTTGTGCCCAAATTCGTAAATTTTATACGAGTTCCATGGAAATCAAAATGTCTATGAGACACAAGACCCATATTTTAACAAAAATAGCAATCAAATTTTAATGATATTTAACTAAAATTTGCAGCACTTAACCGAATTTATAAACTGAAATCATCCTCCTTACTCATTTTTCTTATTTCTCTCCTCAATTTTCACATATCCAAATGAGGAATACCCAAATTAAATTGTCCCTTTTAATTGAAAAAAATACCCAAATTAGATTTTGGAGCTTCAAGCAAGGATTAAGAATGATCCAACAAGTGGTGGTCATTGTCGATGCCATCGATGATTCAACCCAGAAAACTCAGCAAGTGGAGGAACACCGCCATTGTCGACGTCACCGAAGCAAATCTATTGAAACTTTAATGGACACGTCCCTCTAAATTCGTTCTTCTTCATCCATTCATTTATATTTTTGGAACAGATTTATTGAAGATTGGATGATGGAGAAGTAGGAGGGTGGTTGTTGTGGGAGCAAGAGGAGAGAGAAATTGATTTATTCAATCGGTGATTTTGTGAGGTTTGTCTTGGTTTGTTGTAGTTGATGACAAATGACGGAGAGAGAAATCCAAGTGGGCTGCTTACACGGAGTAATTTCCTTTGGTTATACTTTGTTGCGACATGTTTGTCGCACACAACATTTCTAATGGTATGATCATGATTATATTCAAATTCAATGAGATTTATAGTTTCTTTATTCAAAAGAATAAGTAGTCGAATAGCCTCTTTTATTCATTGTAGAATTGTAGCATGTAGCTAGTAAACTCTACTACTACCCAACAACGTATGTTAAACGTCTAACTATAGTACACCTGTGATCTATATTTTTCTAACGATCAAATATAAGGATGACTTTTGAGTGATAATGAGTATTAAAACAACAAATTATTTTATTAGTAATCGTGCGTTACACGGATCCTGAACTAGTTTATTGAAATAAGGCACACTGGTAGTTATAAGGATGTATTGGTTAAATAGGTGGATGTGGTTTGTGGGCTGAAGGAGTTGCGTACTTGGTATAATTTAAGAGTATGATCACTAAAAAAATAATCATTTTATAGAGATGAGAAATTTCGTTTCTAAATAGTCTGATTCCGTCTAAACGATAGTTAGAGACGGATTTGAGGAAATAGGGTATCCCTAAAAAGGGCGTCTCAAAATCTTGAGGCGGAATTTTTGCAAATCCGGTACAAATTTGAGACGGAATTTTTTAAACTCAACACACAATTCCATTTCAATTTTAACTTAGAGATAAAATTTAGTCATATATCCCAAGTTTGAGATGCCTATAATATGCGTTTCAAAATCCGTCTGTAAAAATGCATAATTTTATAGTAAAGGTGATTCGGGTGGAATTATCTCATCCTAGTGCTAATATGGTACAACAAATATCATACTTTATAAATTAGTTCCACATAACCTGACTTTACACCAGAAATAATCCTACCTAAACCTAACTCAATTTTCGAAATAACATTAGAAATATACTTGTAAGGTGCCTCCCTCAAAAAAGGAATAATTTACATTCTCCTTACGGAACTACTTAAGGAAAATATTAATATGTGTGGGACTGTGGGGGCAAGTTCAATAAGAAGTAAACGGGACCGGTTGAAAAGAATCCTGCCCATCTTCTTTTGGCAACTTGGCTTAGCAGTTCGCACTAAAGCCAAAACGTGTAAAATGAACCATTAATTGTTGTGGCTAAGGACAATTTTTTTTTGGGCAGGATTCGTACTCTTGTAGAGTTATAGACCATGTAATTTAAAATTTGTTTTCTTCTTCGCCTGATCCGATTTAATCTGATCTAAATGTTTGTGAGTTATTTTTGCTTTTTTTGGTATGTTATGATTTGGTCTGAATTTTTCAAAAGCTGTATAATTTTATTTTAATAAAAATAAGTGATATCTCTTAAGCAAGAAGAATGGGGTGAAGAAAGTGCTAACCAAGTCGGTAACCAATCCACAAAGTCACTTAACTTTTGATGTAGATAATAGGGTCGTATGTGGGGGGAGTGGGGAGATCAAGTGGGTATAGAAAACTTATTCAGTAAAACATGTGATATTTTTCTAACTTTCAAAATCAACCACTTATTTTGGAGTGGTATTTGTTTATGTGGTTCTTTACCTTTTTTTGTGACTCATGTGGTTCTTTACCAAACACGGAGTAACAAATCTTTTAACATTATCAAGTCTCAACATTTGCTCCCTAATTAAAGACAACACTTGCTTGCAATTCAAAGATGATTCCATAGAAACGTTCTTTATATAGTTTAATTAAGTCGAAACTGATTTAATTCTAAAGCATTTCTACAGCAAGTGTAGCAACCCCAGTCGGCCTGTCAGTTACTTGGTGTTTAAAAGACAGGCACCTGACGTACTTTAAATATTAAGATGGTAAAATTAATTTTAAGTCACATTATATTAAATAATTATTAGATTTTATAAATTAACTACAATTGTCTACCTTAAAATCATATATAAATTGAATTATTACGACACATTTGGATTTCAGAACCTGAAATCCTCTTCTACTTTAGTTACTCCTTTTCCCTCTTCCATTCTTTTAAATTTGTGAAATTTATTGAATTAAGGCACACTGATAGTTTTCATGACGTATTGGTTTGTGGGAATGAAAGAGGAGTTGCGTACCTGGTATAATTTAAGAGTGTGATCACTAAACAATATTCATTTTGTAGAGATAAATAGTCTGATTCTGTCTAAACGATAATTAGAGACGGATTTGAGGACATAGGGTATCCCTAAAAAGGGCGTCTCAAAATTTTGATACGGAATTTTTGCAAATCTGTTACAATTTGAGACGGAATTTTTGAAACTCAATATATAATTTCATTTCAATTTTAATTTAGAGACAAAATTTTAGTAATACATCCCAAGTTTGAGATGCTTATAATATCCGTATCAAAATCCATCCCTAATATTGCATAATTTTATAGTGGATGATTCGAGTAGGATTATCTCATCTTAGTGCTAATATGGTATAACAAACATCATACTTTATAAGGTAATTCCACATAACCTGACTCGACACCAGAAATAATCCTACCCAACCTAACTCAATTTTCGAAATAACATTAGAAATATACTTGTAGGGTACCTCCCTCAGAAAAGGAATACTTTACATTCTCCTTACGGAACTACTTAAGGACAATATTAATATGTGTGTGGCCAAGTTCAATAATAAGTAAACGGGATCGGTTATTTAAGACTCGAAAACGTGTAGTATTAAATGCCCTGTGGCAACATGGCTTAGCAATAAAGCCAAAACGTGTGAAATGAATCCATTCACTTGTTGTGGTTACCGACACTTTTTTTTGGGCCAAGATTTGTACTCTTATAGAGTCATAGGCCAAGTAATTTAAAACTTTTTTTCCCTTCGCCTGGTCTGGTTTGATCTGATCTAAATATTTTATGTGAGTTATTTTTGCTTTTTTTGGTATGTTATGATTTGGTTTGAATTTTTCAAAAGCTGTATATTTTTGTTTTAACAAAAGTAAGTGATATCTCGTAAGCCATAAGAATGAGGTGAAAAGAGCGTTAACCAAGTCTGTAACCAATCCACAAAGTCACTTAACTTTTTATAAAGATGGTGGAGCCGTATGGGGGGGGGGGGGAGTTGGGAGATCAAGTGGGTATAGAAAACTTGTGCAATAAAACATGTGATATTTTTCTAACTTTCAATATCAACCACTTAATTGTATAGTACTATGCAACAATCAGATCACATAACCAAGCCGACGATAGTAAATTGGGGCGCAAAGTTAATATATTACGGACCACTTGATTTCCAGAGCAATATAATGGTACATCATTTTTTCTATAGAGCTGGAATAGGTCAGGCCGACACGTGAGCTATTCGAGCCAAAGCGATATAATGATATATACTCTGCATACTTTTCTGCATCGGATCCTGCTATATGTGCGTAAATATTAGGAGTAATTGCGTTAGTAACGATTCACATGTCCCTGTAAATTTTCATTTAAAGTATGGAGTAAATGTTTCAAAGTAGATAAATAAAATTATAAGGTAATTTCCGATAAAATATTTGATTATTCTTAAGTACTTTGTAAGTTCTATAATACTTTTTACGCCTTTTCATGTCCGACGATAAATTTTTATGAACTAGACCCAAATCCTAAAATGGCATGACTTGAATTTAATCCAACTTGATAATTATTTGACTCAAATTTGACGAACTAGACCCAAATCTTAAAATGACATGACTTCATTTTAATCCAAATTGATAATTATTTGACTCAAATTTGCCTAAAACTTGAAATTACTGGCATTAATCCCAACCCAACATAAACCTGACCCAAACTTGACTCCACTTTAGCTTGATTTCGAGTTGAATACAAATAACGACGTCGATATGACTTGGAGTCTTGGGAACATAACCCAACAAAGTTAAACGTGAACGGACACTCGAGGTTACCAGACCCCACCTAAAATGGACAACTTTAATGTTATTTCACATTATACATGTCAGCATGTGGTGTGCAAACACTGTCCCAAGATCTCACTGGAGGGCCACCAGATACAGAAGTAATTATGGAAATGGACAACTTTGGTGCTAGCTTCTCCACTATTAAGAGCTAAACCTACACTTACCCCGGGGTAGGTATAGTCATTATACCTCGGTACCTTATTGGCTATATTTGCTTATTGGCTATATTTGCTTAGTCAGATCCTAGTCGGTTCCAGTTCAACCCAAAAATTTTAAAACCCAATTTGAATTTCAATTTCAAATTCAAATAGTTTTTTTTAAAAAATTGTTTTACTTTTTGTCTACAATGTCGATGAAATCGAAGTCTTATGTTTATCTCCAAATTTTTTTGATCTGGTATATTATTTCGAGTCTTTTAAGCATTCAATAGTGACTTTGGTTTGTATATTAACATTTGTGTATATTTTTGATTGAACACCATAGTTGAAATCAACCATGACTGAGTTTCGATGTAACCGATGTTTTATACAAAATGTAATTTGATGATGCCGATGTTGCGGGTATCAGATGCATCCAATCTGTAATTCGCGATATTCTGGCAAATTGAATATATACTTCCATGGTAAACGCCTGTCGATGTTGGTTATGAAGTTTAGGAGTTCGATTCTACGGTCTGGATAAAAAAATATTTATAATATACTACCTCCGTTTCAGAAAGTTCTTTACGCTTTGGAAAATGTGTCCAAGGTATGAAAACTTTGACCGTAAATTCCCACTATTATATACATCAAAATGTTACATGTAAGATCTTGTTAGATTGGTCTCGTTATTCATTTTGAGAATATTAATTTTTTATAATTTTTTTCCATACAAAATTGGATATATTAACGATCATTGCACCGGAGTCCGTGCAAATAGTAAGTGTTAAGATCTTTTTGAAACGGAGGAAGTAAGATTTAAAAAAAAAAAAAAAAAAAAAACGGGGCTGGGGTTTTATGCGCGATACCTAGTATTTAAAAAAGAAAACCAACTTCCTTTTTACGACACGTAAGCAACACCATTTTGAAGACACGTGGCGGACACATAATCATGAACACTTAGAAGACATGTGGCCAAGAATACATAATCAATTCTTCATTTAAAACATAATTAGTCACCTCAACATTTCTTCTTTCCCTTTCCAATTTTAGTTTACCACCGTTTAGAACAATTTAATTAGAGACATTGATTAATATATTGGCGGTTATGGTGAATCAAGAATGAGAAACGTTTCAGATAGTTATAATTCTCTGGTTAATGAATTTGACTATTTATTAAACCTATGTGTTTACAATTTTTTATAGACCGATATTCCTCCCTGACTTATTTTGCTAAATTTCTTCATTTTGAAGAATTTTATTATTTTTCTATAAGTGGGTGGAAGTTAAAATTATGTTATGAACTTCTAATTCATGTCCACCCCATTGTTTTTTGGAAAAATATTTCTTCTAATGAGGTTGGTATTAGTTAAAGCTATCATTATATTCATTTTTTTTAACCCATTTAAATCAACGGTGCATCTTCTTTGCATCCCGTTGCCTGACTTACCTCAAGCGTCATCATATTTCAAGTTCTTTTACAAACGACTTTAAAACCGACAAACATGGATGCATTTTTGTTTTGAAATCTGTATGACATCTACTACTACCACACCCCCAACTCTATAAGCATAATTTTTGAGTTTTAAAAAAATGGTTTAGTCTTTGATATTTTCCAGTATTTTGACATATCCATGTCATTCTTGATCCCAACTCTTAATTCTTAGGTCATTTTCTTTTTGGGTATTTTTCTTGATTGTGATGCAAATGACAGGGTGCGAAACTTCATGTATACTTGGCAACTGAAACATAGTTTTTAATCCAACAAACAACAATGGTGAATTTCTTAGCATATTGAAGATTTGTTGATTTCTTTGGTTTAATCAAAGAATACATATGCTTAACTTAGTTACTCCGTACTAGCATATTTCTCTTATTCTCATTTCTTTTAACCCCTTGGATAAAAAGATAT
The DNA here is from genome assembly GCF_020520425.1 of Spinacia oleracea. Classification (NCBI taxonomy): domain Eukaryota; kingdom Viridiplantae; phylum Streptophyta; class Magnoliopsida; order Caryophyllales; family Amaranthaceae; genus Spinacia; species Spinacia oleracea. Next base: position 96,063,918 of record NC_079487.1, read on the forward strand.
TCCGTATTCTCCTAAACTAAGAATGTATTTGTGGTCTTGGGGAGCTCATAATATATTCCATAAAAGTAATGCTTCCACCCAATATATTTAGGAAATTTTAGTATGTCTATGTATCAAAATTATTAGTGAAAGTTTTTAGTGAAGTATTATACATTTATACCTTTATCATTTTGGTATGTTAATTTACCATTTTTTTTAAATGATCGAGTTTCCTAAAATATAGCCCGTGCGTAGAACGGTCCAAAAGCTAATTACGTTAAATTGATTAAGCCCTACATTGTTAACTCCACCATCATCATCATCAATGACTACTAATTCGTTTCATCATCCATTTAAATTGTGTTTACTATGAAACTTTTTAGAAGTTAAACCTAAGTTTAATATGAAATTATTTAAATCAATAGGCAATAACTAAACCATAAACTATTTACAAATTAAATCTGTGTTTATCGATTTACAGAATGTTTGGTGGAAAAAAAATTAACATCTTAAGAAGAGGACCAAAGACTTGTCTTATAACAAGAAATGGTTGCAATGGAGGTTTAGGAGACAAGTCGAACAATTTTTTTTTTTTTTTTTTTTTTATGGAAAATTTGGGCGGCATAATTTTTGGGGGAGTTTTAGTGAGGTAGAATATATCCCGCTTAAGCAGTTCACAATGGCGGTATTGTGTAATTTTTTCCCCCCTTAGGCTAAAACTTGAAACAGGTCAACATCCCATTGTAGGGTATGCGGATTGTATCTACCCACGGTAATTATATGGACTCCCACTATTAAGGCACAACGTTTCAAGTGTGTAAGACACTTTGGTTCAATTCTTCTTTTGTAAGTAATTCTTGGTCTAGTTTCTTAGAGCGTCAAAAACTAACTCGATCTGAAAATCCGACCTGAACCTATTGAACCTGTAAATTTGTAATCAACCATGACCCTAAAATTTGTTAAAATAGGTAACATGTAACCTAACATGTACCCGACCCGACAAAACCGATAACCGATTTTTACCCGATGTTGTATGGCCTAAACCCGTACCCGATACCCAGCCGAAAGATGATCGATAACTGAATGACCCTACCAGGCAATGATTTGAACCCGATTCACACCTGACCAGACAACCACCTTAACCCGATTATTACCCAACCTTGGAGTAAATGTTTTCCGCTTAAATATTTTGAGATGACCAAATCAATCTCTGACACGAAATATACTCCCTCCGTTCCTTAATACTCGCCTTGGTTTGACCGGCACATAATTTTAGACAATTTAATTGACTTATTAATTTATTCGGTGGTAGTAGATAATGGATTATTTTTTTAAATATAGTTAGTAATAAATGTGTCAAATAAAGGGGTGGAGATGGGGTGGGGGTGGATAGAGGTTGAATTTTTTAATGTTCTTTTTAAGAAGTAATGAATATACGTGAGTCCATGGTTAAGTGAGAAATGATATAATATTAGTAAAAGTATGTCATTTATAGAAATGAGGCGAGTATTAAGGGACGGAGGGAGTATATTAATTTTTTAGTAATGTGTATTTAAACTAATACCTATCAAAGTATTGTACTGGAGAAGGCACATAATGGAAAAATTGAGGAACAATATGGAACGAAAAGAGTATAAACATGCATATTTTTTAATTATTTGTGGATCGATTTGGTTTTGAAAGGACAATCGGCAAAAAGACAAATCGCACGTAGGTTAAGTGTGTGAATAAGGCCGAAACATACTAGATGAGCTCTAGCCTCTAGCGTAAGACCATCGTATAAACAACAATCGAAACCTAATTTAAATGAAATGGAAAAGTACGGCTAACATAGAAAAAACATTGTATTAAAAAGAATCATAATTATTTAAAGAGGTGAAGAATTAATTAATGCGTGATTTCCGCCAATATATCAACTAGTGAGGTGTATGTGCCAAAAATCAGTATGGCAATACTTAAGAATACAATGCACCAAATGAGCAACTGTTGGATGAATCCCGGACGAGAATTATTGGTGCTTGTAATCTTCAAGTAACACAAGCATGGCATTGTAAGCGATGCCGTTGAACACAACAGTGCTCCGGTCAATGACATGAAATATCCAAAGTACGGTAATGCCAATGCTATAACAACTTGTGAAGCCAACAACACTATTCGAATTGTAACCTTAAAACACTTACTATTCTGATATTCATTTGAAAACCAACCTTCTGTAGAAATGACTATTGGTTTCAATATCAGTGCATATTTTGCTATTGGGGTGATCAATGTGGTGTAGATTGCGATTTGTGAGCTCACTTTATCCGTTGGAAGGTTCAGAGTTATTTGTGATTCGACACTTGACCCGAACATTAAGTACCCAAGAACTGCCATGGAGACATAAATGAATGTGGAGAGTGTAAAGCAGATGAGTAAAACCTTGGAGAAATCATGTTTTTTCTGCATAGAGGTGTATAAAGCAGGAAAAACAGGATGCGAACTATAACATAACATGTATAAGCTAATAGCAGTTGGTATTCCTTTCCACTTGAAAAAGCCAGAATCTTCAACATGATGGAATCCAACACCGTCAAAAACTCCAACCCATACAACAGACACAAGTATCAAAATAGAAGCGAAAACGCCAGTGGCTGAGATGTAAGCCAAAATACTGAGGTTATCAAACAAAACAATCGGGAGAAGAACTAGAGCGACGAGTATTATGAAGCTTGATTTCCCATCAATCGGGATTCCGAGTGATAACTTTGGAAATAGATTGTTTAGATTATCACCTTCTAAGATCAAGAAACCTGTAGTGACCATGTAAAGATCTGTATATAGAATAATGGATACAATTATTTTACCAATTTCACCAAAAGCATACTCCCCTATGTGTGTATAACTTTTGATCCTTGGATCCACTTCCATACATCGCTTCACTAGCAAGCTTGTGTAGGTTGCTGCTGCGGATATAGTGAAAAGCAAGCCTAAGCTCCACCAACCTCCGGCTGCTAAGGCGTATGGAACTATCAAAACTCCATTTCCTGAAACCACACATTGTAATACTATCAATTTCCATACATTATAATTTGAGCATCAAACTCTACTATCGTAATATATTCGTACGTACGTAGTACGTAGTAGTAAACAAACCCCTAATTCATTAATTTTATTATTCAAACAAGCTAGAATCCGTACCTAAGATAGTGTTGGCACAGTTGAATAGAGTTTTGAAGAAAGAGGTGTTGGATTCTTCAAGGGACGACTGATTGTTGTCCTTGGCCGCCGTCTCTTTCGCCGCCTCCAACTCCTCCACAAGTGGTTGCGCAAGACAGGATATGCGGCTCCCGTATTCACCGTCCATTCTTCCCATAATTATCCTTAACTTAATATGAGGACCAGAGTTAAGACTATTTATAGTGATTTTTCATATCCATCTGTTTTATGCTCAACTAAAAAATAGAGTTTTTCACCCAATGTCAAATAAATAAATAAAACAAAAATAGAGTTACTAAAATGGTCTTTATTTCTTCACCTACGGAGTACTACATACATACCAAGTGGTACATACTTCCCACTTGGCCACATTACATATTCACACTGTAAAGTCTATAATTAAATATACGGACTAGCTAGTTAGTTAGATGAAGGTCGAAACTTGAACGTGTTTCACGTTGAAGTATAAAATATTTACTACGGAGTGTTAAAATTCTCCCGTCAAGGTCTTGTTCGATAAAACTATTGTAGCGAGTAGCGTTGAATAGCAGTTAGTAACTAGCTAGTTTGATTATTCGGTAAAAATAACGGTTGATACTTGTAAAATACCATATATGCTACTTCGTATATACATTGTTTTAAACTTTACTATTTCGTATAATTTTATCAAACGCTACCCACTACCCGCTACCTTTTACTATTGCTAATTTTAACTTTTAATGAAAGTTACCCAACTGTTACCTCTAACGCTAGACGTTACTTAAATCGCTACCTTGTCAAACACTTACAGAGTTTACAAGTAGCGACTTGACCTACCGCCAAACACGCCCTAAATATTTTATGTGAGAGTAAATTTGTTGTAGTCCTGGCCAATTTTAGTATTGCGAAATTTTTGTAGAGATGAACCAAAACGGGAAATGGGGTAAACAAAAAGATACAAAGAGATCTTCACACTATACAAAGTACAAAGCAATGTTTTTTTTTTAATGCTTAATCATACATAAAATAAAGAGTTTTACAATACTACTAGGCGTTTAGCGACCTTTACATGAACTAAATTAACAACATGCATGTATTAATTGCTCTTACACCAAAACTTGAAATGGAATCTCAAAGTAATCGCTTTTTTGTTGGCCCTTAAATAGGTAGTTGGATTCAGGTTGTAGATAGCACAACTTTGAACTTAGCGTGCAAAAACGTAAGATTCATTTGCTTCCCGTTATAACCAAACACAAGTCACGAACGATTGAGAACAAATCCTGCAAATACAATATAGAACAAATAGAAAAAACAATAATAAAATATACAAGTGTTTGTGACCTTAAATATTATCGTATTATAATTAAGTTCTTGCAAAATAATACAATAATCTCTTAATTTATTATTATCTCATCAATGTATTTTCCCTCTTATTTTCTAGCTAGGCCTAAACCCGGCTATAATAGAAACTGTTTATGCCAAAATTCGTATGGGGGCGACTTTCGGCTAGGATCGACACTAACTAAGCAAAGAATTAATAACACAAATAAAGAGACACGACACAGAGAAGTGTTGACGCGGAAAACCCAGGAATAAGTTAAAAACCCGCGGATAGCTATGAGGCTATCAATCCACTAAGTATTCTATATGATTGTTTATGCTTTTTTCTGAGAATCAATACTGAAAATCTAGAATATAACAATGAATGCTAAAACACTTGACAGCTTAAGAGTTTGAGTGCTTGAGTTAACGTATCTCCTCCACTATGCTGTTCCTTATGCTTTTATATGCCAAATGCCAACGACCCTATTGGTTGGGAAAATCCCTGGAAGATAGGGATCTCTCCTTGGCCGTTGCTCACGTCTCCTTCCCATCTTCAACAAACTCCGCAGTCTTCGGTCAAAGCTTGGACTCTTTCCTATCTTATGACGGCGTGGCCTGTGTTGGGCTTCTGGGCTTGGATCTTGACCTATCTTCACTTACTTGCTCGAGCGTTGTTCTTCCCTTGTCGTTAGTGCCTTGTCGCTGGTCTTATGTCGCCTAAGCCTTGTCGTCTGTCGCCTTACTTGACAGGTCCACTTGACGCGACGTTACCTGCGACACGATGATACCTGGATGGCACGACAATATCAGACGTCAAAGCAGTTATGTCGTTAGTTCAATAAAGTGGGATAACAGTTTGCCCCCAATTGTGAGTTTGCGGAGTGTATACAAAGCAAAAGAGACAATTCAAATTTCAAAAAGTAAACCGTCTACAACCGTCCAGTTCGTGGGGCGGAACCGTTCCGATTCTCGAAGTAATAAATGCCAACTTTTGCGACATGCGATAAAGCTTTTTAGGGATTTTCGAAGAAAGTTTCCAGATCTGAAAACAAGAGAGAGAAAAGAAGGGAGGAATTGCTTTCGTTGCTTCGAGTTAGCCACACCCAGGTAAAATTTCGATTATTTCCTTCGATTTTCTTATAGATTTTAGTAGAGCGATGGCTAAAACTAAACCGACCGTGGTTAAAGATAAGGAAGATGTTAGGTTATGATACATATGATATTACATAAATCATGCGGAAACAACCATTAACCCAGGAATACATATTATTTACACATAATCATATAGCATAATTTAGATGCATACTCTTTGTTGCGTGCCTTCCCTAGCTGCGCCCGAACCGAACAAGAACAAGTCTTTAGGACTCCAAGTGTCGTCCCTCCGTAGATAGTCCACAGCACGTCCGGATCCGCCTTAAGATTGACCAACTAGAATCGCCCTTAAGGTACTAGAATTTTCGGCACTTTTGAGCAAGATGTGTGACTGAATTTTTCTCTCAAAAACTCACTTTGAATACTTAAAAACTCGTTATAAATTGTGAACCCAGGCCACATATTTATAGGGGTATGGAAAGAGAATTGGAATCCTATTAGGATACGAATTAATTAAACTTAGAATCCTACAAGAACTCTAATTAATTAATTTATCAAATAGAATTAGGAATTTAATCATTAACCGAACTCTGCACGTTTTAGGAATCGTGCATGAACACAAACTCACACACACACACACGGCAGCCACGATGGGCCGCCCATGCGCGTGCGTGCGAGCAGCAGCCCACGCAGCGAGGCCCACGCAGCCGCGGCCTTGGCGCGCGCTGGGCCTGCCTTGCGGTAGGCTTGGGCGCTGCCTTGGCTGGGCTTGTGGCGCGCGTTTGGCTTGCTGGGCGATGGCCTGGCTTCGAGCTGGGCCCTCGTCCGGCAGGCCTCGTCCGATGCTTATTCGTACGATACGCTTCCGATTAAATTTCCGATTCCGGAATTCATTTCCGATACGAACAATATTTAACATTTCCGATTCCGGAATTAATTTCCGTTTCGAACAAATATTTAATATTTCCGTTTCCGGAATTATTTTCCGATTCCGATAATATTTCCGATTCTGACAATATTTCCGTTTCCGGCAATATTTCCGATTCTGGCAATATTTCCATTTCCGATAATACTTTCCGATACGTACCATGTTTCCGTTTCCGGCAACATCTACGACTTGGATAATATTTATATTTCCGATACGATCCATATTTCCGTTTCCGGCAATATCATCGTTTCCGGAGTATTCATTTCTTGCCTGTGACGATCTCATCTCCCACTGAAACCAAGATCCGTCGATTCCGAATATTCATAGATGGAGTATTTAATGCCATTAAATACTTGATCCGTTTACGTACTATTTGTGTGACCCTACGGGTTCAGTCAAGAGTAAGCTGTGGATTAATATCATTAATTCCACTTGAACTGAAGCGGCCTCTAGCTAGGCATTCAGCTCACTTGATCTCACTGAATTATTAACTTGTTAATTAATACTGAACCGCATTTATTAGACTTATCATAGAATGCATACTTGGACCAAGGGCATTATTTCCTTCAGTCTCCCACTTGTCCTTAGGGACAAGTGTGCATTTCCTAATTCCTTTGTCGCTCGATGCTTGCTCTTGAACATAAGGTAAGAGTTGTCATCCTTATTATGTCCAGAGGTGTTCCTCGGTTTCAGAGTTCAACTGATCAAATAAACATATAATCATAGCCTATGATTCATCCGAGCACGGCCATGCATTTCACAGTTTCTAGCTCTCCGAGTGGCCTTGTACAACTTTTAAGCATCTCATCCCGATTTATGGGAGGACAATCCTAATCTTGCGATCTTGAGATTAGACTTCGTTTGATAGGTGATTACCTGAGCGTTGCCTTTATAGCCTCCTTTTACGGTGCGACGGTTGGTCAATGTCAAAGCAACCAGTTCTCAAACAAGTAATCTCAAATCACTCAGGTATTGAGGATTTAGTGTCTAATAATTTAATGAAATTTACTTATGACAGACTTTCATCTCTTACAGTAAAGTTTCATAGGTCTTGTCCGATACTAGTCTTCCCAAAGTAAGTATCTATGCAAATGATTATGACATTGCCATGTCCACATAGTTCAAGAAACAGAACTACTAGTCATCTTGCATTCTAGTCGTCTAACGTTTTCTATGCGTCCAATTTTTATAGAAAACTCCGACTAGGGACCATTTTCAACCTTTTGACATTCAAGTTCACTTGATAGACATTTCTTAGTCACAGGACTGGTCCTGACAATCTATCTTGAATATATCGTCAAATTTGAAGGGACTCATCATTTAATACTAAACCAAGATTAAATGGAATATGAAAATATATGATAAATGTTCAACCCCAATGTTTTATAACCATGGGCCTCAAACCCATCTTCTAAAACAATTCATGGAATTCAAAGCTATGCTTGATTTCTAGTGCTACAACGTGAGTGTTGCTTCTCACTTGTTGCATAGGTTTAGTTATCATGCTTTGCCAATCTTAATATCCTTTTCATCGAATGTTCTTCGAGATATGATGATAAGATCTTTTCGAGTTTGTTTATTATGTGATCTAGTCTTTCTTACTTCGATGGTGGTTTTACTCATTTTGCAATGAAGAACCATCAAGTTAGCAGACGTTTTTCTTGCTTCAAGAGTGGTTCTACGCATTTTTCAATGAAGAACCATCAAGCCAGCAGATAGGTGATCTACCCAAGTTCAGTGAAGAACTTTAAACAACCCTGTTTTATTGCTTCTTAGGCAATAATTACTTTTACTTCAACTGTATAGGTTGCTAGTGATGCTTTGTTTGGATTTACCTATCCAAGCAGTTCATAGATATGTGGAAGACTCTCCAACTATATCTTAGAACATAGAAATTATTATTTTAATTTCCCACGCAACAACTCATGGTCTCCAATCCATGTTGCCATTTCGAAACACGATGCTCTTTAGCTCGTCCTTGTCAATGGTTAACTCCAAAGGGTCTTTGCTTGATCCTTTGCAAGTGTTTATGCGTGTAGCATCAATATTTAGCATATCTTTATTTCCTTGAATCAAGAACTATTCCTATGTACCTTTTCAAGTACCATAAGTATTCTTGATCTGAATCTAGTTGATCTTTACTTAGATCAATAGAGATTGGTATATGTTCGTCATGGCTAAAGTCATACGATACGTTTTTGGCGATCCTCATATTATATCATACATGATAAATTCTTTTGCAGAATAATTCCCAATTGAATTCTATTCATGTAACTTTAGCTTATCTAGTTTCAGTAGATACTAAATTCAGCTAAATTCTTTGACATATAATATAGGTTAAGAATCTTATTTAGATCCTTTGATGTTTAACTTAGTAAATGCTTATACATAGTTCAAACATCCTTTACTTAGATTTATTCACATGGGTCGAATATCTCCAATGGAGACTTTCGTGTTTGATTTAGTAAATGCCATTACTTAATCCAAAACAATATCATAAGATCTTTGTAAATAGATCTTAATACCCAGTATGTACTAAGTTTCGCCATGGTCCATCATTGATGAATAATTTCAAATCTAAGTCATTAGCATTTGAATGTTGTTTCACAATAGAGAGATATGTGTGTAATACACATAGGACCAATTAAGTTTTAAGTACTCCCACTAAACTTCTTATATATCTATAAGAATCATGTATATTTTATGAAACTAAAATACTTATTAGCTTCACTAAAATACAATTCCAATTCCCAATTGCTTGCTTAAATCTGTACTTAGATTTCCTAAGCTGGCATTCATTTCAAGCATTATTTGGATCCACAAATTCTATGACATACCATGTACATATTATATTCCAACATTTGATTGAGGAATACGTTTTGTCATCCAATTGCCATATGTACCAATATGCAATCATTGCTTGAATTATAGACTTAAGCATTACGATTTTGCATGAGGTTTCAACACAATCCATGTCATGAATTTTCTTGTAACCTTTAGCAACTAATCTAGCTTTGCGTGTGAACACAATTTCATGTTTGATGGTTTTTATCCTTAAAACAAACTTGCAACCAATAGGTGTGAAACTATTCTTGCAAATCAACAAAATTTTAATTTTGTCATCAAAACATTGAGTATGTTTTATGGCCTTTAACCAATTAAACATATAGTCTATATATGGCCTCTAACCATTTTAGGGAATCTGGGTTTCGTCATAGCTTTCTTACAAGTCACAAACTCATTAATCTACATGATAATAGTTTGACTGCAAGTTGTAGGTTTCTTCACTATCTAATGGAAGAATCGCATAGCTTCAATGACCTGATCTCCATGTTTCTTCACTATCTAATAGAAGAATCTCATAGTTCCAGTGACTTGAACTCTATGCCTACTAGGGTATAGAACATCAAACAATAGAATATCAATAGCTACTTGAAAGTCCTTTGAATATTCTGTTCTCCTTGAAGCACTTGTAAAGTCTTCTAAGAGATGTCTATTCTTTAAAGCCACTTCTAAAGTCCTTAAAGAATAAGTTCGGATTTTCTGAAGCACTTCGAAAAGCCTCCGGAATGTCCGTTTATGTTTGTTGTTCGCCTCAAAGACTTTCGAGGTCTATTTTCTCCCACTTGTCATTTTGGAAACGAATCTCCAAAAGGACATTATTTCGAGCAAACAAACATTATGTTCTCAAAAATTCGTGGTAGAAACAATACCCTTGTGTCTCATTTGAATAAATCACAATGAAACATATATCTAGACTTGGGCCTTAGTTTGTTGAATAACAAACACTAAGCTCCCACTGAGTTTAGCAACTCTTTAGATATATTTAATTGAAAAGATATCCTGAAATTACTTTTCAATAGCTTTGACGAATTTGGTTTAGTTTGGTGGTAGTTGAGCATTTTGTTTTAGAAATTATAGGAAAAGTTTTTATGATTCATCATTAATCGAATCAAGTACCAATTGACTTCGATTATTCCAATTAAGATATGCCATATCTTATGGACCTAGATTGTGAAATTACAACACACAATCATTGATGATCATATTTGGTCTCAAGTAATCATCAACATGATCTAACCTAGATCTTTATGATTTCTTGCCAAGTGGATTTTATACTTCTGAATCTTTGAACTAGCCAAACAGATTCAACTTATATCACATTTGAGTAAATAAACCTATATTCACTCAAATCTGTGTGAAATAATAAAGTCATAAAACCTTTCTTTAGCTTCGAACTCTATTGTCTAGGCGTTCTAACAATACTTCATATCTTTTGTTACTTTCAACAAGTAAGACTAGCTTATCTTAAGTTGATCTAGAAATCAACCAACTTTCAAAAGTCCATTAAAATAGAGCTTTTGAATGTTAACTTGTTGATATGGTCTAAGCAACAATGCCAAAGATTAGTGGAACTCAAATCAAGGGGTTGATTTGAACCTAGTAAAGTTCTTTAAAGAGTTGTTTGTTTTAATCAAGCATATTGACTCAACCTGTAATTGACCATTTCATTCAAATAAACAAACAAACAAGCATTGTTTTTGTTCTTCTGAATGTGAGTCTTTCTGTGTTTGAAGCAGAAATTTAGGTATGCTGATTATGGAACAAAATAGCCATTTAGTTCCAGCCTTTGAAAGGACTTAAAACAAACTAGATGACCCTACAACTAATGTAGCATTGCCATGCTTCATTTCCCACTTGTAGGTCATTAGTGTATCCTAGCTTCCATTGTTTGAGTTATTAGCGAAGTAAGAACCTCAAGCGGTATATGATACCAAGGAAGTTTGATTGCTAGGTCACTTCTCTTTAAACATAAATTTATAGGTAGAACCGGAATCGTAAATTCCTTTCATTTGTTCCCCGTTTTCCTATTTCTTGTACCTTTTCTTATAGTCTTAAGAATTGAATTCTTTAGTGTTGACTTTTATACTTTGTTAGACATGTCCAATGTCACCAACAAGGTTCTTTACCATTTTAATTTATGTTGAATATTTTGTTTCAACTAGATGATCTTACCAGAAGCTTCTAAAGTTCTCTAAGCATCGATCTATTCGAATGTCTAGGGACTAGACTCATTCGAGAATTAAATGGACAAAGATATTAGGTTGTTAACCATTGGTAAAGCTGAGCGTATTAAACTCAATGCTTTATGATCTCAAAACTACAGTGTATTTTGAATTCACAAGCACCAATTGGTTTGCCATTCGATTTTGATATTCGAAAACAACCATAAAGGTCGCTAAAAGAAACGTACATTTTAAATTGCTCATTTTCTCTCATTTTCGTGAATCGTTCTTGGATTCACTACCAATCGAAGAAATTTACTGTTACCTTTCTAAAAGGATTTACTGCAGTGCAAGATATTTAATTATAAACAATAATTAAAACATACATTGAAGCATGCAAAGTCTAAACATTTATCATGAGTAATAACTTTGAAAATTAAAGCAATCATGCAATTTCAACAAGTTATTAGCATTTTATTCGAATTTATTGTTCCGGCAGGTGTGAATAAAATGATTCCAAGACCCTAAAACCATTGAAGAATTAAGCACAGTTTGTCGACTCAATTCTAAAACATCTTAGGTAAGCAAAAGCCTTTTGCTAATAGTCTAGAAACTACTCTTGGTTGATAGGTACGTCTAAGAACTTATTAGGTAAACCTATCGATTTTGCCACGACATAAAAGGACTCCTTACTTATATCGTTGAGTTTCACCAAAACTAACATGTACTCACAATTATTTGTGTACCTTGCCCCTTTAGGACCAATAAGTAACACCTCGCTGAGCGAAAACTATTACTAGATTGATGTAAAGGATATCCAAGCAAGTGTATATTTTGGCATGGCACCTTTTAACTCAATTTTTAAGTTTGGAACTTAAGGCTCTTACTATGTTGGTTAGATTTTAAGTGAACTAAAATCCTTAATCATGCAACATAATCAAGCCGTAATCTCATGCATTTTAAGACATATTTAAAGCAATAAATAACTTAAAACATGCATAAGATAAATGTGATCTAGTATGGCCCGACTTCATCTTGAAGCTTTAACTTCAAAGTCCGTCTCGAAAATCTCCGTGGGAGGCACCATTTTCTTCAAATAGGATAAGCTATAATTAAAACTAATTACAACTATTTGATGGTACGCAGACCATATTTGAATTGAAAAATGACTTTGGTACTTTAGACCAATTACATTCAAATTAATGGTACGCAGACCATATTTTCTATCCTATTTGGGCCATACTAGTCACTTCATAACCTGCAAAACAGTACATATACAATATATACCATTCACCCATTCATTATCATGAATGGCCCACATAGCTGGTTAGTAAAACACATTATGCATCACGTAAACATTTGCAGCAATTAATCAAGGGCACCAATAATCTACCAATTATTCAGTCGTTATTAATTCTAATCAAGTTGTTTTAACCTTAAGGATTTGTAGACATAATCAAGAGTTTATGACTAAAAGGGCTCCCACTTAAACCAATAAATTCATATGCTTTACTAATTTTAAACATAAAAATGTATTTCTAGTCTAACCGGAAACATACAAATTTAATTAAAATTTAAAGCTCATATAAATTTATAATTGAATCCAAAAGTTTAATTTAATTTCAGTCGTATTTAAATTAATTCATGATTTTAATTTTAGTAAAATAATTAGAATAAATAAAATTTATTATAATTACAATATTCAAAATCAAAATCCAAGAAAATAATTTAAATTATTAATTTTAAAATTAATTAAAATTACGTAAACTGAAAAATTTCAAATTAAACATTCAAAACGATCTAATCGCAACGAAAACACCCTACGCATCGCACGCCCATGGGCCGCACGCACACAGCCATCGCTGACCATGTGCGCGCAGCCCATGCGCTCGTCGCATAGCTGCTACATCTTCCATCGCAAGCCATCGCACGCTATGGTGCTCGTTGCGCGCGCGCCAGCGCTCGACGCACGCGAGCCATCGCTCGCTGTGCGCGCTCGCCAACGCTCGCTGCGCGCGAGCCATCGCTCGCTGTGCGCGCTCGCCAACGCTCGCTGCGCGCGAGCCATCGCTCGCTGTGCGCGCGAGCCATTGCTCGCTGTGCGCGCGAGCCATCGCTCGCTGTGCGCGCGAGCCATTTCTCGCTGTGCGCGCGAGCCATCGCTCGCTGTGCGCGCGAGCAATTGCGCGCGATCAAACGCTGGGCGCAGCGCTCGTGGCACGCGAGCTTGCGCTCGCTGCGCGCGCTTGCGCGAGGCAGTGCGCATCGTGGCGCAGCTCGCTTGCTGCCCACACGCGACTGCCTTGGCTTGCCTTTCGCCCATGCCCATTTGTTCATAGCTCGTGGCCCACGACACAAGGCAGGGCTGCTGCCTTGTGCTCGTGCACCACGCCCTTGCTCATTGCATTCGTGCCGCACGGGCGACGAGCTCCCTTGCTCGTCGTCGCATGCCCGCACTATACAACACCCCTTAAGGGTAACACGAAGCGTCCATTGCTTTGTGCGTGCAAGTTATATGAACGAATCGCATAAAAAATTTAAAATTTATATTTAAAATTAATGACAAATTAATAAATAATATTAATTTCATAATTTTAGGGCGAAAAATCGAAAATTTATTATCCAATTGATTTCCGATTATTATGGATTCAAGTCTAGGTCATAAAAATTTAAAATTTATTATAAATTTACAATTTTTATGGTGGTTTTTAATCATAGGTTTCTAATTAATTATAATTAATTATGAAAATCAAATTAATTCTAAATTATTCTAATTTTCAACAAATTAATCATAATTACAAATTAGATTGTATAATTAACAAGGCTAGGCATTCAAACTTGTTAAACATATACAGTAGGTCAATCAAAAATTCAAGATTTATCAACAAGAATCGCAAATATTTAATTCAACATCTTAAATTTACGAAATTTTGCATTCGAAAAACTAAAACCTTCGAAAAGTCATAGTTAGGCTTCGAATTTGAGAATTCTGGGTTCGGCAGAAAAAAAACTACTTTTGTCAAAATTTTAGAATGCCTTTTACATGCGGAATTGACACAAAAATCACTCGATTTGGATGAGTAACGAAGAAACTGCCGAAAAACTGCGTACGTATAATTAAATAAACGCAATTTGCAATTAATTAACAATTACGAAAATTAATCACCCCTTTTAATTCTTGCAAATTTGTAATATTTAACCATGTTCATGCAATTTAGATTATGAAAATAATAAGGGGCTCGTGATACCACTGTTAGGTTATGATACATACCCAGGAATACATATTATTTACACATAATCATATAGCATAATTTAGATGCATACTCTTTGTTGCGTGCCTTCCCTAGCTGCGCCCGAATCGAACAAGAACAAGTCTTTAGGACTCCAAGTGTCGTCCCTCCATAGATAGTCCACAGCACGTCCGGATCCGCCTTAAGATTGACCAACTAGAATCGCCCTTAAGGTACTAGAATTTTCGGCACTTTTGAGCAAGATGTGTGACTGAATTTTTCTCTCAAAAACTCACTTTGAATACTTAAAAACTCGTTATAAATTGTGAACCCAGGCCACATATTTATAGGGGTATGGAAAGAGAATTGGAATCCTATTAGGATACGAATTAATTAAACTTAGAATCCTACAAGAACTCTAATTAATTAATTTATCAAATAGAATTAGGAATTTAATCATTAACCGAACTCTGCACGTTTTAGGAATCGTGCATGAACACAAACTCACACACACACACGGCAGCCACGATGGGCCGCCCATGCGCGTGCGTGCGAGCAGCAACCCACGCAGCGAGGCCCACGCAGCCGCGGCCTTGGCGCGCGCTGGGCCTGCCTTGCGGTAGGCCTGGGCGCTGCCTTGGCTGGGCTTGTGGCGCGCGTTTGGCTTGCTGGGCGATGGCCTGGCTTCGAGCTGGGCCCTCGTCCGGCAGGCCTCGTCCGATGCTTATTCGTACGATACGCTTCCGATTAAATTTCCGATTCCGGAATTCATTTCCGATACGAACAATATTTAACATTTCCGATTCCGGAATTAATTTCCGTTTCGAACAAATATTTAATATTTCCGTTTCCGGAATTATTTTCCGATTCCGATAATATTTCCGATTCTGACAATACTTCCGTTTCCGGCAATATTTCCGATTCTGGCAATATTTCCATTTCCGATAATACTTTCCGATACGTACCATGTTTCCGTTTCCGGCAACATCTACGACTTGGATAATATTTATATTTCCGATACGATCCATATTTCCGTTTCCGGCAATATCATCGTTTCCGGAGTATTCATTTCTTGCCTGTGACGATCTCAGCTCCCACTGAAACCAAGATCCGTCGATTCCGAATATTCATAGATGGAGTATTTAATGCCATTAAATACTTGATCCGTTTACGTACTATTTGTGTGACCCTACGGGTTCAGTCAAGAGTAAGCTGTGGATTAATATCATTAATTCCACTTGAACTGAAGCGGCCTCTAGCTAGGCATTCAGCTCACTTGATCTCACTGAATTGTTAACTTGTTAATTAATACTGAACCGCATTTATTAGACTTATCATAGAATGCATACTTGGACCAAGGGCATTATTTCCTTCAGAAGATGCTGGGGCTAGTCGGGTCAAGTCACTCAACCCGATCTATTCTACTGTTGAGGATCCAGTGGCTTTCATAAATCTCGCCGGTCTGCCGCCTTCGGCCGAAGTAAGGATTCCCGGTCAAGAGGATGAGGCCAAGGATTGCCCGGAGGGTTATGTGGTTATGTACGAGTACCCTTTTACTCTGGGGTTTTTGTTTCCTTTTACGCCTCTGGCTAGATCTTTTGTCGAGGTGCTTCATTTAAGCCCTGGCCAATTGATGCCCCAGATCTGGCGTATTTTTACTGTAGTGCATAGGGTTACTTCGGGTTGGCGAACACCGTTTAACTTGGCTGATCTGATGCATGCTTATGATTTATCTTTCAAGGAGTGTAGTCGGTATACCTTGGTGACGAAGAAAAAGAGGAAGAATTTGTGTATCGGGTTAGCTGTGAATGATAGAGGTTGGCAAAGTCGTTTTGTTTATGTGAATAAGGCGTCTCTGGGAGAAGTAGGAAATTTCTTAGTGGAAGGGTGGACGACGGAAGGTATTTTATGTTCCTGTACTTTTGATTTCTGATGTTTTACTGAACGTTGTCTTACTTGGCTTTGTCTTGCAGTTGTTGATACGTCGTTAGCTGGTTTGAACTCTGATTCTCACGATAAGTGTTTGAGGTTTCTGGGTTGTTCTGTCGTGGAGAGATCGTTCAGCCGTGACGGAGGTCGCTTGGGAAGTCAAGAGGGGAGTCAAGCTGGTGACGTTGACAAGGAGGAGACTGAAGACGAGACGGTTTGCTTAGTTCGTCGTCGACGGAAGTTGGACTTACGCGAGGAAGTTGTTGCGAATTCGTCGTCTGCATCAGAGGAAGAGGTTGATATGGCTGACACATCAGGTATTTTTTGGTTTAATTTCTTATTTGCCTGGTTTATCTGTGGAGTGTGTTTTTGATGGTTTCCCTCTTTGTTTGTTGAAGAACATACGCTGTCGTCTAAGCCTGTGTCGAGGATGTCGCAGAGCGAGATGATGGAACGAGCGAGGAAGCGGTTGAGGTCGAACAGTGCCGCTGGTGGGCAGGGTTCGTCGGCCATGACGGGTGGTCAGGCGATGCCTCTTGTGCCTCGTTATTCTAAGATAGGTGCGTCGCCTGAGACGCCCGTTGTTATAGGGGGTGAAGGTTTTCATCCTCTATCGTCGTCGTCGCCACCGAGGCCGTTTCAGGTGTCATCGACTGCTGTTGCTGCGACTAGGCCCCCTGCTGCGTCGGCCAAGAAGCGTCCTGCTGACGAAAGTTTTATCGAGGATACTGTCGTCACTCTGCCCCCGAACTTCTTGGGCGACGGCGAAGGTGTCGTTGTTTGGCCGTATGCAGACCGGTTGATATTGCCTTCGACGTATCAGCGTTATCACGAGGTCGTGCCTCTTTCTGTCGCGTCAGACGCTGCTGAACTAAGCCTGCGGGTAAGTGTATTTCTGTTATTTTATTCAGCTCATGGTACTTGTGAGCGCGTCGTGTGTCGCTTTTGTGACATGTTTTTCTTTACAGGCGTCACAGGCTGCTTTGGCCGTGCGTAGGCAGTGCTCCTTGTTGTGCGACGAACTTATTTCCTCGAAGAACCAAGTGGCTATGGTGAAGAAAGCGGCGGTTTCTTGGGAAGGTAAGTGGGTGGCTTCTGAGAAGAAGTTGGTTGACCTTGCTGCGGTGGTTAAGTCAAAAGATGAACAACTAAAGGGCAAGGACGACCAGATTGCTGACGCGTCGAAGGAGTTGGAAAGGGTAAAGGGGGAGTTGGCGTCGACCGTGGAAGAAATGCAAGGGTTAAGGATTTTATACGACGCTTTGCAGGAGGAGTTTAAGGATTGCGAGGCTTTGGCTGTGTGGAGGACGAGGGCGCAGATGATGTTCTCGTGTTTGAAGGGGGAGACCAGCCTCTGGCCATGCCAAAAGAGGTGGATGACTATCTTGCTAATGGTGGTACCCTTGAGGAGTTGTCGGTGCCGGTGGTGGACGCGGATGAGTTGGCGATGGAAGCCGACACTGCTGGTACCAACGGAGCTGATGCCGACGTCGCTCCTCTGGTCGAGGACGTTTCTTCTGTGGATCGAGAGGGGGAAGTGCCCATGGAGCAAGGCGAGGGAGATGTTTCCGTCGTCGCCTCTCCAGATGTGGCTTTGGCAGATGCGACGGTCAACGTTGACATGCCCCCGATACTGGGTCAAGTTGTCTCGACCCCCCTTCCAGACGAACATATGTGATGGCTGGTTGATGTTTATGTAATAGTTAGTGGTATGGATATTTTATTTTCTGTTTTCGTATTTTGGATGTTTTTACTCGTCGTCGATGGCGGCGGCGAGGTGTTTGGATATTTTGTGTGTTTGTGCTTTCGCTTGGTAATGTGAAAGTCATGGCCTTTGGGGTCGCGCGTTGTGTGTTGTGTATGATAAGTTTGTCTTTCTTTTCCTTAGTCGTTTGTTCCTTATGGTTATCCCGTCGCGTTTTGATGTCTTAGTTTCGTGTAGTAGATGCTTTGCAAGTAATAAGTATTGAATCGACTGATGTGTAAAATCATACCTGCGCTGTTTGTTCGTTGTCTCTCGCGATCTCGTTCTGAGTCGTACGTTGTTGCTTATGGATATCATTCGTCGTGCGTCTTGCACTCTGCAAAAGAAAACATGGGTCGCTAGGAGGATTGGCCGTTGGGGATGCCAACGGCCCTCCGATGCTTAAGTCAGTAATGGTTTTTAAACGAAAATAAAACGATAAAGAAAAATAAAGACGACGATACGATGACTGATAAAATTGGTTACGACGAGATTTCAAAAATGGTAGAGTTTAAGATGTGTAGCGTTCCAGCTTCGGGGGACCGACTTGCCATCTTTGGTAATGAGTCTGTATGCCCCCTTTCCGACGATTTTATCGATCAAGTACGGTCCTTCCCAAGCTGGCGCAAGTTTACCTGCGTTTAATTCTTTCGTGTTTTGAAATACTTTGCGCAGCACCCAGTCTCCTTCTTTGAACATTTTCACTTTGACATTTTTGTTGAAGCATTTTGCCACGATCTGTTGTTGCGACGCCATTCTTATCAACGCTGCTTCCCTGAGATCTTCTGTGTTGTCGAGGTTTTCACTGAGTTCTACGTCGTTTTGCTCCGGCGTCATAAGTCCATATCGTGCACTGGGCAACGTCACTTCAGGGGGTAGTACTGCCTCGCACCCGTAAACGAGTGAGAAGGGAGTCTGTCCCGTCGCCGTCCTAGGCGTCGTCCTGTTGGCCCATAGGATGGATGGCAGTTCTTCTGCCCATCGCCCCTTCTTGTTGTCCAGCCGCTTTTTCAGCGACGCGATGATCGTTTTGTTGCTGGATTCCGCCTGTCCGTTTGCTTGGGGGTATCTAGGCGTCGACGTCTTTAGCTCGATGTTCCATGTTTTGCAGAAAGCCCTTGTCTTGTCGCTGATGAATTGTGATCCGTTGTCGCAGATGATTTCTGACGGTATTCCGAACCTGCATATTATGTTAGTCCATATGAACGAGCATACCTCTTTGTCCCTTACTTGTTGGAATGCGCCTGCTTCTATCCACTTGGAAAAATAGTCTGTTAGGGCTAACATGAAGACCTTTTGTCCTGGGGCGACGGGCAATTTGCCAACGATGTCCATCCCCCATTTCATGAAAGGCCACGGAGTTAGAGTTGGATGCAAGAATTCAGATGGTTTATGTGTCATACCTGCGTGTCGTTGGCACTTGTCGCACTTGGATACGTACCTCATGGCGTCCTTAAGCATTGCTGGCCAATAGTATCCATTTCTTTTGATTCTGGTTGATAAGCTTCGTCCTCCTTTGTGTCCTCCGCATTCTCCTTCGTGGTATTGTTTCAGTAATATTTCCCATTCGATTTCTTCGGCACATCGCATCAACATTCCGTTTGCTGATCGCTTAAATAGTACGTCCTGCAAAATAACATATCGTGAAGCTTTGAAAAGTATCTTTCTGGCTTCTAGCTTGTCGTCGGGTAGAGTTTCGTGCTTTAGGTAATCGAAGATGGGTTTGGTCCAACTGTCTATGTTTACGGTTGATAGGACGAGGCTGGCGTCTTGTGGTATGTCTTTTTCGATGGCGGGTGACAGTAGGTGTACTAGAGGTATGGTCGAGAATGGTGATTTTCTGAGTGCGGATCCTAGGTTGGCAAGGGCGTCGGCTTGCGTGTTTAGGTCTCTTGGTACTTGTTTGATGGAGAAGGGTTTAAATTTGGAGGTTAACTTTTTCGCTTTCTCGAGATATAAGGTCATTTTTAGGTCTTTAGCTTCATAGTCGCCGTTAATCTGGTTGACGATTAGTTGTGAATCGCTGAAGATGTTGAGTCCGCTTGCCCCTAATTCCATAGCTAGTGTCATTCCAGCGATTAGCGCCTCGTACTCTGCTTCGTTGTTAGTTGCCTTGAAATCGCAGCAGATTGCCTGTGCTATCATGTCCCCTTGTGGTGACTTTAGTACGACGCCTAAACCTGCACCACGAAAGTTAGATGAGCCGTCGACGAAGAGTGTCCATATTCCTTCTATGTTGTTGATGAGTTTGACTTCGTCGTCTGCTATCCTCTCTAAGTCGGGGCTGAAGTCTGCCACAAAATCTGCTAGGGCCTGCGATTTTACAGCCGTTCTTGGTTGATACTTGATGTCGAAGCTTCCTAGTGCCATTGTCCACTTCTCCATTCGACCCGTGTGTTCTGGCCTACGCATCACAGACTTGATTGGATAGTTAGTCATCACCACTATTTGGTGAGTTTCAAAATAATGCCTTAGTTTTTTGGCTGCGGTAACGAGTGCTAGAACGAGTTTTTCGAGGGAGGAATACCTGGTTTCTGCTTCCAGTAGTGACTTACTGATGTAATAAATGGGTAGTTGTTGTGCTTCGTCTTCTCGAGCTAGGACCGCACTGACTGCTGCCGAGCTGACGGCTAAGTAGAGTTGTAGGACTTCTCCTTCTTTTGGCTTGGACAGGAGGGGTGGCGACATCATGTATTTTTTGAGGTTTTGCAGGGCTGTCTCGTGGTCGTCGGACCAGTTAAACCCCTTGTTTTTGCGCAAGACGTCGTAAAATAATCGACACTTGTCCGACGATCGCGATATAAAACGGTTTAGTGCTGCCACTCTTCCTGTCAAGCGTTGTACCTCTTTTATGTTCCTGGGGGATTGAATGTTGATTATCGCGCGCACTTGGTCGGGGCTGGCCTCGATTCCTCGTTGGGTGACGATGTAACCTAAGAACTTTCCTGCGGACACTCCGAAAGAACATTTAGTTGGGTTAAGTTTCATACCGTACTTTTTCAATACGTCGAAGGATTGTCGTAGGTGTTCCACGTGATCGCCAGCCTTCCTCGATTTTACTAGCATGTCGTCAATGTATACCTCCATTGTGTCTCCGAGTTGGTCTTTAAACATCTTGTTGACTAATCTTTGGTATGTCGCACCTGCATTTTTAAGACCAAAAGGCATGACTTTATAACAATAAATTCCTCTATCCGTTACAAAAGATGTTTTTTCCTGGTCGTCTGGGTGCATAAGGATTTGGTTGTATCCTGAATAGGCGTCCATGAATGTGAGCAGCTCGTGTCCGGCTGTGGCGTCGACCAGGGTGTCGATGTGCGGCAGTGGGAATGGATCCTTGGGGCAAGCTTTGTTGATATCTATGAAGTCCATGCAGACTCTCCATTTTCCGTTCTTTTTACTGACGACGACGACGTTCGCCAACCAATCTGGATATTTAACTTCCCTGATCTTCCCTGAATCTATCAATTTTTGGACTTCTTCGTCTATGATTTTATTCCTTTCGGGTGCGAACTTACGTCGTTTCTGTTTTACCGGTCTGAAGTTGGGATCGACGTTGAGCTTGTGGGTGATGACGTCTGGGCTAATTCCTGTCATGTCCTCGTGCGACCAAGCGAAGCAGTCCGAGTTTTCTCTTAGGAACGCCACTATCTGACTTTTGATGTTGTCAGGCAGTGAGGCTCCGATCCTTACGACTTGGTCTGGCTTTGTCTGGTCCAGGACTATCTCGTCGATTTGTTGGTCGTCGGGGTCGTCCGATGTCGACCCTGGCTGTAATTGCTAGATGGACGACTTGGATGGTTTCAGTGCCGTCTCATAACATTTCTTCGCATCTCTTTGTTGTCCTTTGATTTCCATGACCCCCCATTTGGTTGGAAACTTGATTGATTGGTGGTATGTTGATGGCACTGCCTTCATTTTGTGGATCCATGGTCGTCCTAGTATGACGTTGTATGCTGATGGACAATCGACGACGTTGAACTTGGTCATCATGTTGACGCCTTCTGCGTATGTAGGCAGCAATATCTCTCCTACTGTCCGTAGTGCCTCTCCACTGAATCCTACCAGAACTGTTGATCTCCTTACAATATTTTTCTCTTCTAATCCCATTTCCTGTAGTGCTTCCAAGAACAGTACGTTGGCTGAGCTTCCGTTGTCGACCAGTATCCTTTTTATCAAAGCGTGCCCTATTGGGAGCGATATTACCAACCCGTCGTGATGTTCCCGCTGTGTATCTACAGAATCTGAGTCGTCGAAAGTGATAGCCATTGCGGTCAGGGACTTGTGCAGTGTGACCTCGTCTTCGGTTTGCCCCTCTTCCACGGTTTCAGGTTCTCCCCTGTTAATTTTTTTAGCTGCAGAAGAGGTTAGTCCACAAATATCTGAACCACCGGAAATAACGTTTACCACTTTATTGAACGGTGGTGGGTCTGGTCGCTCGCTGCTTATTGTTGGGCCGGGCAGGGTGTTTTGCTCTTTGGAGAACGTTTCTTTTCCCTTGTCGCTCAACAGCTCTTTTAGGTGCCCCCGTTTCAGGAGGTATGCGACCTCCTTTTTGAGGGAGATGCACTCCTCGGTTGTGTGGCCGTTGTCGCGGTGGAAGTCGCACCATTTGCTCATGTCCTTCATGGAGTCCGGTCTGTCGCTCTTCCGGGGCCATCTGACTGTTCCACCTACATTTTGAAGGGCGTTCACCACACCTCCGATGTCGACGTTGAAGTCGTAGTCGGAGATGTTAGGGTGTTCGACCCGCTCATTCCTGTAAACATTGTTAGTATCATAATACTGATTGACACTTTGTACCTGGTTTTGCCGAACGTATGGTTGGTGTCGCCAGTTGTTATTCCTCGGGGTGTACGATCTTCTGTCGCTGCTTCCCCCTGTCGACCGTTGAGATGCTGTTCGGATGACCTCGTCGTCTTCGATTCGCATCTGGGCGGTGGCCCTTGATCGCACCTCTTCGAAAGTTGCACAGGGGTATTTGGTTATTTCCCGGTATAACTCCGAATTGGGGATGAGGCCTCTTTTGAACGCCTCAATAGCAGTCCTGACATCGCAGTTTTTTATACCAATTTTTTCACAATTAAAACGGTTAAAATAATCGCGTACCGACTCGGTTGGCCCTTGAACCAACCGATAGAGATCACTGGTTTGCTTCTCCAACTGGCGACTGCTGGCGAACTGTTGGTAGAAGGCGTTGATGAGTTCGGACAAACAGGAGATGGATCCGGGAGGGACGTTCGTGAGCCATTCCAAAGCTGCTCCATCAAGGGTGCCGCCGAAAGATTTGCACATGACAGGCTCCACTAGGTCGTATGGGATCCCGATCTGCCACATGCGCTGCTTGTAGAAGTTGACGTGCCTGTAGGGGTCGGATGTCCCGTCGTACAGGGTGGTCCAGGTAGGGAGTCGGAGCGTGTGCGGAACTGTCACTCTAGCGATCGCTTCACAGAACGGCGACGCTGCGTACCCGTCGGTTGGCTCGGTCTCCACTGGCGTAGGTGCTCCGGGAAACTTGGTCATCAACTTCATCAGGCGAGAGTAATGCTTCGTCATGCGTGCGTCCATCTTGTTCAGGCGCTGGGTCACCGGATCGGGAGCTTCTCCGTCTCCTTCCTCACGGGTTTCCTCCTCATCGGTCATATCTTCGAAGTCATCGGGCATCTCGAACGTCAGCTTTTTTGGCTTCCCACCTTTGTAGCGGGACTGGTGCTTGTTGCTTTTCACGGATTCGAGCTCTTTCTGGAGGGTTTCATTGGATGCCCTCTCTTGGGCTAGCTCGGCTTGGGCTTTCTCGTAAGCCGCTTTCATCTCTGCGATCGTCATCTCTCCAGTAGTCATGGTGAAAGGAGTGATTTTGTGTAAAATCTAGTTAATGTCCCCACAGACGGCGCCAAACTGTTTATGCCAAAATTCGTATGGGGGCGACTTTCGGCTAGGATCGACACTAACTAAGCAAAGAATTAATAACACAAATGAAGAGACACGACACAGAGAAGTGTTGACGCGGAAAACCCAGGAATAAGGTAAAAAACCGCGGATAGCTATGAGGCTATCAATCCACTAAGTATTCTATATGATTGTTTATGCTTTTTTCTGAGAATCAATACTGAAAATCTACAATATAACAATGAATGCTAAAACACTTGACAGCTTAAGAGTTTGAGTGCTTGAGTTAACGTATCTCCTCCATTATGCTGTTCCTTATGCTTTTATATGCCAAATGCCAACGGCCCTATTGGTTGGGAAAATCCCTGGAAGATAGGGATCTCTCCTTGGCCGTTGCTCACGTCTCCTTCCCATCTTCAACAAACTCCGCAGTCTTCGGTCAAAGCTTGGACTCTTTCCTATCTTATGACGGCGTGGCCTGTGTTGGGCTTCTGGGCTTGGATCTTGACCTATCTTCACTTACTTGCTCGAGCGTTGTTCTTCCCTTGTCGTTAGTGCCTTGTCGCTGGTCTTATGTCGCCTAAGCCTTGTCGTCTGTCGCCTTACTTGACAGGTCCACTTGACGCGACGTTACCTGCGACACGATGATACCTGGATGGCACGACAATATCAGACGTCAAAGCAGTTATGTCGTTAGTTCAATAAAGTGGGATAACAGAAACCC
Organism: Spinacia oleracea; assembly: GCF_020520425.1. Lineage (NCBI taxonomy): Eukaryota > Viridiplantae > Streptophyta > Magnoliopsida > Caryophyllales > Amaranthaceae > Spinacia > Spinacia oleracea. The sequence goes on from NC_079487.1 coordinate 96,088,936, forward strand.
TAAAAATTGTTACATACCAAAATATATCTAGTTTCCTAATTATAATTCTAATTAAACTAGGAAACAAGATATTAAATGAACAAGAAATTAAAGAGTCTTGAGGAGCGTCGAGTACACACAGTGACGCAACATTAAAACTTTCCAAAAACTTGAAATCCATAGACCAAGATTCCCATTGTGCATCAAAGCCCACGCAAGATATGGTGATTGATTTTCCTTATTTGTTTTTTTGTAAGGTTATGAAAAATATAATTCATGCGGAAAAATCATAACTCTAAATTAATTGTTAAATAATCAATTAGCATAATTTAGTATACATATTATGTGATGTGTGCCTTCCCTGGCTGCTCCTGAACCGAACAAGTAAACAACTCCAAGTGTCGTCCCTCCGGAACAAGTCGTGCACTCCGGAAACTCACAGATGTGATGACAAATATTAAATTACAAACTTTTGTAAAGACGGTCTCACAGGAAAGACCACCTTATAATTGGATTGGGCTTCTAATTTCGCGGGTCAATACACTCGGGTCTGGATCACAAGTTTTAATTCCCGGATCGTATAAAAGTAAGTTTTTCACCCAAATTCAAAATCTAATCCAGTCTCTCTCCTCAAAATATCTCTGCATCCTCTCTCTCCTCCATTTTCGCTGACATCAAAGCTACAACGGAGGTGACGAAGGTGGCTACGAAGGTGAAGATGCGGCGGCGGTTCTCTTCCCCCACGAAACCTCTGCCTCCCTCTGTCTCTTCAAACTCGACGCCTGATATGGAGGCGCTGAAGCTCGGCGGTGGCTTATGGTGGTGACATGTTGTTTGTCGTTGTGGTGGCTGCGGACGCGAACGAGTGAAAGATCGGTGACACGATGCTCAACTTAGATCGGCCCGTGATCTCTATGAGCAAATTCCCATTGTGCGACTTATTGACTAATTTTTTATTCTTTTGTTTGATTGTTAGGGTTTAATTGATCATTTGATTTATTGCATTCATGTTAATTGCTCATTCGAGTTATTGCATCCAGGTATGAAGGTGAAGGTGGAGGCGGCTACGGCGGTGGTCGTCGAATAATAGAGCAACACCAACAGTTACCCTCGCTCCTCTACTCTGATGTCGTAGTTGTTGCGTGTGGAGGGTTGGGGATTGCAGGTGGCGGAGCAGCGGAGGAGACGATTGTGGAGTTGGATGAGGCGCTTGGCGTTGCTGGTTGGAGCATGCTGGCAAGGAAGATGGAGGATGGAGGTGGTACCTCTTGGTGTGGTGAAGGATAGGCTGGAAATGGGGTGTAGTTTAAGTCTCAGATACTTGATGCGTGTTGTTTTGTGATGTACCGTTGTTGTAGATTTGTAGTTGTTCGTTTAATTAGTTTTAATTCAGAATAATTTTGTAGTTGTTGTTATTGTGCATCAATCCCACGTACGCAAGATATGGTGATTGATTTTCCTTATTTGTTTTTGTAAGGTTATGAACAATACAATTCATGCGTAAAAACCATAAAAGTCAGGAATTCAAATTAATTTTTATATAGTCAATTAGCATAAAGCATGTCTGGATCAGTCTTAGCACTCGGAAAACTCACATATGTGATAGGCAAATATTAAATTCTCCCTTGAATTTAAATTTAATGTATTGTATGTGATGCATAAATTGTGAACATGAACCACATATTTATAGGGTGGGAAATAGAAAATTGAAATCCTACTAGGAATCTATTAACTATATCTATTAGGACTCTAGTTAATTAATAATATTAGAATTCTAAGGATAATCAAATACTTAGATTTCAGATCTATACTTGATATCTAATTTTAGTAGGATTAGGAAAAAAATAACTTGAGGCCCAAACTACTTGCCGCGCAAGTAGCTTGGCGCCCAAACTTTACTTAGCGTGCAAGCAACCGACGGCCCAACCCCTTGCAGCGTGTGGCCTGAGGCCCACGTTGTCGCTCGAGGCTTGGCGTCAAGGCACACAACACACCACCCACTTAGTTGTTGGGTGCTGCTGCACTTGGCTCGGCCCAAGAGAGCTGCTCCGAACGAGCTTGCTAGGCGTTGGGCCTTGCGTCTTGCAAGCTCGTTCGTCGAGCATTCTCTCGTCGTCCTTCCGATTCGTTTTCGGATTCCGGAATTTATTTTCGATTCGAACAATATTCACGTTTCCGTTAATATTTCCGTTTCCGACAATATTTTCCGATTTCGACAATATTTCCCATTCTGGTAATATTTCCGTTTCCGGCAATATTTTCGATTTCGGCAATATTTCTATTTCCGGTAATATTTTTCGATACGAACCATATTTCCGTTTCCGGCAATATCTTCGACTTGGATAATATTTATATTTCTGTCATGAACCATATTTCCGTTTCTGGTAATATCTTCATTTCCGGTAATACCCTTTCTTTGCCTTGTGATCAGTGACGTATCCAGGATTTTGAAGTAGGGTAGACATTCTTTTAATAAGTACTTAATACGGATTTTGAAGTAAAATAAACCTAGTTTAGTTCCCGTGCAACGCACAATTATTACTACTCCGTAAATATTTTTATGTAATAATTTTAATAATTTAATAATAATTTACAAAAAAGTTAATAAAATAAAATATATTTCGTAAATGAGTTCATCAACACCAATTTATTTAATGTTTCCTAAATAAATAATTTTAAAAAAAAGTTTTTTTCAGACAATTTAACACACAAATATCTTTATTTCAGTCAAAATAAGTTTTTTTCAGATAAAACAAGTTAAGATAATATAAGTTCAGACAAAATAAGTCGAATAAAAGAAAGCCTTAACTAAATTTATCTAAACTTATATTCCTTGAAATAAGTGTACTCATATTTATTTTCAATGTAAGGTAACAATTTGCCAATTACTTTTTCTTTCAGTTCTTTATAAAAAAATTCTCATATTTACTCTTTTTGCAATTTTTTCTATTTCCCATTTTCACCCCTATTCCAGCTTATTTCTTTACTTAAATTATTAATTTCATTATGTATTTTTTTTAAAGATACGACACATTAATTTTTCATAAGACAAAGGGATTTTACTATATACTAAAAGACACACCATGAATGACACATGTCACGTCCTAGTGAGTCCTTGATTTTTCCTCTTTTTTTCGAAAAAATTTCACCATATTTTAAAGAATCTCATCATTCATTTTTTATGATAGAAAATCATTGCTTATCTTATTAATATCTTTTATTAATTTTTTATTTATTTGTAATGCATGTTATAAATATCTTTATATTATATTCTTTTCAAAATATATAAATATAGAAACATACATCTTTTGTACTACGTATTTTTTTTTTTTTTACAATTTCATTTCTAAAAGGTAAATAAATGAAATGCTGAATAAGTAAATACATTGACAAACTAGAGGATTATAAGTTATAACTCATTAAGGAAAAGAGAAAAAATTAAAAAGAAAACGAAAAACTCAAATTGCTCGATGGGTCTTGAACTCGGGTTGCTTGTATACAATGCTTGAAGGAGATTGTCAACTAAGATAGGTCTTTAACATTGTTATTATATGCATCGAATTATTTTAAAAGAGGGTAGACAATTGTCTACCCTATTCACACCATAGATACGCCCCTGTTTGTGATGATTTTAGCTCCCACTGTAACCAAGATCCATCATTTTCGAATGACCATAAATAGAGTACTTAATGAATATTATTTTCACTTAAATACTTGATCCGTTTATGCACTATTTGTGTGACCCTATGGCAGGGGCGGACCCAGGATTTATAATTTGGGGGTCCAAATTTAAATGAACTTTGTTACGCACACAAAAAAAAGACACATACACATTCGAAAAAACTAAAACAACAATTCATTCATAAGGTAAAAATATAAAATAATACTTTGTACTCATTTAAATGTAAAATAAAATTGCAAAATTATCCTCGGTAATTTTGCAGCTTTTTTGAATCGTTTCATGATATCATAACTGACTATCGGATATCATAAAGTCTAGCCTAATAATTTGGAGGCTAACTGGGTTACCTACGCTCTAGGCCAGGGGTGATGTGTGCCTACAAGGTACTCCCTCCATTTCGAAATAATGGGGACACTTTGACTTTTGACACTGTTCACAAATTTCAATTTGACTATTATTTGTAATTTATGGGTATGGAAAAATATAGTCGTGTGTGTCTTGTGTAATTCGTCTCATTACATACTTAGGGGATATCATCTTTTTATAACTTTTACGAATACAAAAGTAGAGATATTAATGTCTAAACATTTACATTGGCAACACATGTAAAGGTAAACCGTCTCTATTGTTTCGAAACTGAGGGAGTAATTATACGGGAGGCCTCTATTTAAATTAAGGAGAGAAAAATGACTTCAAAACGGAATTGTTAATGTCAATTTGGTGAGTTAGCTTTTTAAAATTATTTGTAGTTTGGAGTAATGGGGAAATTGGGTAGTATAGTCAGTATGTGAATTTCACTGTTTTCATTTTTAATTCATGAACACTCATATGGGATAGGGCCCTATCAATTTTAATTCACCGCACGAATTGTACGTATGAATTGGCATTATACTTCGTAAAAAGTTACTACAAAAAAAGAAATATTTATCATAGGGAATAGGTCCTAGCAGCCAACTAGCGGAGTGGCAGGTTTGTTCCTAACATGAACATGTGCACTCTTTCTTCTGTTGCTGCTTGTTTCTTTTTCAATTTTAATAAAATGGGGGTCCCAATTTCATCATTTTTTTCTCCTTCCTTCCACGAGTTCTAATGTCTTCAATTTTTTTTTAGAAAAATGGGGGTCCAAAGGGACCCTATCAGGTATAGGTAGGTCCGCCACTGCCCTATGAATTCATCAGTCAAGAGTAAGTTGTGGATTAATATTATTAATTCCACTTGAACTGAAGCGACCTCTAGCCAGGCATTCAAATCACTTGATCTCACTGAATTATTAACTTGTTAATAAATACTGAACCGCATTTATTAGAATTATCATTAAATGCAAACTTGGACCATGGGAATTATTTCCTTCAGTTTTAGCATGTAAAACACAATTCCACTTTTGACTCCAAAACTCCGAGTCGATTTCTTTCCAGTTGACATAAGTTGTGTTTATTTCCTAACAAACCTTATTTCCAGTTGACATATGGTTGGGACTCCTATTTATATGGCTCCTGAAACTTTGAGGACGGAGATACACACTGAAAAATCAATGTCTACAGTTTTGCAGTATCAGTCAAGTGAGTATTGGTATTTAGGCTCCGTTTGGTAGGGCGTAAAACGTTTTCATGGAAAACGATTTTCCCCTTTTCAATAATTTTACGTTGTTTGGTTGGGTAAGAGATGGAAAACAATTTTCCATGATTCCCTCAAAGGTGGAAAAACATTTTCCTTTGAAAAGGAGGAAAACCACTTTTCCTTCTTTCCTCCTTAACTCCCTCTCCTTTCTTCCCCTCAATCTTCACCATCTTCCCTCATTTTCCTTTAAGGTACAAAACAAAGGAAAACTAGTTTGGAATTGTGTTTTTTCCCTTGAAAAATGTTTTCCATGGAAAATCATTTTACAATACTAACATTTTACGCCTTAATGTCCACTTCCAATGGAGCCAAAGGTTCATTTGTTCTTTTGGTTGTGGGACGTAATGGACTAAATTAAAATGGCTCTTAAAACCTCTTTGCTACTTTTCCATGAAGTAGAAGATGGCCGTCCCGTTGTCATCCCGTTATTGCTTTTGGGTCAATTTGTAATATCCCAATATTTTTTGATTTCGTAAAATATATTTTATAAGTATTATTAAATAATTTTCCGTTTTTATTTAGTCTCTTTTAATATTTTCGGAAAGTTAAATTGACAATTTTAAACCTAGTAGGTTTCCTATAGTGAACACCTATGAATAATCCTTCAACCCTAAAAAGAATTTCCCGAATATATATTATGAATAATGATATTCTAGTAGAAACACACACAAGAGGGGGGGGGTGAATTGTAATTCGAACTTTGATATAGTTTATTTCGAAACCAAGAAACAGTAAAGAAACTGAGAGCAAGAAAGATTAAAATAACAATTGTGAGAACTTCTTGACACTAATCAAGAAGAGAATTTATTTTATTATAGTAATGCCTTGATTATAATAACTCTCCAACACAAGTTTCTCTCTAACTCGTGTTCCTCACAGTAATCTACTCAGATTACAACTCTATCTCTTTCACTCTCTCTCAGACTTAAACTCTAAGTCTTTACAGGATAACTCTATCCTCACTAATACAAAATACAATTCGTGTTTAGATAACTCTAGATATTAATAATGCTTTTGTATAAATATAAGGAACTAAGGAACTTTGAATTAACTAGGACACAAACTGTTTTAGAAAATCTTTGATAATACGTTTTTTAGGAAAGCAAAAACTGTTAGAATGTTTGTGTATTTTTCCAGAAAATATATTTGCCCTTTTATAGGTTTATCCCTAGGGTTAGTTCCCTTCAAAACCTCAACTTCTAAATGCCAGCACTTTGGTCTTCACGTCCCTTGACTTGAGGAACAAGGGGAAGACCACTTTCCACGTTTTAGCTACAAAGCAGTTAGTGGTTTGACTCAATCAAACCCTAAAAGATTTCCCTTAAAACAGATTTTATTTATTTACAAAAACTAAGGAGAATTTTTAGGAAAATAAGTTTTAATAAAATAAAACGTGATTCTATTTTTAAAACTTATTTTTATTTAATTACTTGTTTTCCATAAAAATATCTTCCAGTAAAATAAATGGCCTAATTAAATCACAAGTTCCTTGAGTACCCTATATACCTTATGCATAATTAATATTTACATAAAATTCTAAGTACAGTAGACTACCTAGACTTTTATGTCTTCCTTTGTCTGGAACTTGCAACTCAGAAGCTTCAGACGTTCCAGCTCTGGAACAATGATGAGTTCCTCTCTGGCTATCATAGGAACTCGTGGCCATGAGTCTGTAATTGTTCTTGTGGGCATGTAAAACTCTTGATATGTAAAATGTGTTGCTCCTCTTGTGACTTCAAACTGGAACAGATACAACTTCCAGCTCAGGAACTCCAGTGGCTGTTTCAAGTGTAAAACAGGAACTTCAACATCTGATTCAAGTTTCTATCCTAATAGGAACTTGGGCACTTACCTGTCTAAAGTCATTAGCAACCACAATCAGGAAGTTTGCAATATGTGTGTGTGTCATTAACCAAAACCTAGGAACAACAATATTCCCCCTTTTTGGTGATGACAACACTTGCAAACTTTTTACAAATGAGAGTAAACATAAACAAGAACTGATGCAGACTACAGTGGAACAAAACAAATAAAATAGAAAAACAAAAGAAGAAAAAACTTACAGAGGGAGTGCACAGGAAGTTGATTCAGGAACTGGATTGATTGTACCTTGGAAGTTTGCACCTTGACTTCCCCCTGTTGACATCAACAAAAAACATAGCACGAAATATAGCCATTCCAAACACAGTGCCCCACGATCAACGTTTGGCAAGTTAAGCTAGCCTCAAAGTGTTAAACCAACTTACACAATAAATTAGAAAGCAAGCAGTAATGATCAAAACTAGAAAACACAAAGATATTTAACCAAGCAAGTCAAGATAAGATGGAACAAATACCCAAGTTTGAAAATTATACAGACCAAAAAAATTTAAAAAGATTGTTCCATGGCAAAAGATAATTGAAACATGTGATAGGGTGATTAAGCTTGGGATGGGGAACCAGAACCAGCAGTTTCCTCGATCACTGTCTCCTCAAAAGTTTCCAGATTATTGATCTTGGTGAGAATGGCGGCACGAGTGGCATTGGCTTGATCTGAGTAGTGTTGAAGATTGGTTTGAAGAGTCTTGACACTGGCAACCAATGCACCTATGTGAGCCTGCATTGAACTGATCCTGTGGTCTGTTCCCTCCTGCAGTTCCACCAGATGGGCAACTGTTGCCTTCAGCTCCAATATCTGATCATCTTTTGCGTTCCAGGCACCCCCATGATCATGAGCATGTTCCTGTGCAGATGGAATACGACGAGCTTTGGACTTCTTGGAGGAGCTGGGTGTCCTGTTCCTTGGCATAGCAGTTTCAGGCAGTTCCTCTTGTTTGATTGGAACAGCATCCTCCTCTATGGGCATCTCCTTGACCTCCCCTTCTTCATTTATTTCCATAAAGATAGGCCCTCTTTTCTTGTTTTCTTTCATTGCCACCCTCATGCTCTTTCTTTTCCCTTGGGATTCTACACTCTTCTTTTTCCCTTGAGGAACTCGAGATAAAGTCACCTCTAAGTGTTCGAGTTCCTCCTCCTCCTCCACTTCTTATTTAACTTCTTGACCCTCTTGGTCTTCTTCATCCTTTTTCTCTATTTTTCTAGCCTTAATGACTTTGCCCTGAACTACTTTAAGGTTTAGCTGAGTGAGCATTTCAAGTTGTAGGATTTGGGTTGATTTTAGAGGGATGACATAGTAGGGAGTGAGGTCAACTGAGAAGCTTTTGAAGATTTCAGTGAGAAGTGAAGAGTAAGGGATTTTGAATTTTGGGATGCAGGTGGATAGATGTTTGATCATAATAGCTGGAAAGTTTATGGGTATTTTTCTTTCTAGACAATACATGAGGCATGCATCAAACAAACTGGCTATGTTCCTTTTCTGGGTTCGAGGAACTACACCTCTCCACACAATATTGAATAGCAGTTTTTGAAGGGGTGAGAAACAATTATGTGTTGTGGAGGTGGACACTTTGGAGTTTCCTCCAATTGAACCAACAATATCATCTTCATTGACACTATCAATGGTCACTGTAATCTGACCTTTCAACCACATATCAAAACCCCTATTGGGTGTACCAAACAGCTGTTCCAGATAGGAGGCATCAAATTCTATGCGAGTTCCATTTACTTTACTTGAACACACATCATCAACACAAGTAAAGTTTTTGCAAAATTCTTTCATGGCTTCGGGAATTAGGGGTGATTTGGCATAAGTACTTAACAAGCTTACCCACTTTTAGTGTTCGAGGATCTCCATCAATTCATTGAACTTTGTAGCTTCACACCATGTTGAATTGATCGCAAACCCTTCCACCAGATTGCTCTCCTTAGCAGTGAGTTTCTTGACGCTTTTTCCTTCCCCCTGAGTGTGAGTACCCTCCTGTGGTTCCTCAGTTTCCTCGAGTTGTTCACCCGAAATTTCTACCCGACGCTTTTTGGATTTCCTTGTGGAAGATCTAGGGTTTGAGATTGGGGATTTCATTTCAATGTCAGTGTCTATTTGTTCCCCCTGAGTAATTGCGAGTATTAGATTGTGAGATCGAAGGGGAATTGGTGATTGTATGGGTGAGGTATCCATGGGAACTGGAGAGGATGGATTTCTTTTTCGTTTGAGGAAAGTGAGATCAGTGTTGTTGCTTGTGAGAACCATGGTGAAGGGTTTTTATAGGTGGAAGGAGAGGTGGTGTCAGTGGAGAAGGTGTGTGAGAGAGAGAGAAAGGGGGTTGCATGGATTAAATGTGGAAAGTGAAGAGTTTCTCCTATTTATTGCCAATGAAACCGTTCCAAACATTCTTTGAATATGGGTATTCGTTTTTGAATTTTAAAAATTTGTTAAAAAAGTTTTTAAAAGAAGAGTATAAGAATAAATTAAAATAAAACTGTGTTTGACTTGGTATTGACTTGCTTAATTTTGTATCTCTGAATTAACTAATTTGAAAGGAATTGCTTACCTTGCACATTTGAAGTGTGAGTTTGTTAGCCACGATGGTAAGCTTCAACTATGTTTGCACACAAGATTTTGTGTTTGTAATAGTGTATATGTACTATGGATTTTGCCTTTACCTTAGAGGAACTTCAATTTAGCAATTACCTTAGCTTGATCATTCCGAGTTCCATTCTCATTTTCTCATGTTTCTCCCTGTTCAAAGGCTTAGTTAAAATGTCAGCAATTTGGTGATCAGTTTGACAAAAATCTAATTTAATCAAACCTTTCTCAACATTATCTTTGAGGAAATGGTGTCTAATGTGGATGTGTTTGACCCGGGAATGATGAACCGGATCTTTTGAAATACAAATAGCACTAGTGTTATCACAATAGATAGGAACACAATCCTAGATAATACCAAAATCTCTCAACTGTTGTTTTATCAATAGAATTTGTGAGCAACAAGCTGCAGCAGCTACATACTCAGCTTCAGCTGTGGATAGAGCAACAGTATTCTGTTTCTTGGAACCCCAAGAAACCATGCATGAACCTAGGAACAGTACCATACCTGATGTGCTTTTTCTATTTACTAGGTCACGTGCATAATCAGCATCAGCATATCCTTTTAGCTCGAATGATCCACTTCTTGGATAGAATAGGCATAAGTCATCAGTTCCTTTGAGATATCTAAGTATTCTTTTTACAGCAGTTAAGTGAGACTCCTTTGGATTGGATTGGAATCTTGCACATAGTCCTACACTCACTAGTAGAAAAAACCCTTATTGCAGCGGGCTTTTAGACCCCTGTTGCAGCGTACATCGTATGCTGCAACTGGGGGGCCTGCAACAAGTCTGAACTTGTTGCAGCGTACAATGTTCGCTGCTAAAAGGGGTTTTTTGCAGCGTACATATGTATGTACGCTGCAACAAGTGCCAAAAAATTGGCAAAAATTTGGACTTGTTGCAGCGTACATATATATGTACGCTGCAAAAGACTCAACTTTTTGCAGCGTACATTTATTTGTACGCTGCAACAAGTCTGGAATTTTGCGAAATTTTTTTCCCTTGTTGCAGCGTACAATATATATGTACGCTGCAACAAAGCACTTTTGGCGGGAAAATTCTAATTTTGTTTAGGGATACCTAGAGTGCCTTGCACCAAATATAGAAACATGTCAAAACAATAATAGAATAACGCAACCTGTATAACAAATATAAAAACAACAACTGGAGTTTTGTATACTATATATCCCAAAACCAAAGTGCACATATTACATTTAAATATATGTTCCAATTTCAACATAAACATACATTTTGATATAAAATTTATTCTATAACAACTAAACCAACTCGATCAAGCGCGCTAAAGCCAATAATAAATACTTGCTGGTAAAAAACTTAGCCCATTGCTCACGAACCACATCAAATTCCTCGCATAAGGCGCAATCCTCGGAGTGTAGACCTTTACAAAAGCAGAAATTTAAATTAAACATTAGATTAAATACAAATTAAATATCACATTTTAACATTCAAGAAACTAATGACAATGTCCTAATAGTCTAAAATGAGTCCTTAGGTTCTTTAGTTCAAAGTTGGGTGCGAAAATGTCATTTTAGCCTAAATATGACCTATAACGACCCAATGAGCCTATAGGTGCATAAATAGATTGGAACGAGTCTTAGATCGTTAAAATTATGCATATTAAACATGTAATAAGTTTTAAATGAGTCCTTAGGTTCTTTATTTTAAAGTTGGGAGCGAAAATGCCTTATTTTAGCCTAGATATGACCTATAACGATCAAACAAGCATTAAATGGGTATAAGTAGATTAGAATAAGTCCTAGAAACTCAAAACTAAGCTTATTAATCATATAATAATTTAAAAATGAGTCCTTAGGTTCTTAAGTTCAAAGTTGGGAGCGAAAATGTCATTTTAGCCTAAATATGACCTAAAACGACACAATGAGCCTTAAATGGGCATAAATGGATTGGAATGAGTCCTAGAAAGTTAAAACTAGAATATAAAACATTTAGTAGGTTTAAAATGAGTCCTTAGGTTCTTTAGTTCATAGTTGGGAGCGAAAATGTCATTTTAGCCTAAATATGACCTACAACGACCTAATGAGCCTTAAAGGTGCATAAATAGATTGGAACGAGTCTTATAAAGTTTAACTTATGCATATTAAACATGTATTAAGTTTAAAATGAGTGCTTAGGTTCTTTATTTTAAAGTTAGGAGCGAAAATGCCTCATTTTAGCCTAAATATGACCTATAACTATCAAACAAGCATTAAATGTGCATAAATAGATTAGAATAAGTCTTAGAAACTTAAAACTAAGCATATTAATCATATAATAAGTTTAAAATGAGTCATTAGGTTCTTAAGTTTAAAGTTGGGAGCGAAAATGGCACTTTAGCCTAAATATGACCTATAACGACACAATGAGCCTTAAATATGCATAAATGGATTGGAATGAGTTCTAGAAAGTCAAAACTAAGCATATAAAACAATTAGTAAGTTTAAAATGAGTCCTTAGGTTCTTTAGTTCATAGTTTGGAGCGAAAATGTCATTTTAGCCTAAATATGTCCTATAACGACCAAACAAGCCTTAAATGTGTATAAGTAGTTAGAATAAGTCTTAGAAACTTAAAACTAAGCATATTAATCATGTAATAAGTTTAAAATGAGTCCTTAGGTTCTTTAGTTCAAAGTTAGGAGCGCAAATGCCTCATTTTAGCCTAAATATGACCTATAACGATAAAACAAACATTAAATGTGCATAAATAGATTAGAATAAGTCTTAGAAACTTAAAACTAAGCATATTTATCATATAATAAGTTTAAAATGAGTCATTAGGTTCTTAAGTTCAAAGTTGGGAGCGAAAATGTCATTTTAGCCTAAATATGACCTATAACGACACAATGAGCCTTAAATGTGCATAAATGGATTGGAATGAGTCCTAGAAAGTTAAAAATAAGCATATAAAACATTTAGTAAGTTTAAAATGAGTCCTTAGGTTCTTTGGTTCATAGTTGGGAGCGAAAATGTCATTTTAGCCTAAATATGTCCTATAACGACCAAACAAGCCTTAAATGTGTATAAGTAGTTAGAATAAGTCTTAGAAACTTAAAACTAAGCATATTAAACATGTAATAAGTTTAAAATAAGTCCTTAGGTTCTTTATTTTAAAGTTGGGAGCGAAAATGCCTTATTTTATCCTAAATATGACCTATAACGATAAAACAAGCATTAAATGTGCTTAAATAGATTAGAATAAGTCTTAGAAACTTAAAACTAAGCATATTTATCATATAATAAGTTTAAAATGAGTCATTAGGTTCTTAAGTTCAAAGTTGGGAGCGAAAATGTCATTTTAGCCCAAATATGACCTATAACGACACAATGAGCCTTAAATGTGCATAAATGGAATGGAATGAGTCCTAGAAAGTTAAAAATAAGCATATAAATCATTTAGTAAGTTTAAAATGAGTCCTTAGGTTCTTTGGTTCATAGTTGGGAGCGAAAATGTCATTTTAGCCAAAATATGTCCTATAACGACCAAACAAGCCTTAAATGTGTATAAGTAGTTAGAATAAGTCTTAGAAACTTAAAACTAAGCATATTAAACATGTAATAAGTTTAAAATAAGTCCTTAGGTTCTTTATTTTAAAGTTGGGAGCGAAAATGCCTTATTTTATCCTAAATATGACCTATAACGATAAAACATGCATTAAATGTGGATAAATAGATTAGAATAAGTCTTAGAAACTTAAAACTAAGCATATTTATCATATAATAAGTTTAAAATGAGTCATTAGGTTCTTAAGTTCAAAGTTGGGAGCGAAAATGTCATTTTAGCCTAAATATGACCTATAACGACACAATAAGCCTTAAATGTGCATAAATGGATTGGAATGAGTCCTAGAAAGTTAAAAATAAGCATATAAAACATTTAGTAAGTTTAAAATGAGTCCTTAGGTTCTTTGGTTCATAGTTGGGAGCGAAAATGTCATTTTAGCCTAAATATGTCCTATAACGACCAAACAAGCCTTAAATGTGTATAAGTAGTTAGAATAAGTCTTAGAAACTTAAAACTAAGCATATTAAACATGTAATAAGTTTAAAATAAGTCCTTAGGTTCTTTATTTTAAAGTTGGGAGCGAAAATGCCTTATTTTATCCTAAATATGACCTATAACGATAAAACAAGCATTAAATGTGCATAAATAGATTAGAATAAGTCTTAGAAACTTAAAACTAAGCATATTAAACATGTAATAAGTTTAAAATAAGTCCTTAGGTTCTTTATTTTAAAGTTGGGAGCGAAAATGCCTTATTTTATCCTAAATATGACCTATAACGATAAAACAAGCATTAAATGTGCATAAATAGATTAGAATAAGTCTTAGAAACTTAAAACTAAGCATATTTATCATATAATAAGTTTAAAATGAGTCATTAGGTTCTTAAGTTCACAGTTGGGAGCGAAAATATCATTTTAGCCTAAATATGACCTATAACGACACAATAAGCCTTAAATGTGCATAAATGGATTGGAATGAGTCCTAGAACGTTAAAAATAAGCATATAAAACATTTAGTAAGTTTAAAATGAGTCCTTAGGTTCTTTGGTTCATAGTTGGGAGCGAAAATGTCATTTTAGCCTAAATATGTCCTATAACGACCAAACAAGCCTTAAATGTGTATAAGTAGTTAGAATAAGTCTTAGAAACTTAAAACTAAGCATATTAAACATGTAATAAGTTTAAAATAAGTCCTTAGGTTCTTTATTTTAAAGTTGGGAGCGAAAATGCCTTATTTTATCCTAAATATGACCTATAACGATAAAACAAGCATTAAATGTGCATAAATAGATTAGAATAAGTCTTAGAAACTTAAAACTAAGCATATTTATCATATAATAAGTTTAAGATGAGTCATTAGGTTCTTAAGTTCAAAGTTGGGAGCGAAAATGTCATTTTAGCCTAAATATGACCTAAAACGACACAATGAGCCTTAAATGGGCATAAATGGATTGGAATGAGTCCTAGAAAGTTAAAACTAGAATATAAAACATTTAGTAGGTTTAAAATGAGTCCTTAGGTTCTTTAGTTCATAGTTGGGAGCGAAAATGTGATTTTAGCCTAAATATGACCTACAACGACCTAATGAGCCTTAAAGGTGCATAAATACATTGGAACGAGTCTTATAAAGTTAAAATTATGCATATTAAACATGTATTAAGTTTAAAATGAGTGCTTAGGTTCTTTATTTTAAAGTTAGGAGCGAAAATGCCTCATTTTAGCCTAAATATGACCTATAACTATCAAACAAGCATTAAATGTGCATAAATAGATTAGAATAAGTCTTAGAAACTTAAAACTAAGCATATTAATCATATAATAAGTTTAAAATGAGTCATTAGGTTCTTAAGTTCAAAGTTGGGAGCGAAAATGGCACTTTAGCCTAAATATGACCTATAACGACACAATGAGCCTTAAATATACATAAATGGATTGGAATGAGTTCTAGAAAGTCAAAACTAAGCATATAAGACATTTAGTAAGTTTAAAATGAGTCCTTAGGTTCTTTAGTTCATAGTTTGGAGCGAAAATGTCATTTTAGCCTAATATGTCCTATAACGACCAAACAAGCCTTAAATGTGTATAAGTAGTTAGAATAAGTCTTAGAAACTTAAAACTAAGCATATTAAACATGTAATAAGTTTAAAATTAAGCATTTTAGCATATTAACTAAGCATATCCTGTTTGGTGAATACCAGGCATTAGTTACTAATGAATATTAGCAGTCGAGTTATAGGATTTGTTATGCCTAATCCAAGAAAAAAAAACCAGAATTTTATTTAGAAAAACATCGAAAAGTTGAATAAGATTGGCAGAAAATTAAGAAGTTGAGAAATTTAGAGGAAAACCTTACATCAGATAGGCTGAAACGAGATGAAGTAGTAACCAATTACAAGCACAACCCAAGATCCAAATACAAACTTAAAGCACTCAAAATTGTATTAAAAAGCCCCATTATTAATCTTAGTCTTTTTTTTAATCAAATCAAGCAAAATCGGATGTAAAAAGGTGAAAATTCTAATCAAATCAAGAAGAAAGCTCACGAAATTTCAAATTTCAAGAGTTGCACTTTAATTAGGACTCTGGGAGACCAAACAATGAGAATGGTATCCTTGCTGAACTTTTTGTCACTGGTAAGGTTCAAAGACTCAAAACCTTTTGGCTAATTAAGGGTATAGAACACCAGGATTTAACTGCTCCAAGCCTAAATACTTCATCAATTCTTCTATAATTAAATCACTTCAAAATTCTCCATACAACAACTACCCTTTGATAGGGTTCGTTAAAGGAACAATTCATCTAGGTTCAAAAGGGAGTCCAGAACAGAAAAAAGGGGGTTTGTAATCAGGAATTTGCATATGTAATTGGGTTGATCACTTGAGCTATGAGAACTAAGTTGACAATGCAACAAACTAAATACAAAAATCTCACAACTTTGCATTCAAATTCTTCCAAAAACAACAATCAACAAGCATACTAAACCTGAATACAAAATTAATAAGAATAAATTAAAAATAGCTGAAACAATAAACTAAAACCCTTCAATTAATCAACCCAAATCATCATTCTCAATGTAAATCAAAAACCCAATTGGCAAACTATCAATTTTTCACTAAAAACAAATTTCAGAATTCCCAAATTGATGAAATTTGACCTAAAAATCCAACATTTTACTCCAAAAAGAAAGAAACGAGATAGACAAACTCACACTGTGGATGCCGGAGGCGTTAAGGGCGGCAAAGAAGGCGGTAGCGGCGGCTCAAACGAAGAGAGAGGCGACCCCGAGTTCCCTGGCGGGCATAAAATTGGAATCTCCGACGAAGCCTTTCTTGCAAGATCTAATCCCCCACTCTAATTGGGCGGCGCTAGCTAGTAGTCACCCAACAACCAGAACGGGCGGCGCAAGCAAGGGGGAAAAGAACATTGAATCGATTAGTTAGGGTTTTGGGATTTTAAATCAAGAACTTATTAAAACAATTGAGGGAAAAATTGAAATCAATTTACCAATTAGTTACAAATGATGTTGTGTTGGTAGGCCACCATTATTGGCGGCGACAAGCAGAGGAAAGCCGAGCACGGAGGCAGGACAACACCATCAACCACAACAACGCAATAACCATCGCAACCACCGCACCAGCAGCGTCGGCATGAAGGAGGTGGTGGCCGGCGATGCAGAGGAACGAAGAGAAAGAGTGTTCGAAATTTTGAGGGACGCGGCTTAGGTTTTGTCTTTAGGGGACGACGCAGGGAAAGGTAAGGGAAGAAGAAAGGACCGCGAGAAATGAAAATTTGAGATGCGGCTTAATTTGTTTTGAAATTTTTTTATCCGGTTATTGTAGGGGGCTTTTAAATTGTACGCTGCAACAAAAAGGGTTATTGCAGGGGGCTTTTAAAATGTACGCTGCAACAAACTTTTTTGCAGGGAACAATTAAATTGTACGTTGCAACAACCCTTTAAATGGTTTGACCCGCGTTGACCGACTGGTTGTTGAAGCGTATTAATACATGTACGCTGCAACAAGGGGGGTGCAACAGGGGTTTTTTCTACTAGTGACTGAAAGAAATGTCAGGTCTACTAGCAGTTAAATATAGGAGTGATCCAATCATACCTCTGTATTTTGTTTGATTCACACTTTTTCCATTTGGATCAGTGTCTAATCTGGTGGCTGTTCCCATGGGAGTGTGGTTTACTTTGGCTGATTCTAGCTCATATTTCTTTAGGAGTTCCTTCACATACTTTTGTTGGTATATCATGATTCCCTCCTCAGTTTGCTTGATTTGTAAACCAAGGAAGAAGTCGAGTTCCCCCATCATGCTCATTTCAAATTCACTGCTCATCAAGTTTGCAAAATCCTTGCACAAGTTCTCATTAGTTGCTCCGAATAATATATCATCAACATAAATTTGAACTACTAACAGGTCAATTCCTCTAGATTTTAAAAATAAAGTTTTGTCTATTCTACCTCTTTTAAAATCATTTTGAAGGAGGAACTTTGATAATCTCTCATACCAAGATCTAGGGGCTTGTTTTAGTCCATAGAGAGCCTTATCTAGTTTGTAAATGTGATTTGGAAATTCGGGATTTTCAAATCCAGGGGGTTGTTCCACATAAACATCTTCCTCTAAGAAACCATTTAAGAAAGCACATTTAACATCCATTTGATAAAGTTTAAAACCCATGAAGGCAACAAAAGCAATTAAGATTCTAATGGCTTCTAATCTAGCAACAGGTGCAAAAGTTTCTTCGAAGTCAATACCTTCCTGTTGGTTATACCCTTTGACCACTAACCTTTCCTTGTTCCTTATGATTGTTGCATGTTCAACTTTCTTGTTCCGGAACACCCATTTCAGCCCTATCACCTTCTGGTGCTTTGGTTTGGGTTCCAAGTGCCACACCTTGTTCTTTTTGAATTCATTTAATTCTTCTTGCATGGCTATGATCCAGTCAGCATCCTCCAGAGCTTCAATGTGGTTTCTTCGCTCAAATATGGAGAGGAACGCATGGAATGCACAAAAGTTCCTTAGCTGTGACCTTGTCTGAGTTCCTTTTCTGATGTCACTCATAATGAGTTCCATTGGGTGAGACTTTTGATGCTTCCAAGGTCTAGGTTGAAACTGAGCTACTGGTGTTGTGGCATTTTCGTCAGTTCCTTCTATGACCTGATTTCCTTGTTGGTCATTGTGGGGTTCCTCAGGTTCTGGTGTTGTTTCTGGATCTTCTTGGATTTCTTCGTGTTCCTCTTGTACGGGAACTTCTTGATTTTGTTGAGCAGTTCCTCTGGCTGTGTGTTTGCTTGGTTGGAACTCCTCATCATTTTCTGCAGCACGAGATAAACCAATCTCGAAATGTTCTTTTTCCTGTACTATATCAGTTTTGTTAGATTCATCAAATATTATATGTACACTTTCCTCAACACACATAGACCTTTTGTTATAGACTCTGTAAGCTTTGCTATTTAAAGCATATCCTAGGAACACTGTCTCATCGCTTCTTTCATCAAACTTCCCCAAGTTCCTTTTTCCATTGTTGTGGACAAAACATTTACTACCAAAAGCTCTAAAGTAAGAGATGTTGGGTTTTATACCTTTTAGTAGCTCATAGGGGGTTTTGTTTAGAATTGCTCGAATCATAACTCTATTTACAATATAACAAGCTGTGTTGACTGCTTCAGCCCAGAAGTTCCTAGGCAGGGAACTGGCTATTAACATGGTTCTTGCCATGTCCTCTAAGGTTCTATTTTTCCTCTCAACAACTCCATTTTGTTGTGGAGTTCTGGGAGCTGAGAAATTGTGGTCCATACCTTGTTCCTTGCAGTATTCATCGAATTTGTAGTTTTCAAATTCTGTTCCATGATCAGATCTTATATGGATCAGTTGATGATCTGTAGTTTTCTGGATTTTCTTTGAAAATGCAACAAACTCATCAAACGTTTCATCTTTGCTTGTTAGAAATATGACCCAAGTAAAACGAGAGTAATCATCAACAATAACTAAAACATATTTTTTCCCACTTCTGCTTTGAATTCTCATTGGGCCACACAAGTCCATATGTATGAGTTCCAATGGTTTTGTGGTGCTTACCAATTTCTTAGGCTTAAAGGAACTTCGGACATGCTTGCCTTTTGCACATGCATCACAGACTTTATCATTAAGGAACTTGATTGAGGGGAGTCCTCGAACCAGTTCCTTTGATCTTAGTTTGTCAAGCAGTGAGAAACTAGCATGTCCAAACCTCCTGTGCCATAGTAGGGGATCTTCTTCAAAGGCACTGAGGCAGGTTAAATTGTTCCTGGGAACTGTATTGAGATCCACAGAATATGTGTTCCCTTTACGAGTTCCTTCCAAAATAACCTTCCCAGTGTTATTATTAATGATTTGACAATTTTCAGAAGTAAAACTTACAGAGTTTCCTTTGTCGCAAAATTGAGAAATACTTAGTAGACTGTGCATTAAACCCTCGACTAAAAATACATTTTCAATGGCATAGGAACCTGACCTTCCAACTTTTCCAATTCCAACAATTTCTCCTTTCATGTTGTCTCCAAAGGTCAGAGTTCCTCCATTGTAGGCTTCTAGTGAGAGGAATTTAGATTTGTCTCCTGTCATGTGTTTGGAACACCCGCTGTCGAGATACCACGAGCTGTTCCTCTTCACTAGAACCTGTAAAGATATCAAAGGTTAGTTACAGGAACTCGGGTTTCCTCGAGTTCCTTTTCAACTGCAACATCTGACTTCTTAACCCATTTTTGCTTTACATAATTTATGTTTCTTTGATCCTGTTCCTTCATCTTGGAACACTCAGTACTTACATGACTTCCACTTCCACATGAGAAACAAACTTTCACACTTGGAAGATCCACATACTTTTTCTTATGACTAGTTTTATGATTAAAACCCAATCCTTCTGTTCTCTTAGATTGAGCATTCTCAATCCATTTGGGAGGAACTTTAGGTGGTTGTCTCTGTGCCCTGGCCATGGCTAGTTCCCTTTCTAGTTTCTCTTTCTATTCCTTAGTGGTGATCAGATCTTTGTTTAATCTTTCTAAGTCGATGTTAAAAACTCCCATGTTGATATCCAAGGATTTTGTAGGATCTAAACTTAGATTAAACATCTTATATTGACTGAGTTGCACTTGTAGAAGGATGTTTTCATTTCTAATTTTCTCGAATGACTCATTAATAGAGGTATTTCTATCAAGCAATTCAAAGAACCTGCCTTGAACATCAAATCTAATATTGTTCAGATAATTTATGTGATCTTTGCTGAGTTCCAAGGCTCTATCACTTTGTGCTTTTAACATACTTAGCTTTTTGTAATCATCTAGAGTTTCTAGCAACAGTTCAATTAGTTTTGACTTTGAAAGGCACTAAAGAGTGGAGGAACTTACTTCTTCTGATGGAACTTGATCAGTTCCTTCTGCTCTGGCCATAAGGCAGAGATTTGCAGTTTCTTCATTTGGTTGTTCCTCATTGTCTTCTGAGTCTGTTGCTTCGCCCCATGCAGCTATCATGGCCTTCTTGAAGTTTGTCCTGTTAAAGGTAGACTTGTTATAGCGTTCCTTGACCTGTTCCTTCCCTTTTCCTTTGGCTTTGTCGTTCTCCCACAGAGGGCATTCACGAATTTGATGATCAGTTTCTCCACATTTGAAGCAACCTTGCTCAGTTTTGGAACTAGTGGTTTTCTTAGCAAAGTTCCTTCCTTTCTGGTTTCCTGGTTTGAAGTTCCTGTAGAGCTTTCTCATTCTTCTAACCAGCATGGCAGCCTCTTCTTCATCTGGCTCAGATTCGTCGAGTTACTCAGCTATTAGAGCAAGTCCTCGATTTCTGGAGTTCTCAGGAACAACAGCTCCAAGATGCAATTCATGTGTCATCAAGGAACCAGCAAGTTGTTCAATGTTGAACTTGGTAAAGTCCTTGGTTTTAAATAGTGCAGTGACCTTTGTTCTCCAACGATCATCTTGTGGCATGCTTCTTAGTATTTTTCGTACCTGTTCATTTGTGGGAATGATTCGACCAAGAGAAACTAATTCATTGGTTATGTTAGTAAATCTAGTGAACATTTCTTGAATAGTTTCTTTTGGAAGCATTTCAAATCTTTCATATTTAGACATCAAAAGGTCAATTTTGGAACGCTTAACTTCATTAGTTCCTTCGTGGGTTACTTGTAGTAATTCCCAAATCTGTTTTGCGTTCTTGCACCCCATGACCCTATTGTGTTCATGAGGTCCAAGTCCACAATGCAAGATTTTGACAGCCATAGCATTCATCTCATATTTATCAAAGTCTTCTTTAGAAAATTCAGACATTGGTTTAGGAACTACCTCGTTTTCTGCATTGGTCTTTGTTACCTCGAAGTCTCCAACTTCAATTACACGCCAAACTTGGTAATTTTCAGCTTTGATGAATATCTCCATTCTGTTCTTCCAGTATGAGTAGAACTTGCCATTGAACATAGGTGGCCTTTGTGTGGAGTAGCCTTCTTCCAGTTTCTCTTGTGAGTTCATACTATCAGGAACTTGACTCAAACAGGATTTCCTGTGTTTTTAGTGAGTACTGGCTCTGATACCAATTGATATTCCAGTAGAAACACACACAAGAGGGGGGGGTGAATTGTAATTCGAACTTTGATAGAGTTTCTTTCGAAACCAAGGAACAGTAAAGAAACCGAGAGCAAGAAAGATTAAAATAACAATTGTGAGAACTTCTTGACACTAATCAAGAAGAGAATTTCTTTTATTATAGTAATGCCTTGATTACAATAACTCTCCAAAACAAGTTTTCCTCTAACTCGTGTTCCTCACAGTAATCTACTCAGATTACAACTCTATCTCTTTCACTCTCTCTCAGACTTAAACTCTAAGTCTTTACAGGATAACTCTATCCTCACTAATACAAAATACAATTCGTGTTTAGATAACTCTAGATATTAATAATGCTTTTGTATAAATATAAGGAACTAAGGAACTTTGAATTAACTAGGACACAAACTGTTTTAGAAAATCTTTGATAATACGTTTTTTAGGAAAGCAAAAACTGTTAGAATGTTTGTGTATTTTTCCAGAAAATATATTTGCCCTTTTATAGGTTTATCCCTAGGGTTTGTTCCCTTCAAAACCTCAACTGCTAACTGCCAGCACTTTGGTCTTCACGTCCCTTGACTTGAGGAACAAGGGGAAGACCACTTCCCACGTTTTAGCTACAAAGTAGTTAGTGGTTTGACTCAATCAAACCCTAAAAGATTTCCCTTAAAACAGATTTTATTTATTTACAAAAACTAAGGAGAATTTTTAGGAAAATAAGTTTTAATAAAATAAAACGTGATTCTATTTTTAAAACTTATTTTTATTTAATTACTTGTTTTCCATAAAAATATCTTCCAGTAAAATAAATGGCCTAATTAAATTACAAGTTCCTTGAGTACCCTATATACCTTATGCATAATTAATATTTACATAAAATTCTAAGTACAGTAGACTATCTAGACTTTTATGTCTTCCTTTGTCTGGAACTTGCAACTCAGAAGCTTCAGACGTTCCAGCTCTGGAACAATTATGAGTTCCTCTCTGGCTATCATAGGAACTCGTGGCCATGAGTCTGTAATTGTTCTTGTGGGCATGTAAAACTCTTGATATGTAAAATGTGTTGCTCCTCTTGTGACTTCAAACTGGAACAGATACAACTTCCAGCTCAGGAACTCCAGTGGCTGTTTTAAGTGTAAAATAGGAACTTCAACATCTGATTCAAGTTCCTATCCTAATAGGAACTTGGGCACTTACCTGTCTAAAGTCATTAGCAACCCCAATCAGGAAGTTTGCAATATGTGTGTGTGTCATCAACCAAAACCTAGGAACAACAAATAACTTTCATTCAGCTATGTCGTTCGCCGTTTTCTATTTTCTAAATGGTTTTGTGCGTGATTAACTGGAGCAAATTTCCTTTTGATCATTTGATTACATTTCTTATTTTACCTATTGTTTCCTAGTAATCAAGTCAACCATTAGTTATCGTCTAACGCGGGATGCATTTTCAAGACTACTTTCGTGATCGAGATTTAATTTCCGGGAAGGTAATCACACGTACTTAATTCATTGACTTGTTCTTAGTCTATTAATTGTATGTGTATTTCATACAATTTTGGAGTTGTAATCGTGTTTTAATTGTGGGTGTGTATATTACGCGCGTGAGCGATTGGTGTGTAACTTAACTATAAATATTGTTTAATTTATAAATGTTGTGCTGTCGTACTTTGTTTAGACTCGTTTTCTATTTCAATCGGTAATGATACATTATTAGTTCTCTTAATTAAGACTATTGATATTGTTACTTTAAGGAGTAAAATATTGAGTATTAGCGTTACTGGTATTACTTTGGGATGAGAAATGATTATTGTTGGAGTAGAATATATTATATATTGCGATTTTAGACTTACTAGTTGATGATTGGTATAAGTTAAGACGAATGAGTTTGTTTTATTAATTTTATACTGAGCTATGATATGAATTAATATTATTGTGGAATCTTGTGCCGTTAACATGAAGTTTATTATGAAACCCGTTATGGGTATATTGAGCAGATTATGAGAAGGTTGAGGAATTATTATATTCTTGGTTTGAGGCTCAATGTTATAGACTTTAGTCCTTGGCATGTTGGTAATGAGATGATAACCATTAGTAGAAGAGCAAGATACAATCTTTATTTTTCTTAATATCCCCAAAGTGGGATTTGGTCCAAAAGTGGCATTGACTAAGAGAGTCTTTCTAGTAGCTATTGAGAGTTTCAAGTTTTTATACTTGTGGGCTTATTTATTCGAATTATCCATGTCCAAGGCTAGGTATAAAATTAACAAAGAGCGCGCATGGCACCTATTGGTTTAAGTAAGTCTAGTAGAGGAAAGAATTATATCAATATATTTGAGGTTTAACTGAAGAGAAGATCTATAGTATTTATAGGGTATAGAGTTAGATTTATCTTTAGGATCATACTTGAAATGTAGTTTCATACTACATTGTTTACATGAGCCTTTATTATTCTGTATATTAGTACGTTTCTGTTTGTAACAGGTGATTACTCAGCTTTTTGCCGACGTATGTGTTTATTTGCTATGTGTGTTTGTGGCCATGTTTTTTTTCTTATGGTGGCCCTGCGACGATCCTTTTGGAATTTGTCCTCTATGGTGAGCAGTCAAGATTGACTGGAGCAGATTGGTCGTGAAGGGTTGCAGTTCAAGATGAAGGAGTAAGTGTTATCGTTTAGTCTTTTATGGCAGTTGTACAGTTGTAAATAGATCACCTAGTAATCGAGTTGTAATAGTTTGAGTTTTGTAAGCCTTGGCACTTGACAATGTGTTCAAGTGTGGCGGTGATACCTCCGATTTAGGTGTAAGCTTCCGCAAATTTTTATAAAGTTATATTATTTCTTATTTATTTCTAGTTAGTAAATCGGGGGTGTTACACAATTGGAAATAACCTCTCTACAATGGTAGGGGTAAGGTTGCGTACGTCCGATCCCCCTTACCCCGCTTTTGGCGGGAGCCTCTTTGAGACAATGGGGTAATGATAATGATAATGAACGTTTTACGCCTTATCAAACGGAGCCTTAGCTACATGTTATTGTTCATATTGGATTGTTACAATTTATCTTCTATTCTTAAACTAAAAACAGTTTGATTTGAAGTCTTACTCAGTTACTGGCTTGCATGGATGGCCTATATAGTTACAAGTTTCTATTTTGTTAGAAATTTGAACCAAAAGTCAATTGATACTTGAATAGGTCGAGTCGAACTCCGTATTCAGCATGAGTTTTTCCTTCCCCTCTGTGTTATAACCTTCATTATTTGCAGTGAGCTTCTCACTGAGTTGTTCCATTACTGATCTTCGTGCAGAAGCTGAGGTTAGCTTTTACTACTTAGTCCTTTGTATACTCATTGTTTTGTACTTTTATACAAGTCTTTGTGGTGCTCAATACTTGGACATGGGATATGAACTTGGATATTTTATCTAGGGAAGAAAGAAAACAATTTCTTTTGGCAAATGGCAGAGTCTTGGAAATTTATTTATATTGTATAATTCAATTCCATGAGACTAATTTTATGTAGACTCTTATACTTCCTCCGTCTTTTAATACTCGCAACGTTTGTTAGTTTCACGCATGTCGATACACAATTTTGATCATTTATATCTTAAATTCTCTTTATGCAAAAATTATAAAAAGTTGATATTTTGAAAATACACATTGAGACGAATCTAACAAGATCCCACATGACTATGTTTTATCTTATATAAAAAACACTACGAGTAGTCAAAGTAGATTATATGAATAGTGGCAAAAGTCCAAACGTTGCGAGTATTAAAAGACGGAGGAAGTATATATTTATATGTGTACTTCACTATTTTATGTAGACTCTTACATACCTTAACAAATGCATAATTTTTGTCTTGTATTTTCCTTAATAGTATTGTCTACACGGTTTGTTATCATGCATGCTGAGTGCTAACTGACATCTCTTACTGGAAGGCATTTTTGTGTCAACTGGCAAGTACATTAGGGCTCATGGCTAAGTGGATAAATGTTATGTGTTTTGCACTAGATAACATTCTTCTTTCTCTACAGCTTATAGTTTCCTATTCCCGATTCTTCCTCTGTAGTCTACATTTTCCTTTAATTGCACATGCAAGGTTTAAGACCAAGTAACAAATACTGCTCTATATGGGAACAAGAACAGACTCTTTAAAAATTAAGACTTTAAGGGTAATACCTGAAAGCTTCCGGTTGATGTAAATAAGTCTGATAAAAACTTTCGTGAAGAACTTGAGGTTTATTTATAAGAATCTAAGTGTTTACCCTAGATTTTAATTCAACACAATTTAGGACTCTTTTCAAAAGATAGATTTTCGCAAATAACTCTTTAAAACGCGTTTTGATAAAATCAATCTTTACGTATTTGAGAGTTGCATGTCAACTCAAATTCTCAAGAGTATAACCTCAAGTAGGATAGTAAAATCAGTTTTAAACCTTGACGCTTATCTTTTGTAAAATAAAACTGATCTACTTTGTTTCAAGATATTACTTGGACTCTACAAAATACTCTGTTCCCATACTAAGCTATATTTAAATTACACTGGTCTTATACCTTTCGACACTTATAAGACTTGCTAGGCTTCACCCTTCTTGGTCCTTGATTTAATCTTTTCACACACTTTGGACTTGTTTTCTTCATAGCTTCTCAGCTGGCATCTTTATATGCTATTCTTGCAACGAGCACTTGTGGCCTTATACTAACCTGTTCCTGACATTCCTTAGACAAACAGTCGTGAGTATAGTTTAAGCTTGTCACCATCAAAACTCAGGAATCAACAATTTTCCCCTTTTGATGATGACAACCTTACAACTTGATAATAATAAAATATACTTAAATTGACCAAGGAATGAAACATGGAGCAACTGATATCCATACTCCAAACCTCAACCAGGAACAGAGGAGTCAAAACCGAGGTTACGAACCCTCGCATAGATGCAAATATTTTGAAAACAAGTAGCCCTGCCCCCCACTATCTTCCCCCTTTGGAATTATCAAAAAGGGACAGTTGAAAAACGATTGCACAAAACAGAAGGAAGTATATAGATGTGAATTATGTTACCCTATCAATCAGAGAAGCATCTTGCAGCTCAAGTCGATCAACGAGTTTGACCGCACCCCTGCAAGCAAAACAAGGTAAAAGCAGCATGGAACACAACACATGCAATAATCCTACAAGTCAGTGTGGGACAACTATCAGAACGTAGGAAAAGCGCACTAATGAGCATTAGTCATAAACTTGGCGCATCCAAAACATCCAAAAACTAATTGTTCAGAGAGCAAGAAGAGATAAAATTGTTCAATGAGATAGAAAAATATTTAAGGGGGGATAATCAGATAATGTATTAGGGTCAGGCTGGGGGTGGTCCAGGTGCAGCTTCCTCATCATTTGCCACCTCCTCGATGACCATGTCAGCAAGGCGCTCCGTCATGTCGTTGAAGAACTCAGCCTGATCTTGCTGCATCTTGTGTATCAACTCCTGCAAAGATGTAACAGCAGACAACAGAACAACATTGTCCAGCTGCAGTTGATCCACTTTGGCCATTAGGAGCTAAACTGAACCATCTGGTGAGGGAGCAGCAAATTGAGTTTCACCTTCCTTGTCGGAGTCAGAGTCTTCTACCCTATAGACCGGAGGTGCACCTTTCGAAGAACTGGCTAGACGGCTGCTGCGACGAATGGGCTGATGAGACACAGGAGAGGCTGGATTTGGCTTGTGAGATAAGGTGGCTTTGGCAGGGCTTTTCTATTTTGGGCACAAGTCAACAGGAACACCCTCTGTCTGACCCTCTGTTTCCTCACAAGGAAAGGGCACCGCCTCCTCTTCATCCGAGAGCTCTTCTCCCTCATCTATCTCCTCCTCCATATCCTCTATTTCATCCCCCACTTCCTCATCCTGTGGGGCCGTGTCTCCAACCATCAGCTCCCCAACACAGACAACCCCATCAACAACACTAAGACTTACACCATGTAAACATGCTTTGTTAAGTATGTGAGCAGGAGTGAGAGGGTCAGTTGTGTAGTGAGTGAGATCGACCCCCACCTTTCTCATGATAAAAGTCAGAAGAGAGCCATACCCAACCATGTTATTCTGAGAGATGCAGTGGGTGAGGTAGCAATAAAGACCATGGGAAAGTTAATTTGGCGTTGAGATTCAAGGAGAAAGATGTATATGAGGTCCAATCTACTGGCTAGGGCTCGTTTGTCATGACGCGGAACTAGACCTCGACGCACCACATTAAACAGGACTTTTTGAAAGGGAGTGAGGAGTGATTGATTTAGGGATTTTGGGTGTTTTCCCTGAACCCCAAAGTAAGAGTAGACATCCGCCATAGTAGCACCTCCCGATTCAATTGGGCCTTTCCCCTTATGATAAACTTCCTCCCCCAGCACAGGAAATTTGAACCAGGTTCCCAATTTTTCAGCATCAAAACTAAATGGCTTTCCATTTACCTCCGACTGACAAACCCCCCCTTTGTTTATGAAATTCGAGCAAAATTCCCCCATAGCCTCAGGATACATGCAAGCCTTAGAACACACTTCAAACAAATACGTCCAACCCTGTGACTCAATTGATTCTAGCAATTCGACAAAACCGACCTCTCGACACCAACCAAAATCAATACTCAACCCAGAGAGCATGCGATCGGGGGGAAAATAATGAAATTTTGTGGATTCGAGTTTTACATTTTTCTCCGCTTGAAGGTGTGGTTCCCCCTGAGTTGGTGCAACGACTTCCTTCTTTAGAACTAGTTTCCTCTTTGTGGCGAGCCTTGTTAGGTTATGATTCATATGACAGTTCATAAATCATGCGGAAAAACCATAAAGCCAGGAAACATATTATTTACACATAATCATTTAGCATAGTTTAGATGCATACTCTTTGTTGCGTGCCTTCCCTAGCTGCGCCCGAACCGAACAAGAACAAGTCTTTAGGACTCCAAGTGTCGTCCCTCCGTAGATAGTCCACAGCACGTCCGGATCCGCCTTAAGATTGGCCAACTAGAATCGCCCTTAAGGTTCTAATATTTTCGGTTAGGTAGGCAAGAATATTGGCTGATTTTTCTGCTTAAAAATCTTAGTTTTGAATACTTAAAACTTGTGTATAAATAATGACCCCTAGGCCTTTATTTATAGAGTTATGGAAAAGGAATCGTAATCCTAGTAGGATACGAATTAATTGAAATTAGAATCCTACATGAATTCTATTTAATTAATTTATCCAATTAGGAATAGGAATTTAATCATACACTAACTCTTGTAGATTTAGGAATCACGCATGAGCACAAACTCACACACACACGGCAGCCACAAGGGCTGCCCATGCGCGTGCGAGCAGCAGCCCACGCAGCGCGGCCCACGCATCCGTGGCCTTGGCGCGCGCTGGGCCTGCCTTGCGGTAGGCCTGGGCGCTGCCTTGGCTGGGCTTGTGGCGCGCGTGCTTGCTGGGCGATGGCCCGACTTCGTGCTGGGCCTTCGTCCGGCAGGCCTCGTCCGATGCTAATTCGTACGATACGCTTCCGATTAAATTTCCAGTTCCGGAATTTATTTCCGATACGAACAATATTTAATATTTCCGATTCCGGAATTAATTTCCGTTTCGAACAAATATTTAATATTTCCGTTTCCGGAATTATTTTCCGATTCCGGTAATATTTCCGATTCTGACAATATTTCCGTTTCCGGCAATATTTCCGATTCTGGTAATATTTCCATTTCCAATAATATTTTCCGATACGTACCATGTTTCCGTTTCCGGCAACATCTACGACTTGGATAATATTCATATTTCCGATACGATCCATATTTCCGTTTCCGGCAATATCATCGTTTCCGGAGTATTCATTTCTTGCCTGTGACGATCTTAGCTCCCACTGAAACCAAGATCCGTCGGTTCCGAATATTCATAGATGGAGTATTTAATGCCATTAAATACTTGATCCGTTTACGTACTATTTGTGTGACCCTACGGGTTCAGTCAAGAGTAAGCTGTGGATTAATATCATTAATTCCACTTGAACTGAAGCGGCCTCTAGCTAGGCATTCAGCTCACTTGATCTCACTGAATTATTAACTTGTTAATTAATACTGAACCGCATTTATTAGACTTAACATAGAATGCATACTTGGACCAAGGGCATTATTTCCTTCAGTCTCCCACTTGTCCTTAGGGACAAGTGTGCATTTCCTAATTCCTTTGTCGCTCGATGCTTGCTCTTGAACATAAGGTAAGAGTTGTCATCCTTATTATGTCCAGAGGCGTTCCTCGGTTTCAGAGTTCAACTGATCAAATAAACAGATAATCATAGCCTATGATTCATCCGAGCACGGCCATGCATTTCACAGTTTCTAGCTCTCCGAGTGGCCTTGTACAACTTTTAAGCATCTCATCCCGATTTATGGGAGGACAATCCCAATCTTGCGATCTTGAGATTAGACTTCGTTTGATAGGTGATTACCTGAGCGTTGCCTTTATAGCCTCCTTTTACGGTGCGACGGTTGGTCAACGTCAAAGCAACCAGTTCTCAAACAAGTAATCTCAAATCACTCAGGTATTGAGGATTTAGTGTCTAATAATTTAATGAAATTTACTTATGACAGACTTTCATCTCTTACAGTAAAGTTTCATAGGTCTTGTCCGATACTAGTCTTCCCAAAGTAAGTATCTATGCAAATGATTATGACATTGCCATGTCCACATAGTTCAAGAAACAGAACTACTAGTCATCTTGCATTCTAATCGTCTAACGTTTTCTATGCGTCCAATTTTATAGAAAACTCCGATTAGGGACCATTTTCAACCTTTGACATTCAAGTTCACTTGATAGACATTTCTTAGTCACAGGACTGGTCCTGACAGTCTATCTTGAATATATCGTCAAGTTGAAGGGACTCATCATTTAATAAACCACAAATTAAATGGAAAAATGAATTCCTTTCATTTATTGTGAATGATTAACCAATAATGTTTTACAAAGATTTAAACTCTAAAACTTTAAAACATTAAACAGAGACATCAAAGCCATTCTCCAATATGCTTGATTCCCATAGCTGCAGTGTGCGAGTTGTGCTTCGCTTGCGGCAGAGGTTTAGTTAATGGATCTGATATGTTGTCATCAGTTCCAATTTTGCTTATCTCGACTTCTTTTCTTTCAACGAACTCTCGTAGAAGGTGAAATCTACGAAGTACATGCTTGACTCTCTGGTGGTGTCTAGGCTCTTTTGCCTGTGCAATAGCTCCGTTATTATCACAATACAGGGCTATTGGTCCTTTAATGGAGGGGACTACACCTAGTTCTCCTATGAACTTCCTTAGCCATATAGCTTCCTTTGCTGCTTCATGTGCAGCAATGTACTCCGCTTCAGTTGTAGAATCCGCAATGGTGCTTTGCTTAGCACTTTTCCAGCTTACTGCTCCTCCGTTGAGGCAGAAGACAAACCCAGACTGTGATCTGAAATCATCTTTGTCGGTTTGGAAACTTGCGTCCGTATAGCCTTTAACAATTAATTCATCATCTCCACCATAGACCAGGAAGTCATCTTTGTGCCTTTTCAGGTACTTCAGAATGTTCTTGGCAGCAGTCCAATGCGCCTCTCCTGGGTCTGACTGGTATCTGCTCGTAGCACTGAGTGCGTACGCAACATCCGGGCGTGTACATATCATAGCATACATTATTGAACCAATCAATGATGCATATGGAATCCCATTCATTCGTCTACGCTCATCAAGTGTTTTTGGGCACTGAGTCTTGCTTAGAGTCATTCCATGAGACATGGGTAGGTAGCCTCGCTTGGAGTCCGCCATCTTGAACCTATCAAGCACCTTATTGATATAAGTGCTTTGACTAAGTCCAATCATCTTTTTAGATCTATCTCTGTAAATCTTGATGCCCAATATGTACTGTGCTTCTCCTAGATCCTTCATCGAAAAAACATTTCCCAAGCCAAATCTTGACAGAGTTCAACATAGGAATGTCATTTCCGATAAGCAATATGTCGTCGACATATAATACTAGGAAAGCAATTTTGCTCCCACTGACCTTCTTGTATACACAAGATTCGTCCGCGTTCTTGATGAAACCAAAGTCACTGACTGCTTCATCAAAACGTATATTCCAGCTCCTGGATGCCTGCTTCAATCCGTAGATTGACTTCTTTAGCTTGCATACCTTTTTAGCATTCTTTGGATCCTCAAAACCTTCAGGCTGTGTCATAAACACAGTTTCTGTTAAAACGCCGTTTAAGAAAGCAGTTTTGACATCCATCTGCCATATTTCGTAATCGTAATATGCAGCGATTGCTAACATTATTCGAATAGACTTTAGCATTGCA
Organism: Spinacia oleracea; assembly: GCF_020520425.1. Taxonomy (NCBI): domain Eukaryota; kingdom Viridiplantae; phylum Streptophyta; class Magnoliopsida; order Caryophyllales; family Amaranthaceae; genus Spinacia; species Spinacia oleracea. The sequence goes on from NC_079487.1 coordinate 96,121,108, forward strand.
ACTGGTGAAAAGGTTTCATCGTAATCCACACCGTGGACTTGCCTGTAACCTTTTGCAACCAATCTAGCTTTGAAAACTTCAAGTTTCCCATCCTTGTCCTTTTTCAGTTTGAAAACCCATTTGCTTCCAATGGCTTGGTAGCCATCTGGCAAATCGACCAAATCCCATACTTGGTTTTCAGACATGGAGTCTAATTCAGATTGCATGGCTTCTTGCCATTGCTTGGAGCTAGGGCTCGTCATAGCTTGCTTGTAAGTCGCAGGTTCATCACTTTCAAGTAATAGAACGTCATAGCTCTCGTTCGTCAAAATACCCAAGTACCTTTCCGGTTGAGATCTATATCTTTGCGATCTACGCGGGGTAACATTTCTAGATTGACCATGATTCTCACCAGATTCTTCTAAAGATCTCTGAGTTTCATCTTGAATGTCATCTTGAGCATTCTCTAGAGTTTGTTGTTCGACTCGAATTTTTTCGAGGTCTACTTTTCTCCCACTTGTCATTTTGGAAATGTGATCCTTCTCCAAAAAGACACCATCTCGAGCAACAAACACTTTGTTCTCAGATGTATTGTAGAAGTAATACCCCTTTGTTTCCTTTGGATAGCCCACAAGGATACATTTGTCAGATTTTGGATGAAGTTTGTCTGAAATTAATCGTTTGACGTATACTTCACATCCCCAAATCTTAAGAAAAGACACATTTGGAGGCTTTCCAAACCATAATTCGTATGGAGTCTTTTCGACAGCTTTAGACGGAGCTCTATTTATAGTGAGTGCAGCTGTATTTAGTGCATGTCCCCAAAATTCTAATGGAAGTTCGGCCTGACCCATCATTGACCTGACCATGTCTAGCAAGGTTCTGTTCCTCCGTTCTGACACACCGTTCCATTGTGGTGTTCCAGGAGGGGTCAATTCTGATAGAATTCCACATTCTTTCAGATGGTCATCAAATTCATAGCTCAGATATTCACCGCCTCTATCAGACCGCAGTGCCTTGATCTTCTTGCCTAATTGATTCTCTACTTCACTCTGAAATTCCTTGAATTTGTCAAAGGATTCAGACTTATGCTTCATTAGGTAGACATAACCATACCTACTGAAGTCATCAGTGAAAGTGATAAAGTAGCTGAAACCACCTCTAGCATTTGTACTCATTGGTCCACATACATCTGTATGGATTAAACCCAATAGTTCATTTGCTCTTTCTCCAACTTTAGAGAAAGGTTGCTTTGTCATTTTGCCAAGTAAACATGATTCGCATTTACCATAATCCTCTAAGTTAAATGGTTCTAGAATTCCTTCCCTTTGAAGTCTTTCTAAGCGTTTCAAGTTTATATGGCCTAATCGACAATGCCACAGATAGGTGAGATCTGAATCATTCTTTTTGGCCTTTTTGGTATTTATGTTATATACTTGTTTGTCGTGATCTAATAAATAAAGTCCATTGACTAATCTAGCAGATCCATAAAACATCTCTTTATAATAAAACGAACAACTATTGTCTATTATTAAAAAGGAAAATCCCTTAGCATCTAAGCAAGAAACTGAAATGATGTTTTTAGTAAGACTTGGAACATGGAAACATTCTTCCAGTTCCAAAACTAGCCCGGAGGGCAACGACAAATAGTAAGTTCCTACAGCTAATGCAGCAATCCGTGCTCCATTTCCCACTCGTAGGTCGACTTCACCCTTGCTTAACTTTCTACTTCTTCTTAGTCCCTGTGGATTGGAACATAAGTGTGAGCCACAACCTGTATCTAATACCCAAGAAGTTGAATTAGCAAGTATACAGTCTATAACGAAAATACCTGAAGATGGAACGACTGTTCCGTTCTTCTGATCTTCCTTTAGCTTTGGACATTCTCTTTTGTAATGGCCTATTCCATCACAATAAAGACAGCTTGATGTGGACTTGTCCTGCTTTGATTTAGCATTGCCCTTGGACTTTCCACCTTTCTTGAACGGTCTCTTTCTAGCCTTGAGTAAATCTTTGGCTTCACAGTCCAGTATTATTTCAGCCTTTCTGACAAGGTGAACAAATTCTGCAACTGTTTCTTCTCTTGGTTCACTTAGGTATAGTTGCTTGAAGCGACCAAACCCACTGTGTAGTGAATTGAGCAAGACAGAGACTGCCATCCTTTCGCTTATTGGTGTTCCTAGTAGACTTAGGCGATCAAAGTATGAACACATAAGATCCACATGGAACCTCAGTGGGACGCCTACCCTCTGTTTAGTGCGAAGGAGCTGAACATGTGTTTCTTGGACCTCCATCCTATAACACCTGTTGGGAGAACTAACCTTTAGACCAGACATTGATTCAATCAACTCATGGACGTTCAGGTCCCTGTCCTCCGTACTTCCACGACAGATATCCCTCAGATTCTTGATGAGCGTAAAAGGTTCATAGGCTACAAACCTTCTAGCCCAATCATCAGGGATATTGTTCAGCATGAGACTCATAACCTTTTTGAGATCCGCATCCCAGGCGTAAAACCTCTCAGGGGTCATGTCTCTGGCATAGTAGCTTGGCATGGGATGTGACAGTACATACTCAAGTCCATTGAGTTTGACTATTTCAACTAGCTTAGCTTCCCATTCAAGAAAATTTGTCAGGTTCAGCTTGACCATAAGCTCAGAACCCATGATGATGTTTTGATTGTTGTTTGCCATATTAAAACTACAATTGAAAAGAATAAACAAATAAATAACCATTCACAGTTTCTCTTAATAAACTTAAATTCTAGCATACATGCATAATTCAATGTTTATTAAGCATTTTATTCAAGTTATGTGTTCCGGCAGGTGTGAATAAAATGATTCCAAGATCCTAAAATCATTGAAGAACTAAGCACAGTTTGTCGACTTAATCCTAGAACATCTTAGGTAAGCAAAAGCCTTTTGCTAATAGTCTAGAAACTATTCTTGGTTGATAGGTACGTCTAAGAACTTATTAGGTAAACCTATCGAATTTGCCACGACATAAAAGGACTCCTTACTTATATCGTTGAGTTTCACCAAAACTAACATGTACTCACAATTATTTGTGTACCTTGCCCCTTTAGGACCAATAAGTAACACCTCGCTGAGCGAAAATTATTAATAGATTGATGTAAAGGATATCCAAGCAAGTGTATATTTTGGCATGGCACCTTTTAACTCAATTTTTTAAGTTTGGAACTTAAGGCTCTTACTATGTTGGTTAGATTTTAAGTGAACTAAAATCCTTAATCATGCAACATAATCAAGCTTTTGATCTCATGCATTTTAAGACATATTTAAAACAATAAATAACTTAAAACATGCATAAGATATTTGTGATCTAGTATGGCCCGACTTCATCTTGAAGCTTTGACTTCAAAGTCCGTCTTGAAAATCTCCGTGGGAGGCACCATTTTCTTCAAATAGGATAAGCTATAACTAATTACAACTATTTGATGGTTCGTAGACCATATTTGAATTGAAAAATAACTTTGGTACTTTAGACCAATTACATTCAAATTAATGGTACGCAGACCATATTTTCTATCCTATTTGGGCCATACTAGTCACTTCATAACCTGCAAAACAGTACATATACAATATATACCATTCACCCATTCATTATCATGAATGGCCCACATAGCTGGTTAGTAAAACACATTATGCATCACGTAAACATTTGCAGCAATTAATCAAGGGCACCAATAATCTACCAATTATTCAGTCCTTATTAATTCTAATCAAGTTGTTTTAACCTTAAGGATTTGTAGACCTAATCAAGAGTTTATGACTAAAAAGCGCTCCCACTTAAACCAATAAATTCATATGCTTTACCAATTTTAAACATAAAAATGTATTTCTAGTCCAACCGGAAACATACAAATTTAATTAAAATTTAAAGCTCATATCAATTTATAATTGAATCCAAAAATTTAATTTAATTTCAGTCGTATTTAAATTAATTCATGATTTTAATTTTAGTAAAATAATTAGAATAAATAACATTTATTATAATTATAATATTCAAAATTAAAATCCAAGAAAATAATTCAAATTATTAATTTTAAAATTAATTAAAATTACGTGAACTGAAATTTTCAAATTAAACATTCAAAACGATCTAATCGTAACGCAAACACCCTACGCGTTGCACGCCCATGGGCCGTACGCACACAGCCATTGCTGGCCATGTGCGCGCAGCCCATGCGCTCGTCGCATAGCTGCTGCTTCCCTATCGCAAGCCTCCGCACGCATTGGTGCTCGCTGCGCGCGCCAGCGCTCATCGCACGCGAGCTATCGCTCGCAGTGCGCGCGCGCGACATCGCTCGCTGGGCGCGCGACATCGCTCGCTGGGCGCGCGAGCCATCGCTCGCTGGGCGCGCGACATCGCTCGCTGGGCGCGCGACATCGCTCGCTGTGTGCGCGAGCCATCGCTCGCTGGGGCGCGACATCGCTCGCTGGGCGCGCGACATCGCTCGCTGTGCGCGCGAGTAATGCTGGGCGCAGCGCTCGTGGCACGCGAGCTTGCGCTCGCTGCGCGCGAGGCTGCGCGCTCTTGTGCGAGGCAGCGCGCGTTGTGGCGCAGCTCGCTTGCTGCCCACACGCGACTGCCTTGGCTCGCTCTTCGCCCATGCCCATTCGTTCATAGCTCGTGGCATACGACACAAGGCAGGGCTGCTGCCTTGTGCTCGTGCACTACGCCCTTGCTCATTGCATTCGTGCCGCACGGGCGACGAGCTCCCTTGCTCGTCGTCGCATGCCCGCATTATACAACACCCCTTAAGGGTAACACGAAGCGTCCATTGCTTCGTGCGTGCAAGTTATATGAACGAATCGCATAAAATTTAAAATTTATATTTAAAATTAATGACAAATTAATAAATAATATTAATTTCATAATTTTAGGGCGAAAAAATCGAAAATTTATTATCCAATTGATTTCCGATTGATATGGATTCAAGTTTAGGTCATAAAAATTTAAAATTTATCGTAAATTTACAATTTTTATGGTGGTTTTTAATCATAGGTTTCTAATTAAATTACAATTAATTATGAAAATCAAATTAATTCTAAATTATTCTAATTTTCAACAAATTAATCATAATTAATAATTAGATTGCATAATTAACAAGACTAGGCATTCAAACTTGTTAAACATATGCAGTAGGTCAATCAAAAATTCAAGATTTATCAACAAGAATCGCAAATATTTAATTTAACATCTTAAATTTACGAAATTTTGCATTCGAAAAACTAAAACCTTCGAAAAGTCATAGTTAGGCTTCGAATTTGAGAATTCTGGGTTCGGCAGAAAAATACTATTTTTGTCAAAATTTTTAGAATGCCTTTTACATGCGGAATTGACACAAAAATCACTCAATTCGGATGAGTAACGAAGAAACTGCCGAAAAACTGCGTACGTATAATTAAATAAACGCAATTTGCAATTAATTAACAATTACGAAAATTAATCACCCCTTTTAATTCTTGCAAATTTGTAATATTTAACCATGTTCATGCAATTTAGATTATGAAAATAATAAGGGGCTCGTGATACCACTGTTAGGTTATGATTCATATGACAGTTCATAAATCATGCGGAAAAACCATAAAGCCAGGAAACATATTATTTACACATAATCATTTAGCATAGTTTAGATGCATACTCTTTGTTGCGTGCCTTCCCTAGCTGCGCCCGAACCGAACAAGAACAAGTCTTTAGGACTCCAAGTGTCGTCCCTCCGTAGATAGTCCACAGCACGTCCGGATCCGCCTTAAGATTGACCAACTAGAATCGCCCTTAAGGTTCTAATATTTTCGGTTAGGTAGGCAAGAATATTGGCTGATTTTTCTGCTTAAAAATCTTAGTTTTGAATACTTAAAACTTGTGTATAAATAATGACCCCTAGGCCTTTATTTATAGAGTTATGGAAAAGGAATCGTAATCCTAGTAGGATACGAATTAATTGAAATTAGAATCCTACATGAATTCTATTTAATTAATTTATCCAATTAGGAATAGGAATTTAATCATACACTAACTCTTGTAGATTTAGGAATCACGCATGAGCACAAACTCACACACACACGGCAGCCACAAGGGCTGCCCATGCGCGTGCGAGCAGCAGCCCACGCAGCGCGGCCCACGCATCCGTGGCCTTGGCGCGCGCTGGGCCTGCCTTGCGGTAGGCCTGGGCGCTGCCTTGGCTGGGCTTGTGGCGCGCGTGCTTGCTGGGCGATGGCCCGGCTTCGTGCTGGGCCTTCGTCCGGCAGGCCTCGTCCGATGCTAATTCGTACGATACGCTTCCGATTAAATTTCCAGTTCCGGAATTTATTTCCGATACGAACAATATTTAATATTTCCGATTCCGGAATTAATTTCCGTTTCGAACAAATATTTAATATTTCCGTTTCCGGAATTATTTTCCGATTCCGGTAATATTTCCGATTCTGACAATATTTCCGTTTCCGGCAATATTTCCGATTCTGGTAATATTTCCATTTCCAATAATATTTTCCGATACGTACCATGTTTCCGTTTCCGGCAACATCTACGACTTGGATAATATTCATATTTCCGATACGATCCATATTTCCGTTTCCGGCAATATCATCGTTTCCGGAGTATTCATTTCTTGCCTGTGACGATCTTAGCTCCCACTGAAACCAAGATCCGTCGGTTCCGAATATTCATAGATGGAGTATTTAATGCCATTAAATACTTGATCCGTTTACGTACTATTTGTGTGACCCTACGGGTTCAGTCAAGAGTAAGCTGTGGATTAATATCATTAATTCCACTTGAACTGAAGCGGCCTCTAGCTAGGCATTCAGCTCACTTGATCTCACTGAATTATTAACTTGTTAATTAATACTGAACCGCATTTATTAGACTTAACATAGAATGCATACTTGGACCAAGGGCATTATTTCCTTCAAGCCTGGCGGTGGACTTGGCTGCTGGTGGTTTGGGTGTTGGTTGTTTTGGAGCCATGGATTCTGGGTAGATTGTTTGGAGAGGGATGACGGTGATAATTGGTTCCGAGGGAGAGGAAGGGTCAATAGGGTTTGGGAATTGAAGCTTGTAAAGGGTCATGATTATATATAGGAAGGGTAGTTGGCGAGTGGATAGGAGAGAGAGTAATTTTGAATTTTAAATTCTGGGATATGAAGGATAATCCGCGATGTTTATAGGGGGAATGATTGGAATATAAAGGGGTTTGTTGGGAAATGGATTGTGGGAAGCGTGTTTGAGTGAAGAAAAATGAACACTAATGCATGCACTGGGTTCGTAAGTTTCACTGAATCAAATTAAATGCTTTCCATTCATTTTTAGTTTTCCCACTTAGACTTAGAATTAATGCAAGTTTTGAGAACAAGTGCAATTACCTTAGAAGTGTGCAGACGTGGCTGTGGTAATGCACAACTGGGTTTTGCAATCTGAGTTCGATTGTTAGTCCATTCAAAAATAAATAGGAGATAAATTTTACAAAAAGAAATAACGTATTTTTTTTTTTGAAAAATCCAATAAGGTTAGAAAAAGAGAAGGGGCAACAAGTATCATTTTATTCATATCATACCAAGTTCTAACCTTAGCTTGTCGTGTCTTTCCCTGTTTAGTGGTTTGGTTAAGATGTCAGCAACTTGATCTTCTGTGGGACAGAATTCGAGCTTGACCAATTCCTTTTCCACATAATCTTTTAGAAAATGATGACGAATGTGAATGTGTTTGACTCTTGAATGATGAACTGGATCCTTTGATATGCAGATAGCACTAGTGTTGTCACACAGTATAGTAACGCATTTTAATTTCATACCGAAGTCTCTAAGTTGTTGTTTGATCCATAGCATTTGGGAACAGCATGAGGTAGCAGCTACATATTCAGCTTCCGTTGTGGATAATGCCACAGTGTTTTGTTTCTTTGATGCCCAAGAAAAGGCACATGCTCATAGGAACTGAACCATTCCCGATGTACTTTTTCTGTTTACTAAATCACCTGCATAGTCAGCGTCTGTATATCCTTTGAGGTCAAAGTGATCATAGTTAGGATACCATAAGCATAAATCATCTGTTCCTTTTAGGTATCTTAGAATTCTTTTGACTGCTGTAAGATGAGATTCTTTTGGGTTAGATTGAAAGCGAGCACAGACCCCTACACTGAATGCAATGTTTGGTCTGCTTGCTGTGAGATAGAGTAAAGAGCCAATCATACCTCTGTACCTTGTTTGATCTACACTTTTACCTTCTTGATCCTCATCCAGTCTCGTGGTTGTACCTATTGGAGTGTGATTGCTTTTAGCTGATTCCATTCCATATTTCTTTATGAGATCTTTGATGTATTTCTGTTGGTGGATCATGATTCCTTGTTCCGTTTTCTTAATTTGGAGACCTAGAAAGAAGTTTAGTTCTCCCATTATGCTCATTTTAAATTCACGCTGCATTAAGTCAGAGAATTCCTTTCAAAGATCTTCATTAGTAGCACCAAATATGATATCATCAACATAGATTTGAACAATTAGTATGTCTGTATTTCTGGACTTAAGGAACAGGGTTCTGTCAACCTTACCTCGATTGAATTGATTATCTAGTAAGAAATGAGAGAGACGTTCATACCAGGCTCTTGGAGCTTGTTTCAGTCCATATAGTGCCTTGTCCAGCTTGTAAACATGTGCAGGATATTCTAGATCTTTAAATCCTGGCGGTTGTTCCACATAAACCTCCTCCTTGAGAATTCCGTTTAGGAAGGCACATTTTACACCCATTTGATAGAGTTTGAACCCCATGTATGATGCAAATGCTATTAGTATGCGTATTGCTTCCATTCTGGCAACTGGAGCAAAAGTCTCTTCAAAGTCTATTCCTTCTTGTTGATTGTATCCCTTGACAACCAATCTGGCTTTGTTCCTGGTAATCGTTGCATGTTCGTCTTGTTTGTTTCGGAAGACCCACTTGAGACCTATTACTCGATTGTTCAATGGTGTAGGCTCAAGGTGCCATACTTTATTTCTTTCGAATTCATTAAGCTCCTCCTGCATGGCAATGATCCAATCAGAGTCAGTTAGTGCCTCTTTATAATTTTTAGGTTCAATCATGGATAAATAAGCATAGAAAGCACAAAAATTATTGAGTTGGGATCTCGTTGTTGTTCCACGTCCAAGATCACTGATTATTTGGTCGAGTGGATGTGAGCTTTGATGTTTCCAAGGTCTGGGTTGGAAAGGTGTAGTTGTTTCTTCAGCACGCTGTTCCACTTGTTCATTTGTCTCTGTATGATCTTCGGTCTGTACCGGTTCCTCTTCAACTGTGCCATCTTCAGGTGTTTCTTCATTTTGAGCTTGTTCTTCTATTTGAGAATTTTTCCTTATCTCTTCGTCTTCTGTTTCTCCAGTAAGTCCTAGTTCGAAGTTTCCATCAGAGGTTGTACCTGTAACAAAGTTTTGGGAGTCAGTTTCATCAAATATAATATGTATGCTTTCTTCCATGCACATGGTCCTTTTGTTGAATACTCGATATGCTTTGCTGTTTGAGGCATATCCCAAGAATATAGCTTCATCACTTCGTGCATCAAATTTTCCCAGTTGATCCTTTCCATTGTTGTGGACGAAACATTTGCATCCAAAGATTCTGAGATGTGTTATAGAGGGTTTTCTTCCTCTGTACAGTTCATATGGGGTTTTGTTTTTGATGGCTCTAATTAATACTCGATTGAGCACATAGCATGTTGTGTTTAGAGCTTCGGCCCAGAAACTTTTGGGAAGTCCACTAGCAATCAGCATTGTCCTTGTCATGTCTTCAAGAGTACGGTTCTTTCTTTCTACTACACCATTTTGTTGAGGTGTTCTAGGAGCAGAGAAATTATGATCTATTCCTGAATCTTTACATAGATCATCAAACCTCTTGTTTTGGAATTCTGTACCATGATCTGATCTGATGTGGACCAGTTTGTGATTGCTTTGTCGTTGGACCCTAGAGGCGAAAGCCAAGAATTCTTCAAATGTTTCTTCCTTGCTAGCTAGGAAATTTACCCATGTGTATCTTGAGAAGTCATCTACAATTACGAGCACATACTTTTTTCCACTCCTGCTTTGAGTTCTCATTGGTCCACATAAATCCATGTGGATCAGCTCTAGTGGTCTTGTTGTACTGATTACTCCCTTAGACTTAAAAGACGTTCTTACTTGCTTTCCTTTGATACAGGCATCACGGACTGATAATTTTGCGAACTTTGTATTTGGAAGACCTGTGACTAAATTTTTTGAATTCAACTTGTTCATTAGAGAAAAACTAGCATGACCAAATCATTTGTGCCATAACAATGGATCATCTTCAATAACACTGAGACAGGTCAGATTGGATTGAGGAACAGAGTTAAGGTTAACCACATATGTGTTCCCTTTCCTTTGTCCCTCTAAGATCACTGTTTCAGTGTTACTGTTGATGATTAGACATTTATTCGAGAAGAATTTTGCATAATTTCCTTTGTCACAGAATTGAGAAATGCTTAATAAACTATGTCCTAGACCTTCAACCAAAAATACATTATCGATGGAGTGAGACTTTGACTTACCGACCTTACCAATGCCAATGATGTTACCTTTCTTATTATCGCCAAAAGTCACAGTTCCACCTTCATAGGTCGTGAGTGAGAGAAATCTGTTTCTATCTCCTGTCATGTGCTTGGAACAACCACTGTCTAGGTACCATGTGTTGTTCCCCCTCACTTCGACCTGCATGGTAAGTTTAATTAGATTTTTTAGGAACCCAGCATGCTTAGGTTCCTTGCTTGGAATCAAATCGCTCTTCTTTACCCATTTAGTCCTGGTGAGATCAATGTTATTTTCCAAGCCTCTTTTGTTTTTAGGACATGAGACTCTATAATGACCAATTAGACCACAGAAGGTGCATACTATGTCACTGTAGAGATCTACTCTGGTCTTTCTAGGGTGACGTTTCTTGTGATTGAAACCTAATCCTTCCGTGCGTTTGGTTCTAGCTTCTTCTATCCATTTAGGTGTTCCTTCTATTCTGTGTCTAGTCTTTCTAGCCAATTCTTCTTCTAGGTTGGTCTTTTCTTGGTGAATCTTGACTAGTTCAAGTTGAGTTCTTTCTAGTTCACTTTTATAAAGGGTTTTAGTCTTGGCTACTTCTAGGTCAATCAGTTCTTGCTTTAGCAAGGAGTTCTCATTACGCAAGGCTTCACAGATTTCTTTTATGTGAAGGTTCTGATAAAAAAGACTAAAGAAACGATTGTCGATATCTACGTTTGTATTTTTAGTCCATTCTAGATCCTCAGTGAGTTTCTTGACGGTAGTTTGGTGTTTCTTATCAGAATCTAATTTTTCTTTTAGGAGTTCCTCATAATTACTAGTGAGACAGGAAAGCAGGTCAAACAATTCTAATTTAGACAGAGATTTAAGTCTATTTTTAATTTGAACAAGACTTGCCTGGAATTTTTCAAATTCTGAGTCTGATCCATCTTCTTCATTTTCAGCTACAAGGCATAGGTGAGCAGTTTCCTCATTGGGTTGGTCCTGTTCCTCATCTGAAGAAGAGTCTCCCCATGCAGCAATCATGGCTTTCCTTACCTCATTTTTAGAGAAGGAGTTCTTGTTGTCTTTGAATCTGTCTTTTGCTGTTTCCTTTCCTTTTCCTCGTTCCTGTTCCCAGAGGAGACATTCCCTAATGCGATGTTCCAGGTTTCCACACTTATGGCATCCAATGTCAGTTTTGGAGAATTTTCGATTGGGCTTGCTTCTGTGATCTCCTTCTTTGTAGTTTCTAAACATTCTTCTGAATCTTCTAGCAAATAGGGCTGTCTCCTCATCTTCTTCAGAGTTTTCATCATTTTCAGTTTTTAGAGCAAGGGCTCTATTTTTTGTATTCTCTGAGGGTCTTGCATTCAATTGTAACTCATGAGTTAAGAGAGATCCAGCCAATTGTTCCAGGTTAAACTTGGTGAAGTCTTTAGTTTCTTGAAGAGCAGTGACCTTGGCCATCCAAGGATCCTGTGGAAGACTCCTTAGAACCTTTCTTACTTGTTCTTCGGGAGTTATGATTTTCCCAAGAGAGTTCAATTCATTGATGATGTTTGTAAAGCGAGTAATCATGTCTTGAATGGTTTCAGAGGATTTCATGGTGAACAACTCGTACTGGTGCATTAAGAGATCGATCTTAGATCTTTTGACTTCGTTTGTTCCTTCATGAGTGACTTGGAGCAGATCCCAAATCTGTTTTGCATTCTTGCAGCCCATTACTCTATTGTGCTCATTTGGACCTAGTCCACAGTGTAGGATTTTAACAGCCATGGCATTGAGTTCAAGCTTTTCATAGCCAGCTTTGTCAAATTCTGCAATTGGCTTGGGAACAGTTTCCCCAGAGGTATTCAGCTTAGTGACTTGGAAGTCTCCCACTTCTATAACTCTCCATACTTGATAGTTTTCAGCCTTGATGAAAATCTCCATCTTGTTTCTCCAATAAGAGTAGTACTTGCCACTAAACATTGGAGGTCGTTGTGTTGAGTATCGCTCTTCCAGTTTCTCTGTAGTGTTCATAGCTTCAGAATCGTTTTTCCCGTCAGAGTTACCTGCAGTTTAAAGGGTTCTGTCTCTGATACCAATTGTTAGTTTCACAGAGTTCCTCAAGAGGGGGGGTGAATTGATATTTTACGGTTTTATAAAAATTAAACTACTAGGAACACAAACAGTAAAATATGCAAGCAAGATTTAGCGTGGAAAACTCTCTAGGCCCAATAGAGAGGAAAAAACCACGGCCCCTTTGGGGACTTAAACACATTCACTAATTAGGCAAAACAACTCAGTTTTTACAAACCTAATCTACTCGGGCCACAATCTGTTAATCGCCTCTGATTATAGATGACTAGGAACAACCCTCGTTGTTCCTTCCCTTATGGAAACAGTCCCTCAACTGCTTCTCCTTACAGATCTCTTGTGAGATCTTCTCTCTTGCTCAAGTAAGCCTGACTCAGGCTTATCATACAATAACTCAACACTTTAATTGAAACGAATAGATATTAAACTAATACTAACACAAGATATAAGACCAAGTAACAAATACTGCTCTATATGGGAACAGGAACAGACTCTTTAAAGATTAAGACTTTAAGGGTGTAGACGCCTACTTTTGTCCCCATTCCCGAAAGGGAAGGTTCGATGATGAGAACATAAATCTCCACTTAGCAACGCATCTCCTATAAAAGAACGAATCTCAATCACCCTTTAATTTCAGCCAAAACTGCTATTTAATTTATAGAAACATGCTAAGAATAGTAACTGCCGTAAAAGGTAGTTGTTAAAAGTGGCAAAATCATAAAAGATAGAAACCTGTCAGAATTAGGTGTTGCACTCCAACATAAATCCTAAAAGAGATAGAATTTGCATTCCTGGTATAATTCTAAAATAAGAGTTACGTATTAATTAAATTCCTAACGAACCTAGAGTTCGTAACGAGCCCAGACGCATTCCGTCATAAGTTAATACACACTAAAAGACTCGGATAAATCTCAAAAGCTCCGTGTTCTAAGAGTTCAAATCTGACAAAGAACTCGGCCCAGATCCCATTTTCAACGCCTGGATCTGGGCGCCGAAATCTTCGGCGCCCAGCCCTGGGCGCTGAAAATGCCTGGGGTCGTGTTATCTCCGGATTCTTTTTGGATTCGTATCTTAAAATCTATCTTTCCACATCCCCTTTCCCTATAAATACAGCCTCAAAACCGACGTGAAAAGGACACACAATTCCATAACCTGAGTATTGACTCTAGCCTTAAGCCTAAGCCCCACGCTGCGAAATTGATCCGGCGTTCTGTCGCAATCGACCCAAAAGTCGAACAGAACGCGTCATGTCCCCTTGTAGCTTGATGAATTAAGCCTAAATACTGGAACATTGCTTAGAAACCCGAGATTTGTTAAATAAAAGGAGAAATTGCAAAGCCAAGTGGTTAGTTTTCTGAGAACCACAACGCACCTCTCAAGGGTGCGTTGTAATGTGTCCCTCATATGATTTAATCGCTTTCATCACCCTTTTATAAAATTGTCAAACTATTAATTTGATTGATCTATCACGCCTAATAATATAATACCTTGGACAATTGAATTATCATGCTAGGTACCTGTTGACCCTGATTTTGGTTGATGACAAAATAGCAAACTTCCTGATTAAAGTTTCTGTTGTGTCTACAAGTAAAGTGTTCCTGTTCCAGATAGGAACTTGAGATGGCTGCTGATGTTCCTGAGGTGGAATGCGCAAAGCTAGGAAATACAAACTGACACACATCAGGGGAACAATAAATGCACAGAAGGTTGAAGTTTCCATGTGATGAGTGCCTCTGTCCCTTTGGAGGAACTCACCTGTTCCAGAGAGAACCATTGCAGCTGCTGAGTGGTAGCTCCAGTAAAAGGAAAAACACGAAGCTAGGTAGTTAAATACTCTTAGATTTTGTGTAAAATAATAATAGCTACGTAGTATAAGATAAGTTATGGAACTATAGGATATTTAATTAAATATTTATTAGGATTTTATCAAAATATTTAGCAGCAAGTTTTAAGGAAAATTAAATAAATAAAATTACCGTTAATAAAATATGTTTTTATCTTTCTTATCAAAACAGTTTTACTTTCCCTAAAACTTCTCCTAAAATCCGATTTATTTTATTAAGTATTTTTCGCAAATCTTTTAGTGGTTGACAAAGTCTAAACCACGATTTTCTCTAAGGAAGTTTTCAGGGAAGTGGTCTTCCCTTGATCCACAAGTTATGGATCGTGGAGACCAAGTAGTATAGGTGTGTGAACAGTTGAGATTTGAAGGGAACTAACCCTAAGGATTATCTCTATAAAAAGGGTCATCTGTTTTCTGAGAAAAATACACAAACATTGTAATAACCTGGTTATTAAGCAGCTTTTAAGTAAATGCTAATCTATTTCATTGGCTAAATTTAAGTCTTAAAATTATTTTAAGATTAATTTTCAATTTCTGACTTACTTACATTAAACAAGTTAATTTTTATCAGAATCAATCTAATATTTTTTTTAAGCCTAAATTACAAAATTACCCTTGTAACTCTAAAAAATGAGAAAGCCATCTCCTATCTCCTTTTCTCTTCTTTGATTGGTGTCCAATAGAGGAAGTGCCACCACACTTGCATTGTTGTCAAATTCTAAGATCACTTCATCTCTCCATATTCAAATTTGTCAAGCTAATCGAAGGAAAAAAAAAACTCATCTTACTCTCACTAATATTCTTCCCTCTACTACTGTCGCACCTGTTTCTCTCAATATGTTTAAATTTAGTTACTTTTTAGCAAATGATTTCTTCATAAACGTTGTAGAGCTATTTGTGCTAATGAATTTAGGCTCAAGAATCACTCAATTCGGAGCTGTATTCTAGGAGATAATCCCTTCTGAAACTAGGTGTTGCTCCTGATGTTGTGATGTCAGCACCAGATTTTATTTCTCTTATTTCAACGATTTTCTGATCATTTTGAGATTCTAGTCTCTGAACAGGAACTTAGATCTCTTTAATATGATGCATTTAGGCTCAAGAATTACTAAAATCGGAACCCTGGGCAAAGAGATACGGTCTTCCGAAGCTAACAGTTGATGTTGCCAACGTGTTGTTGTTGTTGCCCCTCTTTCTTGTTACTTCTCACTTCCCCAACTTCTTAGTTGTGTTGTTGGCTTCTAAAGGACAAGGTATCATTATTGGCCTAAACTTTATTTGGTTAGTTGTGTTTAAAAAGTTTGAATTTCAGTTTTAATAAGCAACTAAAATAGTATTTAACGATGAGTTTCTTATTCGGTTATTGTGAGTAAAGTTATTGATTTAGTGTTATTGGTTATGAGGTAAATTTTTGGTGATTAATTTATGGAGTTCAAGTTAAAATTGGTGGTCAAGATTATGAGTTATCATATGGGATGTGTTCTGGAAGATTGAATTCGGATTAAAGCGATCGATGGTGATCGAGGAATGAGATTCTTGGAGGTTAGGTGTGACGATTGAAGGTACACATTGTCCATCCACCTTTGTTAAATTTATGACTTGTGTTTCCTAGATTTTAAGAATTTTGTGAATTATGTGATTTACATTTAAGAATAAGACTTTTGAATTAATTTCAAGTGTTACGTTATTATGATTTGGAAATTGTGATTTCGTAAAAATATGTGGGATCTTTATATTATTAGCATTGCAATGAACTCAATGTTTGTGTTGTGAATCGAAATATTTTTTGATTTGAAGATAAGGCTTGTGACCATGTGGTTGTGAGATTTGTGAGCTTGATGGTGAGACATTTTGATAGATTTGAACATGAGACCTATGCCAATTCGATTGTGAGACTTGTGAAGATTTGGTAGCGAGATTTACTAAGGTTTGGTTACATATTTGGGGGATGTGATGTGAGAATTATAAAGATACATATATTTGTTAAAAATGATATGGGTTGTAATGTAATCGAAATTCCATACTCTAAGTCGGCTTATGTTAGCTTCATTATATTTAGTGCATTTCGAAAAATACAGTTGAATATCATGATGGGTAATCAAGATATAGGTATGACAAATTTTGAAATAAGGTACGGAGTACATGATTAGAGAACTATGAGTGTGACGTACATATATTAACCTATGTTTGGATTAATAAGGTTTAGCAGGGACTATTGGTGGAATCATAAGCGATACGTATCTTCCTCTATATTCTTTTGTTTTTCTTGAACTATTATTTGAGCAATATAATTTTATAATAAGTTCTACAAATTATTTTTATGAGATTATTATTTTCTTCATTTATGTTATGATTAAAGTTATCGCTAAACGATAGTTTCACCAATATACCAGTTATTGTATGATTTTAGTTCGAATATGACGAAAATGATTGGTTACAACGAAAAACACTTTTGAAATAAGTTTTATGATTTGGATAATCAAAGGAAGTAAACTAATTGATCTTCTAGAATCTAGTTTTTGAACTACTCAATATATTATGTATTTTAATTAATTACTTGATTTTTCGAATTATGAAGTATGGCCTATATTCAGCAAGTTATCCTTTATCGAGTTGGGAAGCTCAACATGTTATTAAATTATTTCGTTTGAGATCTTTATATGGTTTTCTATAAAGAGTATGTTTGAAATTGAAAGACCAAGATTATTCTTGAAAAAGATAAAATAATGTAAATAATTTATATTTCAATACGATTAAATTGTGGATTTATATATTGTTTTATACTTTAACCCTAATGAGAATTACTTATAAGATCTATGTTACAATGTTGAGAACGTAACCATGTGCGATTGAGCATGAAATCAAGTTTGACTAGAACGGATTGAGCTATTAAGCTTGTTTGGGGTATAGTATTTTATTGAGAAGCCATATTCATTTAGGACTACTTATAAGTGATCAGACTTTATGAAGATTATGCAATTAAAGGACATGAGCTTATTATGCTATTGCGATTATAAGCTAATGGTTTAGAGGTGTGATCTTTGTGTTATAAACCAAATTGATTGAGCAATTGTGTACTTCAAATTAAGGGTTCTATGGAGTAATAGTGAGTTTGAAAATTTGAGCTGAAGAGTATGATTTGTGATAAGATTAAGGAATTTGAATTGCCCTAAAGTTTAATTCGTACTCAGGTGCGGTTAAGAGTGTAGAAATTTATATAATACTATGTTTAAAATTGTTTTACAAAGCATCACGTATACGAAATTTGTGAAAAGTTATGAGTAATTCCTTTTGATCTTTAAGCGAATATATTGAATTTTGTATAAGTATGGTTTGTGCCAAGATTTTTAATTGTGTTTAATTCTGATGTGATTTGGTTTGTGATACAAGCCTTTGAAGAATTATATTTATATATTGCTTAAATTTGTTAAATTAGTTTTCAAATGTGTTTTAGTTGGGAAGAAGCCGTTAACAACGGCCATGAACAACACTTGTGTATTTATGTGTAATCTGTGTAAATGCACATCTGTGCATCTGTGTAAATATACATATGTACATCTGTGTGGGGACATGTCCTAAAAGTCTTGCAAGCATGTGTGAAAAGGTGGGTGACGACCCCTAAAAGTTTGGAGACAGTGGTTCTTCAACCCATCTCTATTCGTGTTCTCTTCCTCGATTTATATTTATGTATAAAAGACAAGATGTGTTTGATTATGCTAGAAGTAGCAAATATTGTGAAGTTTGTTAATGTGTGTGATTTGAAATGTAAATGATTTGCCAGAAAAAGCAAATATCTCCTAAATCTTTGATCTTGTGCAAGCTTTGAATTATCAAGGATTTCTAAGAAATACATTTTTTATATTACTATTAGATATTATTTCCAAAATAAATTATCGAGAGAAAATCGTACTGAGTTTATTGTTTCCAAATTAAGGAATGTATATGTGTGATTTGGAGGTGAGCCTCAACATGAAGATTATCTCCATGTTATATCGGGAAGTGGAGAATTAGTCTTAGTTAAGTTGTGTTAGTTGTTTAAGCTTAGGTAGACTCTAAGATACGAGTTGAGAATTTGTGATGGATTCATTTTCAAAGCATATGAGATTAGTTACGTTGAAAAATGGATTTGAGGACTTCTGAAAATATAAATCTTACGATCTTTGGGAATCACCTGGGGATTGAGTCCAAGCCCTTGCTTGATTTATTCATCAATTATGAACATCCAAGTTTTGTTCAATGTTTCAAGTGCTTTAAATTATTGCAATTTGATTACTTAGCTTAATTTGAATATGATTTGATTCGTATTGAATCAGTTTTATCTTTGAAATGAATAACTCACGAAATTATGTTTTAAGCCACTAAAATGAGTTTCAGGTTGGGCAATGTGTACTCAGTTTCCCTGACTTTGTTCTTTGAACCTGTCCTGGTGGGGGCAGATTACGATTCGTGACTTTGCAGGTTTAGTTAATGCTGGAAGTTGAATCATGGATCGCAAACACAAAAAGAGATATATGCTAGCTGAATTTCATATATAAGTTTGTAATAGTTTTTGTGTGAATATTCTTAAGTTAAATATGAGGAGTCATTGAATATTATGGATTAATTCCTTGTGGGTTAAGAGCTAAGTTTGATTAATGCTAATAAGTAATTCTAATTAGCAGCTCGTTAAGAGCGGGCTGTTACAAACATTCTACTAACTTTCTTATCTATCAAACGCTTTCAAAAGAGTTTATAAAATTGATTTGTGTCCTAGCAAAATTTGAGTTCCTAAGTTCCATAAATATCTAAAAAGCTTTATTATTATCTAGAGTCTTGAAAACAAATTGTAATCTTAGTAAGTGTAGATTGAGTAATCTTGTAAAGACTTTGAGTTAAAGTCGAGAAAAGAGAGAAACAAAAGAGAGGGTAGTCAGAGTCGATTACTGTGAGAAACTTGAGATAGAGAGGAACTCAAGTTTTTATATTATTGTAATTGAGGAATTATTTTAATATAAAAGAGTTTTGAGGTTTTCTCTTCTTGATTAGTGTCAAGAAGTTTCCTCAAATTGAGTAACTTTTGTTTCTGTGTTTTTCAGTTCCTTAAATTGCTTTAAAGTCGAAAGAAACTCACTAAAGTTCCAAACACAATTCACCCCCCCCCCCCCCCTCTTGTGCGTGTTCCTATTAAACTATCAATTGGTATCAGAGCCAGTACTCAATAAAAACACAGGAAACCCTGTTTGAGTCTAGTTCATGATAGTATAAATACACAAGAGAAACTGGAAGAAGGCTACTCCACGCAAAGGCCACCTATGTCCAATGGCAAATTCTACTCATACTGGAAGAACAGAATGGAGATATTCATCAAAGCGGAAAATTACCAAGTTTGGCGTGTGATTGAAGTTGGAGACTTTGAGGTAACAAAGACCAATGCAGAAAACGAGGTAGTTCCTAAACCAATGTCTGAATTCTCTAAAGAAGATTTTGATAAATATGAGATGAATGCTATAGCAGTTAAAATCTTGCATTGTGGACTTGGACCCCATGAACACAATAGGGTCATGGGGTGCAAGAACGCAAAACAAATTTGGGAATTACTACAAGTAACCCACGAAGGAACTAATGAAGTTAAACGTTCCAAAATTGATCTGTTAATGTCTAAATATGAGAGATTTGAAATGCTTCCAAAAGAAACTATTCAAGAGATGTTTACTCGATTTACTAACATAACAAATGAATTAGTTTCCCTTGGTAGAATCATTCCCACAGATGAACAGGTAAGAAAAATACTAAGGAGCATGCCTCAAGATGATCGTTGGAGAACAAAGGTCACAGCACTGTTTGAGACCAAGGATTTTACAAAATTCAACATTGAACAACTTGCTGGTTCCTTGATGACACATGAACTGCACCTTGGAGCTGCTGTTCCTGAGAACTCCAGAAACCGAGGGCTTGCTCTAAAAGCTGAGGAACTCGATTAGTCTGAACCAGATGAAGAAGAGGCTGCTATGCTGGTCAGAAGAATGAGAAAGCTCTACAGGAACTTCAAACCTGGCAACCAGAAAGGAAAGAACTTTGCAAGGAAAATTGTCAGTTCCAAAACTGAGCAAGGTTGCTTCAAATGTAGAGAAACTGATCATCAAATTCGTGAGTGCCCTCAATGGGAAAACGACAAAAGAAAAGGAAAGGAACAGGTCAAGGAACGCTACAATAAATCCACCTCCAACAAGCCTAACTTTAAAAAGGCTATGATAGCTGCATGGGGCGAAGCAACTGATTCAGAAGACGATGAGGAACAACCAAATGAAGAAACTGCAAATCTTTGCCTTATGGAAAGAACAGAAGGAACTGAACCAGTTCCATCAGAAGAAGTAAGTTCCTCCACTCTTCAGTGTCTCTCAAAGTCAAAACTAATTGAACTATTGCTAGAAACTCTAGATGATTACAAAAACCTAAGTATGTTAAAAGCACAAAGTAATAGAGCCTTGGAACTTAGTAAAGACCACATAAATTATCTGAACAACATTAGATCTTATGTTCAAGGCAGGTTCTTTGAATTGCTAGATAGAAATACCACTATTAATGAGTCTTTTGAGAAAATTAGAAATGAGAACATCCTTCTACAAGTGCAACTCAATCAATATAAGATGTTTAATCTAAGTTTAGATCCTACAAAATCCTTGGAGATTAACATGGGAGTTTTTAACATCGACTTAGAAAGATTGAACAAAGATCTGATCACCACAAAGGAACAGAAAGAGAAACTAGAGAGGGAACTAGCCATGGCTAGGGCACAGAAACAACCACCTAAAGTTCCTCCCAAGTGGGTTGAGAATGCTCAATCCAAGAGAACAGAAGGTTTAGGTTACAATCACAAAACCAGTCATAAGAAAAAGTATGTGGAACTCCCAAGTGTAAAAGTCTGTTTTTCATGTGGCAGTGGAAATCATGTAAGCACTGAATGCTCTAAAATGAAGGAACTAGATCAAAGAAACATAGATTATGTAAAGAAAAAGTGGGTTAAGAAGTCAGATATTGTAGTTGAAAAGGAACTCGAGGAAACCCGAGTTCCTGTAACTAACCTTTGATTTCTTTACAGGTTCTAGTGAAGGGGAACAGCTCGTGGTATCTCGACAGCGGGTGTTCCAAACACATGACATGAGACAAATTTAAATTCCTGTCACTAGAAGCCTACAATGGAGGAACTGTGGCCTTTGGAGACAACATGAAAGGAGAAATTGTTGGAATTTGAAAAGTTGGAAGGTCAAGTTCCTATGCCATTGAAAATGTATTTTTAGTCGAGGGTTTAATGCACAATCTACTAAGTATTTCTCAATTTTGTGACAAAGGAAACTCTGTAATTTTTACTTCTGAAAATTGTCAAATCATTAATAATAACACTGGGAAGGTTATTTTGGAAGGAAATCGTAAAGGGAACACATATTCTGTAGATCTCAATACAGTTCCCAGGAACAATTTAACCTGCCTCAGTGCCTTAGAAGAAGATCCCCTACTATGGCACATGAGGTTTGGACATGCTAGTTTCTCACTGCTTGACAAACTAAGATCAAAGGAACTGGTTCAAGGACTCCCCTCAATCAAGTTCCTAAATGATAAAGTCTGTGATGCATGTGCAAAAGGCAAGCATGTCCGAAGTTCCTTTAAGCCTAAGAAATTGGTAAGCACCACAAAACCATTGGAACTCATCCATATGGACTTGTGTGGCCCAATGAGAATTCAAAGCAGAAGTGGGAAAAAATATGTTTTAGTTATTGTTGATGATTACTCTCGCTTTACTTGGGTCATATTTCTAACAAGCAAAGATGAAACGTTTGATGAGTTTGTTGCATTTTCAAAGAAAATCCAGAAAACTACAGGTCATCAACTGATCCATATAAGATCTGATCATGGAACAGAATTTGAAAACTACAAATACGATAAATACTGCAAGGAACAAGGTATGGACCACAATTTCTCAGCTCCCAGAACTCCACAACAAAATGGAGTTGTTGAGAGGAAAAATATAACCTTAGAGGACATGGCAAGAACCATGTTAATAGCCAGTTCCCTGCCTAGGAACTTCTGGGCTGAAGCAGTCAACACAGCTTGTTATATTGTAAATAGAGTTATGATTCGAGCAATTCTAAACAAAACCCCCTACGAGCTACTAAAAGGTATAAAACCCAACATCTCTTACTTTAGAGCTTTTGGTAGTAAATGTTTTGTCCACAACAATGGAAAAAGGAACTTGGGGAAGTTTGATGAAAGAAGCGATGAGGCAGTGTTCCTAGGATATGCTTTAAATAGCAAAGCTTACAGAGTCTATAACAAAAGGTCTATGTGTGTTGAGGAAAGTGTACATATAATATTTGATGAATCTAACAAAACTGATATAGTACAGGAACAAGAACATTTCGAGATTGGTTTGTCCCGTGTTTCAGATAATGATGAAGAGATTCACCCAATCAGACAAACGGCTAAAGGAACAGTCCAACAGAACCAACAAGTTCCAATTCAAGAGGAACAACCAGAAGGTCCAGTTCCAGAGGAACCAGAAATAGCATCTGAACCCGAGAAACTCCATGGCATACAACAAGGAACTGAGGTCATAGAAGGAACAGAGGGAGCTGTTACAACACCAGTTGCACAATTCCAACCCAAACCTTGGAAGCACCAGAGTTCCCATCCAATAGAACTCATTATGAGTGATATTAGAAAAGGAACTCAAACGAGATCTCAACTGAGGAACTTCTGTGCAACTCATGCATTCCTCTCCATGATTGAACCAAGGGACCACAATGAGACCTTGGAAGATGCTGACTAGATAATTTCCATGCAAGAAGAGCTGAATGAATTCAAAAGGAACAAGGTACGGCACATGGAACCCAAGCCAAAACATCAAAAAGTGATAGGACTGAAATGGGTGTTCCGGAACAAGAAAGATGAACATGCAACAATCATAAGGAACAAGGCAAGGTTAGTTGTTAAAGGTTATAATCAACAAGAAGGTATTGACTTCCAAGAAACCTTTGCTCCTGTTGCTAGACTAGAAGCCATTTGAATTTTAATTGCCTTTGCTGCATTTATGGGTTTTAAACTTTATCAAATGGATGTTAAGTGTGCCTTTTTAAATGGGTTCCTAGAAGAAGATTTATATGTGGAACAACCTCCTGGCTTTGAAAATCCTGAATTTCCAAACCACGTATACAAGTTAGACAAAGCACTCTATGGACTAAAACAAGCTCCCAGTTCTTGGTATGAAAGACTTTCAAAGTTCCTTTTACAAAATGATTTTAAAAGAGGTAGAATAAATAAAACCTTGTTTCTAAAATCAAAAGGAACTGACTTATTAGTTGTTCAAATTTATGTAGATGATATATTATTTGGGGCAACTAATGAAAATATGTGCAAGGAATTTGCAAACCTAATGAGCAGTGAATTTGAAATGAGCATGATGGGGGAACTCAACTTTTTTCTTGGTCTACAAATCAAACAAACAGAGGATGGAATCAGGATCCACCAGCAAAAATATGTGAAGGAACTCCTAAAGAAATATGAGCTGGATTCTGCTAAAGTGAACCACACTCCCATGGGAACAGCCACCAGATTAGACACAGATCCCAATGGGAAAAGTGTAAATCAAACGAAGTATAGAGGTATGATTGGATCACTCCTATATTTAACTGCTAGTAGACCTGACATTTCTTTCAGTGTAGGACTATGTGCAAGATTCCAATCCAATCCAAAGGAGTCTCACTTAACTGCTGTAAAAAGAATACTTAGATATCTCAAAGGAACTGATGACCTATGCCTATTCTATCCAAGAAGCGGATCATTTGAGCTAAAAGGATATGCTGATGCTGATTATGCAGGTGACCTAGTAAATAGAAAAAGCACATCAGGTATGGTACAGTTCCTAGGTCCATGCATGGTTTCTTGGGGTTCCAAGAAACAGAATACTGTTGCTCTATCCACAGCTAAAGCTGAGTATGTAGCTGCTCCAGCTTGTTGCTCACAAATTCTATGGATAAAACAACAGTTAAGAGATTTTGGTATTATCTATGATTGTGTTCCTATTTATTGTGATAACACTAGTGCTATTTGTATTTCAAAAGATCCGGTTCATCATTCCCGGGTCAAACATATTCACATAAGACATCATTTCTTAAAAGATAATGTCCAGAAAGGATTAATTAAATTGGATTTTTGTCAAACGGAAAAACAAATAGCTGACATCTTGACCAAGACTTTAAACAGGGAGAGACACGAGAAGATGAGAATGGAACTCGGAATGATCAAAATAAGATAACTGCAAATGTGAAGTTCCTTCAAAAACAAAGACAACAAGAATGGTGCATGATACTGATTATTTCAAACACAACTCTTGTGTGAAAACATAGTGAAGCTTACCATCGTAAAAGATCGTCTCACTCAACATTTGAGCCAGGTAAGCACATCCCTAATAAATCGGTAAATATTAGATAATTAATCAAGCAATTTTTATTATTATTTTTTTTAAAGGTTGTTACGTGTTTTAAAAATTCAAAAACCAAGGTTCATCCTATTTTTCCGTTTCATAACAAATCATTAATATAAGAGAAACTCTTCACCTTCCATCCATCCCCCTTTCATAAAAACCTTCAAACTTTCACTCGGTTTCTCCACTGTACCTCATTAATTCACTACACCTATAAAACCTCATCAAACCATGAGCACCTCAATCCCATTCATCAAACCCCAACAACTCAAAAGAAAAAGAAACCCTAACTCACCAATTCCAATGGAAACTTCACCCGCTCAATCACCGGCCAAATCACCAACACCACTCCAAATTCAACCACCCCTGTACTCGCCCTCACCTACGGCGAATGGACCGATCAACCAATGGAAATTCAAAGTCCCTCTCCTACACCAAATCGTCGATCTTCCTCGAGGGCCAAGAGAGCCAAAATTGACAAAATCGAGGAACCAGAAGCTGAGACTCAGGGGGAAACAGCGAAGTTGGAGGAACTAGCAAAAAATCTAACTGGTGGAATTGCGATCAACTATGTGTGGTGCAAATCGGAAAACTTGGAAGAGCTCGTCGGAATTCTTGATCACCAACAGTGGGTAAGCCTATTTGACACACGTGCAAGACTTCCAATCTATCCCTTAGCTGTTATTGAATTCTGTAAAAAATTTGAGTGCAAAGATGGGGTAGTTTCGAGTATAGTCAATGGAACTCCAATTTCTTTTGATGCAAATTATCTGTCAAATTTGTTTGGTATGCCCAACGAGGGTTTTGAGGAGTATGTGAAAAAGAAAACCACCATAACAATCAATGAAGTTGATAGTAATCAAATTGTGGCTAACATAGGGGGAAATCTCAAAGAATCGTCCATCACTAACCACAATCTTCTTTCCCCACTACATAAATTACTTTTCAACCTTGTGTGGAGGGGGGTAGTTCCCAGGACTCAAAAACGAGATGATGTCACTTTCTATGATGCATGCCTAATCTATTGTCTCGAATTTGATATCCCAATTAATTTTCCGGGAATCATGATCAAACACCTAGCCCATTGTATTCCTAGAAAATTCAAAATTGGGTATGTTTCCTTACTCACTGCCATATTCAATAACTTCGCAGTTGATTTGAGTTCCTATGATTCTCAACCCCTAACACCTGCTCAAATTGTCCAAGAAAAATTCCTAAAAAATCTGAAGTTGGTTGTGGTGGATAAGGTGTTGTGTTTCCCTAGTAAAAAGGAAATTGAGTCTGAAGTTCCTATTCTGGAAGAAACTGTGTCATTAAAGGCTAAGAGTGTTCCTAAGAGGGGTCACAGGAAAAGTATGAGAATTGCCACTAGACCTCGCAAAGTTCCTGCTCCACCTGTCTATATGGATATCACATGTGAGGAGGAAGAAGAGGAAGAGGACACAGGAACTACGCCATTCCCACAGGAGAAAAAGGAACTGCCAAAGGCTCTTAGGACAAAATCACCAGTTCCTAAGAAACCTGCGTCTGTTCCTTTCCCTAAGGGAACTGGAACCATTCCTGTTCCTACAAATGTTTCTGCTAAAGCTGCAGGTTCTCTGGGTGGGTTTGCTGGTTTTTCTGGTTCCTCTGGGTTTGGTACAACTTCTGTTTCTGCTGAGAAGCTTCAGGAACTCCAGGGAACGATGACACGCTTAATGGCGCTGCAGGAAGGATCAAACCTTCGAGTTCAACAGATGCAGACTCAACTGAATGTCTTGGTCAAAACTATTCAAACCCTTCAAACCACTATGCAACATTATGCTGATCAAGCCAACAACACTCGGACATTCTGCAGAAAATCAACAACCTTGAATCCTTCGAGGAGACTGTGGTGGTAGAAACAGCAACCTCGGATTCTCCTACCCAAGCCTAATCCATCAAACCTCTCAATCTCTTTTATTACTGCTTCGTTTATGCAACAATTTTTTTCTGGTTTTGTATAACTAAACAATGGGAATCTTCCCTCTTTTGGTTCGAATGTTTTCAACCTTGCTTGGTTTAAAATCTAAATATTGCTGGTTTATATGGTTGTTGCTTCTAGGATTATAATGTGGTGTGAGCAGGTACAATACTTTGAGGCTAGCTTGACTTGCCAAACGTTGATCGTGGGGCACTGTGATTGAAATATATGTATTTGCAATGTTCTTTTTGTTAATGTCAACAGGGGGAAGATCACTGAGCAAACTTCTTAAGGAGATCAAACTTGGTTTGAAACTCGGCTTCTTCGTGTTCTATCTACTGTAAGGGTAAATTTTTTAAAAAATTTTGTTTGTTTTTGTTACAATCCACACTTCATCAAATCTATGGGTTTTAATCTCTGATGGTAAAAAGTTTGCGGATGTTGTCATCACCAAAAAGGGGGAATATTGTTGACCCTGATTTTGGTTGATGACAAAATAGCAAACTTCCTGATTAAAGTTTCTGTTGTGTCTACAAGTAAAGTGTTCCTGTTCCAGAGAGGAACTTGAGATGGCTGCTGATGTTCCTGAGGTGGAATGCGCAAAGCTAGGAACTACAAACTGACACACATCAGAGGAACAATAAATGCACAGAAGGTTGAAGTTTCCATGTGATGAGTGCCTCTGTCCCTTTGGAGGAACTCACCTGTTCCAGAGTAGGAACCATTGCAGCTGCTGAGTGGTAGCTCCAGTAAAAGGATAAACACGAAGCTAGGTAGTTAAATACTCTTAGATTTTGTGTAAAATAATAATAGCTATAAGATAAGTTATGGAACTATAGGATATTTAATTAAATATTTATTAGGATTTTATCAAAATATTTAGCAGCAAGTTTTAAGGAAAATTAAATAAATAAAATTACCGTTAATAAAATATGTTTTTATCTTTCTTATCAAAACCGTTTTACTTTCCCTAAAACTTCTCCTAAAATCCGATTTATTTTATTAAGTATTTTTCGTAAATCTTTTAGTGGTTGACAATGTCTAAACCACGATTTTCTCTAAGGAAGTTTTAAGGGAAGTGGTCTTCCCTTGATCCACAAGTTATGGATCGTGGAGACCAAGTAGTATAGGTGTGTGAACAGTTGAGATTTGAAGGGAACTAACCCTAAGGATTATCTCTATAAAAAGGGTCGTCTGTTTTCTGAGAAAAATACACAAACATTCTACTAACTTTCTTATCTATCAAACGCTTTCAAAAGAGTTTATAAAATTGATTTGTGTGCTAGCAAAATTCGAGTTCCTAAGTTCCATAAATATCTAAAAAGCTTTATTATTATCTAGAGTCTTGAAAACAAATTGTAATCTGAGTATGTGTAGATTGAGTAATCTTGTAAAGACTTTGAGTTAAAGTCGAGAAAAGAGAGAAACAAAAGAGAGGGTAGTCAGAGTCGATTACTGTGAGAAACTTGAGATAGAGAGGAACTCAAGTTGTTATATTATTGTAATTGAGGAATTATTTTAATATAAAAGAGTTTTGAGGTTTTCTCTTCTTGATTATTGTCAAGAAGTTTCCTCAAATTGAGTAACTTTTGTTTCTGTGTTTTTCAGTTCCTTAAATTGCTTTAAAGTCGAAAGAAACTCACTAAAGTTCCAAACACAATTCACCCCCCCTCTTGTGCGTGTTCCTATTAAACTATCAGTACCTTAAATCAATCTAAATAAGATAATCACGATCGATTTAGTATTATGTGTTGCATATTGCTAAAATCAATTCAGAATAGTTTAATAGTTTAAAGTATGTCCCTTCAATTATTTATGCTGAGCTAGTAAGGATAACCTGCCTCTGGAGTATTATCGATGAGCACTCCTCTCGGTAGCTACAGTCCCCCGAACTCTCAATCTCTGCCCTGCGGGTGTACGTTGAGCGATTCCCACACCAGGGATCACAAGGGAACCTATGGCCGTCGTGGTCGAACATAATTGCACTCCCTTTATGTCACGATAACCGGGTTTTGTCAGTTTTTCTCATTTTCGTTAAAAACTGAATGGCGACTCCTATATTACTAGTCGATTGGGTGTAAACTCACAGGAAATCCAATTACACTTGATCTGACGATGTCACGCCCACGAGGGACGAGGTCATGCATTAGCCTCGTGCTTTTTCGACCCCTTCACAGTGGCGACTCCATTGGGGATGTTAATGAAATACTCGTGCTCGTAGGTAATCAAAATAGCCGAAGGGTGAAACGATCCTACCCCGCGTTTATTTCCCTATCAAGTTGGGACGACCTGAAAATCAGCATATTAATGTGAACGCACAGAACCGCATAACGAATCTTGGCTCCCTTGGCATGTTTCATCTCGGGAGTTGGGAATAAGGATACCCATCGCCACCCGGGGGGTGCATACGCTTAGAATGTTGTCCACTCGGCGCTTTCGCTAGTAGTACACCTATCCCAAACCCAATCGCTCGCCCACTAGGTCCCTCTCATTGGTGCATGCCCCCTTGGCTTACATCGTGATTGGCCTCTTGGGACAAAATTCGCTCGTGAATGCACTACCTCGACCGGGGCATGTGTTGGATCGACGATAGAAGCGGTACCAAGATGGCGCAAATATTACCCATAGAAGTCTATCATAAACTACGTGACATATTATTTTGCTTCATGTTGTAATGTTAGTTGTGTGTAGCGAATTATGTGATTGTGTGTGACAAATAATACTAGAAAACCAACGACCCTAAAAATTGCCCAAACATTCATAAACACCAATTGGCCAAAGAGTTATACCAAAATACGTGTTCCGTAACCCCGGGAGATCGCCACAAAAACAAGCGACCCCCAAGACAGCCTATAACGGATCCCACAACGCTGCACAACGCGTAAAGGACGTTATTAGGCGAGCACGCAAAATTAAGTCGTATATACGAAAAAAGGATACGCGAACAGATTACGAGTACCAGTCAGGGACGCATTTTCAGCGCCCCTGGCTGGGCGCCAATCATTTTTAACGCCCAGAGCTGGGCGCTGAAGTTGCTGCCTGGCCTTTTGGTCAGGCACAGCAGCCTCGGTACCCGCGCATAAAGTATACGTAGCAATAAAAAAAATTCGTAGCAAATTTGCTACGAGGACGTATGAAAAGAAAGGCGCTCGATTCTAAGAATGACTTATAAAATAAATAACTCCTTGTGTCGTTGTTAGGCTTCCTATAACGACTACGTTCGGCACTAAAACCGAGCATGCTGATTAAAATAACCTTGAATGTCACACGGGAAAAGATTTTCGAAAATATAAAAGAGTTCAAAGTGCACACACAATAGTCCAAATATACTAGTCCGACTTAAGGGTAGTCATAAAGTGTCTAAAAGGCCAACTCATGAAATAAGCTAATGTGTCTCCTACTCCATAATGTTGATACAGGGCCCCTGAATACCTACCCGTGATAGTCATCAAGGATCGCAATGGAAGTAGCATATCCTGAACACCTACTCCTAGAGGTCGCACAAACCCAAGAGATGCATGCTCTGGGACACGACCCTCTACGTTCTAAAAGGCCACTCGCCTCAAAGAAATTCACAATGCCAAAAGCCTCCCCCCAACGCACATGCTTTCGGGCTATTGTTTGGGTTAGAAAAGAAAAGAACAAGGAACAAAACAGAAATCATGGCATTGGCCCTTCAAGATGAATTATTTGATCCCACTAAACTGATCGCTCCATCACCCCTAAAGGTCGACCAAACTCAACAAGGGTGGCGCAAAACCTTCAAATGGACTAATGCTCATGGAATGAAGTTCAAGATATCTGCGGGGGAGGGCCCAATGTGTGAAGAATTCGAGTCTGAGTCCGAGTCCGAATCCGAGTCTGAACCTAATAAAGTTGTAATCCCTCCCAAAACTAGTTTAGACCCGGAAATATCCACTCCATGAGATCTTTTTGATGTAATGCTTCACGACTTTAATAAGATAAACAAAACTTTTGAGTATATGCCGCTTAAAAATCCGAGTAGTAATGCAGAATGCCTCGCCACTAATGAGCACGAAAAAGAGCCAGAAGATGAATACACCGAATTAATAAAAGTTGTAAATGAACAAGAACTCAAAACCCCTATAATTGAGGACACGGAATCGGTAAATATTGGAACGGAAGAAAATCCTAAATTCATTAAAGTTGGCCTCACCTTAACTCCCACTGAAAAAACCGATCTAATCTCCACTTTACGGGAATTCGAGGGTGTCTTTGCTTGGTCCTACAAAGACATGCCCGGAATAGATCGAGAAATCGCTGAGCATAGGATTCCGCTGGATCCCAAAATGACCCCAGTAAAACAAAAGCTACGACGGCTTAAGCCGGAGATAGCCTTGAAAATAAAAGAAGAAGTCGCTAAACAATTAGACACGGGCTTCATAAAGGTCTCCAACTACCCAGAATGGGTGGCCAATATTGTCCCCGTAGCTAAAAAAGATGGACGAGTGCGAATGTGCGTAGATTTTCGAGATCTCAACAAAGCCAGTCCCAAGGATGACTTCCCCCTACCTCACATTGACATATTGGTAGACAACACAGCGGAACTTGCGCTTCTCTCCTTTATGGATGGGTACGCAGGATATAACCAAATACTTATGACAGAAGAAGACATGGAAAAAACAACCTTCATTACCCCTTGGGGTACATATTGCTACACTGTGATGCCTTTTGGTTTGAAAAACGCGAGGGCCACCTATCAAAGAACAGCCACCACGTTACTTCATGACATGATACACAAAGAAATCGAGGTCTATGTAGACGACATGATCGTCAAATCTAAAGACCGGCACGGTCATCTCCCGGCACTTAGGAAATTCTTCACCCGAATCCTAAAATATAACATGAGACTAAATCCACAAAAATGTGTGTTCGGGGTAACCTCCGGAAAATTACTAGGATATGTGGTTAGTACACGGGGGATCGAGATTGACCCATCCAAGATTAAAGCCATTACCGAAATGCCCCCACCAAAAACTGAAAAACAGATAAGGGGCTTCCTAGGAAAGCTACAATACATTAGTAGGTTCATTTCCAAGCTTACTATGACTTGCGAGCCAATATTTAAAAAATTAAGAAAAGAAGAAAAAGCCGAATGGGATGAACAATGCCAAACTGCCTTCGATAAAATCAAAGAATACCTAAGCAAACCACCCGTCCTTTCCCCTCCTTTGCCCGGAATTCCTTTACGTCTATACCTAACTGTCACGGATACTGCAGCGGGAGCTATGCTCTCACAGTGTGTACATGGATCCGAGCGAGCCATCTACTACTTGAGCAAGAAGTTCATACAGTACGAGACGAGATATACAGAACTTGAGAAAACTTGCCTCGCCCTCATTTGGGCGTCCAAAAAACTCAGACATTACCTATTAGCCCACGCCGTTCATATAGTGTCACAACTAGACCCCTTAAAATACATGTTCGAAAAGCCCGCGCTAAACGGTCGCTTATCCAGATGGCTAGTCATGCTCTCAGAATTCGATCTAAAATTCATGCCAGAAAAAACAATCAAAGGAAGAGCGGTAGCCGAATTTCTGGACGAACATGCTACGAATGAGGAAACCACAGAAGCTTAACTCCTCCCTGACGAGGAACTTCTGATGATACGAGACGACTATTGGACACTATACTTCGACGGTGCATCCAATCAAAAGGGATGCGGTGTCGGAGTTCTCCTAGTCAGTCCCGAAGGGGCCCATATACCAATTTCCGTCAAACTTGAATTCGAGGCCACAAACAACGCCGCCGAGTACGAAGCCTGCATAGTCGGGCTAGAGGTCGCGGTTAGCCTCGAAGTCAAACATTTACAAGTCTTCGGGGATTCTTCCCTAATAATCAATCACATATCCAAAAGATGGAAAGTCCGAAGCATTAGTCTCTCAAAATATCAAGCCCACTTAGACCAAATAGTTGAGCAATTCGAAAAAATCGAGTATACATACTTACCAAGAGACGACAACCAATTTGCGGATGCACTAGCAAAATTAGCTTCGATGCTCAACATCCCGAGTGAGTGGGACGGAATGACCCTTCGGGTCGAACGAAGAAAAGAGCCGGCTTATTGCTGTGCCATAGACTCCGAACCTGAAAATACCGAAGAAGAATCATGGTATACGGACATCCTTCGTTATAAAACAAGTGGGGAATTCCCCCCAAACACCTCCCCGCGAGCACA
This sequence comes from Spinacia oleracea, assembly GCF_020520425.1. Classification (NCBI taxonomy): domain Eukaryota; kingdom Viridiplantae; phylum Streptophyta; class Magnoliopsida; order Caryophyllales; family Amaranthaceae; genus Spinacia; species Spinacia oleracea. The sequence goes on from NC_079487.1 coordinate 96,154,138, forward strand.
AAAGGCCCTACGCCTCCTCACGTCGCAATATAGCATAATCTTGGGAGAATTGTACAAATACACGCCGAATAAAACCAAGTTACTTTGTGTTCACCAAAACCAAGCCCAAAGACTAATGGAAGAATACCATAACGGCGTGTGTGGACCTCATATGAACGGCAAAATGCTATCCCGAAAAATATCCCGCTTAGGATACTATTCTGTCGATATGGGGTTCCACATGAAATCATAAGCGACCAAGGTTCCCACTTTAGGGCCGAAGTCCAAAACCTACTCGAAAAATATCATGTCAAACATCATAAATCCTCTCCCTACAGGCCGCAAATGAACGGCGCGGTAGAGGCGGCCAATAAAAACATTAAAGTCATAATTGAAAAAATGGCCGAAAACTATAGATACTGGCCCAACAAATTACACTTTGCATTATGGGGTTATCGAACCTCAATCCGCACCTCCATTGGGGTAACACCTTACTCCTTGGTATACGGAATGGAAGCAGTCCAACCAATCGAGTTGGAAATTCCCTCCCTCCGGATCGTCCTAGAAAGCAAGCTACCCGAGGCCGATTGGGTTCAAGCTAGGTACAACGAGCTCGTCCTTTTAGACGAACGGAGGTTGAGAGCTTTACATCACGTGCAAGTGTATCAAAAACGTATTGCAAGGCAATTCAATAAAAGAGTCAAACCTCGAAATATCAAAGAAGGTGATTTCGTGTTAAAAGAGGTCCGTGCACCTACCACGGATCCCCGAGGAAAATTCTGGCCTAATTGGACCGGACCATACTTTGTAAAAACCATCCGACCAGGCGGTGCAGTCCAACTGGCTGACATAGATGGGGCGGAATTCGCTAACCTCGCGAATTTAGACCAATTGAAAAAGTATTATATTTAATAAAGTTCAGTCCGGAGTTAAGGCATTTAATAATACGCATTAAACTCATAAGCAAGCATTCTGCACACTACTCTAACAAAACGGCATAAGACTCACTAAAATAAAATAAAAACGAAAAAGCTCGCAAGAACTTAGTTTCAACGCCCAGGGCTGGGCGTCATTATTTTTCACGCCCAGACCTGGGCGCCGATCTTTTCCAATGCCCATACCTGGGCGTCATTCTCTTCTGCCACCAATCCTCCCGCTTCTGCAAGTGTTCGTACTTCTCTCTCAAATTATCATTAGAATCACGAACACTTAGGGGGGTAGCAGACGTGTAATAAACACCCTTTTCAAAAAATATATATAATTAGAACTACGCACGACCTGATTCTGACGAAGATACGTAGGCAATCCTTATCAAGGATTCGGTCCGATCAGAAAAAGAATAAGAAAGTCATGGAACACATCAAGAAGAAAAGACACTACAAGGGCACTATACCGACCCATGCACGAGTAAGGCTAAAAGTCCAAATAGAACAAAAGGCAGCCACATGAATTTATGAAGGTGCAAGCCCAACAAAGGAGTATGGCACGAGTTGACAAGGACGAAAACCCCAAATGTAGACATAAGAAAATATACATATGTAATACCCCCCAAGTAGTCGGCTAGTCTTGTACATGTGCACTCTTGTAAAAACTCACTCTTTTTTAATACAATATATGGAATCCTTTCTTTTTTTCAAAAAATTGTCGTTGGTTTGAAAGTTTAGTACCGTCATAATGCTACGTGTTGAGACCTCATTTGATAAAGGCAACCTAGCAAGCCCAATGAAGGCTCAAACATTCTTGCACCAAAGATTCGCAAAATATATATATATATATATATATATATATATATATATATATATATATATATATATATATATATATATATATATATATATATATATATATATATATATATATATATATATATATATATATATATATATGTATATAAAATCATATATACACGCGAAATACAAGAATGAATAAAATACAAAAGTGGAGGCAAGCCTAAGACTCGTCCTCGGCTTCACCCCTCCAAGCCTCACCGGTCCATCCCGTCCACCCCCCATGGTGCGAGGACCCCCAGCCTGAACCTCCCCAATGCTGAGGTTGCGGCTGCAACTCGGGGCTAGGCTCACGAGCCACTGACATGGAACGTCGCCCACGCTCCGGCCCAGATTGCTCCCCAGAAGTACTCGTCCCCACGTTAGAACGGCGATGCCGTAGGGGCGAGTACCGTTCCCGTTTCCTCTCCTCCGGGCTGCGTCCCCCGAATCCCGACGGCCCCGCGTCATCGCCCCCGGCTCGCCTGTCTCCGTCTATAGAAACAAAAAGAAAAGTAAGTGACTGAAAACCAAAGGAAATGTACATCTCAAAAAAAAACCTCAAAAAACAGGCACATTACCTGAGTAGAGCGGGAGCTCCTGCAAGAAAGTGCGGATCGGGCCCGAACCAACGTGGACTTCAACCGGTTGATCACCCCCACCATCGCATTGGCCGTACGGGCCGGGACCTGAAATGGGAATGTCAGTAACAAAAGAAAACAAAAAAGGGAATAAGAAAGATGCATAAATGAAAGGTGCATACCGCCTGTACTCCCTCAGGGAGCAGAGCATGGAAAACCCGGCCCTCCGGGATAATCTCCACAAACTCGGATCCACCCTCCCCAATATATGAGATCCGAGCATCGGGAGGCACTCACCCCCCTAACGCAGGATCTAGATGCTCCTGCACGAAACACGATAACATAAATATATGGGTACGAGCATAGGAATGCAGCAAGAAATAAAAATAAAAAGAGCGACTTAAAACGCCAGGCTCCAGGAGACGAAGAGAATCCAGGATGAACTGATGATAGCTAGCTCCCGCTATCATCAACTCAGTCGCCGGGACGCCCTCCCTCGAATGAACCCTCCAGGCCTCGCCTATCGAACTGGTGGCCAACATGGTCGCAGGTGGAGGATGAGGCACTGAGAAGACTCCAACAGTCTGCATACATACCCGCTCCCCCAGATACCAGACGGGGTCACGGCGACCAATGAATAAAACCCGCATCTGGCTCAGGGCATAACTATCCCTGACCGAAGCGTAGGCACCCCTGAAAGAGATCCATGGGGTCCAGACCACCTATTTGTGAATACAAACACAATCAGATCTCGCACACAAAAATATATATATATATATATATATATATAGTAAGAAACGAGATAAGGAAAAGGTGCTTTACATGCTCGGGGTTCCCGTCCCGAATGAGATCCCACGTGGTATCAGGCGGCGGACGCGCCGTCAGCTTCTTCTTCCAGCCCCAACGACGACCAGCAGGGTACTCTAAAGGCCTTTGCCCCTTTCGGGGAGCCAGCCAAGGTAAATGCTCAAAGGCCCAAAGCTATAAAAGAAAGAAAATGGGCAGTAAAACAAAATGTACATCAAAAGCCCAATAAGGCAAGAAAGCAAAAAAAAAGAGCAAGGTACATACCTCAATCAAGCGCGGCACCCCCGCCAATGCGATGACGAAATGACGTCTACGGGGGTCCGAGTCTCCTACCGCCAAGCTCATCTAGCCTACGAGCGTCGCATAGCCCAAGTCTCCCCAGCGGTACGCGCCTAGCAAAGACACGTGCTCCACCAGGTCTATCCACCTCGGGTCAAAGGTGTCAGTAGGACCCGACAGAAAAGTGGAAGTGATGAAGTGGAGGTAAAACAACCGGGCCTGTCTCAAAGGCGACTCCTCCACCCCATGCTCCAGGACCCACATCAAATAAGCATAGGGTATCCCACGGGCCTGGTACGAAGGCAATCGCTGACCCAGCCACGAACCCATGAGCCTGGTACCCTCAACAACAGTCGGCAGCGGGCCACCAGACCTCAGTCGAACGGGAATCCCCGTAAAGGTCAAGCCCGTCAAAGCGGTGTAGTCCTCCGGAGTAATCGTCATCTCGCCCCAAGGAAAAGGGAAGGTATTGGTAGTGTCCCACCACCACCTCATAAATGACCGCAAGAAAGATAGGGAGATGTTGAGTCGCAGTATCTCCCAGAAAGTCTTAACTACCGGGAACAGCGAACTCTCCCTCACCAAAGCCTGGGCGTCCGAACTCAGATAGCCAAAAACGGTCTCGCTCATCGCCGCACCGTAACCACGAACTGAAGTATCCCTCCTCGCGTGAAGACGGGTAGTCACATGGTGCTCCAGGTCGTAATGTAAGTCCCGACCGTCGTAATACACAGGACCCACCCATAGGGGTCCCCCACCGGTAGACTGGTGTGTCATACCGCGCTCCGCGTGGTCGCCAGAAGACGGTGATGACTCGCAAGACATGCTGGTCAACGACACAACAATAAGGTATTATACCTTTAACAAGATGGCACTTACCATCTCTAAAAGATTGCATCCCGCTCATAAAATGGAGTCATACAATTTTGTTCCCTAAAAACATGGTACTAAGTTCAAATTGAGCAAATACCTCCCTAAACAAAATTAACTCCAACAAAATCATAATTCTTTCATAATTTGTCACTCATGAATTATGAAGAACGCGAGCAGTATACCAAGAACACCTACATTGCAAGAAAACACTAGAATCGTAGGTGCACTTGGGGGCTAGTATAAATATGTCCAAACTCAACAAAAACCAACATACTTGCGAAAATTGACATGCACAAACTAATTAACATGTCATATAGAACATTTTCAACTATCTAATTGAAAGAAAGGGGCACGAAATCAAAAACCCCCAAATCAATTTCAAGTTTAAGAACACTCAACAAAAAATACTCAAATTTGACAAAAAAGCTTAAAATTACTGGAAATTACTTACATTGGGAGGATTAGGAAGTGATTTGGAGTAGGATTCGTGAAGAAAAATGAAAGAAACAAGTGAAAAATGAGTAAGTTGAGAAGGAAGTTTTAATGAAAATGGCGAAAGAATGGGGGAAGAAGGAGACGGATCGCGCCTTTTAAAAGACCAGCCTCCCCTTGCATTTTCAACGCCCAACTCTAGGCGTTAAAAATTCTCGCGCCCAATGCTGGGCGTTGAAAATGCTTCCCCAGACAGCGAATATTCGTTGTCGGGGAATGCACGAGTTTCCTTTTGTAAGATTATCCGTTGTCTTAATATTCCTTTCCCGCGGAAAAACAACGGTATTCCAAAAATCTCGTTATTTATTAACGAGAGACATACACAGTGTTGACCCACTTATAGGACACAACCAATTGGAAAATATTGCGACCCACCAACAGGTTGTAATCATAAAAGCCTTTTATTAGAAAAAAATATGTATAGGCAAAATGAAAAGAAAATAAAATCTTCAAAATAAAAACAGGCTTGCCATCTTCAGCCGGCGGGGTCTGCGTCACTAACCGCGCAGGTCCTCGGTTTTCGAAAATGAAAAGGAAATAAAATCTTCAAAAATAAAAAACAGGCTCGCCATCTTCAGCCGGCAGGGTCTACGTCACAAACCGCGTAGGTCCTTATTTTCAAAACATCAAAACAGATTCGTCCACTTCTATCGGACGGGGCGTCCACCCTCAGCGGACAGGCTCGCCCACCTTCAGCGGGCAGGGTCTGCGCCACTAACCGCGCAGGTCCTTAGTCGCTGCAGCGATAACTTTTCCCGGTTTCCCTTTTCCAAAAATCAAAGGATGGTTTCCCTTTTCCAAAAATCAAAGGATGGTTTCCCTTTTCCAAAAATCAAAGGATTGGTTTTCCGCTTTTCCAAAAAAGAGCGATGTGCTGGATTTTCCTTCGTTTTACGTCCTATAAAAACAATGGGGTTTTCTCGTTTAGCTAACCCTGAAAATGAGAATCTTTAAAACGTTTTACCTCGTGATTGGGCTTGGCCAGGCCTAGTTACACTTTATAGCTTTGATTTCGAAAACATCTTTAGACACTTCCAATGACAAAGTGAGGGAGTTTCTATACTATCAGTTAACAAATTCCAATGACGCGTGAGGAATGTGTTAACACTTCAAGTGATGACCCTTAAGTCAAATGTTATCACTCGGGGGCTCGTGAGACCCTCGCAAAATAGGTCACATACACCATGGCTTGTATGACGCACTCCGTCTAGTACTTTGACCATCATCTCATCTCGAGACTCAGTCAAAGTGGGGGCTAACTGTAGACACCTACTTTTGTCCCCATTCCCGAAAGGGAAGGTTCGATGGTGAGAACATAAATCTCCACTTGGCAACGCATCTCCTTCAACTGTGCCATCTTCAGGTGTTTCTTCATTTTGAGCTTGTTCTTTTATTTGAGAATTTTTCCTTATCTCTTCGTCTTTTGTTTCTCTAGTAAGTCCTAGTTCGAAGTTTCCATCAGAGGTTGTACCTGTAACAAAGTTTTGGGAGTCAGTTTCATCAAATATAATATGTATGCTTTCTTCCATGCACATGGTCCATTTGTTGAATACTCGATATGCTTTGCTGTTTGAGGCATATCCCAAGAATATAGCTTCATCACTTCGTGCATCAAATTCTCCCAGTTGATCCTTTCCATTGTTGTGGACGAAACATTTGCATCCAAAGATTCTGAGATATGTTATAGAGGGTTTTCTTCCTCTGTACAGTTCATATGGGGTTTTGTTTTTGATGGCTCTAATTAATAATCGATTGAGCACATAGCATGTTGTGTTTAGAGCTTCGGCCTAGAAACTTTTGGGAAGTCCACTAGCAATCAGCATTGTCCTTGTCATGTCTTCAAGAGTACGGTTCTTTCTTTCTACTACACCATTTTGTTGAGGTGTTCTAGGAGCAGAGAAATTATGATCTATTCCTGAATCTTTACATAGATCATCAAACCTCTTGTTTTGGAATTCTGTACCATGATCTGATCTGATGTGGACCAGTTTGTGATTGCTTTGTCGTTGGACCCTAGAGGCGAAAGCCAAGAATTCTTCAAATGTTTCTTCCTTGCTAGCTAGGAAAATTACCCATGTGTATCTTGAGAAGTCATCTACAATTACGACCACATACTTTTTTCCACTCCTACTTTGAGTTCTCATTGGTCCACATAAATCCATGTGGATCAGCTCTAGTGGTCTTGTTGTACTGATTACTCCCTTAGACTTAAAAGACGTTCTTACTTGCTTTCCTTTGATACAGGCATCACGGACTGATAATTTTGCGAACTTTATATTTGGAAGACCTGTGACTAAACTTTTTGAATTCAACTTGTTCATTAGAGAAAAACTAGCATGACCAAATCTTTTGTGCCATAACAATGGATCATCTTCAATAACACTGAGACAGGTCAGATTGGAGTGAGGAACAGAGTTAAGGTTAACCACATATGTGTTCCCTTTCCTTTGTCCCTCTAAGATCACTGTTTCAGTGTTACTGTTGATGATTAGACATTTATTCGAGAAGAATTTTGCATAATTTCCTTTGTCATAGAATTGAGAAATGCTTAATAAACTATGTCCTAGACCTTCAACCAAAAATACATTATCGATGGAGTGAGACTTTGACTTACCGACCTTACCAATGCCAATGATGTTACCTTTCTTATTATCGCCAAAAGTCACAGTTCCACCTTCATAGGTCGTGAGTGAGAGAAATCTGTTTCTATCTCCTGACATGTGCTTGGAATAACCACTATCTAGGTACCATGTGTTGTTCCCCCTCACTTCGACCTGCATGATAAGTTTAATTAGAGTTTTTAGGAACCCAGCATAGCTTGGGTTCCTTGCTTGGAATCAAATTACTCTTCTTTACCCATTTAGTCCTGGTGAGATCAATGTTCTTTTCCAAGCCTCTTTGGTTTTTAGGACATGAGACTCTATAATTACCAATTAGACCACAGAAGGTGCATGCTATGTCACTGTAGAGATCTACTCTGGTCTTTCTAGGGTGACGTTTCTTGTGATTGAAACCTAATCCTTCCGTGCGTTTGGTTCTAGCTTCTTCTATCCATTTAGGTGTTCCTTCTATTCTGTGTCTAGTATTTCTAGCCAATTCTTCTTCTAGGTTGGTCTTTTCTTGGTGAATCTTGACTAGTTCAAGTTGAGTTCTTTCTAGTTCACTTTTATAAAGGGTTTTAGTCTTGGCTACTTCTAGGTCAATCAGTTCTTGCTTTAGCCAGGAGTTCTCATTACGCAAGGCTTCACAGATTTCTTTTATGTGAAGGTTCTGATAAAAAAGACTAAAGAAATGATTGTCGATATCTACGTTTGTATTTTTAGTCCATTCTAGCTCCTCAGTGAGTTTCTTGACGGTAGATTGGTGTTTCTTATCAGAATCTAATTTTTCTTTTAGGAGTTCCTCATAATTACTAGTGAGACAGGAAAGCAGGTCAAACAATTCTAATTTAGACAGAGATTTAAGTCTATTTTTAATTTGAACAAGACTTGCCTGGAATTTTTCAAATTCTGAGTCTGATCCATCTTCTTCATGTTCAGCTACAAGGCATAGATGAGCAGTTTCCTCATTGGGTTGGTCCTGTTCCTCATCTGAAGAAGAGTCTCCCCATGCAGCAATCATGGCTTTCCTTACCTCAGTTTTAGAGAAGGAGTTCTTGTTGTCTTTGAATCTGTCTTTGGCTGTTTCCTTTCCTTTTCCTCGTTCCTGTTCCCAGAGGGGACATTCCCTAATGCGATGTTCCAGGTTTCCACACTTATGGCATCCAGTGTCAGTTTTGGAGAATTTTCGATTGGGCTTGCTTCTGTGATCTCCTTCTTTGTAATTTCTAAACATTCTTCTGAATCTTCTAGCAAATAGGGTTGTGTCCTCATCTTCTTCAGAGTTTTCATCATTTTCAGTTTTTAGAGCAAGGGCTCTGTTTTTGGTATTCTCTGAGGGTCTTGCATTCAATTGTAACTCATGAGTTAAGAGAGATCCAGCCAATTGTTCCAGGTTAAACTTGGTGAAGTCTTTAGTTTCTTGAAGAGCAGTGACCTTGGCCATCCAAGGATCCTGTGGAAGACTCCTTAGAACCTTTCTTACTTGTTCTTCGGGAGTTATGATTTTCCCAAGAGAGTTCAATTCATTGATGATGTTTGTAAAGTGAGTAATCATGTCTTGAATGGTTTCAGAGGATTTCATGGTGAACAACTCGTACTGGTGCATTAAGAGATCGATCTTTGATCTTTTGACTTCGTTTGTTCCTTCATGAGTGACTTGGAGTAGATCCCAAATCTGTTTTGCATTCTTGTAGCCCATTACTCTATTGTGCTCATTTGGACCTAGTCCACAGTGTAGGATTTTAACAGCCATGGCATTGAGTTCAAGCTTTTCATAGTCAACTTTGTCAAATTCTGCAATTGGCTTGGAAACAGTTTCCCCAGAGGTATTCAGCTTAGTGACTTGGAAGTCTCCCACTTCAATAACTCTCCATACTTGATAGTTTTCAGCCTTAATGAAAATCTCCATCCTGTTTCTCCAATAAGAGTAGTACTTGCCACTAAACATTGGAGGTCGTTGTGTTGAGTATCCCTCTTCCAGTTTCTCTGTAGTGTTCATAGCTTCAGAATCGTTTTTCCCGTCAGAGTTACCTGCAGTTTAAAGGGTTCTGGCTCTGATACCAATTGTTAGTTTCACAGAGTTCCTCAAGAGGGGGGGTTAATTGATATTTTACGGTTTTATAAAAATTAAACTACTAGGAACACAAACAGTAAAATATGCAAGCAAGATTTAGCGTGGAAAACTCTCTAGGCCCAATAGAGAGGAAAAAAACCACGGCCCCTTTGGGGACTTAAACACATTCACTAATTAGTCAAAACAACTCAGTTTTTACAAACCTAATCTACTCGGGCCACAATCTGTTAATCGCCTCTGATTATAGATGACTAGGAACAACCCTCGTTGTTCCTTCCCTTATGGAAATAGTCCCTCAACTGCTTCTCCTCACATATCTCTTGTGAGATCTTCTCTCTTGCTCAAGTAAGCCTGACTCAGGCTTATCATACAATAACTCAACACTTTAATTGAAACGAATAGATATTAAACTAATACTAACACAAGATATAAGACCAAGTAACAAATACTGCTCTATATGGGAACAGAAACAGACTCTTTAAAGATTAAGACTTTAAGGGTGTAGACGCCTACTTTTGTCCCCATTCCCGAAAGGGAAGGTTCGATGATGAGAACATAAATCTCCACTTGGCAACGCATCTCCTATAAAATAACGAATCTCAATCACCCTTTCATTTCAGCCAAAATTGCTATTTATAGAAACCTGCTAAGAATAGTAACTGCCGTAAAAGGTAGTTGTTAAAAGTGGAAAAATCATAAAAGATAGAAACCTGTCAGAATTAGGTGTTGCACTCCAACATAAATCCTAAAAGAGATAGAATTTGCATTCCTGGTATAATTCGAAAATAAGAGTTACGTATTAATTAAATTCCTAACGAACCTAGAGTTCGTAACGGGCCCAGACGCATTCCGTCATAAGTTAATACGCACTAAAAGACTCGGATAAATCTCAAAAGCTCCGTGTTTTAAGAGTCCAAATCTCAAAAGCTCCGTGTTTTAAGAGTCCAAATCTGGGCGCTGAAAATGCTTGGGGCCGTGTTATCTCCGGATTCTTTTTGGATTCGTATCTTAAAATCTATCTTTTCACATCCCCTTTTCCTATAAATACAGCCTCAAAATCGACGTGAAAAGGACACACAATTCCATAACCTGAGTATTGACTCTAGCCTTAAGCCTAAGCCTCACGCTGCGAAATTGATCTGGCGTTCTGTCGCAATCGACCCAAAAGTCGAACAGAACGCGTCCTGCCCCCTTGTAGCTTGATGAATTAAGCCTAAATACTGGAACATTGCTTAGAAACCCGAGATTCGTTAAATAAAAGGAGAAATAGCAAAGCCAAGTGGTTAGTTTTCTGAGAACCACAACGCACCTCTCAAGGGTGCGTTGTAATGTGTCCCTCATATGATTTAATCGCTTTCATCACCCTTTTATAAAATTGTCAAACTATTAATTTGATTGATTTATCACGCCTAATAAGATAATACCTTGGACAATTGAATTATCATGCTAGGTACCTTAAATCAATCTAAATAAGATAATCACGACCGATTTAGTATTATGTGTTGCATATTGCTAAAATCAATTCAGAATAGTTTAATAGTTTAACGCATGTCCCTTCAATTATTTATGCTGAGCTAGTAAGGATAACCTGCCTCTGAAGTATTATCGATGAGCACTCCTCTCGGTAGCTACAGTCCCCCGAACTCTCAATCTCTGCCCTGCGGGTGTACGTTGAGCGATCCCCACACCAGGGATCACAAGGGAACCTATGGCCGTCGTGGTCGAATATAATTGCACTCCCTTTATGTCACGATAACCGGGTTTTGTCAGTTTTTCTCATTGTCGTTAAAAACTGAATGGCGACTCCTATATTACTAGTCGATTGGGTGTAAACTCAGAGGAAATCCAATTACACTTGATCTGACGACGTCACGCCCACGAGGGACGAGGTCATGCATTAGCCTCGTGCTTTTTCGACCCCCTCACAAAGGGTAATACCTGGAAGCTTGCGGTTGATGTAAATAAGTCTGATAAAAACTTTCGTGAAGAACTTGAGGTTTATTTATAAGAATCTAAGTGTTTACCCTAGATTCTAATTCAACACAATTTAGGACTCTTTTCAAAAGATAGATTTTCGCAAATAACTCTTTAAAACGCGTTTTGATAAAATCAATCTTTACGTATTTGAGAGTTGCATGTCAACTCAAATTCTCAAGAGTATAACCTCAAGTAGGATAGTAAAATCAGTTTTAAACCTTGATGCTTATCTTTTGTAAAATAAAACTGATCTACTTTGTTTCAAGATATTACTTGGACTCTACGAAATACTCTGTTTCCATACTAAGCTATATTTAAATTACACTGGTCTTATACCTTTCGACACTTATAAGACTTGCTAGGCTTCACCCTTCTTGGTCCTTGATTTAATCTTTTCACACACTTTGGACTTGTTTTCTTCATAGCTTCTCAGCTGGCATCTTTATATGCTATTCTTGCAACGAGCACTTGTGGCCTTATACTAACCTGTTCCTGACATTCCTTAGACAAACAGTCGTGAGTATAGTTTAAGCTTGTCACCATCAAAACTCAGGAATCAACAGATAAACAATGAATAGTGTGCTGATCGAGTACTTACATGAATAACTCCCTAATTTCAGGCATGCATCTGCGGACTGTGGTATGATTGATTCTTTATGAAAAGGTGATAAATAGGTGCCTGATTGTTGCAAAATGCCTGCGATTCTTGTAGGCCCATACTGTATTAGAAATGAGTTATACAGAGCAGAAACTCATTGCGGCAGTGGTGTCTGATTGGTACTGAATCAGCTGATCCTTTGAGTTTATTGTCATTGATTAAGAAATGTTGGGATGCAGATCCCGACAACAGGCCTTCTTTCACAGACATAGTTTCTGTGCTAAAGTCAATTTGTGAGGAGGTGCAAAATATGGATGAAAAGACAAATATATCCATCCGTTGAACGTACTGCTTCTTCTCAGCAATTCTCAACTTTATGGAGAGAGTATTAACTGGTGTAATCAGGCCTTTCGCGACGGGATTTCCCGTCGTTAATAGTACAATTTCTTGTAGTGTGAATGAAGAGCAATTGTTGCGTCGTGGACACCCACTGCATGTCCTAAAAGACGATTACGCGCTACTGAGACAATTTTTGTGTGAGAGAGAGAACTGTGTTTTGATATTTCTAGAAAATTGTTTGAATGATTTTCTGTGTTTTTGAAAGAATCCGAAATTCTGATTAAGTAATCGGAATTAAGGGAAGCTAACAACCAGAAACGGTTAGAAGCAATAAAGCTTGTAACAGCAAAAAACGGTCAGAAACGGAATGTTGTAACAGACATAATTAATGCTTACGTAATCAATACAGATTCCCGTAACAATGACTTTACCAAATCATTCCGGTTACCAAACCACAAGTACCCACCCCACGCCCGCATTCCCAAGTACCACAGAGGCCCGAGCCCGACCCGGCCCGCGCGCGTTATGTGCCCACCCATACCACTCTGACACTTTCTTAAACAAGAGTTACACCCATTCCCCAATTAATAAACAAGGAGAATATGAAGAGTTTTTTCCATATATATGAAGATTCTTTGTGTTTCCCAATGAGAATTTCCAACAAAAGCTGCATTATATGATATATCTAGTTTCTTGGTCTGTTGCTAGCAGGAATCACTATTCATTTTTCGTCCCCTCCACTGCTGTTTCTGTTGGTCATTATGTTCATTGAGCTTTATCTTTTATGTGATCACGGTCTTAATTGTTTAGATACTGCTTTATGCTTATGAAGGGGAATAAGTTATGTAACACCCTAATAATTCCTTGCTTTTATAAAACTATTTTCCAACTTAAAATAAAGGAATTACTAAAGTATTACCGCCACCGTGATAACGGTTAAGGCTAGTACCATAATTACGCAGCGGAATTTAATGTTAACTAACTTTCAAACCAACATAAATAATAGTTATTGAGGCCTCCTGCAAGTTGGAACCATAACGGCCCAAAAACCAAAGTATTGAAAATCCAACAAACTCAAAACATGATTAAAGTATAATTTAAATCACGAAGGTAATACGAGATTAAAATATTAAATAGTTTCCAAAGCACAAAAGAATGCAACTCTCAACCATCCCAATCTACATGATTTTGATCGTACTTGTTCTACCAACATGCCAAATTAAATCTACTCCCCAACAATGCAAGTGCAATGATAGATCATCATAGGGTCATTAAGGCGAAGGCGATGACCAAGAGACATAAAGCACGTAGTCAGCAAAAGCTGAGTACTTACAAGGCTAGAGTGAAATAAAATTATAAACATGCATCACTCGCTAAAGTACTAATCCACACGCAAAAGTCATTTAATAAATAACACATAAATCATGAATACAAGACTCGACTCTTGACTCACAATTTAATTAGAATAAGCTTCGAATTGGCCAAAAGAAGTTTCCATAAAAGGAAGGGTGTTGGGAGCCCACCACATACCATAATAAATAATATAATGAATATCGGACCATACGGAGTGTCGTGCCATACCGACGGAATTCCAGCGCATAAATTAAATGAAACAACGTCTTGTATCATTAGTAGGATATCGAGTTTTCCGACAAGTCTCCCCCCACTGTTCATACTCGAGGTATATACGTTCCAAGAGTTTTGAAGCTTGTTCTGGTTGCACTTTACGTTTATTAATATTTTATTAATAGCGAACTCGAGACTCAAACAAATATACATTTAATAAACGACAACCAAAACAATCTCATTTTAATCCTTTAGGACTTGTGATCAATAAATCAAGACGTAGTGGAATTACTACCAAGTTCCTTCTCACAAAAGGTGAGATTCCACATCATGCATGTTAACATGAGGGTTGTGCCCTAGCACGACAACTCCTAATTCATTTCATATAAAATATTCCCAACTGAACCCTACATGTGCGGTGGCTTACGTGAGCGAACCCTTCACATGTGGTAAAATAAATAGTACAACGAGGTACGAATAATTGGCTCAAAAGTATGCTAGACATCCCGTACAATAGCATAACAATAAATAATCTATCCCTTGCATGTGAAACAAACCATACATGCATAAATATTGAACAACATGATTGACAATGAAATCCATACTCACAATAGTCCCAACATGCTTGTTCAATCAACAAATCAATAACTCCAATAATAATAATTCACATGATCGTTCACAAAATCAAATATGAATCCACCAAGTTCATGTAACATAATTCACATCAATAAACAATCACGTAATGTCCCTTGACAAATAATGTGGTCGCCCTAGACTTGTACGTACCTTGAATATCTAAGCGTAGGGGCCACTTTGCAAACACGATCACTTACTTAGAAATCACCTCCTATCATCAAAATAATGAAACCTTAATTATTTCCATGTTCATTAAATTTCCAGCAACTTTTATGAAATATAAAACCTTGACAATAATTTGAATTTAATCGTTCTTTAATAAATTAATCGTCTCAATTTGAAAAACTACTCCCTAGTATGAAAACATACTTTTTCCACCCTTAAAATCAATAAAAATTGACACTTTAAACCTTTTTATAAATCTGAAAATATAATTGATTATCATAATTAAATCAATCACCTAATTATGCTAATCAATTGACCCTTTAGGTCTAGGTTAAAACCCTAACTTTAATTCTCCAATAAAACCAATTTAACACCATAAAAATCAAGTCTTTATTAAATAAATAAATCTGAAATTTCATTCTTTAATAATTAAAATACGCCTCAAGAATCAAAACATGTAAATCATCACAATACGGTGTTCACAACCGATTCCCAGCATTTTAATTATTCAAAACAATAATAATATAATTTGAAATACGGAATTGAAATAGAATAGGTAAGGAAGAAGAGAATTATACCAATCCGGCCTATAGCACGGAACAATCACGATTTGAATGTGATTGGGCGAAAAATTGAACGAACGAACAAAAACACACACACACACACACACTTCGTGTGTGCGCGCGCGCGGACGTAGGAGAAAAGGCAGCAGCAACAGTGCGCGCAACAGCAGCGCGGCACGAGGGGACGGGCGCGCGGCTGGGCGAGCGAGAGGGACGAGGGGTGTGCGACTGGGCGAGCAAGAGAGTGAAGCGAGTGTGCGTGTGGCTGGGCGAGAGAAGCAGCAGCGCACAACAACAACAACACACAGCAGCACAACGAGGGCGAGAGAGTGTGGGCGACGAGGGGAAGGGCGGTGCACGAAGGCACGGCGCACGACGAATAAGGCACGGGCACAAGGGAGAGGAGAAAGGAGTGTTGGGCAAGTAAAGGAGGAAGGGTTTAATGAAAAATAAGGGAATCATTTAATGAGGAGAGTCCTATTTATAGGCTCTCAAATCCCTAATGGGCTAGGCTTAGGAATTTGATATTGGGCTTAGCAATTAAATGATTGGGCTAGCTTTAGTGTTTAGAATTAAATTCTTTTGATTGGGCTCGTTTAATAAAACGAGTTGGACTTTTATTTAAAAA
This sequence comes from Spinacia oleracea, assembly GCF_020520425.1. Lineage (NCBI taxonomy): Eukaryota > Viridiplantae > Streptophyta > Magnoliopsida > Caryophyllales > Amaranthaceae > Spinacia > Spinacia oleracea. Next base: position 96,170,061 of record NC_079487.1, read on the forward strand.
CCCAAACCTTTAAAATTACTTGCGACCCATTAAATTTCCCGATTCGAAAATTAAATTCGTTTCATAATTAATTAAAATAATAAATATTCTAATTAATTAAAATATATTTAAATAATATTTAAATGCGAAATAAATTCTAAAATTCATAAAATGCTTTATAAATATAATAAAATATATTTATAATTATTATAAAAATACGAGGTATTACAAGTTATCTCATCATGTAGCCTTGATCTATTATTTTCTTCATGCTAATTTCTTTCAGGTGTGTACCCAACATTATCAGGGTTCTTAATTGCCATTTTCCTTTCTCAAAACTTGAGATCAGAAGTTTTCAACTTCCATTTCGATTCTTTTTTCCCCCCTATGTAAAGTGGGATCGATAGAAAGTTTAATTTTACGAGTCTTACAATGTTCATCCCCTTACCCCGCTTGTTGCAGTAGCCTCTTTGAAGGGACTGGAGCAACGATAATGAATGAATTATTTCAATGTTGAGGATATTTTACTTGACTAGTTCAGAAGCTAGCTGTTGTCTAGTGGTTAGAAACTTGTACAATGTTTCACAGCTACTGCCACCACTGCCTACTCATATGAATGTTTCACTAAGAGATTCCCATCGTAAATCTAAGAGTTTGATTAAGAAAGATTGGCATCCTGGCTGTACAGCAATAGCTGCCTTTCTTGTGAAAAATAAGCTTTACATTGCAAATGCTGGGGACTGTAGAGCTATTTTGTGTAGGGGTGGCCATGCTATTGCTCTAAGCAGGGTGAGTAGACATTATATTAGAAAAAAACTCAAGAAAAATAATTGAAGTTAAACATGATAGGATCATGTTGCAAGCTGTCCATTCCATCCACAATTCTTGTTCCCTTTTACTTGTGTCTGTATTTAAAACCTTAAATGTGTGATGATGTTATATCACAAGTTACCCCAAGTCTGAACGTAGTATACTCAAGAGAGGTTTATCTAGTTTATGCTAAAGGCTGATTTTCAACATACTCATATAAGATATCTTATCAATTTGAGTTTTGCACTTTTCTCGAACAACGTAACACGTAACACCTCAACCAATTTAACAAGTCATCCCCTGAAAAAAGGTCCCATAAACATAATACTGAGTACAAAAAGTCACTCCACAATACTATAACTAGTCAGTACTAGCTCACATCAAAACTAGGTGGGCTGATAAAATTTTCCTTGAAAACGTGTCTATTTGGGGTACCATATATACTGTGTACTTCTTCCATACTTTTCCCTCCGAAAAAAGCGTAATTGAAGTCGTTACCACCCGATTCAATTATAAAAAGGGAAATCGCAAGTTTACTCTTGCAATCTACATACGTACCTAACATAAATTTAAAATTAGTATCATGATCGATAAAGAATTCAAATTCAATTACTATTAAGAATAATAATGACTAATTGATTAACCTAATGGATTGGAGAAAATACAAGGAAGATGAGACCTAAACCAAGCAAGTTATGATACACGAGGATACAATTAATTTCTCTAAGACATTATGCTTGTTAGGATACACGAGGATACAGTTAGGATACCAGGAGGCCAAACCCGAATAGCGGATATCTTGTTAGGATACACGAGGATACAATTAATTTCTCTAAAACATTATGCTTGTTCCGTCTCCTAGAAAAATCGGGACTTTTATTCAATCAAGTTTCATTAACTTGTTCCATCTCCTAAAAAATCGGGACTTTTATTCAATCAAATTTCCTCTTTATTAATGATGAATCATATTTATTAATTTAAAAGGTAATGTAGCTAAGGATGCAATCACGTACAATGTTTGCATCGAGACTTTCATTCAATCAATTAAGTTCCCTCATTTTTAATGACAAATCACAATAATTAATTTAAGAGGTAACGTAGTAATTAGGGATGCAATCACGTCGTTGAAATTAGGGTTACATTTAATTAATTAGCAAAGGATAAAATTGTATTTTACTGTTTATTAAACATTAAGTAGAGGCTCTGGTAGAAGTGGACAAAGCAAATAGTAGAACGTTTAGTACGTGTAATACAATGCTTTCTTTTTTACTGTACATGGTAATTAAGTGATAATTGTAAACAATATGAGTAGTAACTATGTACTTTAGCATGGAGTAACTTTTTAAAAAAATTGCACTTTTTTTACATAGGGTATATCTTACATTAAGAAACTAAAAGTTCACAAGTACACCACATCATAAGAAAATCTTTGAGGCTACAAAAGGTCTTGCATACACAAGGTGTACAATAAATTTATGGAAAAATTGATATTATCGGTCCCAACTATGGCCGATTTACTTTAAAAGGTCCCAACTTTTGATTATGTCAGGGTGGTCCCAACTATAGAGAGTGTTTTCCAAAAATGGTCCCTTAGTTAAAATTAAGTGCTAAATAACTTAATTAACACTCATATCTCTCGTGCAATAATCATATTTTTTAATTAAATGAAGTAAATGGAATAGTATGATATGCTTAAATCAACTTAATTAATAGTTTAATAAACCAAAGGACCATTCTTGGAAAACACACCTTAAAGTTGAGACCACTCTAGAATAATCAAAAGTTGGGACCTTTAAAAGTTAAACGGCCATAGTTGGAACTGTCAATATCAATTTTTCCTAAATTTATTATGCACCAACATAACTTTTTCCCAGTTGATAGGTACCTCTAAGAACTTATTAGGAAAACCTATCCCATTTGCCACGATATAAAAGGACTCCTTTCATATTGTTGAGTTCAACCAAAATCAACTTGTACTCACCACTAATTATGTACCTAAACTTTTTAGCATCAAGAAGTGACACCTCGCTTTGGCGGAAAACTATCACTAATCCTAACACTTTAAAACATGCAAAGTTGAAATTACTATTGCAGCAATAGTGTTGTGACGGTATTGCCCCCGCTTCTCACTCTTTACTACTGGTTTTCCCTTCTTCCAGATCATGCCACGTTCTTACATCTAACCCTTCCGTTTTCTTGGATGAGCTCTGACTCTTTTCCCTTTCGTCTTCTACTATCCTGCATTCTTGCTATCAGCTCTTTCCTCTCTCATTATTTTGTCTGTGCACTTTCAGCCCTGGAAGATGGGATCAGAAACTTTTCTTACTCATTGCACTCCTTCCAAGTTTCGAAACTCCTCACTCTCACTTTTTCTTCTTTCTCCCTGGTATGATTCTATCTTCTCTGTTTTTGTTAAAATTAGGGTTCTGTTTTTCGCTTGTAATTGTTGAATTAATTAGGGTTGATTTTAGTTGATTTTGCAAATTGATTCCGGACAACAACCTCACTTCTTCCCTGACCTTAAAATTTTGGTGGGTAATCTTCCATTTAATGTTGACAGTGCTGAGCTCGATGGGTTGTTCGGTGCTGCTGATACCGTCGAAATGGTTGAGGTGAGTTTACGGATAAGATAATGTTGTTAGGGTTTAATCTAATTGTTCTTGACATTTCTTTATTGAATTTGTAAGTTCCCAAAGATATGTTATTTATTGAATTTGTTTGCCATTCGGTCCAATTTAGGGTTTATCAACGCTCAAGCCCATTAACTTCTCCTCCCTCCAAACTCCCGCCTGCAACTTTCCCTTAAACCCTAATAAAACTCGGAACAATCCTCTGATTTACACTGTAAGTTTCTCTTAAAAAATTTCATCTTTATCAATGTTTATTCATGCTCAATCGTTGATTTCATGTTATAATGTTTTTTTTTAATTTTATAGTGAATTTGAATGATGATGAACTTTTCTGGCTTTTTGTGTTTGTACTATGATGATTTTGTTTGTTTATTTACAGTTTTTATTTTCAATTGGGTATTGTAATTCTTTTTGGAGTGATTGTTTCCCTTTCGTCATTGTTGAATTTTTGGATAAGTTGGTTTTGAAATTTTTGTTTAATTTTTAATGGGTTAATTGTTAATGTTGGTTTAATGTTTGATTACAACAGTTAGTGACACTTCTCTTTGACAGAAAACTATCATTAACTTGACATAAAGGTTTCTATAAAGTAAGTGTTATTTTAAGCTCCGGGATAAGAGTCCTAAGAAACCTTCCCTTAAAATCAACTTACTCTCCTCACGAACCAACCAACAACCTTCGGAGCTTGCCTTCCCTTGATCCAAAATCCGTCCCTCGCTACCTCCTTCAAGTATGAAGAGATTTTGCTTGTTACATTGTCCCCTCAAGATCACACTCCTAGCCTTTGTGACATCCAAACGACCTCCCTCAATATAAATAGGATAACCCAAGCCATCCAAGCGACCTAAAGATATGAGATTACGATCAAGTCTTGAAATATACCTTACCTCTCGTAATTTTCGAGTCTTCCTATCACGTGTCTTGATCGCAACCTCACCTACACTCTCAACCTTAGCTCTTCCCCAATAGACAAGGTAACACATAATACTTCACTTTGTTCATAAGAAATAAACCACTCCTTCCTACAACAAATATGTTGTGAGCATCCCGAATCCAAAATTCATCCCTCTTTTGGATCTCTACTCTCCTCCACCAAGAGAGTCATATCCTCATTAATAATAATTGTAGCAGTACCTCTAGCCCTTCCGTTCCTCAACGCCATCAAATCTTCCTTGTACCTAGGACACTTTGATTGTATATGTCTTACCTCGTCACAATACCAACACTTGATGTCAGGGTTTGTATTGCTCGCCTTCTTCTTGCCTTTCCTTTATTGCTACTACCCTCCGCTACGAATCCTGCTCCTCCATAGATTGATAACAATCCCCCTTGCTTCATGTGTTAGATTATGAACAATATAATTCATGCGGTAAAACCATAAACGTCAGAATCCAAATTAATTGCCACGTAACCGATCCATTAGCATAATTAGTACACATACTATGTGATGTGTGCCTTCCCTAGATGCTCCCGAACCTGACAACAACAAGTACATAGCTCCAAATGTCTCCCCTCCGTAGATAGTCCACAACACGTTTGGATCCGCCTTAATTAGGTTTAACCAACTAAGATATAATCTAAGGTTTTTATGCACTTGAGAACTCACTATAAGTGATAGGCAAAAATATTGAATTTATTGGATTCAAGTTGTGATTTATGTATTTTGTTGTATTGTATTAAATATATGATCATGGATCATATATTTATAGGAGAATAGATAGTCGTATTCTACTAGAATTAGAATTAACAAAATCCTTAGAATTAGGATTTAAGTTAATCTCAAACTCTTAGTGTTTAGGAAAATCCAAACACTTAAATATTAGGATAACCATAAAACTCTAAGTTATGTAGGATAAGGAAAACGGATAGCTTGTGGCCCAAGCCAATGACATCACTCATGATGGTTGCTACCTTGGCGCGCAAGCCACGGCTCGCAGGCCACGCTGAGCGCAGGGCCTGACACTGGGCCTTGTGCTCGGTGCTCGCGTTGGGCCTTGTGCCTGACATTGGCTTGTCGTGCCTCGTGGGCTTGCTTGTCGAGCGATGGCCTGGCCTGATTGTCGGTCTGTCGCTTGTCATGCATCCGATTCCCGAAATTTATTTCCGATTCGAACAATATTTACGTTTCTGAGAACATTTTTCGATTCCAGATAATATTTTCGTTTCCAACAATATTTCCGATTCCGAAATATTTCTATTCCGAAATGAACCATATTTCCGTTTTCGGTAATATCTTCGACTTCGATATTATTTATATTTTCATCATGAACCATATTTCCGTTTCCAGAAATATCTTCATTTCCGGCAAATATTCTTAGTTTGCATTTTGATGATTTCCTGACAGGCTAAATCGCACTCCTATCAAAAGATAAACCTAACGTTCACCAACTAAAAGTATAGCAAGGGAATTAAGTAGGGATCATATCCACAGGGAAACTGTGTTCTTTAACTATTAAAGTAAAGGTCTAGACTACTAAAACATGAAAATGGTTTGGTTTGATAATTATAACTACGACAGAAATTAAATCGGGAAAAATCAATAATAAAGGAATCTAGGTCAATGGTTCGCCACAAGTGCAGACCAGGATTGGACAACGGACAATAACAATTAATCAATAACCATAACTAGGAAAACATGCATCTCTCGAATCTTATGAATTCCTTAGGAGAATATAACTAGCAGGCTCTCGCTATGTATCAGAAATAAACCCTATCTAATAGCCATATACTAACAACTATAGATGAAGGTAGTAAGAAAGGATCGTAAGAAACCATACAGATTATGGCTTAACAGGAAGCTTAGCCATATACCATCTCCATACTCAATAAACACATAGTATAGTGCAATTTAGATTACGATTTAATTTAATATAGATTAAATTACTTGTGTGATGAAGTACGAATTTAGATAGGTCGCTTATTTAAATTAATTAATTAATTACTAATATATACAACTCCATCCAAAACAAAACACTCTAATAATTAAAAAATAAATGTAAAATAAAATTCATCCAAAATCAAACACTAATCTAAAATAAAATTCAATCCAAAATCAAACATTAATCCAATATTGTAAGAAATCTAATGGTTTCGGCCAATGAAAAATAAAATTTTGAAATTATTTATGAATTAAAAAAGTCAAGTGCTTTGTAGATAAATAATTAGGTGACACGTAGATACTTTTATTAGTTAATTATTAATGTTACACATATACAATTTCATCCAAAATCAAACACTCTCATAATGAAAAAATACATCTAAAATAAAATTCAATCCAAAATAAAAAATAATATAATCTAATGTATGAAATATAACAGTTGGTAAATAAGAAGTATAAATTTTTTATTTTAACTTAACAATTTATAAAATCCGTGCATGGACGGACGGGATAAAATCAGTGGGAAATAAACCGGGTCTTAATGAAGGTCATGAAAGACGCAATTTGGATTATACATCCGGGTGCACCCTGTTGAACATTGATTGAAAATCTATTGAACATTGAGAATGATTTCAATGTACATGTACTAGTGAAATATTTAAACTATATGTTCTATGGATTTAAACTAGGAAAATTTGCAATTATTAATCCAACCTTTGCCTGATTTTCTTTAATTAAGCCTACCTATGCAATATTTCTAAATAATCCAACCTTTATGACCCAACTACTATTATTAAGCCTAGCAAGTTAATAACCTGCTGTAACCGGTATTCACCCTTACGTGGCAATATAACCGTTACAATTTTTTTTCCCCTTCTTTTTTTTAATTGTTATTCTAATGTTCGTTCCTCTCTCCTCTGCGATTTAATTGCTTCATCTCTTCAATTTTCGTTCCTCTCTCCTCTGTTCATAATTTCTCTTTTACCTCTTCTCCACCATTGTTGATCCCTCATACTTCTCCATTCGAAGTTCGTCAAAAATAATCAGCAATTGCTATGACTGGGTTAAACCAATCAACTGTTGGATCTGGGTTAAGGGTTAAGAGGAGAGAAGGGTTAAGGGTTTTTTGGAAAAAAAAATTAGAAAATCCTGTTTAGGTGGCACGTGATGTGACGTGTCCAAAATTTTAGGAGGAAAATCAACTTTAGGTGGTCAACGTTTTTAATGTTGACTTTGTAACAGGTAACCGGTCACCCAGGCTTAATAATAGTAGTTGGGTCATAAAGGTTGGATTATTCAGAAATATTGCATAGGTTGGCTTAATTAAAGAAAATCGGGTAAAGGTTGGATTAATATTTATAAATTTTCCTTTAAACTATATATTCATTGGATATATATTTTTTGGGTATGAACAATATGTTCTTTGTATTTAAACTATATGTTCTTTGTAAAACAGGGTGCACAGTGAGCATTGTGCACCCGGGTCCATAAACCATATTTTGTCATGAAAGAAAATAAAAACATGGGCAAATACAAATCCAGCAAAAAGTAACTGAAAAACTTCAAACTCTCCCACCTCCATCATCTTCAATCTTCATCCCTTTTCCAGAAAATAAACACAACTTTCTCCCTCCTCTCTTACTGTTCAACCATGGCGGTCACAAGCCGCCTTCTAAGATTATCAAATTCATCCCTAATTCCCACCACCATTAACACCATTTCTCGTAATTTTACTTCCCAAACTACCCTCCATTCTTCTCCCTTATGGAATGACAATTCTAATAATAATAAACCCTCGATGTTGCGCAAACGTAGAAATGTCCACTGGGTTTTTCTGGGTTGTCCTGGTGTTGGTAAAGGCACTTACGCTACTCGTCTCTCGAAGCTTCTAGACGTTCCTCATATTGCTACTGGTGATTTGGTCCGTGATGAGCTTGCTTCCTCTGGCTCTCTCTCTCCTCAGGTCAGATTCTTCTTTTTCGCCGATTTTGTCAAATTAGGGTTTCTTCTTAGCTGATTAATTTAGCGCCTTTTGAATTTGGTGATTTTGATTTCTAATGTTGGTTGATTTTGGCTTGTGATCGTAACTTTGAATTTGGAGTTGTTATTATTATAAATGCATTATTAGGTTGTAATTGATGCATTGGCCGCGACTAATTAAGATAATGTTTCGAATTTTACAGGTGATAGGGTTTTGGTTTATGGTTAATTGTGGGGTAGGTTTGTTTGATGGTTAGTTTGTATAATGAAGTGTAAGAAGAGGAAGTGATTAAGTTGCATACATTTGATTATCTTGAGTCTCGCCATTGGCTCTATTCTCGTGGGAGGTTGGTGGTGTTTGAGTAAGCAGTGAAACTCCAGGAAAATAGGAACTCCATATTGGAAACTAGGTAAGGTAATGAATGACTTATTGGTGAATATAGGTGGAAACTGTTGTTGGTCAGCTGGAATTTGTAATTGGAAATTCAAAGAAATGGATAAGCTCCGTTTCCAAAAGGGATTGTGATTAAGTTAATAAAGTGATCATTTATTTAAAAAACTCCGTCTAATAATTCCCCCAACCAAAAGAAAGAACCCTCTTTGACTGTTATTGACATAGATTTGCCATTTGTCAAGGTTGGTCCGTTGGTGGTGGGTTGGGGATAGGTGGGGGAGGGGATATTTTATAGATAGGCTTGGAGATCAGAGTATTACTGGTTGTGAATTTACATCAGTTTCCTTAATCCTCTTACCATCTAACATTCCTTTGCCAAGTTTAACACTGAAGAGGCAGTTAGTGGTTTTTTTTCTTAGCTTCATAAAGAAGGAAGGTAAAAATTAGGGTAAGTGAGTGTTTTTCTTCAGTGGCTGCTCTATAAATTTAAAAATGTGAACTTCCAATAAAGTAAGTTATTTCGTTCTCCATCTTCCTTTTTTCCCCCCCAAACCTTAATAAGTATCTTGACTCTGGAAGGACAGAATTTAAATTGCCTGAGAGTTGAACTTTGGAAAATACAGTAAACTTTAACCAACTTGATAATTTTAGAAATAAACATTCACTTGCCCATACCTACTATTCTGAAACGATTTGGGCCTACTTTTGTTTTAAGGTGATTTTTCAGTATTAATCCTGCTTAATGGCTTTCCCATTTGACTTCACCAATTCAAGGGTAAAGCTAAATGTTGCCTGAATGCAAGTTTCAACTCGAACTTTCATCTCCTTGAGTCCTTGCCTTTCTTTCTCTAGTGGAAGCTAGGAACATATCCCTCTTCTTTCTTTTTCAAGCCACGGGCGGTCGACCAAAATGTATAATTATGATCTTCTGCGTGGCTTCCTGCTTGTTATGTTGTTGGAATGTTGGGATTCGCTTTCATCTTCTGCACCGTGGCTTGGGCTGTAGTCAAGTTTCATGCTTGACAACTGTATGTTGAATGCGGTTGTCTGGTCTCCGCTGAAATTGACCTAGACCATTTGTACTAGGCTACTAGCTATTTTCACTTCTTTATCATTTTACCATCTATAGTAACCAGCATTTATGCTGAAAGTGGCTTGTGGTAAGGTGAGAAAAAAATGAAGATATTTTTGTTCTTCTGGTGGCATCATGGTCAGACCCAAGTCAACTTCAGTTGTTGTTCATCAATTCTGCAGATTGCTTGTGAATTACCTTTTACAGTTCTTTTGGCATGACATTTTGTTCATTTAGCAGGGTATCGTAGGACAAACCGCTGATTGCAGACTCTTCTTCTGTTTATTCCTTCTTCCCCAAAAGGATTATGAAAATTGTTAAATTAACATCATTTATTTTTTGCCAATAAGTTTCAAGTTGTTTTAATGTGGTGAACTATTTTGACTCTCTGCTTGTGTTTCCGATTAGTATTAAATAACATTGTAAAATACTGTAGATTGCAGAGATAGTTAACTCGGGGAAGCTGGTTTCAGATGAGATCATAGTGGATCTGTTGTCCAAGCGTCTGGAATCTGGAGAAGCTAAAGGTGAATCTGGATTTATTCTTGATGGTTTTCCTCGTACAATTAGACAGGCGGTGAGCTCTTAAATTTAATTCTTTCAGATATTTATTATGCATGAAGTCAACATATAAAACTTCCATGTAGAGAAGCTGATATTATGATATAGATGGGCCTATACCTTATGAACAAACATGCATATGTTAATGCTCCTGCACTTGTTTGTTTAAGCGTGGAGAGGGACAAAACAGGTGTTGAAAGCGAGACACATGGTCTCATTTCTGAGTAATTACATGAACATTTTTTTTTTTTTAATGCCCATTTTTTTTATTGACAAAAAGTTACGATGGGTAGTTGTGTCCAACACCACAACCTACATTAGATATGCTAACAATACTCCTATTGGCTTGTGCTGAGAGAAAACAATTGTTTGTGCCCCTTTTTGTTATAAATTTTATGTCATGACAGTGAATATTGATTGTGCATGAATAATATGGTTAGCTTTGAAGCAAGGCATAGGCGCCCTAAAATTTCTTTGATTTATAAAAGATTGTAGCACTAAAGGCTTGCATCTACGATGGATCTTTTCTATCATTTGGTTTGACACTTTCTTTTTGTAGCATCAAAAACCTCCACCCTCTCTCTTCTTAAATATTTTGAACCCTCTAAACATTGACCCAAGTCCTTAACGAGTTAACAAGTATAAGGTAGTTTCTTTTAACACTTCAATGATTTTGGATGTTATACTATTGAGTCTTTCTATGGAGGAAAAATAAGAAAGATCTAGTCCAAGAATGAAGCTTATCTTTTCTCATTCCCAGAATCCCAGGCTTTTCCTCGCAAGGGAAGAAGCTTCAAAAATGGAAATTGAAGTTGCAGAGAGGGATGACATTAGTTTGATCTTTCCCCTTAAACCTTCTGGATGAGTACTTCTATCGACCTTTTCATGTTTATCTCTATGTAGACTAGGGAAGCCCACCATATTTCCGTCTTCTCCCCCAGTCCCTAATCTACTTTAGCCAAATGTGTTTGAACGAGCTCCTTAGATATTAGAATATTAGACCATTTTATTGGAGGGGGGCAGTCCATTAAACTGCCAAGAGATAAAAGGTAAATCAATAAGTCTTCTGGATTTTCAAGATATTTATTTATCCCTCCCAATAGGATGAGTTGAATGTAATTTTAAGGCGGTGTGAGAAAAGAGAGCCAGACATCGTAAGGCCATATACGAGAGAGAGAGAGCAAGTTTTTTTGGGGATAGGAGCTTTGCATGGACGCCAGGGAGAAACCAGTGTTTAAAAAAGCGCGCTTAAAGCTCGCTTAAGCGCTGAAGCTCGAAGCTCAAGGGCAAAGGGCTTAATTAGGTCTGAGCGAAGCGTTTGTGAAAAAGCGCACCGAAGCGCACTTAAGCGCATGAAGCGCAAAAAGCGTATGAAGCGCGCTTTTTTGAGCTTCATTGAAATTTTTTTATTTTTTTTTTCAATTTTTCACTTTAAAAGCCTTTTTTTATATGTTGTTATTGTCTATTGGACCACATCCTATTAATCCTTAACAATAGAAAGTGGGCGAAGAGTCCAAAGAAAAGAAAAAAGAAGAAAAAAAAGATGACATATCCTTTTGAAAATACTAGCATAGTTTTTTTTTTGTTTCCTAGTGGATATTACATGATAAACACTATGTTATATGCTTCATTTTGTTAAAACAAGGAGCAATAGGGAAGAAAATCAGATGTTTATGTGTTTTTGTGGTTATTTCAGTAAGATATATATCCATAATGGTAAAGAAACCTTGAATTCTTAAAAAGTGCGCTTCACTTCGATGAAGCTCGCGCTTTACGCTTAAGCTATAGGACTCATATCGCTTTAGTGCGCTTTGCGCTTTTTTAAACACTGGGAGAAACCGAGAAACTCCATGCTTCGAAAGTCTTTCTGCCAGCATTTAGAGTCTAGATTATGTTTGCGTGTAAATTTGGATAGTTAGCTTTAAGAAGGACAAATTACTTCTTTTTTTTATCAACCAGAAGGGCTACTTCATTTGTTTCTCATTTAAAAAAAACTCCTTGTCCTTAAAGCTAGCGATGAAAGACCATAGATCATGTTAATGTGAAAATTGAGATAGTGAGCTTGTGGTTGATGAGAAATGCTTTCAACAGTTCAATGATCTTCTTGGTCCTATTTTGCTTTTTCTTGAGTGTTTACCGAGTGGATAGATGCTTGCTAGGGTTCAGCATTTTAAAAAAAAAATCCTACTCTCTCTCTCTCTCTCTCTCTCTCTCTCGTCAACCTATCTATGAACGGGGAACAGAGAGACAATCAGGGTTCTCTGAAAGAAAGTGGCTTAAATGGTGGAATTGTTCCTACAATTTCTGAGAGGATGCAAGAGATTGTTAATGGGCCAAGCTTTGGTGAAAAATTTGATGTATCCTGTCTTTGAGGGATTATTAAAACCTTTCTTACCTGTCCGTTGTAAACATTCTTGGAATTGAAACATTAGGCTTGATGATCAAAGTGATGCGTATGAATTGTTAAGGTTTTTATTTTCCTTTTTGTTGTATACTTTGGCGGCTTGGCAAGTGAGCCCAAAACTGAAGTGGCAAAAGCCAGAAGCTCAAAGTCGACCAGCCTGAGTTGGACAATCTTAGGCCCGCTTGACAAATTCAAGCCTTTATTTTTTTGTTAGCCGACCATCATCCCTGCTAAACTGGGGCTCAATAACCCTTGAAAGAGAGGGAAAGCAGGGTGGGAAGGGGGGGGGGGGGGAGAGGAGGGAACTCAGGGAAGACTGCGATTAGAAAAATGGAAGACAATGAAATTTGTGTTAGCAAGGTAACATTTACTGTCATCCAGAACAAAAGTGAGTGAGAAAGGTGGTCATTTATTGTTTGGGTGTCTGAGTGAATATATGAGGATATTTTGACTTCATTCTGGTCTCCTTAAATTACCTTAGATGGTGTATGATATTACTGTTTTTTTAAAGTGTAAATGCTACTTTTGGTTTGTCATCATGAGATTTAAGAAAATGTTTCAGCTTTTGACGATAAGTTGCCATAATTAGTTTCTTCACATTTTGATATTCCAATTATGTTCAATGAGTTATCTGCTATGAAGCACGGTAACACTGTTGTGGTTGTGTTTCAACGTTTCCGGAAATGGGATTAGTAGTTAATATTAACATTGTCCATCATGGAAAATGGGGTCATTTTCTTGAAGTTGATGTACCATGAGAAGTTAGAGGGATCCATAGATTAAGTCAGGGCTGAGATTTCTTTTTACTTTTAGGTGCTGTGTGTGTGTATGTGTAGGTTTGTGTGTGTGTGTGTGTGGGGGGGGGGGGGGGGGTAGGAGGAAGGATGAGCTTTCTAATTTCTGAATCCTACGCTATGAAACTGTGGTGCTTAACTGAGGGTATTGTCTTATTGATTAAGGTTTGTCCTGAATCCTGATCAACATCCACGCTGAGTTGTTATCACGACGCGTCTCAGCTGCACTATTACCTGTCTGCTGTCTTTTTATCACAATTTTGTTGTCATTATCTTTTTATGATTTTCCTGTGTAAATTGTGTTTTCTTGTAAGTTATCATTAGCTTTTGCTGAAAACTGGGGTTGGCTGTTTCCTTTAACTAAGTTTGCCTAGTTCTGTAGATACCTACGCCGTCAGCTTCTGACTCAGTAATTGCATATTAATTCTTGATTTGGTGGCATGGACCAGAATTACCAAATTCGCCAAACCCTTCTCCCTGCTCCCAGGTGAACTGTGTTCTTGGTTATTCTTTTGGAGTTTCAGGTTCACTTTGGTGTACTAAATCAGGTCAACTTGCTAACTAGTATTCTCAAAGTGGTGATTGAAGAATGAGAAGACCAATCAAAGAGAGACAAAGGTTGGCTAAAAGTAAGCTATGCAGAAACTCACAAGTAAGCACGCGAGCATCATAACAGCCTGCCTGTTTTCTGCTAGATTGTCATCCTAGATCTTTCTTATCATTGCCTCAGAGAGAGATGAACCATTAGTTATTCATGGGCTTCTTCTCTGTCCTCTCTCGGTCTCTCCCCCTCTCTCATTAGTCCTTTTGCTTTCTCTTTTGATCGTTTCGTAACCTAGAGTTTGGGTTAAGGCCCGAAATTTATTCTCTAATGTCTCTTCTATAATATAAAATGGAAGTTGGCCCAAGGAACTAGGCTTTATCAGTGCACAGCAATGTTTGGATTGGACATGTGAATTGGGTCTAGATTGTTATGATTTTTAGAGGATTTCCCCGATCATCAGCCTCTCCTTTTAAATGCTGCAATGATAAAATCAGTTGTGTAAAACTCCATTGAACGTAATTCATTGTGAGAACTGAGAAGCGTACTGCATGCCCATAATATGTTAACTTGTTGAAACAACTGCAGTACAGCAGCAGTAGGCAACAATGGATGGACAAAGGAGGAGTTGCTGATCGCTTAACATGGTGTCCTGCAGGGAATTCATGTTCTTAGATTGGGACTTAGTTACCTTTAGATGATGCTTTCTGACAATGAAACATATATCTGCTCGTGTCCAGCTACATTGATATTTTTCGACCAGTGTTGAGTATTTGCTAATCCCCCTCATCCTCGGTGTGGACCGTGATTTATAACGTTTCGGAACTGGTACATGGTATGATAGTAGTCATAGTACAATTTTGAACAAGTTGAACAAAAATAGGTAAATGCATCTTTGACCTGTTCAACTTAACAAGGCGTACCACATTACAACACTGGTTAGACGACAAGTGGGGGACAATTACCATAAAACTTCGGCGAAACTACTTTCTGTTTTAGACCAAAAATTTCATGACCATCTCTACTTAGTTAATTAAGCTCGATTTGACTGGTATGCAGAGGAGATGAACCCTTTCTTGAACTTCTTGGTGAATGACTCTATCTTCTCTCTGTGTACGGCTGTTGCATGTCGAGCTAGCTAAATATTTCTGACATTTCACTTTGCTGCGTTTGGAGTGAGAGACAGAGCATCCAATAATAATGTATTTTTTCCTTCGAGGGCAGGTAAAGATTTATGGTATAATGATGCATATGAGGAGAAGAAGAACATGACAATGCCACTCATTTTTACTCTTCAAATTTCTGTAGCGCTCATTGTTTGTGAGTTTTCCCCTGCACAGGCATTTTTCATCGCCAACATTAACCCTGACTTCCATATTAAACCCATTGTTAAGCGATGGAACTGCTACGGTGCTACCTAATAATCTAATATGCAATTGGCAAGTGAAAGGTATACATCATTTTATGGAAAGCCAAATGCTAGGCTGTAGCCCTGTGATCTCTCACTGTTGCTGGACACATCTTCAGTTCAGCCACATCAAGAGATAATGTTTACTGCATCTGAAAGCATACAAGACTTCTGCAAGAGGTAAGTTTGATCACTGGCTCCCGAAGACGTAAATAAATATTCTGCTCGCAAGACGTAAATTAGCCAATGTTCTATTCAATTTGTTTGCTTATAACTTAATATTCTTTCTTAGCTTCAGTGATCTTTATTTGTTCAGATTCCTTTGGTGATTTCCTTCTCCTTTCTTGTTATTTGGACATATATTTATGTTTGTTCCATTATGTTTTTCTGTTGGGGTGACAGGAAATTTTGGAGGGGGTTGTTGATATCGACTTAGTGGTCAATCTTAAGCTCCGGGAAGAGGCCTTACTGGCAAAATGTCTTGGCAGAAGAATCTGTAGTCACTGTGGTGAAAACTACAATGTTGCATGCATCGACATAGAGGGTGACGAGGAAAGCCCTAGACTGTACATGGCTCCCCTGCTTCCACCTGATGAATGTGCGTCAAAGCTTATCAGCCGCCCTGATGATAAAGAAGAAGTTGTGAGGGAGAGACTCCGAATTTACAACGAATTGGTATTTCTTATAATTTTAAGTGCTCTGACATTTTATTTCCTTTTTCTCCATTCCTGCATCCCATCCCAAAAAGGCATTTGAGTTTTGTGATGGTTGCAGATGAATCTAGTTTTTTGCATATCTTTGGCTCCCTTCTATTGGACTTATTTTGTCTGAACTTTACTGAACTTATTTGAACTTATTTTAGCTGAAAAAAACTTATTATCTGAACTTATTTTGTCTGAAATAAGTCAAAAGAAGTCGAACAGAACAGAGCCTTATTAACACGTGAGTTTATAACTTTCATATTCATATGCAGACTCGGCCTGTCGAAGATTTTTATCGCAAGAGGGGAAAACTATTGCAGTTCAATCTTCCTGGTGGAATCCCAGAATCCTGGCCAAAGCTGCTGCAGGCTTTGAATCTTGATGATGATCACGAGGACGGTCAATCTGCTGCAGCTTGATTCACTATAACAACTTTCTGTACCATATATTGTCTAGGTTAGTGATTGATTTTTTCAAACAAGGTATAGTTATATTCAAATAGAAAGTATGAATCCCTAACATGAATTAAATCCCGGAACGAGTTAGTAGGATGTATCAGGTTTGCTTTTTTCTGGGTTTACAAATTTTTTAAGGAGCAGAATTAGTACATTATTACAACAATTTGTCAAGGTCAAAATTGTAGCTCCTGTATTGTTGTTGTCAAAATATCTATTCAAAGAAGAAAATAAAAAATTAAAGATAATTTGACCTGTGGATCTACTTGTTATTTAATATGATTATCATATTTTATGGTGAATTTAATAAGAAAAATTGACTGTATTTCCATTGGCTAAACATGCAGTAGGTTTACAGGTATTGGGTTTACTTTTTGATTTATTAATTAGTGCTATGATTATTATGTATTTTCTTAAAGCCTTTATAATATCTAGCCTTAACACTTAAATATTAATATTCCACAAAATGATTTGGTGTTAATGTAAAGCATGTTAGGCAATGTTTGGTAGTGCAATGTGCAGACGAGCAATGAATTATTTACTAGTCCTAATTTTGGAGGGTTGTTAAATGGCAAAATTTCCGTCAAGAAAAAAAAGGAAAGAACTTTGGCAGTTTAGCTTGATGTAGCATCATGCTATCAATGGGCGTGTAACTGTAGCGTGTTTGTTATCATTTTCTGTTTTCAGTTTTCAGTTTTCAGTTTTTCTGTATTTTCGAAAGCTAAAAGCAACTAGATAAAACAGAGAAGTTCAAAGTTTCAATTTACAAAGTTGCATAATGTAGGTTATTATTTAGGAACGGTTTGAGTACTATTTTGAGCTGTTATAACCAGTTAAAAAAACTGAGCAAAGGCAAGTGGATGTGGATGTGGATGTGGATGTGGATGAAGTGGGAGCCAAAGATGGTTGTGGCCCGGTCTGGACAAAGGTCCGACCCGACCCGTCACGAAAAGCTTGGCCCAACATGAGCACAAAGTCGTGGGCTAAGGTTTGGGCCTAGGCTGCAATTTTTTTTGGAAAAAAGCTCAATAAAGCACACAAAATTTTGTGGGCTTAGGCCCTATTTACGAAAAAACATGGCCCGATCCGATATAAAGTAGTTTGATGTGAGTCGGGCCATTCAAGCCAGGTCTGTGGGCTCGGCCCAAAGCCCAACCCAACCTGCAACCAGCTATGGTGAGAGACACTTGAAAGTTGATTTGGGAGGGAAAAAGGAAAAAATGAAAGCTGAGTGAGAGAGGGAGTATAACTGTAGAAGAAAATAAAGAGCAACCTCATAGCCTGAGAGAGTGAGAGCCTGTTGCTGGAGTCGGGCTGGAAATCTTAAGCGGAGGCCGAAATTAGTTGTCGCCCACCCGAACTTCGTGAGTCATGACATAAGCCAGTATTCCTCTTATACGTAGTAATATACGGATTATTACACATTTATTCCCTCAAACAAAAAAAACAAAAAAAAAAGAATACACATTTTTAATTTAGGGGTGCCAAAAAAATACCACCTTTTAAAAAATCTAATATTTGCTAAACTCTTAGAGCGCCACGTAAGATTGCTAATGGTTTCGGCCAATAAAAAATAAGATTTATAATTTATTTTTGAATTAAAAAAAATGAGTGCCACGTAAATAATTAATTATGTGCCACATAGATATTTTAATTAATTAATTACTAATATATACAATTCCATCCATAATCAAACACTCTAATAATTAAAAAATAAATCTAAAATAAAATTCAATCCAAAATCAAACACTAATCTAAAATAAAATTCAATCCAAAATCAAACAATAATCCAATATTAGAGCGCCACGTAGGAAATTTAATGGTTTTGACGAATGGAAAATAAGATTTCAAAATTATTTATGAATTAAAAAAAGTCGAGTTTCACTTAGATAATAATTAGGTGACATGTAGATAATTAATTACGAATACTACGTATATATAACTCCATCCAAAATCAACCACTCTAACAATTAACAAATAATCTAAAATGAAATTCAATCCAATATCAAACAATTCCAATACTCCGTGATATATATAACAGTTTTATTTTAACTTAACAATTTAATAGAATCCGTGCATAACACGGGTTAAAATTTAGTATTGAATATAGGGATAAAAAAATATGGTATCATCGATTAAATTATTTGTGATTCAGTTCCACTGATAAAAGTCTTCGAGAGTCGTTCCCAGAATCCCAGGGGACCAAAAAATCGTCAATTAAAATATTTGCTTAATAACGTTTAGACATAATAGTTTAAGTGTTTAACATTAGCTTCATTAAAAAAAAAGTTCTTTGTCGCCTTCATGTTTGCATAATTTTAGTTTCCAAATTTCACTCATCAATTTCTCTAATCATTCAATACCCGTCACTAATACCTATCTAACTTCTAAGTAATTAATTTCTGAATCGAGGTCTTAGAGATGATTCTTGTGTAAATCCGAATAATGAAAATAAGCAATGTGGCGAAGTCAGGAATTATGGTTGAGTTTGAGGGGTAACCTAATCGAATTTATCCCTAGCTTGGAGGCGAGTTTGGAAAGAAGTTTGAAGTCAAACTCTTTGGGTAAAAGACGGCAGCAAGTATGGAGAGTTTGACAATCACTCAAGACTCCATTTTTTTAATCCAACTAAATCATATCATGCTATGTCATCACACTTTATCCTACTTTTTTTTTTTTTTTTGAAGTATAGGCAAGTCTTGTATGAGTCTACGAATAATTTGTAAAAATAGGGAGAATTTTGTGTGAATTCGAATAATGAAAAAATTGGTCAAAATTAGTTGAAAATTGATGTGGCAGA
Source organism: Spinacia oleracea (assembly GCF_020520425.1). Classification (NCBI taxonomy): domain Eukaryota; kingdom Viridiplantae; phylum Streptophyta; class Magnoliopsida; order Caryophyllales; family Amaranthaceae; genus Spinacia; species Spinacia oleracea. The sequence continues at coordinate 96,189,468 of NC_079487.1, forward strand.
GTCTGAAGTTTGACGTTAAGGTGAGTTTATTTATTATTTATTATTTATTATTTCAAGTTTAGCCAAAAAAATCTCAGAAAAACAGGGTCTTCTACTTTGTAAATTTGTACAAATTTACGCTGTTAGAAAACTATGATTATAGATTTTAAAAAATCATTCATTTATGTATTTTCCCTCTAAATTATGGGCCTAGTTTGGATATATTTATATTACCATTAATAATTAAGCATTATTTTATTTTTATCAAAGCAAGTCAAACATTTATGTTGATAGGAAAAAGAAAATGTGATGGGTATATATTAGTAAAAGTAAAAAATGATCCCTTCTAATGTTGAAAAAGTTAAAAGCTGCTAGAGAATGAGGAAAGGGGCACATATAGTTAGAAATAAGTTCAGATGAGTTCAGTTAAGTTCGGATAAGATAAGTTCAGGAAAAATAAGTGAAATCAGGTGAATAGAACGCAAATACATAAACCATCAACAATTTAGTTGGGTGAAATAAGATAAATTAAATTTGATGACGTGACATGGTTTGATTGGAGGAAAAAAAAAGTGGGGTTTTAAGTGAGTCTTGGATTTTCAAACTCACTTCAAGACTTGGTGTAGTCTTTTACCACATTATCCCAAGATTTAGGCTTGAGACTCACCTCGAGACTCCCTTCAAGACTAGGGATAAACTCACCCTAAGGTGAAAGAAAGAGAATGTACGTGTTAAAAGGGGAAAAGAAGAGTAATAAAACGAGAAGATATATGTGTCTTCTCCAACAATTATGCAATCCATTAGAGTATGTACTCCATACTCAAGCATGGAGGGAGTATGAATACTCCGATCCTCCAAAATTGAAGAAAACAGGAGGAATATCTTAACATTTGTGGATGTTGTTTAGTGTGTTACTCGTTAATACAAAGATTACAAAAAGGTCAAACGCTCTTACGATTGTAGGGGCAAGAACCCCTTTGGACCCCTATGGAGAGAGTTTTATCCCATGGCGTGTGTATTAAGCTTTATTGATATAGTTACTGGATTAGATCACGTGCATGCAGGATATTAAAAAAAAATCATCTTTTTTTGTAAAATATTTGAGTGATAAAAGAGTAGTTAAAAAATAAAGTAGTATGGAGTACAAATGATTTTGCAGATTAATACAATTATGATATATTTTATGATTTTACAAATATTATTTTTGAGAAATAAATTAATTACATTTGAAAATTTCATTGACGATCAAATAAATAGGGAATAATAAATTTTTAGTCTAAATATTGAATATTTTCCATAAAAGTTAATTGAAATAAATAAATGAATAAAAAAAGAAAAAAAAGATTGGCGGGAATTTTTTTAATCAGGAGGTGACACGTGTCACTACTAGTGTATGTTTTAGTATAACTAGCTTCTGAGCCTGTTCAATGAACGGGTAAATTATATAGTAGTTGTTAAGCGGTCTTTAAAATGCTAATTTTGTTGAGGGATTATGATTTCGGTGGGTTGAAAGTTGAAAAAAAAATATACAAATTAGATGGTGGATTAATATCGAGTGTTAAGGAGGGAGATGGGGTGGAAGAAGTTATATGAATTAAATGGTGAATTGATTTTGAAAGAGAAAGATGGATTGGGGTGTTGAAGCTGTAAAATAATTTGTGAAGCAAACAACAAAGGAAAAATTGAAAAAACAAAACAAAATAATAGATGAAAGATGGGATGACACATGTCATCTAATAATCCATGGTCTTCCTTTTTAAATACTAGGTACTGATGTACTCCCTCCATCCCGGAATACTTGCACCTCTTTCCTTATAAATTCGTCCCATATTACTTCACCGTTTCTATAAATGATAAAATTTTATAAATATTATATCAACTAACCCCCCTTCATATGTTATTTTGTGGTCTCATGCACCAACCCCTTACCCCCTTTAAAAAGTTGACACATATCCCTATCTATATTAAAAAAAATACCCCACTATCAACTACCATCTCATTAAATAATAAGTTAATCACAAATTCTTATTTACATGGGGTGTACAATAAATATTGTACATCGAAGTTAAAGTTGACGTAAAATGCTTAAAAGTTACACATATATATGTAAAATTTATTTACTTTTTAGTAATAAAATTTTTCATTTTAATAAAAAATATTTTTCAAAATCACTAAAAATGTATTAAATTAATCATTTAACACTTTAAAAGTGTTTATTTATAACTTTTATTTTAATAATTAAAAGTTAGAGAAAACTGAGTAAAAGTTAGAGAAAACTGGATAAAAGTTATGTTGGTGCACAATAAATTTATTGTACAACTTGTGCATGCAAGAACTTTTGTTAGTTAATTACTTTGTATTAAACTCTGTATCAGTCAAACCGATTCAAGTATTCCGGGATGGAGGGAGTAATAGATATGAATAGTTTTAAATAACATCAAAGGTTCTACGGGGCTGGAATTTCTTTCATGACAATCCAAATTGAGGTAATGACAGTTTGAATTTAGATCCTACAAATTTCCTTTAGTTATCAAACAAGGCAACGTGCGACCTTTAAGTCATCTTTAAGTCGTGTTACAATAATTACATGACATGCTTATGTTTCAGGATGTAAATTGAAAACTAAAATATTTAACTTATACGAAGTATAACATATTATACATGTTTCAAAAAAAAAGTAGGAAAATATTAATATTCTTATTTGTATTCCTTCTCTATATCGACTACCCTATTTACAATTTTCATAGTAAAAATATTGCATCGGTAGTAAAAATATTTTGATAACACATAACCTACGTGGCGCCTATATGTACTAATTAAACTCCGCCACGTAAGATTGCGACAACCAAATGTTGTCGTAACTTGCGACCTTTATCATCACCCCTATTTATTTAAACGGAAAATCATTTTCTTTTAGTGATTTTCCATGAAAAATAGTTTTCCTTTATTTGTTTCCTTGTAAGAAAAGTTATGTAGGAAAAAAAAAATGGAAGTGGAAGGGGATCGAAATGGATAGGAGGAGAGAAAAAGAAATGTATTCCGTAAGGGAATGAAGAGAAAAATGTGGCATACTTTTTTCAAAAGGAAAATTGTTTTCCACCTTTAACAGAACAAACAAATGAAAACTAAAATTATTTTCCGGGTAAAATGTTTTCCACCCAAAGAAACGGAGCCTAACCCCCTAGCCTTGAAGTTCAAAATATGTTTTTTTTCCCATTACGTCAAGCTTACCAAGCGACTTGCGGGCTAAAATGTGAGAAGTAATCGAAATTCCCGAAATACGCCTTATTTTCACAATATTCTCATTCCATCGTCCATGTAAGCAAGGAAATCTACCCTTATTTATTTTAATGAGTCAGCACAAAACCGTCAACTCTATTAGCAATTACCTAAGGTAAACCGCTAATTATAATTGAATTGACGATTTATACTCAATGAAACCGTCAATTCAGTAGTAAGGGTGCGTTTTATTCACCTTATTTTCACTTATTTTTCTTGAACTTATTTGAACTAAACTAAACTTATTAAAATTTAACAAAACTTATTTTAGTTATACATTATACTTTGAGGGATAGTTATACATTATACTTGCGTAACTCTTATTTTTCCTGAACTTATTTGAACTTAACTGAGTTTATTTTTCCTAAAATAAGTGTAAATTAATTAGGTGAATAAAACAAAGTCTAAATTTTCTGGGTGCTCACGTCTCTTGCTTCTACAAGACTACCAAACCACCATTTTAATTGGAGGTTTGTTCCTTAATGAAACCGCCAGATAAAATGACGGTTTTATTTAGAAATATACCGCAATTTCAATGGATAGTTTATAATTGTCGAACGGGGGAAAAGTCCATTTTTACAAAGTGTTGTATATGCTAGAAAAGACTAACATTTTTCTACAATTTTTGAGATTTTTTAGCATTTTTACCGAAAATCGTTCAAACTTACCTTGGTAAGCTATATTTATTGAATAAATTTGGTGGAATTATGCTATAATATAGTAGTAGTTGGAATAGCAAATGGACAATTCCAGAATACAAGAATATGATACTCATCCAAACAATGTGCTTGTAGTATTCTCGTTCAAAAAAAAAAAAGGCTTGGTGTGAGTGTAGTGTAACTGTCAACTAACAAATTACAAGGAGGAACTTGATTCAAGCTCTACCAAGTATTTTTGGATTCTCTCAAGTCTCAACATTCTATTATCGAAACACTTGGTTCCCAAACACTTGGTATAACCAGCGCATGAATATTCTATTATCGAAAAATATTTAGATAAAGATAAAGTCTCATACGAAGTATAAGGAAATCTATTACTCCCTCCGTCCCAAAATTATCTTCCTGCTTTCCTAAATGAGCGTCCTAAAATTATCTTCTTGTTTCTAATTTTGGCTTTTAAGGTCTCCACTTTCTCATGTACTATATTAATTAAAATTGAATTGAAAACCCCATCCATGTACTATATTCCACTTTTCCCATGTACTATATTCTCTTTCACATGTACTTTATTCCACTTTTCCATACAACTCAATCATCATTTGTACTTTATTCCACTTTTTCATGTACTATATTCCACTTTTCTTAAAATCCGTGTTTTTGGTCAAACAGGAAGATAATTATGGGACGGAGGGAGTACTATATATTAAAAGACGATTTTTAGACGTTTGCATGGCACGTGACGTGGCGCTTTTCCTCAAATCCATAAATCTATGTTATTAATACACTCTCATTTAGAAAATGAGCAATAAGCATTACACATTTACACGTGGCGCTCTCCATCAATCCATAAATCCTTATGGTTTATATAAGATTCGAATCTGCAACCTCCACTTTCAACAATAGAGCATTATCTAATTGAACTATGTCCTTTTACATGTAAATTGCAAAAAATATTAATATAATGTAGAAAACTTATTTTGTGAATAAGTTCTAACATAATTTCATTAAACAATATAATAATAATTAATTGTTATTCTCATATTACAAGAATTTGTATCTTTAACGACAACCTAATTACGACTGGTCAAAAATCCCGTAGCAAAAGCCTTTTCGACGGGGCTACCAACCAAACAAAGACGGGAACGACCGTCGCAAATGTCTTTTACGACGGTTTAACGACAGGATTTTCCATTAACGACGACCCCTTTTTATGACGGGTTCGTGACATGAAATCCCGTCATTAATCAACAATTATTGGCCTTTAGCGACGGGATTTCCCGTCGTTAATGTACAAATTTTTGTAGTGTCACATGCTAATAATCCGGGGGCATCACCCGTGCCTAAATACTAGTTAAAATTTAAAACATGTGTGTATGTTCAGTAAGACTGCCACCATTCTTTAAAGAGACTTACCCTTAAATGCAAAATACACAAATCAATACCTAGTATTTAAAAAGGAAAACCAACTCCGTTTTAAGGACACGTAAACAACATCATTTTGAAGACACGTGTGTGAGGGGGTCGAAAAAGCATGAGGCTAATGCGTGACCTCGTCCCTCGTGGGCGTGACGTTGTCAGATCAAGTGTAATTGGATTTCCTGTGAGTTTACACCCAATCGAGTAGTAATATAGGAGTCGCCATTCAGTTTTTAACGACAATGAGAAAAACTGACAAAACCCGGTTATCGTGACATAAAGAGAGTGCAATTATGTTCGACCACGACGGCCATAGGTTCCCTTGTGATCCCTGGTGTGGGGATCGCTCAACGTACACCCGCAGGGCAGAGATTGAGAGTTCGGGGGACTGTAGCTACCGAGAGGAGTGCTCATCGATAATACTCCAGAGGCAGGTTATCCTTACTAGCTCAGCATAAATAATTGAAGGGACATGCGTTAAACTATTAAACTATTCTGAATTGATTTTAGCAATATGCAACACATAACACTAAATCGATCGTGATTATCTTATTTAGATTGATTTAAGGCACCTAGCATGATAATTCAATTGTCCAAGTTATTACCTTATTAGGCGTGATAGATCAATCAAATTAATAGTTTGACAATTTTATAAAAGGGTGATGAAAGCGATTAAATCATATGAGGGACACATTACAACGCACCCTTGAGAGGTGCGTTGTGGTTCTCAGAAAACTAACCACTTGGCTTTGCTATTTCTCCTTTTATTTAACGAATCTCGGGTTTCTAAGCAATGTTCCAGTATTTAGGCTTAATTCATCGAGTTACAAGGGGCAGGCTGCGTTCTGTTCGACTTTTGGGTCGATTGCGACAGAACGCTGGATCAATTTCGCAGCGTGAGGCTTAGGCTTAAGGCTAGAGTCAATACTCAGATTATAAAATTGTGTGTTCTTTTCACGTCGGTTTTGAGGCTGTATTTATAGGAAAAGGGTGTGTGGAAAGATAGATTTTAAGATACGAATCCAAAAAGAATCCGGAGGTAAAACGGCCCCAGGCATTTTCAGCGCCCAGGGCTGGGCGCCGAAGATTTCGGCGCCCAGATCCAGGCGTTGAAAATGGGATCTGGGCCGAGTTCTTTGTCAGATTTGGACTCTTAGAACACGGAGCTTTTGAGATTTATCCGAGTCTTTTAGTGCGTATTAACTTTATGACGGAATGCGTTTGGGCCCGTTACGAACTCTAGGTTCGTTAGGAATTTAATTAATACGTAACTCTTATTTTCGAATTATACCAGGAATGCAAATTCTATCTGTTTTAGGATTTATGTTGGAGTGCAACACCTAATTCTGACAGGTTTCTATCCTTTATAACTTTTCCACTTTTAACAACTACCTTTTACGGCAGTTACTATTCTTAGCAGGTTTCTATAAATAGCAGTTTTGGCTGAAATGAAAGGGTGATTGAGATTCGTTTATTTTATAGGAGATGCGTTGCCAAGTGGAGATTTATGTTCTCATCATCGAACCTTCCCTTTCGGGAATGGGGACAAAAGTAGGTGTCTACAGTTAGCCCCCACTTTGACTGAGTCTCGAGGTGAGACGATGGTCAAAGTACTAGACGGAGTGCGTCATACAAGCCATGGTGTATGTGACTTGTTTTGCGAGGGTCTCACGAGCCCCCGAGTGATAACATTTGACTTAAGGGTCATCACTTGAAGTGTTAACACATTCCTCACGCGTCATTGGAATTTGTTAACTGATAGTATAGAAACTCCCTCACTTTGTCATTGGAAGTATCTAAAGATGTTTTCGAAATCAAAGCTATAAAGTGTAACTAGGCCTGGCCAAGCCCAATCACGAGGTAAAACATTTTAAAGATTCTCATTTTCAGGGTTAGCTAAACGAGAAAACCCCCTTGTTTTTATAGGACGTAAAACGAAGGAAAATCCAGCACATCGTTCTTTTTTGGAAAAACGGAAAACCAATCCTTTGATTTTTGGAAAAGGGAAACCATCCTTTGATTTTTGGAAAAGGGAAACCATCCTTTGATTTTTGGAAAATGGAAACCATCCTTTGATTTTTGGAAAAGGGAAACCATCCTTTGATTTTTGGAAAAGGTTAACCATCCTTTGATTTTTGGAAACGGATAAACCGGGAAAAGTTAACGCGGCAGCGACTAAGGACCTGCGCGGTTAGTGGCGCAGACCCCGCCCGCTGAAGGTGGGCGAGCCTGTCCGCTGAGGGTGGACGCCACGTCCGATAGAAGTGGAAGAATCTGTTTTGGTGTTTTTGAAAATAAGGACCTAAGCGGTTTGTGACGTAGACCCCGTCGGCTGAAGATGGCGAGCCTGTTTTTTGTTTTTGGGTTAGTGACGCAGACCCCGCCCGCTGAAGGTGGGCGAGCCTTGTCCGCTAAGGGTGGACGCCCCGCCCGCTGGAGGTGAGCAAACCTGAATTCGTCTTTTCGATTTGGGACTCGCGTGGTACGTGCGGCGATCTTGCCCGATTGAGGTGGGCAAGTCCCTATTTCATTTGTTCTTGTGATTTCTTTTGAGAATTTCTTTTTATTCATTCTTGTAAGAGCGAATTCTTTCGAGGGATGCTCGGATTTAGTTGCAACCTGAATGTGGGTTGACAACGTGCTTAGACGGACCATTGTCCTGTGGTCATCATCTTTCATGGTTTTGAGCTAGTCTTTACGGCTCAATTTTGCCACTACTTGGTTCCTTGATTAGGGGACTATGTATAAGTATAAACGGCGACCTTTGTCTTGAGGTCGTAATCCGGTTTTATCTTTTGAGTTTATCCAAATCACGGGATTTCGTACAGCGTAGTCTGGGAATATTGTTTTAACTTTGCATACTCTTTTTTTGAAATACATATTTTCTTTCGAGCCCCCAAGCACTCGTGCTTGACGCTCATTTCTTGTCAAAGAAGTTCCTTGGGGATACGCATTTTGCAATGTCCTTGATCGTGTTTGGGATCGTGCTCGTAAGTGCGAGCGATCTTTGTAGTGGTATGCTACTCTTAACAAAGCCGTGAGGTGCGACTTTCAGTAAAGAAATCTGCAATTTTCAAGTCGAATGGATACGGCAGGACCCTATAGGAGTCAGGACTTCTTTTGGGCCTGGGTGAAGGAAATAATGCCCTTGGTCCAAGTATGCATTCTATGTTAAGTCTAATAAGTGCGGTTCAGTATTAATTAACAAGTTAATAATTCAGTGAGATCAAGTGAGCTGAATGCCTAGCTAGAGGCCGCTTCAGTTCAAGTGGAATTAATGATATTAATCCACAGCTTACTCTTGACTGAACCCGTAGGGTCACACAAATAGTACGTAAACGGATCAAGTATTTAATGGCATTAAATACTCCATCTATGGATATTCGGAATCGACGGATCTTGGTTTCAGTGGGAGCTGAGATCGTCACAGGCAAGAAATGAATGCTCCGGAAACGATGATATTGCCGGAAACGGAAATATGGATCGTATCGGAAATATAAATATTATCCAAGTCGTAGATGTTGCCGGAAACGGAAACATGGTACGTATCGGAAAATATTATCGGAAATGGAAATATTGCCGGAATCGGAAATATTGCCGGAAACGGAAATATTGTCAGAATCGGAAATATTATCGGAATCGGAAAATAATTCCGGAAACGGAAATATTAAATATTTGTTCGAAACGGAAATTAATTCCGGAATCGAAAATATTAAATATTGTTCGTATCGGAAATGAATTCCGGAATCGGGAAATTAATCGGAAGCGTATCGTACGAATTAGCATCGGACGAGGCCTGCCAGACGAAGGCCCAGCACGAAGCCGGGCCATCGCCCAACAAGCCAGCGCGCCACAACGCACCAGCCAAGGCTGCGCCAGGCCCACCGCAAGGCAGGCCCAGCGCGCGCCAACGCTGCGGCAGCGTGTGGGCCTCGTGGCAATGGGCTGCGAGCTCGCGGGCTGCGCGCGCGCGCATGGCGCCCCTCGTGGGCTGCTGTGCGTGCGTGTGTGTGTTGGTATGCTATACGAATCCTAAAGCTATCAGGTTTCGACATATGATTAAATTCCTAAACCTAAAAGGATGAATTAATTAAATAAGAATTCTATTAGGATTCTAGTTTAATTAATTCGTATCCTAATAGGATTAAAATTCCCTTTCCATACCTCTATAAATAAAGGCCTAGGGTCATTATTTTGTATAGAGTATTCAAGTATTCAAAGTGATTTTTGAGAGCAAAAATTCAGTCATACAATTGCCTACATTAGCCGAAAATTCTAAGTACCTTAAGGGCGATCCTAGTTGGTCAAGCTTAAGGCGGATCCGGACGTGCTGTGGACTATCTACGGAGGGACGACACTTGGAGTCCTAAAGACTTGTTCTTGTTCAGTTCGGGCGCAGCTAGGGAGGGCACGCAACAAAGTGTATGCATCTAAACTATGCTAAATGATTATGTGTAAATAATATGCTTTCCTGGCTTTATGGTTTTTCCGCATGATTCATGAATTGTCATATGTATCATAACCCAACACTGGGCTCATTTTCGGCGCCCAGGCCTGGGCGTTTTGAAATAATTCACGCCCAAGTGGGGCGTTGAAAATATTGTTTGGGCTGGTCTTTTGATGACACAGTTGGCCTCTTGTTCGTTCGTTTATTTCTTTTTGGAAATTCTACGTATTCTCTTCTCTTTTGTTTTTCTTTATTTTTGGGACGTAGAATTACATTGGAGATCACAATGAGTTGAGTGATCGTGATGATTTCTCGAGAAGCCGTAGCCGATTGGTGGACTACGGTGTTTGTCGCTTTGGGGCGATTATTTAAAGGAGCTGTCGCTCTTAAGGCGTACAGTTATTGCAATAGTTGGGCGAGTCTATATGGGCCGAGGAACATATATACCTTGAGGCGTAAGACTTTAATCGCTCTTGTTGTTATTTTGAACGTATATTTTTTTCTTTTGAACGCGTTCGTGAATGTTCGATACTTAGGATGATGATACGTATGTGCGAACGAGCGTTCATAGAATGGCCGTCGCGTGCGGTCCATTAATCAGTTTGCTTGAATCATTTTTTTTTTTTGAGCAATGACTGATGTTGAATAGTTTGCTTAGAAGCTTGATAGGGTTTAGGCCCATTCATGAAGTGGGCTCAAGCATCGTGCCCTTTTGATCGTTCAAACATTTGCTTTGAGACTTTTTTTTTAATTTTGCTATGGTCGTTTTGTAGCTTGGAGCCCCCAAGTATGCATGTTGGGATGCTTCGTTTTGGCGTACGATTTTTGTAGGTTCTTTCGAGAAAGATGCCTTGGGGTTCCGCTCGTGTAGGTGCGAGCTATCCCTTCCGTGGTAGGTAATGTCTTGCTACCTTTAATCCTTAATGTAGAAGTCGTGTGGCTTGTATTTTGAATTCGGGCGATAAATAGTCTTTGCCTCATGCTCTTGGTCATGCCCGCATTAGTGCAATATGCCTTACTCTTTTTTTTTTAGACTTGTACCGTGGGATAGTTGAACTTATGGTGCGACGTAGGCTTGTGTGGCCTAGCAGCGTGTCTTAGAACATTCCTCCAGGTGTTGGGATATCATTATTATTTTTTGCATTGGAGTACTTCATCACGCCTCGTTCAGGTGCTCGAACAAGTGTAGCACCTTCCGCGTGGGTGTGCACGGCTTATTACTTCGTTCGATGCGAGGATTCATAGATGTTTCTTTTTTTTCTTTTTTTTTATCCTTGATTTTTCTTTCGCTTTTGCTTTGGAACGACGTAGACTGTGTAACGGGTGCTTGTAGGGCGAGCGTTATGTGCAGTAGTTTGATCGGAGTTTTGGTGACTCGCGATTTTCAGTTACCCTTGTTAGTGGGGTGACTTTATATATTCTAAGTAGCGCTTGGAATTTGGGAAGGGTTGTAGCCATTCTAAGGTTCGTTTTACACGATCAAACCTTAGGGTTGTGCCCCTATAACGTGTGTATAGCATTAGCGTCGAGAATTTGCGATAAAATCGTCATTTCGAGCATTTTTAGAGTGTTTTTCTCAAGCCCCCAATTGTAGCTACGGGATTGGCTTGGTGCTATAATGCTTGGCATTCGTTTTTATGCATTCATGGTGACATGGATCATGGATAGTTTGAACCAGACTCGTTTAGTGCGAGGTACGTTCGAGTAGTGATTTGCTACTTCTCTTGTAAATGTCGTATTGTGCGACATTGCCATGGTCAAGGTAGTCACATGTTGAAGTGTGCCTTGACCAAAATCTAGGTGCCTTTCTTTACCCATAATCATATTTAGAAATCTTTTTGACTTACTTGCGACATCAAGATAAACGCATACTTAGCTTAAAACAACGACACTTTATTATGTTCGAAGAAGTCTTTGAAAATTATTTGAAATCCGAGTCCTACTGTGTACAATCCGACGTGTCCTAATTAAGTTGACTTATAGAAGGGTTCGTACAGGATTACATGAGTGAATCAAAAAACTGTTACGATTTTCGAAATGATGTCTAAGGATTTGCTGGAAGCCAGGGTGCGGGCGTCAAGATATTACTTGTGCCCGTGTGGCACATGCTTTAGGCTTTTAGGGCCATCATTTCCAGAATTGCGGGAATATAAACCGCTTTCAAATTGACTTAGATTTACTTGGTGTATGTCTGCACAAAAGGTCAAGGTATACTTAGTTCTTTCCCTAGCTCTTTCATTTCAATTTTTAGCCCCCAGTTGCTATTATGTCTTCTCATTAATGATTCTTTCAGATTTCGATTTTAGATGCTCGTGTCATATGTCTGAGTAGGGTGAGCCTTGGTTAAGTGCCAAGTCCTATTGACAATGTCTAATTTTTTCAAAGGAGATTCGCAAGCATTTGAATTACCATGAACGGGTGCCCTGAGTTCGAAGGAATGATGGGGCGATGCCGTAGAACAATCCTCTTTATTGCAAGCTTACTGCCTTTACTACTTGTTGGCGATTATGACTGTGTCTAGTGGTGAAAGAAGGTCTTTAAGTGAGTTACTTTGCTTTAGGGAGGGTCAAGTCGAGTACTTTAGAGGTCATGGACGCTCGCGCTAGCCCCCATTCAATTGAGACAAAGCGGTCTTTTGAGTCTTGGCTAAGTGCCTAGGAGTGTGAGTGCTCCTTCTGGCAAGGGTACGTGCCCTTATTATTTTTCGATGTGTGCTCATTTTGGCATCTTGATGACTTGGATTCTTCCTTTGACTTAAATTTTTCTTTCGATTTGGGTTGCAAGTAATTAAATTTCAATAAGGGACTCTATTTTTTATTCTTGTTATTCTATAGGCTTTAACATTTCTGCAAATTGGTTGGACCGAATCATGGATTGCCTACATATCCGCCTTAAATAGATTTAATTTGGAATCAGGTCTTGCGTAGTTCTTAGCCAGAAAATGGTTTCTTAGAATGCCGATTTTAAACAAGTACGTTCGAGTGGAATCGTAATGTTTGAAATAGGGTGAAATAAGTGTACGAAAATTTTGGAGCGTGCGTATTTTGCGTATTTTATATGATCTTCTACCCCCCAAGTGTTCGTTATTCCTCCGCATGTATATAGGAAAATATACGAACACTTTTAGGAATTGGGAGTTGAGAAGTGATAAGCAAGAACGGCGCCCAGGGCTGGGCGTTATTATTTTTGGCGCCCTGGCCTGGGCGTTGAAAACGTGTTCTGGGCTGCCTTTTTGCGCTGCTCCTTTTCGTTTTGTGCCAAATATTTGCGAATCTTTTTTGTGCGCTAAATGCTTCTTTTCCTTTTAGACGAACTTTAAAGGCGCTTTGCAAAGATTCTTTTTTTTTTTTTTACGTTAAGCGTAGAATGTACTTTTCATTTGTCTTTTTTTTATTCGTGACTCAAGACGGCTTGAAAGATGGGTTGAATGAGATAGGATAATTTGTATAGGTATTAGTCAAGCATGAGGATTGGAAAGGGTAGAAGATCGTAGAACTTTATGTAGTTTTTGTGGTATGATTTGGATTGGTTGACTCAATTCTTTTCCTTCGTTTACTTGGGTAAATTTCGCACTTTGGGAGGTACGGGCCAAGTATTTCATGGCTTGCTCTTTTCGCTCTCCCTTTTCTCTTTCTCTTTTTTCCTTTTTTGCTTGGGATCTCTCCCCCTTTTTATTTGGGCTAAAAGGTAGATGGTTGTGGTCTTTGAGTCACGAGGCGAGACTGAGTGAGCCTCGTTTGGTAGGCCTATAGTGGACCTTTAATTTTAGTAGGCCTAGGGTGGACCTTTTAATTGTCCTACTTTGCAAGCGTATTTAGTCGTTTCTTAAAATGTGCAAATAGCGTAGATTCAAAATGTTGTTTTTACTTTATTGAAATTTAACGAAAGAATTACATCGAAAATAATTTTTTTGCTTCTTTTCAGATTCCAGTTTCCGGGATTTAATTGGAAGTTGTGATTTAGACTCGAACTTTCATTAATTTTTCTGATTATAACCCGTGTATGAATACAAGGGGGTGTCCTAGACTCAAAATAATGACGTGGCGTAAGCCTATAATACTTGACCAAGCGACTTTCAGACTTAGGCTAATTGGACCATAACTTTTGTTGGTTGACACTTTAGATTTTAACCCTTGGGTGTTCATTTGTCATGCGCCATTTTTCTTAATGTTGGCAAGGTAGTTAGTTGAGGAGATCGAATTTTCATTTTTGCAAGACTAGAATCATTAGTGCGGCTTCCCTCTTAGTGTGTATTGCTTTACCCCGATGGTAGCCTTATGGCATGCCGATTTGGGTATTTTCATGGTTCGTCATGTTGCGTTCATGGAAAATCTTTTAGTCCGTACTTAGGAGTACTTCAAGGAGCGAGTGGCTCGAGAGGACTATGATAGTCGTGACCCAATGTGATCATAAGCCTTGAGGCCATTATTTTTTTTTCTTGACAATGGTATTGACACCTTAGGCTCACTTTGGGGGTTGTGCGACTATGGAGGAATGATTTTCAGAATGTGACTGTTTCCATTTTGAAAATACTTGAATTACATAATATATTATTTTTATTGGTGAGAGAGAGTATTGAGGCCGTAGATTCTTAGCAAGGGATGACAATTACATATGGGTGCTTATTGATTTAAATGTTAGGAAGGGAGACTCAATATGGTTTAACCTTTTAACTTGCAGAACGACACCAAGCATTAGGACCGATTCTATGTATAAGACAACTAAGACTTAGGATTTAGATTGTACTTTGGCATGGCCTAGTCTAGACTCGGATTTATTTATTTTTTATTCGAACGTTATTTTTCCTTGAAAACTTTATTTGAACATCATTTTTTGAATACTTTGCCCATGTGACATTCAAGGTCATTTAGTCAGCGTGCTCGGTTTTGGTGCCGAACATTGTCGTCATAGGAGGCCTAGTGACGACACAAGGAGTTGTTTATTTTATAAGTCGTTCTTAGAATCGAGCGCCTTTTTTCATACGTCCTCGTAGCAAATTTGTTACGAATTTTTTTTTATTGCTACGTATACTTTATGCGCGGGTACCGAGGCTGCTGTGCCTAACCAAAAGGCCAGGCAGCAACTTCAGCGCCCAGCAGGGGCGTTGAAAAAGATTGGCACCCAGCTAGGGGCGCTGAAAATGGGTCCCTAACTGGTACTCGTATTCTGTTCGTCTATCCTTTTTTCGTACATACTACTTGATTTTGCGTGTTTGCCTAATAACGTCCTTTACGCGTTGTGCGGCGTTGTGGAATCCGTTACAGGTTGTCCTGGGCGTCGCTAATTTTTGTGGCGTTCGCCCGGGGCTGCGGAACACGTATTTTGGTACAACTCTTTGGCCAATTGGTGTTTATGAATGTTTGGGCAATTTTTAGGGTCGTTGGTCTTCTAGTATAATTTGTCACACACAATCACATAATTCGCTACACATAACTAACATTACAACATGAAGCAAAATAATATGTCACGTAGTTTATGATAGGCTTCTATGGGTAATATTTGCGCCGGCTTGGTACCGCTTCTATCGTCGATCCAACACATGCCCCGGTCGAGGTAGTGCATTCACGAGCGAATTTCGTCCCAATAGGCCAATCACGATGTAAGCCAAGGGGGCATGCACCAATGAGAGGGACCTAGTGGGCGAGCGATTGGGTTTGGGACAGGTGTACTACTAGCGAAAGTGCCGAGTGGACAACATTCGAAGCGTATGCACCCCCCCGGGTGGCGATGGGTATCCTTATTCCCAACTCCCGAGATGAAACATGCCAAGGGAGCCAAGATTCGTTATGCGGTTCTGTCCGTTCACATTAATATGCTGATTTTCAGGTCGTCCCAACTTGATAGGGAAATAAACGCGGGGTAGGATCGTTTCACACTTCGGCTATTTTGATTACCTACGAGCACGAGTATTTCATTAACGTCCCCAGTGGAGTCGCCACTGTGAGGGGGTCGAAAAAGCACGAGGCTAATGCGTGACCTCGTCCCTCGTGGGCGTGACGTTGTCAGATCAAGTGTAATTGGATTTCCTGTGAGTTTACACCCAATAGACTAGTAATATAGGAGTCGTCATTCAGTTTTTAACGACAATGAGAAAAACTGACAAAACCCGGTTATCGTGACATAAAGGGAGTGCAATTATGTTCTATCACGACGGCCATAGGTTCCCTTGTGATCCCTGGTGTGGGGATCGCTCAACGTACACCCGCAGGGCAGAGATTGAGAGTTCGGGGGACTGTAGCTACCGAGAGGAGTGCTCATCGATAATACTCCAGAGGCAGGTTATCCTTACTAGCTCAGCATAAATAATTGAAGGGACATGCGTTAAACTATTAAACTATTCTGAATTGATTTTAGCAATATGCAACACATAACACTAAATCGATCGTGATTATCTTATTTAGATTGATTTAAGGCACCTAGCATGATAATTCAATTGTCCAAGTTATTACCTTATTAGGCGTGATAGATAAATCAAATTAATAGTTTGACAATTTTATAAAAGGGTGATGAAAGCGATTAAATCATATGAGGGACACATTACAACGCACCCTTGAGAGGTGCGTTGTGGTTCTCTGGAAAACTAACCACTTGGCTTTGCTATTTCTCCTTTTATTTAACGAATCTCGGGTTTCTAAGCAATGTTCCAGTATTTAGGCTTAATTCATCGAGTTACAAGGGGCAGGGTGCGTTCTGTTCGACTTTTGGGTCGATTGCGACAGAACGCTGGATCAATTTCGCAGCGTGAGGCTTAGGCTTAAGGCTAGAGTCAATACTCAGATTATGGAATTGTGTGTTCTTTTCACGTCGGTTTTGAGGCTGTATTTATAGGAAAAGGGTGTGTGGAAAGATAGATTTTAAGATACGAATCCAAAAAGAATCCGGAGGTAAAACGACCCCAGGCATTTTCAGCGCCCAGGGCTGGGCGCCGAAGATTTCGGCGCCCAGATCCAGGCGTTGAAAATGGGATCTGGGCCGAGTTCTTTGTCAGATTTGGACTCTTAGAACACGGAGATTTTGAGATTTATCCGAGTCTTTTAGTGCGTATTAACTTTATGACGGAATGCGTTTGGGCCCGTTACGAACTCTAGGTTCGTTAGGAATTTAATTAATACGTAACTCTTATTTTCGAATTATACCAGGAATGCGAATTCTATCTCTTTTAGAATTTATGTTGGAGTGCAACACCTAATTCTGACAGGTTCCTATCTTTTATGACTTTGCCACTTTTAACAACTACCTTTTACGGCAGTTACTATTCTTAGCAGGTTTCTATAAATAGCAGTTTTGGCTGAAATGAAAGGGTGATTGAGATTCGTTTATTTTATAGGAGATGCGTTGCCAAGTGGAGATTTATGTTCTCATCATCGAACCTTCCCTTTCGGGAATGGGGACAAAAGTAGGTGTCTACAACGTGGCAGACACATAATCATCACCACTTAGAAGACACGTATCCAAGAATACATAAACAATTCTTAATTTCATACATAATAAGTCACCTCAACATTTCATCCTTCCCTTTCCAATTTTAGTTTAACCGTTTAGAACAATTTAATTAAAGACATTGATAAATACATTGGCGGTTATGGTGAATCAAGATTGAGACACGTTTCATGTGGTTATAATTCTCGCGTTAATGAATTTGACTATTTATTAAACCTACATGTTTACAATTTTTTATAGACCATCATTCCTCCCTGACTTATTTTGTTAAATTTCTTCATTCTGGAGAATTTTTCTATTTTCCTATAGGTAGGTGGAAGTTAAAACTATGTTATGAGCTTCTAATTCATGCCCACCCCATTGTTTTCTGGGAAAATATTTGTTCTAATGAGGTTGGTATTACTTAATGTTATCATTATATTCATTTTTAAGCCCATTTAAATCAACGATGCATCTTCTTTGTATCCAGTTTTTCTGACTTGCCTCAATCGTCACCATATTTCAGTTCTTTTACACACGACTTAAAAACCGACAAACATTGATGCATTTTTGTTTTGAAATCTGTATGACATCTACTACTACCACACCCCTAACTCTATAAGCATAATTTCAAGCTTTTAAAAAATGGTTTAGTCTTTGATATTTTCCAGAACTTTGACATTTAAGGTTTGGTTAGCTCCATAACTCTTAATTCTTAGGTCATTTTACTTTTTGGTAGTTTTCTTGATTGTGATTCAAAGGATAGAGTGAGAAACTTCATGTATACTTGCCAACTTTTAATCCAACAAACAACAATGGTGAATTTCTTAGCGTATCGAAGATTTGTGGATGTCTTTGGTTTAATCCAAAGAATACATATGCTTAACTTAGTTACTCCGTACTAGCATATTTCTAAAAAAAAATCCCTTGGATAAAAAGATATACTCCTAAACTAAGAATGTATTTGTGGTCTTGTGGGAGCTCCAGGGCCGTCTATAGGGATGTCTAATAGGACCTCCGGGATATGGTCCAAAATTTTTGGGGACCAAAAAAAAATTAGTGGTAACTTACATAACTCAATTATTGGTTATACAGTAAATCATGCAAATAGAAGATACTCCCTCCGTTCCAAAATGTTTGTTACGTATTCCTTTTAGGTTGTTTCAAAATGTTTGTTACATGGGGAAATCTTTCCTTTTATAAACTTATTATAATATTATTTTTTGTGCCAACTTTTAATTTTAATTGGTCCAATTTTTTCAACTCATTAAATTTCTTTACAATTTCCCAAGTATGTTAAGTTAGCAATCTTTGTGCTTTTCCATTATTGGTTCATTTTGATAAATAAAACAATCTTATTGGCTGTTGTAATTATTAGTGGATTGGGGTTTTACTTGGTTTATTTTTTTAATAAAAAACCAAAAGAATCTTTATTATACGTTAATAAACGTGCAAAAGTCCAAACGTAACAAACATTTTAGAACGGATGGAGTAATTAATTAAGCTGTGGATCAATGTACAATCTTTAACCACCTCCTTGGGCAACCGCTGAAAAAGACCACTACTGCCACACCATTTTGTTGTGGTTCTTGTCGTTAGCTCGCCGACAACCCTACGTGAGTGTGATGCCTCAAAGTTCGTCGTCGAACCACTAATCTCAAATCTAGACAAAACATGAAAAAAAAACAATAGAGTATAAAACAAGCAATTAAAACCCTAACGGTTAGACTTCCCTCTACGTTCATTTGATTTGTTTTTGTTAGACTGTGTATTCCATTCATCATATTTATAGTATTAAAAGCACTGGTCTTAATTATATTAGAAAACCTAACGTGACTAGCATTATACAATTTACATTCGAATTAAGAAAATTGATTCTTTAGTTCACCTCTCAATTGTAGCAGGAGGAGAATGTACGTTATGACTGGACTTAAATTCCAAGAATGGTTGTCGCGAACTTGCGATAGACTTTTCGTGAATATGTCTGCAAAGTGACACCCAGTAGGAACATGGATCCCGAATTTGATCCAAAGCAACATTTCCTCGAACAAAATGAACATCCATCTCGATGTGTTCCGTACGTTAGTGTTGTACCAGGTTATTCCTGAGATTAATAAATTGTACTAATATTATCACAATAGACAATA
Organism: Spinacia oleracea; assembly: GCF_020520425.1. Lineage (NCBI taxonomy): Eukaryota > Viridiplantae > Streptophyta > Magnoliopsida > Caryophyllales > Amaranthaceae > Spinacia > Spinacia oleracea. The sequence goes on from NC_079487.1 coordinate 96,208,814, forward strand.
GTAACAACTTGACATAGTGGACAATGAAGTTCCAAAAGTAGGTTACGATGCCAACATGATTCTGCGACGCAACATTTTCAATACCTTTATACTTCGAATTATGTGCTCGATCTAGACAAAGTAGGTTGACGCTTTGATGATTAAGAAATAAGATTTTCTCCAAGGAAACAACAACAATTGGAAGTCGACTGACGAGTTCAGGACACCCTCCCCAATATGCATCAGTGTAGGTGATCAAATGCGTCGGAGCTGTAGGTCACGAATCATGATGGGTTAACGGTTTACACGACCGTGTTGTTATCCTCCAAGCTTTTGGCTAGAGTAACCTCTACGAAAATGTGCATCACGTTGTTTTTGCTGATCGAAATTTGTCTTATGACCACTTATAGAAAGATATTGAGATAAGTTATCACCTCCAACTTTAATCATTTTCATAAGATTAGTAGAAAAGAAAGATATAGTCGTTTGAAGTTTACCTTTGTGCATCCTTGTTTTTAAAAACTTTCTTTCTTCTTGTACTTTATATCTTACTTTTGCCATTATCTCTTGTTTTTTGGACTTAAAGTGCAACGATTCCTTATTCTTCGTCCTTGATTTTTCAAGTTGTGCCTAAAATAACCAAAGACCACAAAAATAGCAAGACAAACCATATGCAAGTGTATGACTACGTAGTATATGAGGAAAGAAATACATGCATCTAATGTGCTTAATTGTATGCACTGAAAAAAACATGCAACTAAAAATGGTCCTAAAATGTATGTACACAAACTACTGCTCTCTCGACTCTCGTGCATACGCATCAAACAAAGTTATTAAGAGTATGATCTACCAGTTTAGTCGATTAATGTATTAAGGATTATTCCTGAGATTTAATAACATGTCAACGATCGATTAATATATTGAAAATTATTCCCGAAATTTTAAGACAACATAAAAAATTAAGAGCATGAAAATTATATGAATATTGATTTATATACGGATTTTTCATGAAATACCCCTGAGTTTTGGCGAAATTCACCAAATGCCCCCCGACTTTCAGAAATTCATAAAATACCCCTATTTCAATAATTAATGTACCAAGTACCCATTAATGACGTCATCAACCCTAATTAACTCAATTAGCACTTAATAAACCAATTTACCCTCTTAATCAACCCACCCATCCATTAACCCACTAACCCACCCATTTTTTCCTTCCTTTCCTTCTCTCTTCCTTTCCTCCTTACCCCTTCTCTTCCTCACCACCACCACACACACCGCCATTGACACCGAGGAAGAAGGGAAGGGCGAGCATCGGCGGGGGAGACTGGGTTACGCCGGTGCAGTGGCGAGTGGCTGGCTAACCCGGATCTACATTCGATGGGCGAGGCAAACTCAGAAACAGAGCGAAATCAGAGGCGAATTGAACTCAGCTGATGGCAGGCCGATTGGGTGACCCATAGGCGGAGCACGACTGGAGGTTGAGCGATATGAGTCCTTCAATTCCATTTCTAATTAGGTATACCGAAATCATATTCTCCATCTATGCCAGTTAGCACACGATCGAAATCCATGGTATGAAGTTTGAAATTCTCTCTTTCCCCAGGCCAGCATCAAGGAGAAGAAAGTTGGGTTTCAAGTGACTTACATGAGTCACTATAACTTTAATTTTGGCTCCTACAACTTGCATTCTTCAATTGAAGGAACTTGATATACTGAAATTGAATTAATTGCAGGTTATGTATGTGCATCACTATAGGTACATACATTGTTAATTGCAGGCTCGTGCAAGCTAGTGTCGGTGGTGGTAGCGGTGTGTGGTGGTGGTGAGGAAGAGAAGGGTTTAGCGGGCTGGTGATGGTGGCAGTGTGTGGTGGTGGTGAGGAAGAGAAGGGATTAGCGGGTCGATTTTCTGCATTGGTGGGCGTCGACTAGAGTGTAGATGTGTTGCTTTGGTGGGCGTCGACAAAGGTGGAGGTGGAGGTGGAGGTGAAGGAGAAGGATGTAAGAAACATGGCTGCCATGATAGTTAAGGTGGGTCAATGGGAGAAGGAAGGGGAAAGAGAAAAGAAAAAGAAATGGGTGGGTTAGTGGGTGGGTTGATTAGGGGGTCAATTAGATATTAATTGGTTGTTTATGGGATTGATGACGTCATCAGGGGTACTTGGTACATTATGTATTGAAATAGGGGTATTTTATGAATTTCTGAAAGTCGAGGGGCATTTGGTGAATTACGCCAAAACTCGGGGGTATTTCATGAAAAATCCGATTTATATACTATTAGTAAGCATTATCTAGTAATTGGGTATTCATTTCCTTTAACTTTTCTCCTGTTTCTTGGTTTCTCTTATTGAGTTTACTCCATACTATAAAGGAAAATTTGGTAATATTAATCTAACATTTGGCCAATTTTCTTTTATTAAGCCCACTTACGACATATTTTTTTAATAATCTCACATTTACCGTCCAACAACTTTTATTGGTCCTAACAGGTCATAAACCTATTGTAGGCGATAATATGTCCCTGTGTGGCAGTATTCTCTCTCGATATATTCAATCATTAATTCATTATCATCAATTCATCACCATCTCGTTGACTTTTTCACCGGTTATCGATCACTTAAGCCCAATAAAAGTCGTTGGGTAGAAAATGTGGGATTATTAAAAAAATATGTCATATGTACTGTAGAATTAATAAAAAAAAATCGGCCAAAAGTTGAATTAATAATTACCAAGTTTTCCATACATAACTAAGGAATTCACTAGTTTACTCTCACCAATTTTCTAGCTTAATAAAGTAAAAATACTCTAAAAGCTAAGGGGGAAAGTATCTATTAAGACAAATAGACAATTTATATAGTACAAGAGTTTGAAGTGTTACCCCAAACATGTTTGTCAAACAAGGTCTATACATATATCGGTGGCATTTAAACAAGTAAAATGTGACCGGGTGGTAAAGTTTGCATCTCACGACCTTGACGTTATGGGTGGAAAAGTCAATTCGGGTCATCAAATGGGGTCGTCATTTCAGAATCCAATCATGCTAAATCATTGTGCCCAATGTAGATCAAATTCTAGTTTGGGTCACTTCGGGTTAGGTCAGATCATTCTCAAAACGGTTAAGTTTTTAACAACTCTAGTTATGGGATCAAACGCCACTAAGAGCAACTCCAATGGTTAGAAAAGGGATTTGCTCACAAAAAAATGAACATGTGAGCATGTAGCCCACCATTAGTACAACAATGACATAAGCAGTTGTTAAAACTTTGTAGCTATTTCGGGTAGGTAGCTAAAAAAGGTGTTCAAATAAATAAATTGTTAAAATTAAATATTATAGGGAGCTACAAGTTACTGTAGCCCACCAATGTGAAAATTTTTAGCTTAAATTAAGTGTAGCTAAAAATCTAATATGACAAACTTAACCACAACATCTTGTAGCTCACCATTGGGGTTGCTCTAAAGAACACTTTCAAAACATTATGCGTGATTCCTGTCATGGTTGTTAAACTCTAGATTCAGATCTTACAATCCTACTACTTTACGATCCAAAAACACGTCACAGATCGGGATCTTAGATAGGATATTAATGTTCGTAGGATCTTATGATCCTACCTCGATTTTTTTTGGAGTGATAGGATCTTAATACGATTCTACGATCTTACGATCATTCGATTTGATCCAACACATACAATTATATTTCAGGATAATAAATAAGTTTTACATTTTTTACTAAATAATTGAAATTCATATTAAAAGTATCATATTTTTCTGAAAAAGAATTATTTTCTTTATTAAAATGAAGTATCGTTTTTACTAAAAAAATCAAAGAAATTCATATAATTTTATCAATTAAGACTTGAAAATGATCATAAAAAAAATCTTAATTTCAATAACCCTGCATAATTATTGACCATATACTTTTAAACATTAAGATTACCTGAATACATCATTTTACATTGCATTTTAATAATACAAATATCATATTTACTATTTGGTAGGATCTTGCAATCCTACAATCCTATTTTACCGATCTGAATCTACCCCTTTCATCGATCCAAGGTAAAATTCCAATCCTGAAATCTTGATTCCGTCCCATAAGACCTTATCTTTACCTACCATAAAACCAAAACACAGAGTTCATGTTATAGATTGAGAACTATATATATTGTGGATTTGTGGGGGAGAAAAGTGTAATGCAGAATCATACAAGTTTTGCACTTTTTGAGCCGAAATTATAAATGTTTATTTTTATATATTATATATAGAGAGAGAGCACTCACCAGAAATCTGTAATCCATATATGGCCAAAACCCAAAAGTGTTGCTATCTGGTCCTTTGACTCTTCAACCAAAAACCATTTTCAGTAATTCTAGTTTTTCCTTTTTTTTTCTTTTTCTTTATGTTGATGTTACTTTAAGAATTAAAGCCTACCATTCATTATGAGTAATGTTGCCTCAAACCCCCAAACACCATACTTCTTCTAAGTGCCTCCGCAATACCACAAGTAGGTTATTTGAAGTACATACTTTTATTTTCTTTTTAAAAATTATTAGCAATTATTTGTTACTTTCACTAATTTGTTTAAAAAATCTTAATTTTCGCCTAGCTCATAATAATTTCTTTTTAATAGTGATTTTTCTTCGCAAATACTTCATCTCTTTTTTAATAGATGCATCATATTGACTTCTAACACTATTTACTGACTAAGAAAGTCAATATGATACATCTATTTTGAAATAAAAGATGTAAGTACTCCGTTCAAGTGAGTAATGATCATCGTTAGGTTTATTTTAGGTCAAAAAACCATTGCCACTACGGAGTACTTGTACGTTTGGTTGTCTTCCCCACTCCCCCAACCATCCCTATTTTAGCCAAACAAATACCAAGGTTTCTTCTGTTCTTGTTCTATTGCAATATTTGAGTTTCTACACTATTCAAACATCATCTCTCGATTATTTGTGGTGATTTTTATGTAAGAAAAAATAATTAAAGTCATGTAGAATCTGGTTGGTTCAGTGTATACTTTTTAAATATATCAAGATTTCATTGCGGAGATAATTAAGTACGGAGTATTTATTAATGAGTAAAATTATGCATTTATACATAAGATTTAAACTACTAGTATTACAACAGATAAAGACTAGGGAAGTAGGGAGAGCATTTGACAAGGTGATTCACTAACATATATGCTAATATGCAAGAGAGTCAATTTATTGTATTGTAAGTTGGGATTATTCCAACAAAAGCAATGACAGTTGTGATCTTCTATACTTTTTTTGACTAGGGAATTTAATATACTTGGTTTATCTTCTTTATGGAAAATAGCTGTGAATTATGTTATTATATATGGAGTATATTTTTAAAATTTCAAAGATAATTTTCTTAAAATGGAAGTATTTGAAATTAATAGAAGTCTAAAAATGCTTAAATCGATAAATAAAAGTAAGTTATATTCTTTTGGTCTCTATTTAATTTTTTGCATCAAGCTTTCTTGCATAGTTTTATGTGATAAGTTTTGACACGAGATATATAGTGGAGTATTTTTAATTTAACGAGAGAGGAAATGAGACCCTACCCTTTTAATATAGAAAAGATAAAAGTTATAAAATATTAGTGGGTTCGTCCCATAAATAGAAGCGTGCAATTAAATTAAAAAGATTTGAGTATAATTATTAAATTGGTACGAATGGAGTAATAAGTATAAATCTGTTATATTCGATTTAAATTTAAGTAATAAAATTAATAAAAACACGAATCAGCAAAAATAAGGTGAATCAACAAATTATTTCAGTAAAAATCGTGTGAACTGAACTAAGACGGGCTTAATTATGAGTAATGGAGTAATTAAGAAACATATTTACCATAATGTTGTACATGTGTTAACTAAGTGCACTTTTCTTCTACGTGTAAAAGAAAAGAGCACTTGTAGGACAAGAATAGTCCCAAAAGTGAAAAAAGTGATGAACTTTTACTTCCATGGTGTAAAGAGCATCACTTTAAATAGAAGGAATAGTCATTAAAGTGCATAATATGAGGTCCTTGAATTTTTTTTAACAATAGCCACAAAAAACGTATTGGATGCAAAAATATTTAAAACCCAAGCTAACTTCAATATTCAATTTCTTCTACTTCGTATAAATTTCCTTGGCCACAAGAAACTTAAAATTACCACCTTTTTTGTATACATCTGTTTTATGTACTTTTGGAATCTAATTATTGTCAAAAAAACTTCCTCTTAATATATTTTTCTTTTTTTGTAGCTATACGCCTTTTTTCTTTTGGGAATGAAGGATCAAGTAACAGATAAGGGAAGGAAGAAAGGGAAAAAGGAAAGGGACAAATTCCACAATCTTCTCTAGGTCATAAATTATTCACTTACTACTAGCTGGTATATACCTATACATATACATTTGCATGGACAATAATTTTTTTAAAAAAAATTGGATAATTTGTTTTTGAATGTGCAAGAAAAAGAACTTTATAAAGCCTATTTTATCTTTTTATCTTCATGTGGTCTGGTTCGTTATGGTTTGAATTGATTTAAATATTATAATTTTTAAAGGTTGGAATTTTTCTGGTATGACCTAAACTAGTCCGAATGTTTATATGTGAGTGATTTTTACTTTTTTCTGACTTAGCCTGGTCTGAAATTTTCACGTTCGATCTGATTTTAACAAGAATAAGTAATAGGTCGAAACAAGGTGAAGAGAACATATATAATTTTAGGTAATTGGATTATAATTATCCATATTTAGGGTTATGTTGACCATAACTAATTATTACGAGTAATTAGTAAATAAAAACATATATTGTCTAAAATCTGATTAACTATTGCGTAAATATATAACATACAAGTATAATGATATTCTCTACGTGTTTTTTTAGGAGTTACATATTCTCCAGCACAAAGATTAAGGAATGTGAGTTGATTTTCTTATAATAATGATGCAAGTGGTAGATGTGTGAATTCTTTATTGTAAATATTTGAAGAATGAATAGTTTATTGTGACAAAAAATGATGTGAAAATGTATGAGACCATGGGAAAGAGGGGAATAATAAAAAATGGGTGAGTGAGGACATGTAATATTTTAATGTAGAAGTTGCCAAAAGAAAAATACAACTCCTTGCAAATAGTATATGCAACTCCTAAAAAAAATGCAGAGGAGTACGATATTATATGTATAGAGAAAAAAAGTGAAATGAGATAAGGTTATGTTCTTGTGATTTTTTTTTCTTCGCAACTTCAATTTAGTTCATAACGTTTCAGTTCATTTTAACTCAATTAGTACAATAAATAAGTTCAATCCAAAAGAAATATTCCATTAGGAACTTTTCTCTCATCCTCTTTCAAAACCCTAATTTTCTAGGGGCTACCACCAACCATTAGGTTGATGGTAAGCCCCATTTTTCTTGTTTTTCATAGCTTTTGATTTTGATTTCATGTTTGGAATAAACACTACAAGAAATTGTACTATTAACGACGGGAAATCCCGTCGCGAAAGGCCAATAATCGTTGATTAACGACGGGATTTCCTGTCGCGAACCCGTCATAAAAGGGGGCCGTCGTAAATAGGAATCCCGTCGTAAATCTGTCGTAAGCCCGTCGTAAAAGACATTTGCGACGGTTATTCCCGTCCTTGTTTGGTTGTTAGCCCCGTCGCAAAAGGCTTTTGCGACGGGATTTTTGACCCGTCGTAAATAGGTTGTCGTTAAAGATACATATTCTTGTAGTGAAAATCTCCATTCTCTCCCTATTGGAGAGCTTTTTTACCCATTTATTGGGTTATCTCTACCCATTTATTGGGTTTTATCTCTCTCCTTGTGAGAGTTTGGGGCCATGTTTTTAATTTCACAAGAAAAATTGATTTATTGATGAAGATTTGTGCGGGGTTACAGCAGATGTCATTCTTACGTCTACAATCAATTGAATCGGATTTAATTCAATACCAAAGCTACAACAAATCGAAAGACCCCCTCGTTGAAGGCTGTATCAAACAACGATGTGAAAGAGGGTATTCATTATTGTCAGATCTCATCTACAACGATCGTGGTTTTGCTGGATTTGAATTTTGTTTGATCCAAATTGTTTTGTATTTGTTAGTTTTGATTTCTATTGTAGATGTCGTATGACTATTTTATCAATGAACTAATTTTTACCTTCAAAAAAAAAAAGTTCAATCCAAAAGAACAAGACCCAAAGGTGCATACTATAAATAATCACTGAACTTATTTTAGTTGTAAATTCTAATTTGTTAATCTTTGAACATAGCTTAACTAAATTTACATGAACTTAATTTTCTGAAATAAATGAAAATAAGATAAACATAGCAATGTATGTATAAAACTAAGCCGCTTCTCCCCTCTCCCTCTTTTCTCTCTCTTTTTAGGGTTTACAAAAATTAGAGTTTTCTAGGGCGGAAATAGCCAATTTTCTTCGGAAATTTGGTTATTTCCGCCCCTTCTCCTTCTCTTTCAATTCCGTTGTGTTTTTGCGTTAGATCTCAATAAGTACCCCTATGGTGGGTTTGATTGTTTCGGTGTAGTAAGTACCCCTATGGTGGGTTTGTTTTTAGTTATGTTTTGTGTGTTTAGTTTAGTTCAGGTTGTTTCTTTGGTAAAGATTTATGCGGGATCGAAGAATATGTCAATCTTTCGACTACAATCAGACGAATCAGACGGAAATCATATTTGTCACGGCTACAACAGATCTATAGACCCCCTCGTCAATGAAGGCTGTAAATCACAGCGATATAAAAGAGGGTATACAGAATGTTTGATATACTACGATCGTAGCTATGGTGAAAAGAAGTTTTTATTTGACTCGATTGTTATGTATTTGTTAGATTTATATCTTTATGTAGATGTCGTATGACTTTTTATCAATGAATTAATTTGTTTATAAAAAAAAAATGTATGTATAAAACTATTAACATACCAATTTTGAGATTATAGGATTATCTAGATGGCTTTTATTACTTGTGTTAAACTTTGACAAATTTTGAGGTTTTAATCCTATCAATTTCAATGTAAGATAACGATATATATGTAATACTTTTAAAATGTTACATTTGGGCAATTTATTTATTTATTTATTTTATTTTTTCATTTCTTGCATGGTCTTCTATAGTTGAACAATGGTGCAACACCTATGTCAAGAAATAAAATATAATAATGGTGAAACAATGACAAGCCTTGCTAAAATTTTGTTTCGACATCACAACTAACTCAAACCATTAAAAAAAACATCTATTACACTATACCAAAACAAATATTAGGAATGACACATATCACTTTCTAGTGTAAAATTTTTCCGTCAAAATTTTTATTTTCTAAAAATTTTCTACTTTTTTTTATTCATATCCTTCTTTATTTACTATTTACGTATGGAAGACAAAAAAATTTATATAGATTATGAAAATAATATATGCCACATAATAATAATTTGCTAAAATTATTTTTGTTAATATTTTAGTGAAATCATTATATTAAAAATGGAAAAATATACTCAATATTTTGGTCAAATCGGCATATCAATATATCTGATATTTTGGTCAAATTAGCATATAAATACTTAATACTCCATATTGGATGACCAAATGAGTATGTACAAGATTTATTAATTATGCAGTTACTTTAGGGGGGGGGGGATTTCAATCAAATATATTATTAAAAAAATTAGTCAAATAATTTCAGAATATTCGCGCATACACGAGACCTAATATAGTCACAAATTCTTATTTACAATGGGTGTACAATAAATATTGTACACCGGAGTAAAAGTTAACTCAAAATGCTTAAAAGTTAAGCATATATATGTAAAAGTTATCTATTTTTCAGTGATAAATTTTTTCATTTTAGTAAAACTTATTTCTTCAAAGTAATTAATAATGTATACAATTAATCATTTAACCCTTTAATAAATTTATCTATCAATTTTTTTTACTAATATAAAAGTTAATCAAAACTAGGTTAAAGTTACAAAAAAAATGGTTAAAGTTTTCTTAGTGCACAATAAATTTATTGTACACCTTGTGCGCGCAAGACCTTTTATAATATAGTACTCCCTCTGTATTTTATTAGGAGTCACACTTATAATTTTCGTCCGTATTTTATTAGAAGACACATTTTCATTTTTAGTAACTTTTCTACCCCATAATAAAATTAAATAATATATCAAATTTACTCTATGACCCGCCACCACATTAAACAATTAATTTCAAAAAACCCCCACCTCCACCCTCCAAAATTTAATGGTCCCCACTTATTTTACTTGATTAAAATATTACCCAACCTCACTTGCTTTCATTCAACTATTTTTCCTTAATATATGTGTCCGGCCATATATGAATCCTATTTAAATATGGAGGAAATATTTGTGTAAACGATTGAAATTGGATTTTTGGGTTAAAAATTAACTTTTCCTGGTAGCACACTTTTGGATTAAGAGGATTGGTATTAAAGTTAGCCATGAAATTAGCTTATTTTTAGCCTAAAAGTCAAACAATCATAGAGGATAGAGTAGTAATGTTAATTTTTCTAATTAGCCTTGTTTGATTTGTATTTTTTAAATATTAGTTTTTTTTTTACAAACTTTTATATAAGACGGTCTTATATAAAATATCGCCTTGGTGTCATATAGGTCCTGTTCGGCAAAATTAGCGGTAGCGGGTAGTGGTTAGCGGTTGAGTAGCGGGTAGCGATTAAAGTAGCGAGTAGCGGTGAATAGTAGCGGGTAACGGTTAACTGTCAAATTAGCGGGTAACTAATATGAGTGTTCGGTAAAAGTAGCGTTGATAATATAAAATACAAATAAAAGTTAGAATATTACTTAAAACTTTATTATAAATTTGTCAAACGCTACCCGCTACCTGAAACGATACTAATTTTAACGTTTGACAAAAGCTACCCAACCGCCACCTCAACTGCTAACCGCTACCTAAATCGCTACTTTACCAAACACTTACAAATTTTACAAGTAGCGTCTTGACTAGGTCAAAACGCTACCCGCTACCTCAAACGCTACCGCCGAACACACCCATAAGTTAAACGATTGAACTAATTAGTTAAGCAATGGAATCAATCCGTTAAGTACTGTAACTAATTAGTTAAGCACGAGAACCAATTAGTTAAACAATGGAACTAATTTAGTTAAGCACTGAAAGTAATTAGTTACACAATGAATCCAATTAGTTAAGCAATGAAACCAATTAGTTAAGCAATGAAACCAATTAGTTAAACAATTAAAGTGTTTTTTTTGGTAAGACGGTCTTACACAAAAGTTGCCGCAACTTTTTACATAACTTTGTACGGAGTAATATTTATTTGAAAACGTGGTTGCTCCAAATGTGAATTGAATGTGCAAAAAGGAAAATAAAAATATATTTCTACAACAGAGGAAGTATAACATTTTAGTAGTCCAAATCTTTCAATATTGATACTACGTATATAGTAGTGGCTTTTGTCCAAAACGACTAGAACAAAATCAATTAATTACTCCCTATTTTCTTTGGGTTCGCCTTGTTTGAAAGTATTTTTAATACTCTACTGATAAATATATAAGAAAATACTCATTCGTGTTTTAATTTAATTCATCTTGATGTATGGTTTCACAATATTCACTTCTTCTTCTTCTTCTTCTTCTTATTATTATTATTATAATTATGAAGAAGCGATTACACAAAGTTGGATGAGAGCCTAGCCACTAATTGGCTCCGACACCCTTATTCAAAGCAAAACACAAACGATGAAAAAGAAAAGAACGAATGTTAGCAGCAGCCGTGTTATTCTGAGCAACCCGTGAGACCCTAGACATGAACTCTAGGGCATCACTCATCAGTTCTCCAAAGGTGGAGAAAGCAAAAGCGATAAAACCATACCCATTGCCTATGCACTTCGCTTCATACTCCTTCTTCTTCATGGCAACAGCATTAGCGACAGCAACCCCAGGAGCAAAAGCATCAACTCCTGGCCCGGTGAAGGGAGAGATACCTGTGACATCTAAGCATACATTTTTCCCTTTGTCCCAAGAGTAGACAAGAAGGTCTGCAGGACGGATATCTCTCCCTTCCTCAGACAGAAATCCCAAAGGCACCTCCTTCCGCACAACAACCCCAGCCTGCGAGCAAATATCCCCTAACACATCTCGAACCAAGTTATGGCGGAACTTCAGCCCAACATCATTACCACAATGCACTGCGTGATCCCTGAAACGATCTATGATTTTAGAAGAGCAGCAAGGACAAGTAAAGTCAGGAGGGAACATAGGGATCGCAAGGCGATAACACATAACACACTTGAATTGTCTTGGGTGCATCGTCTGCCCTAACCTCTCAATTGGGAGGGCACTCAAGAAGTCTAAGGAGTGTGCCGCTCTGTTGCTAATGAGTATAGCCTTTTCTCTGGAACTCGGGTTGTGCTGTCCCATCATCTTCTTCTCTGCCATATCAAAGTACACTGTAGCCAACTTTTTCATAAATGGGGGGGCTGGTACCACACGGCAGAGATCGAGAGGATCGAAATGACACAAATCCCGGAAGATATTTAAAGCTAAATCACAAGCAATGCCCAAAACAGAGTCACCACCATGCCCAAGCAGTCTGTTCTGGAGACCAAGAGACTGGAGACGCGAGGCAACAAACGCATATGAGGAAGAATCATGCGCGGTGTAGACCCCGAAACCACCCAACCGAAAAGGTAGAGTGGCACACCGCCACTGCCAATCTCCAAAGCCCGCACCACCATCCACAATAATATCCTGAAGAACCCTCCTTAAGGCGAGATCAAAGGAAATAGGAGCAGACCCGAGCATATGCGGCGGACAAGTCCCACACAACACCGCAGAAGAAGGAGCTCCGATTGAGGATCATTAAGCTCAGCCACGGCCTCCGTCAAACCCACAGTCCTAGCGACCCTGTCCTCTATCAAGCGGCTGCAAAAGTCAGCATTCAAGCTAACTGGCCCACCCAGAAGCCTGACTCCATCACTGGGGCGGGCAATACTAGGAGGGAAAAGTGTGGAATCGAAGCTCCTCGGATCAGGAGTAGGCCAAAAGATTTCCGTTTTCTCAACATTTAAATGCAACCCTATTGTCGGACCCTCAGTAGTGATCACCTGCAAAGCCGAAGAAACCAAAGCAATGTCCCCAATAATGGTACCGTCGTCGAGGTACCAAGCCATGAAATCAAGATTGCATTTTTCGTTGATCAGATGGACAAGCGGATGCAAGGTAAGCGCAAACAACATAGGCCCCAAAGGGTCACCCTGCTGGACCCCCTGGGAAGAAAGCAAGATAGAGCCCTCATAATACAACCTAGCCGGCCGGGCATAACAGAATTCAACCCAAGGAGCGAGCGAAGGACATCGACGTCGGACCTCTCTAAGAATAGTACTACGGTCTATCAAGTTAAAGGCATTGCTAAAATCAACCAGAAGCATAGACATGCTGCTCACCTCTCCCTTGGCCTCGACCAACCTGTTGACATCATGGAGAATAGCCTCACTCCCGTTAGGCACACCCACCCCAAACTGAAAGTCCTCAAGATAACTACAACCCTCCTTCCCGATCACGACAGCAGCGACCTTGGATACAAGTCTCCTCCAAACCGTCCCAACAGCAATAGGGCGGATATCCCCTCCAGGCTTAAGCAAAGGCGTAAGTGGGGCACTAGCAATAAACTCACCCAAAGAAGCAGCACACTTACCAGCAAGAAACAGGTTAACCACCGCAGTAATAGAGGTGGCTAAATCATCATCCACTGCAACAGAAGCCTTTCCAAGCGCATCCACAACATGCTGGGCCCGTAAACCATCACGCCGACAAGAGGTTCCCTTGGGGAAACTACGAATCCTGCTTAAAACAACATCTTTAGGGGCCGAGACTGCCTCGACATCAGCACAAAAGGGAGGCAGGATCGGACACGACGCATATGGGTGCTTCTTCTCTAACTCCCGCAGAGTCTCCTCAGTACCAGGTGCAACCCCCGACGAGGTCAAAACCCTAACAGCAGCAGTGAAGTGACCATCACTGACCTTCCTCATACATTGCCTCATGTTCAACGCAACAGAACTCACCTTCTTTCTCACCCCATCCCCTTCCTCCTCCACCATGGAGGTACGACGATCACCCTACTTAAGAAGCTCTCTAACCAGAACCTCAGGTCCGCCCGGCTCTCTCCAGACCCGAAGAGCCCTCGAAATACCATCAACCTGGCTACACCCCTTCTTTCCCGACTTCGTATCAGTACGGGACCGGATAAACCTAAAGGTGCACAAAGGAAGAATGAGCAAAAGGATCCAAGAAGGAAAGTCATGTGGGGAAGCAACCACCTTATCTAGCGCAGCTTTAAGGCACCGAGAAAAACCAAGCCGATTTGCTCTGGGGATACTTTTAACCGTACGACACTGGCCAGCCAAAACTCCATGCAGCAAAAAAGTATCAAAAAAGGAAGGAGAAGAGGCAACAGAATCACCAAAAGAAACAACAGAAACATCAGCCAAAATGACGAGCGGAACAGACCTAGGAGGCTCGGGGATACCGAGGATCGCATCCTCCTCAAAAGTAGGAGCACAAACCACCAAACCATCAGCATGCTTACAATTCTTACTAAAAGTGTGAGTGCGAAAACACTCACCACAAAGCCAAATACCAGCCTGGTGAAGCGCGGAGTCTAAAGCATAGAATAAAGAAAAATCCCTCCCAACATTGGCTTTGTGAGAAGCCTTCAAAGCACCATCTTTAAAATGACGAGCCCCCAGAAATAATTTATTATTATTATTATTATTTTTATTATTATTGTTATTATAATTTATAAACGTGTAAACATTTTACATAATGTTGGATGAGAGTTTAGAAATAAATTGTGCTCCCACCCATTTTTTAATGCAAAAACTCAACTTGTGAAAGATAAATGCACCACTCTTAGCGTCATTACTACCCCTTTATTTAGTTATACTCCGTAGTTACTACCGATGGCATGAAGTTAGAGTGAACAAAAAGTTAGTGGGCTTTGTTTAAGAAAAAGTAGGAAATAGAGTAAACATGTGGAGTTTGCATAGTAAAAAAATGGAAACGTTGCCAATTACTGACTTTGCAAATTACTACTTACTTCGTACCTTGTTAAAAGTTCTCAATTACTACATAGATGTTTAGTTAATGCATGTTGTCAATTACTATTTTATCTCATATTCGGTCTAATTAGTCACTAATCAATTGTTAATCATATTTTATTTGTTTTAATTAATTAATAAATATTTTTTTAAAAAAATATCCAAAACTAATTAAATCCGAAAATAATTTTTTGTGTTTCTTTTCGGATTCTTGATTTAATTATTTTTGGAGTTTTTTTTCTTTTTAAATTTATTAATTAATTAAAATAATTAAAGTGTGATTAACGGTTGATTATGATATAATTAGTGATTAATTGGTCGGAATATGAGCTAAGATAATAATTGACAACAATAACTAAACACTTAGGTAGTAATTAGTAATTTTTAACAAGGTATGTAGTAATTTACAAAGTCATTAAAGACCTATTACCACCGTTTTTGAAAGTTCTCTACGCTTTGGAAAATGTGTCCAAAGTATAAAAATTTTGACAGTAAATTCTCACCATTATATACATCAAAACATTACATGTAAGATCTTGTTAGGTTGGTCTCGAGATGTATTTTCACAATATCAAATTTTTATAATTTTTTCACATACGAAATTGAATATATTAGTAGTTAAATATTGCATTGGAGTCAATGCAAATAATAACTGTAAAGATCTTTTTGAAACGGATGTCGTAGGTAGTAATTCGCAAATTTTCCTTCAAAACTTACTTGGAATGAGAGAATGTTGCAGTGTGGTATGTGTGGGTTATGATAAAGTTGTACGGAGTAATAAAATTTGACAAAATAGGAATAAAGTAGAAGTAAAAGAAAAGAATGAAAAGTATAACCAACAAACAAAAGTGGATTTAAGCTTATGTCAAAAGAAAATTAACAACGTATTTTACGATGTATGAATATATATTTAAATGTGTTGCATTGAAAAACTATTCATCCCATTAGTTATCGCATCGATATTTTCATCCTACACCGAACTGATAGAAATTTGAGGACGCACACGGAAGTTCTGATTGACCTCAATTATCTAACAAAATTGCATTTTCATCATTGATTACATCAATAAGAATTGTACAACAATATTCGCTTTGGTAGAACACTTGTTTCTACCCCTCATATTTTGTGGGAGCTCTCTTGATTAGCCCGCCCTAAACTTATGCAAATACAACCTATTTATAGTTGTTGTATTATGGTTTATATATTTTTCTACTCCCCTCATCATCTAGATTGTTCTAACTATATTTTTCTTAGGATAATTCCAGACATTTCCTAAGAATATTCTTAATTATAATTTACAATCATATTTCTAGAATTTTCTACATAATACATTTCACTACTAGATTTTTACAAACATATTATCTAGAATTTTTTAGATTAATATTTAAACACGAACCACACAAGTACTTCTTGTGTTCTTTTTCAATTGCTACATCTAGAGAGAATAAATCAAATGAATATGTAGTACTCCTTCCGTTCCTTATTAAATATCTTATTTGGTGAAAAATACCGGTATATTAAGAAATGTGAAAAGTGTATAAGAAAAATAATAATTGTGAGTAGTTTTATGGGTAAAAAGAATAAAGTAGATGCTTATTTATTGATAAAATGCAAATAAAAGTGGATGTGAGTATGAAAAGCGAAAAAAGTATAGGATGTATAAGAAAAAACAATAATGATTTAAGAATAGTAGGAAAAATGTATGTCAAAAAATAGAAACATAACAAGTACTTAACAATACCCGATTAGAAAAACAAGACATTTAATAAGGAATGAAAGGAGTAATTATTATTAAGAAAGGCAAAAATGTCAATTAACAATCCAAAAACATTAAACTACCAACCATATATAGCGAACTCTCATTAAAAAAAAAATGTAATGTTATCCCTCAAAAAAAAAAAAAACTAATGTTATAAAAAGTATTTAAAAGAAAATCTAATAATTAAGAAAAGTAAGGAGCTATTATCCTTTTAATTCACACTTTGAATTTTATCACATTCAACAAACTCTATTTTAACCCTTATTTCTAATTTATAATCAAATGGATTTGTTATACTTTAGTTTCAAAATAAAATTTTAAAATATTAAATGTTTATTTTTAAAAGAAAATACATAATAATTAAAAATAGTTTCCGTTGTATTTTACCATGAGTTACCCTTCTATTTTTGGTTATGTCATGTCCTCTTTCTCACAATAAATAATATATCTACTGCCGATGTTGTGCAACAAATAATAAAACACTATCTTACTTTCATTTTGTTTTAATGAAGTAATATTCAGAATTTCAGGTGAAAGTGTAACTATTATTTTAAAACGGATGGAGTATTGTCTCTGACTCGTCATGTACTCTGTATAAGGAATTATTCATGCGTGGACCTGGTCCACAATAATATTAGTACGAACCCAAAATCAATAATTTTCTCTAACACCCTTTTTACATACATATGGACCTTTATTGTTCATATAATGATTATTATAAATAAATTAAACACTAGATTTTTATACAAACTTTTCTATAAGGCGGTCTTCAAAAAAGACCACCTTGGTATCATATAAGTTAGCAACGGAACCAATTAGTTAAACACTTGAACTAATTAGTTAAGTACTGAAACCAATTAGTTAAGCAAAGGAATTAATTAGTTAAGCAATTGAATCAATTAACTAAATAATGTAACCAATTAGTTAAGAAATTGAACCAATTAGTTAAGCAACTAGAGTGGTCTTTCTGATAAGGCGGTCTTACACAAAAGTTGCCGAGATTTTTAGGTACATACCATATTTTGAACCATAGTAACCCCATGTTTTTAAAAGTAATTTGTGACTTAAATTCGCATTATTCAAGCTCAACATTTATTAACCACACAAATTTAATTTTTTTTCTTTTCATAATAATCTCAAAAAACTTGCCAGAATAAATTAAGAACAAGTTGATAACCTTCTTTTAAAAATGATCAACCAAAAATATAGCGTGGATCAAATCTATTTAAGTATTGACGCCGTATAGGATAGACGTCCTTTATTACAGGTGAAAGTGAGAGGAAGAGAGATGAAAAAAAACTCAAAATCACATTGATCCCTTCCCATGCCGTATTGCCGTTACCCCATGGGAGCATGGCCCACTAATTCGGTGCTGACGTGGAATTAAGGCCCGTAAAAAGGGGATAAAAAAGCAAAGGGGTAAAATGGTGAACAAAAACATAAAGAAAAAGCATCTAACAGATCATCCAAGTTTTTGTACAATTGTACCTAAGAAAAGAAAAAGATTTAACAAAATAAAAAAAGATTTACTCCCAAACCTTTAACTGTCCGCATAAGCTGCCACGTGTCTTAAATCTGATTTACCAAGATCAATTTAGATCCTCTCTCTCAAAACACAGCTTTAGATCTCTCCCTCCAAATCAGCAAAGATATCCTACATGGCATCCCATTTTACCCCACACTCCTCCACGTCATCATTATTTCTATTTATATTAATAATCCAATATTAATAAACAATTTTCAATATATATACATATCTTCTGATCTGCTTCTTTTGTTCTATACTGCTCCTTCTTTTACAGGACACCCATTCATTCATTCTTATTAAAATATTCTAAACAAATTTGAGGCGAGTTCAAGTTCGAGTTCGATCTTTTATTAAACAAGATTAAATTTGGGGGACTTGTTAATATCGGGTATTTTTCCAAACTAACTAAATTTAGTCTCTCTTGTATATGACTTTTGATTTTAGTTGTCTGAAATTGCAACACAGTGAATGAATAAGAACCCTAATTTGGTTTGTGGGTTTTTTTTTAAGTAGAAAATCTTCAATTTAGTTTGATTTACTGAGATTTCTGCAGGGGTTGTAGGTACGGAATCATCTTGCTGAGCTTAGCTGAACAGGGGATTTTAGATGGTATGTCATTTCTTTGCTTTTCGCTTTCGTAATTTTGCTCATCTATTATGATTTGAGTTGTTTCATTAGTGTTGATTTGGTGTTGTCTGTTTTGGGTTTTGGGTAATCTGATTAGTTGTGTTAATTTTGTTTAGAGAAGTTAATTTTTGTTTAGGGGTTTGTGTGTTTTCTGAATCATTTGATTACTGTAGAAATTTGGAAATTAGGAATTTGGTTATAAATAGTTGATTTAATTGAAATTGGGTTTGGATTTGTATTGATCTTGAGATTTTGGAGATGGGATTCAGTGATTTATTTTTGAATTTCAGTAGATTGTTTACTTGTTTGTAAGGATGTGCGTATGATGATATTAACTTTTGCTCTTTTGGTCACCAAAATAGGGGTAATTGAAGGGTTTTTCATATGTCGAAGGCGTGTTCTGTTCGAAGATGCAGGGGTCGTTCAATAGACATGATGTGTTCTTTTGCATAATTGTAATTGATCATTTTGAGTCTGGTTGATGAGGTCCATTCAGAAAAATGAAAATGGTTACGGTGGTGTGAAGGTTGTGGCAGAGCTTAATCAATATATAGATGCTGAAAAGAGAGGAGGTAGGGGTAGGGTTCCAGGTGAAGGACAGGGGCTTTCCGAGGAAGATGAATTGAGAATTATCGATGATGGTGAGGATGCAAATAGCAGGCGTTCAGCGAGTTCTGTTCAGCTTCCTATGGTCACTCATATGCCTCAGTCGCAAATCCAAGGGCGGGTTCGTTGGGATAGGTTTCTTCCTTTTGGATCTCCCAAGGTTTTGCTTGTAGAAAGTGACGACTCAACTCGTCATGTTGTTACTGCTTTGCTACGGAATTGTAGCTACGAAGGTGAAGTTCATACTCCAAATTGAGTAACTTTTTGGCCGAATAAGTGTGATTTATTTGACCTAGATGTTTTCCTTTTGATATTTCGTGCACTATTTGTATCCTGGCTCTTTAAATTTCTTTTTTGCCCTTAATGTTTAATAGGTTGCTAAGGAAAGTTATGGAAATTTAAGTATTGATACTTTATGTACTCCAAAATTTTGCTCTGCTTGTGCTGTTGAATAACTGTTGATTAGCTTTTCCTATAATATGCTTTACAATCATTCAAAAGGAAGTCTGCAAATTAGAGTAGGTAGTGTAAAGGATGAGATCTGGTAAAATTAATGAAGGGAGCTTAAACTTTTATTAAATATCATGTTCTAAATGTCCTAAAATTTTCCATTTAGGTTCTATATCTAGGTACTTTTACATCCTCTTGTTGCGGATCATTTTGAATGAATCCAGGAAGTGAGAGCAGAGAAAGAAAAAGGGTAGGAATTGTATAATTTACAGGGAAAATGGTATGAAGAGAATCAAGGGTATTAAACTTGTAGGAAAATCCAGAGCAAATGAGGTCCTGTGTACCTGAACCAAAATGAAAAATCTGAGTTATTATAGTAATTCTCAAAAAAGCTACAAGCACTTGTCACGGATCGATGGAGTTCCCTGGAAAACAAGTTTTATATAATTTAGAATTAGTGTTTTTTTTTTCTTTCTGTTTTTTATCATGTCACGGTACCATAGTATCATCCCAGTGCCTATAACGAGGCTCCCACCTAGGGTTAAGGGTAAGAAGTTCAGAAGTACATAGGCTCAGCTGTACAGTGACAACAAGGCTCTTATATCATCTAAATATTATTTTTTCCTTTTCGGAAGTCTCTAGGTCACAAGGTCTACAGGGCTTAATTAGTACAGGGAAATAACAACATTAACAGGTCATTTGGTTGTAACTTGTTACAGTCCACCCAGGAAAGTCAAGCTGAAGGTGGTTAGTTAGTAGATACATCCGGCTCAATTTTTTTTTTTGGACTTTTTTCTTATCTGTTTTTTTGGATCCTTGTTCACGATTCAGTTTTCAAAGGCTATATTTTGTTGAACTTAAGTAGGCAAGTCAAGTCTTAGGGAGGAAGGAACTGTTCTATTGCTATTTGCAATTGGTGAAGTCTAGTTGTAGACTTTAGTTACTTAGTTCTTTGTGGGAATATGCTTATCAGAAAAACTTGTATGTCTTTTGTATCAAGTACATCGATGTCTTATACTTGGGTGATGCTAGGATTTGCATATATATGAAATATAAATTTTGATTTGGTTAAAAACAATTAGTATGCTTGTTTTTCTGTCCCCATATTTTCATTTAGTGATAAACTCGTGATTTGACATTTTACAGTCACACCAGTGTCAAATGGTATAGAAGCATGGAAAATCTTAGAAGATTTAAACCATCAGATTGATCTGGTCTTGACTGAGGTAGTCACATCTGGACTATCTGGTATTGGTCTTCTGTCCAAGATAATGAGTCACAACAGCTGCCAGAATACTCCTGTCATTAGTAAGCTCTTGGTCCTTAGTGTATGTTATATTTCCATATTTGATTTGTGCCTTTTCAGTCTTTCTTTTGTTTATTTTCCATATAATTATTTAGATATAGAATTTTAATCATTTCATACTATTTTGTGCAGTGATGTCATCTCTTGATTCAACTAGTTTAGTCTTAAAATGCTTGTCCAAGGGTGCTGCTGACTTTCTGGCGAAGCCTATAAGGAAAAATGAACTTAAAAACCTTTGGCAGCATGTATGGAGGAGATGTCACAGTGTAAGTTACTTTACATTTTCCCAGCTTACTCTGAACCTGATGTCATTTTGGTTGACGCAGCAGTCTTTCAATTTTTAAATTCACTGACAAAAAGGGAAAATTCAAACACTGCATGATGAGTACCGTTTTGATTATAGGTTTTAATGTTTCATCTGTTTCTTACTTCCTTTTCTTCTCGTGAGATATTTATACGAAGTATGCTATTAATACGTTTTGTTATCAGTATATGTTTAGTGTTACTTTCATTAATTTGTTTCAATTTGTTTTCATTTCTTTTCTTAGTCTAGTGGTAGCAATGGTGACAGCTGCATACGGAATGAAAAATCTATTGGCGCCAAATGCGCTGATGAGTCGAACAATGACACTGGCAGCAACAACGAAAATGACAAAAGAAGTATTGGTTTACAAGCTCAGGATGGAAGCGACAATGGAAGTGGCACTCAGGTACATTGACCCTAAAATTAAAGTAATTGGCATTGTTATATTAATGTGTGAAAAATGTAATAATGTTGAGGATGCTTGCATATATTTTATTTGAAGATGAAACGAAATTGCTGTTATGGAATTCTGAGCACTTGATTTACCTATGACTTTTTGTGTGTGTTTAATTGCTACATGTTGCTTGGGTTTGGGTATAAGTAACCTAAAATTTTCAATTGCTAAGAATCTACCTCTAGTAGACCTCACTACGTAATAAGAATTTTTTACATACGCATAAACCTGAATGAAACTATCACTAAAGCAACTTGACGAGCTTCTCAATATGTGCATCATCAAGAACACCCCCAACTGACAATTTTAAGTTAGCTGCATATTCCTCAGCTTGTTCTGTGTTTGTGATAACTATGTCATACGAAGTAGTCATTGTTAATTAGGTAGTTCGGAATAATGTTGAAACGAACTGAAGTCTGTGATAATCCCTTACCTTGAATTCCCAGACGTTGTCTACTACACTGTCTAAGATCCCAGGCTGTAGCATTTAAGCTGATAGTTAGTCTGGATTTTGTACTGTACTAGTCCCCATCTGAATGTCATTTCAATAGTTACTGGGGCGCTATGTTTATATATTTACGTAGTAAGTGGAAAATATTCATCCTAATTTACATATTATCTATGTTACTCAGACACGGGTACGAGTGTCGGGTACAGGTAGATATGCAAGTGTCGGATACGTCAGGATTCAAAAATTCAGAGACGAAGACACTGTCCTTGTTCCTTAAGTTGGACACAGGTGCGGGGATACAGCACTCGTGAACCATTTTCCTGATTTTAGAAGACTTTGTGCGTGAAAGTTTCATGTAACAAACATATACACATATTAATTTCAGAATGTAGCCTGTTGTCTATCCGTGTTTGGCATATTAATTTCACTTACAATGAATGGTAGTGTTAGTATGTTGGAAGCTACCGGCTTTATTGCTTTCTTTCCTTTCTTTAATCTAAATTTTTCCCTTTTTCTTCTTTTTGGTCATTTAGAGTTCATGGACAAAAAGGGCAGCAGAAGTTGACAGCCCCCAGCGATCATCTGCTTGGGAACAAGCAACTGATCCAGATAATAGTACTTGTGCTCAGGCCATTTACCCAATGCCCGAGGCATTTGCCAGCAGCTGGATGCCTGGAGCCATGCAGGAACAGGATAATCAACTTGGTATTTTTCCACTCCATTTGCTAATTGTTATATTACTATGGTGAACTAGGACCATTTAATGACCTAGTGTCCACCTATATCAGAAAATGTCCCGATGGGAAAGGACTTGGAGATTGGAGCACCTAGAAATACAGATTCACTGATAAATGTACCAAACAGAAAGGTGACCATATCAACTACTGCTGAGAAGTTCCAAACTTCACAGATAGACCTGAACCAGAAAAATGATGGTCAGAATTTTGATGATGAGAATCAGGAGATGAGCAATGATAAACCTAAAGGTGAATGGAATCAACAGGATATGAACTTACCAGGAGAAGGTTTCAGCACTGATGAACATCATGAAGGAAATTTAGTATCTGATGCACTGCCATTTCCTTCTGAAATTTGTAAAAACAATGACCAAGTCATGAAACATGCCGAGGAATTGCCTTCACTTGAGCTCAGTCTGAAGAGGGTGGGTGATGTTGCAGACACAAGTACTAATGTCTTGGACCAAAATATCCTCAGGCACTCGCAGCTTTCAGCCTTCACCAGGTATGCTTGAGAAGTCAGAACTTGAAATTTATTTAATTTTTTATTGGTACACGTGGCTTTGAGCCTGGCTCGCCTATCTCATGTGTATTAAAGCCAAACCAAGGAAAATGTTTAATTTATCAAATTATTGCAGGTACAATACAGGTTCAGCTGGTAACCAAGGCCAAACAGGCAATGTTGGTAGTTGCTCTCCACCAAATAACAGTTCAGAAGCAGCAAAGCAATCCACTGATCCTCCGAATCAAATTTCTAATAGCAGCAGTAACAACAACAACATGGGTTCTACTACTAATGGATCTTTCACAAAGCCTACTACGGCCACTGCAAAGTCAACAGTCAACGATTCTCAACAATCATCCGTGTTTCATCCACTGCAAATTGGTAACACCAGTGTTGCATCATTAAATGCTGCTGTAATGCAAGAAAATGGGATGGGCCATCAGCAACTCAAGACCCAACATCACCATGACCATCATCATCATCATCATCATAATTTCCATGGTGTACAAAAGATTCCTCCCCAGGATGATATGTCAAAAAGCACCCTACAATGTGGATCCTCCTCGAATGGTTGTAGAGTGCCAACTGAAGCAAATGCCGCCAACTGCAGTGTAAATGGGAGTGCAAGCGGAAGTAATCATGGTAGCAACGGAAGTAGTGCTGTTGTGAATGCTCAAGGAACAAACAAGGTCAATGGTAATAGTGGGACAGCTACAAAAGATGGTGCAGATAATGGAAGTGGTAGTGGAAGTGGAAGTGGAATTGGTAGCGGTGTTGGTTTAGATCAAAATCGATCAGCACAACGAGAAGCTGCATTGAACAAATTCCGTCTGAAGCGAAAAGAAAGATGCTTTGACAAAAAGGTAATACTACTAATTATTGTCCATCGAATTTATACTTGGACATCTAGTATGAACATGCCATGCCGTTGGATCTAAAGCATCGAATTCGAAGCTGAATTTTAGAACTATAAACACAAGTATAGTACACAAATGTGAAGACAGGGTACTGTAGGATTCACATTGGTTGATTGTGTATATTAAGACATGTGAATATCTGTTTTTCTGGTTACATTAGCAAGAAGCCTGCTGTCACAGTATTTTGATCAGTGCTTTCTTATACTGAAAGTGAGTTAAAAATTAATCATTGTCTCAACATTAGGTGCGATACCAAAGCAGAAAGAAGTTAGCCGATCAAAGACCACGTGTTCGTGGGCAATTTGTGCGCCAAGAGCGAGAAAACAAAGCAAATAATGCAGATAGCTAACACAATCTCATTCCAAAAGTCGCCGTCAAGATCATTCATGCCACTCTAGTGTTAGCTGTCTACATATGTATAAGAATTCAATTTTCTCTCTTTCTTTTTAATTTTTATTAATGTCTACATGAGGTACTAAATACTGTAAAACCTCATCGACTCTGTTTCTTTTAGACTGTAGGAAAACATGTTTTCCTTTGTGTTTTCATGGTTCCTATTTTGAGCTGTGTTCACTACTTTTTAACATGGTAGCCCCAACCCAGGGTTGCCTCTGGAAATAAGCTTCTCTTTTAATGGTGTGCTGCTTTAACAACTTGTTTCTTGTCGATTCTTTTCTACAGAGGCAGATTCTATAGAATCTTCAAATCACTTTACAAATTTTGCTCATGAATCTGCAAGATTTATTAGTCTGAACTGAAGTTATGATTCTTCCTAAAATAAAAAGGTTTTGAAAATCATTAGCAGAGCGTTTGGTAGGTGGGAATGGGCATATTTGCAGAGCTTTTATATGTTTTGGCACATAGTTTCAATAATGCTCCAGGTGCAGTAGCTTGGGACCATGCTCCAGGTTCAACCGTTCAACCAGAAAAGTTGTGGATTGGGTATATGAGAAATCATTTGTGCTGGAATAATGCTGTCATGGCTAAATATGTCAGGGCAATTTCCAAAAAGAAAGATAATAGTATGTGGATATGTGCAGTGTACAAAAAGAATGATAATTGGTGGACCTCAAAAAACAAAAACAAAAACAAAAACAAAAACAAAAATAGTGGGGATACCGGCCTAAGGTGAGAATATACTCCGTATATGTTTTGAAAGAAAATAAATAAATTAAATGTGTAGGTGCCTTGAGTTTTAACGTATGGTTCACTTTTATTTGGAAGTTCGACTTTAATATCTTGTGTTTTACAGAGTAACTTTTAAGGTTATGGGTGGGATTACCAATGCACGTTTTTTACCAATAATATATTATATGTTAGTAAAATCATACTACTCGTAAAAATTTAATATCCTTAAAATAGTAATTGAGATGAATCATACAAGACAACAATGCTTTTTGTTTTCTCCTATATTTAATTTTTTTAGAAGATTCTCTTCAGTTATCAATAGTGACTAGATTCCAAATGTGAAGTACTTAGAAGATTCTTCTTTAATTGGATTTAATTTGGTATTTTTTAGGTTTTGATTGTGTTCCCCCTTTTTATACTTGAATAATTACGTAACCTTTTAAACCTTAAAAAATTACGCAACTTTATCCTTCCTGGTCATGATTTGACTGGTCGACCATCTGAAATGATTAAAATTATCCCATCAAATAAGTAATAAAATGAAGTAATATTTAGGAACTTCATGGATTGGTTAGGTTTTTAATTTTTTTTTTATATTTTTTTTTATAGTAAAGTCAATTTATTAAAAAAAAGTAGTATGACAATAAATTTGACTTTAACAAATGGAATGCAAACAAGTCTTTCCTTCTTCACAACTATGATCGACGAGCAGATCTTGCAATGTGTTGCATCTCTCACACGTATCATTGGAATGCACAATCTTTTCGGTTAGATAATCTAACGATACATCGTTGTAGCCGTGAGGATAATTCTCATTCATTAATCTAAATTTATTCGAAAAATTGATACCCGTTATGATCCCCATACATTTTTACAAACGAACCAAGCAAAAAAAAACAAACACAAAATTTACGGAGTATATTTGAAGCTATCAACCGATATAAACCGATTGAAGATTTGAAACCCAATCAAATTACGTCGATGGAAAAGGGGGGAGGGGAGGACATTAGCTTGTGTACCTGTAATTGGTAAATTTAATTAAGGTGAAATTATATCCTATCATGTGGAATTTTAATGACTTTATGTAATTTCTCCTTTCTAGCTACTTTCGTATTAAATTGCATGGTTTTTGCCTTTAACATTTTTCAAGTATAAATTTGATCATTGTTATCTATAAATCTATAATTATCTACTACTCCATAGTTGTTAAGCTCGTACGTCGCCTTCCTTGCTACCGCTTACATAGGTTAATGAGGTTATGCATTTCATTTATTTTATTTTTTTTAAAAAAATTATCTAAACTTAAGTTAGGCTCTGTTCTATTCAACTTATTTTGATTTATTTCAGACAAAATAAGTTCAGATAAGTTCAGTTAAATTCATGTCCAGTTAAGTTCAGATAAGTTAAATTAAATTCAACAAAAAATGAGTTTTTTTTCACACATTTTCACACACAAATAAGTTTATTTCAGACAAATTAAATTTTTCTTAGATAAATTAAGTTCAGATATTTCAGAAAAAATCAATTAAGTTCACATATGTTCAGATAATAAGTTCAGTAAAAATAAATCAAATAGAACGGAGCCTTAACAAACTTAGTACTCCCTCTGCCCCGGAATATACGCACCGGTTTGACCGACACATAGTTTAAGGCAATTTAATTGACTTACTTCCTCTGTTCATAAATACTCGCAACGTTTGATATTTTTACACTATTCACATATTCCAATTTGGCTATTGTTGATGATTTATATGTCAAATAAAACATAGTAATTTGGGATCTTGTTAGATTCATTTTAATACGTACGTATTTTCAAAATATCAACTTTTTATAATTTTTGCTTGAAAATAAGTTAAGATATTAACGATCTAAATTGTCCATTAACATACGTGAAAGTGACAAACTTTGCGAGTATTTATGAACGGATGAAGTATTATTTATAAGGTGGTAGTTGAGATTGAGTATTTTTTAATAACGTTAGTGGGAAATATATCAAGTTTTTTAAAGTGGTGGGGATAGGGGTGATTTTTTTTAATGTTTTTTGAGATGTTAGGAATACATGCAAGTGGGACCTCAGGTAAGTGAGAAAAACAATATAAAATTAGAAAATATGATATTTATAGAAATAATGCAAATATTCCGAGACGCTTTTATAAGGAAAGCGGTGTAAATATCCCGTAACGGAGAGAGTAGTATAATTTATCAGAACTTTACTGAACAAATTTAGTATAACTTAACCAGACTAAGTTGTTAATTTTGTTTTCTTGGTCCTAATCATAAAAGAAAATACGTTATAGAATCATATACAATACTCGTTTTCTTTTTTTTAATAAAACTAGTGGAAGGCACGTGCGTTGCACGTTGATAAAGATATTAAAATTTTTACATTATGCAAAATATAATTAGAATATTTACCTACAGTTCATCATTATTAATTACATCGACTTTGTTTTTCTTACATATACAAAAGTGTGTACAACTGTACATAGTGAAAATTAGCTTATGTTCAGAAGAAGCTTAGTGTAACACCTACTCATCTTTCTTCTATGCCAGCATTTTGCAGCAATTTTTTTTCATCATATCCAAAAACAGCCCACAACTTTGATTGCAGCATATCTAAATTAGTGTGTGGGGTACATGTCAAAAGGAGATTAATAATGCTTGTTCAAGCTGTACACCCTGTCAAAAAATTTAGCATTGAAGCGGTATATTGAATCAAATCTATAGAGTCACGTTAATTCCGCTTCATGCATCCTTTGCTTCAATAATATTAATCTGAAATAAAACAGAACAGAACTGAAAAACTTTGATACTTTGTTTCTAGATACTACGTAGAGTAAGTACTTCAGACATTTTTACTAATTTCAGTAGATCTGTATATTAGTACAAGAATAATATTGTGTATCGCTGCTGATAATTAAGCACAAAAAATTGAGCACAAAATCGACCGACACTACTACCACCGAATTTTCAATCAAATATGTAAAATAAGATTCTGGACTATTAGACAATGGGGGTGTTGGTACTATGGTGGTCAGTGAGGCGAAGAATAATGGTTAGAACAGGAGAGGAAGAAATGAAGAGAGAGAACTATATGAAGTGAGAATTAATGATCAGATAGAGAGATATACACAAGGAGAGAGTAAATAGAGCAAAAGAAAAAATGCAAATCCAAGCTTTTTTTTCATAAGTTTGTAAATCAGAATAATGTGACAAGTAAAAAAGAACATACCTAGGTGGCGGTTACTTTAGAAGTATCATCTTCTTTCTTTTGGTGGGTGGAAGTTTGTATTTCATTATCTTCTTGTTTGAGGGCGGTTACTAATATTTATTAGAATCAAAATATATGTCAAAATCTGGATAACTGATCACTAAATACACTTTGTTACTCTATAAAAAGCACAACAGAATTCACCAGATCATCCAGTTTCAGTTTAGAGTCTAGACAAGGTCAAATTTGGTTAAAATGGCTTTTCTTGTTTTGCAGGATCAAAGACTCTAGTTGCATTGTGAAGTTGTACGATGTAAGTTAGTTCAGGATTAGGGTCAAGGTCAAGGGTGGAATTCGGGACTCTCATCTTGTGCAGTTAGGTAAGTTGAATTATGGATAATGAACATGTCCCAAGCCATGGATGATGCTATCTTAAACAATTCATTCGATATCTGATATAATGTAGCCTATTTAATGGTTTTTTGAACCAGTTTCTATTCCTTAGACAGTTTGAAAAAGATAAAATGGTTGGGCCATATTTTGATCCAGAATACGAAAACTTAAGCATCAGAATAAATCCTCCCAGGTTCCTAATCTGTCTAAATCATCCGCAAAGATATTGTATCATACACCTGTCTCTAACTTAGTTTTTTTTTTCAGGGTTTCTGTGGATAACTCCAGTTGTAGTGACTGTACCCTAGTAAAGGTTAGTATCTCATCATCAAATGGTCAAAACAGCAGTAGCACTAACTACCCTAGTTATTTTTGCACTTGTTAGTTATCAAAATATAATTAATAGGACCATTATTAGTATAATTATCTGATAGTTAAATAAATTTTACATACAACATAAGCCTGATTACGGAAAAAGGGATAGGACCATTATTAGTATAATTATCTGATAGTTATATAAATTTTACACACAACATAAGCCTGATTACTGAAAAAGGGAACCTTTGTTGTACTCTGCTGGAAGTAAGTGTAATGGGTTGGTTTCACAGTTACTTTGTTGTACTCCGCTAGTTTTCCGAACTGGGCCTTAATAGGTTCCAACGTAACACTAATGAATGAGTTTTTTGAGAAGTTAAGTAAAATTGAAGGCAAATAGGAAAGTTAATCCGCTATCTGTTATAAATTTCCTATTTCTGTTGACAGGTTAAACTGTTTCTTCTGTAGCAGGTTGACAGCATGAACAAACCAGGAATATTGTTAGAAGTCATACAAATCCTAACTGACCTTGATCTAATCATCACCAAAGCTTACATTTCTACTGATGGTGGATGGTTCATGGATGGTATGTTGTTCTTCAATTTAAGATTTCTTCAATTCTTTTATCTTGACACATTGACAGCTAAATTTTTTGTGTTTTTCTTAATCACATACTCTGTATCTTTTTACTTTAGAATATAGCTCATCTTAGATATACACTCTTGCTTTGACTGGCGATCAATGTTTGATATTTTTTTCCCCTTGTGAAAAAACAGTCTTCCATGTTACTGACCAAAATGGGAAGAAGATTACAGAGTACAGAGTACAGACAGCAAAACCATAGAATATATAGAAAAGGTACAAATACTAATTTGAGATGGTCAAGGCTGGCAAGGACTTCTTTGGATTAGTCATGCTAGCCGATTGACGAAAATGAAAGATGACGAAAATGAAAGATGACATCCAAACCAATCTCCCCTTGCTATGGTATTGAACAATCCAAAATGAATAGATTCATTCAAAAATTTAAGCATGCATTATTATTATTAATCCATTGGGGGGAGCAAAATTAGGAGAGACCAATGTACCTTCCTTCTGGGTATTATTCGAAGAAAATCTTGAAATTTCCGATTCAAACATCAACGGAAGTGGAGAGTAAGCCTGCAAATATTATTCTACATGTAAAAATGGAACGAATTTATATACAAATTCGGTTTATTTAGGGAAAGCATGTGTAAATGGAATTAAAGTAATAGAAAAAAAAATCAGCCCCAAATCATAGTGAGAAGTAATGGCGAAGAAAAATTACTTCCAGCAAAATTGAGAGAAGGGAGGTCGGCACTTACTCCGTACTTTTTATGAAGAACAAGCGATTAACTTTGTTAAGTTAATCAGAGAACCGCTCAAGCTCCATGGACAGCGTCTCTTTAGGAAAAGAAAAAGGAATTCTACAGAAGCTTTGTGTCTTTGGGAAAGAAAGAAGGAAGGTCAAGTGATTATCTATCCAAGTAAACTCAAACGTGGAGGCTAGGATTGCATTAAAATTTTAAAGACACTTGTCAAGATCATGCAAGTGTTGTAATTATAAGTTACAACAAGGGTATAAAAGGAATAAAAAAATTACGTAAGAGTAAGATGAAAACAAAGTTGGATGAGGGCTTTTTTTTATAGAAGAGAGGATAGAATTCATCCGTCTTTAGATGAAGTTTCTATCCAAGGATTCTATTTCAAATATAATAAGTTATACATTACTAGAATTTCTTCAATTCGCATCTTATATCTTACTCCTCCGTTCTTTTCTAGATTACTCAATTTTTTTGCCACATTTATCCATACACGATACAAATACTAATATCTTTATTTATGAATAAGAAAAATATATGGTGTTTCGTTAGGAGAGGTTTGAAAGAAAAAGAGTTTTTTGGGGTGAATTAGAGGTTTGACTTTTAGAAAAACCTATTTGGAAGTGTTTGGTTATGAGAGGTTTGGAAGAGAGTTTTGGGGTGAAAAATCTAATTTTGAAAAAGCTCAATATAGGAGTTTTTTGCAATTAGAGGTTTGAGATAGTGGATGAAAATGACTATTTTGTCCTACTATTGCCTATAATTACAACCACTATCAACCTTGGTACCCTACATTATTTTTGTCCTAAAAACATTACTCACTTTCTTTTTCATTTCACCCTATTTACTAGATTCGTTTTTTGTTATAATAAATTTTGTATTAGTACTTTGAAGGAATAGAAATATATTGCAATTATGCTTGAAATATCATTAGTAATATTTTTCTATTTGAAAAATATATATTACTAAAAAAATTAATTAAAAATATTTGTTTTAAAAATTATTTTATTTAGTGATTGTTTATTAAAAAAAATAAAGAGAAAAAAATTAACACAATAAACTAATTGTCTAATATTAATAAAAAACAAAGTATGTCAATGTCCTTAATGGTCATTTTACATATTAAACAGCTAACAGCTATCAGCTAATTTACCAAACACTTTTACACAAACAGCTAATGTAACCAGCTAGTCAAATCAGCTAATACAAACAGCTAACCGCTAACAGCTAGTCAAACCAGCTATCAGCTAACAGCTCCTAACCAAACAGGGCCATAATAAGTTGATATTTAAAAAATATTTCATAAAATCTCACATGACTATTTATTTTTAACTATAAATCACAAAAAAAAGTCAAAAAACTTGTGTGAATAGAGTCAAAGTCAAATTGTGTCAACTAATAAATTAAAAGCGCGTCTCCTGTGAGACCAGTCACACCATCAAATTGATGGTGTGACGAGCGCAAAACCAATAGCGTACCTCCCCTAAAACTAAAAAAAAAAAGTAACAGATCTAAACTATAGAAGTAACATACCTAAATTAAAAAAGTACCTCCTCTAAACTTATATTAAAAAAAAGTAACATGTCTAAACTATAGAAATAACATACCTAAACTAAAAATGTACCTCCCCTAAAACTATTCCGTATAAAAAAAAGTAACATGTCTAAACTATAGAAGTAACATACCTAAACTAAAAAAGTACCTCATCTAAAATTATATAAAAAAAAAAGTAACATATCTAAACTAAAAAAAATACCTCCTCTAACATTATTAAAAAAAAAGTAACATGTCTAAAATATAGAAGTAACATACCTAAACTAAGAAGGTATCTCCCTAAAAATACTTCGTATAAAAAAAGTAACATGTATAAACTATAGAAGTAACATACCTAAACCAAAAAAAAGTACTTCCTCTTAAATTTTTTTAAAAAAGTAACATGTCTAAACTATAGAAGTAACATACCTAAACTAAGAAGGTATCTCCCCTAAAATTACTCCGTATAAAAAAAGTAACATGTATAAACTATAGAAGTAACATACCTAAACTAAATAAAATACCTCCTCTAAAATTAAAAAAAAAAAAAGTAACATGTCTAAACTATAGAAATAACATACCTAAATTCGCAAGTGTGAACTGGCCTCACCATCAGTTAATGGTGAAGACAATCTCATATAAGAATTTGGGATAAATTAAAGGAGTATTTAGTTAAACCACAACTTATCACACGTAGATGAAAAATAAATTAACACTCGTAGTTTGTTGTTTCATGTGGCACTCCTAAATCTTACTGCTTCATAAAGGTTTCCTTTATACGTAGATAAATTGAACATCACTCCCTCTGTCCCAATTTAATTGTCGTAATAGACGTTTCACGGAGTTTTATGCGATAAATTATTATAAGATTATCTATTAATACGAAGTATAAAATTAGATATTATGGAGATAGTGAAAGAATTTTTTTAATTGAATGCGAGAGGTGCATAACCATATCTTTTGGTATTGGGAAGAAAAATGTACGTAGTAGCTAGTAAATATTATTAGATCTATGTTATAAAAGGAAATATGGCAATTACTAAGACTGAAATAAATGAAAAATGTGATGATCAAATTTGGACGGATGGGATATTATTTTTTTTATGTAAAAATTATTTTGTGACATTTCACACTTATGCAGTGCTCTCCATGCTCTTAAAAGTTCATCTTTTTATATATATAACTAGTGTGTGGCTCGGGCGATGCCCCGATTGATACATTGAATAGTTAAATTTTAGACTTTTCTTAAGCTCAATATTTGATAAAATTCATGTATACCACAAAGGGAAAAACATCCATCAAGTTCGTCAACTGCACAAACAAACTACGTCATTTATCATGAGAAATAATTTTTCAATTGCATCTCTTATCATTTGTATAATTTGTGGAACTAAGTGATTCAAATTAATAAACACCAAATTAGATATATGCAGCCATGGAAGGCATTTCTGTAGTTGATGCTTATGAGACTTGTGACATCATGTTTATTCATGGTTGTCCTAATTATTTAATAATTAATTTTTTTGCAAAATTAGTTAATAGAAAATAAAGTCTTATAAAAAATTAGTTGTTTTAAACTTCAGGGTAACATTAATTTATAAATTAATGTGAAGAGATAAACCACAATTGGTTGTTGGTTAAGATGGTAATGGGAGTTATCATCCACACTTGAGGTCTGGAGTTCGAACCTCATTGTATGTATTGAATTTTGGTTTTCCATGATATGACATATCATCTGGTGAATGAATGATGTGACACTAAGGGAAGAGTACTATGTGACACATAGACATTTTTCTCAACGCCTTTTAATATATTAGTATAGATAATTGTTAGTAGCGCTCTACATGCTCTTAAAAAGTTCATCTTTTATGTAGATCAATTATTGGTTGTAGTAAATGTTTTCAAAAAAATAATAATTTTAAACTATTCGATCTAACCACTTCTTACACACTACGTACGATCATGTTATTCCTTCAGTTTTTAATTTTTGTTGGTAGTTTGGTGTGTAAACTATGTAAGGGGTTTTAATGACCCTAATAGTTTAAGTTGTTTTAGTTTTAGTAAGTTGTAATATGTACACTTTCTTTATTTATGCAAATTAAGTTTATGTCAAAAAAAAAAACCAAAAAAAATACATACTACGTACGGATTATATATTTGAAAAACTCAAGGAAACTCACGGACATTTATATGGTGGAAAAAAAATATTATGTTTTATATATGAGAAAGATAAATATGTTTAATGTGACGTATGTAAATTATACAAAAGTCAAAACATTACAACTAAAATAGAATAGTGGAATTTTACAAGATACACAAAACATCAATTTTGTCGCGGCCTCGGGTGTACGTTGCAAACTTGCAATTCGTATTTTGATTTAGTTTCTTAAAACTTAATTGCTTTAAGAGAAAGATAAATCATTTCTTTCATCCACAATACACCAAAAAAACCAAACTCCAAAGATGACATAAAACAAAATTCAAGGTAAAGAGTAGATGGATTTTCCTCTAGTTATGAAAATGAAATACTAGTTTAAAAGAGAGATTATTTTTAGTCTTAATCCACCAAGATTAATTAAACAAACAAATTAAATGGGAGGTAGAGAAGGTCATGTTTGTATGGGATTAGTGTTTTTCA
Source organism: Spinacia oleracea (assembly GCF_020520425.1). Taxonomy (NCBI): domain Eukaryota; kingdom Viridiplantae; phylum Streptophyta; class Magnoliopsida; order Caryophyllales; family Amaranthaceae; genus Spinacia; species Spinacia oleracea. The sequence continues at coordinate 96,244,104 of NC_079487.1, forward strand.
TCATAGGTCTTTGGCATCTTAATTTGCAATAACCTAAAAAACAATGCAACCCAAAAATGTTTCAAATCATACACTTGGTTTCCTACCTCATTCTCAAAGTATTTAGAACTTTACCTAATCCTAATTGGATCCTTTATATTCATCTTAGTTGAGCTTCATAGCTCACCCATTGATCATAATGGAGAAATCCAAGCCACTCGATCATCTCCACCACATTGAACATACTCTCACCGCCATCAGCCATGCCCTTCTTCTTGTATGCTCTCTTTGTTATACTCCTTGACAAATTAGCCCAATTCAACACCAAGGCTCACGTGATCAACGTGTGCCATTTCCTCGCGGCCATGACCTTCGCCCAAGAGTTTCTCCTTATTCATTTTCACTCAACGGATCATGTAGGTTTACAAGGGCAATACCATTTGTTTCATGAACAACTAGTTATTGTGTGTTTATTATTTTCTCTCTTAAGCATATGGTTGCCTAAGAGTTTCATGGCAATGGCAGACCTAGCCTATGACCAGGGGTGGCACGTGCCCCCCTCCTCCCGAGAAAAAAAAAAAAGAATTTGGTGCTGCAGTGGCAATTTGTTGCGCTTGGAGTCTCCCTTTGGATTCCGCTGATCCAGGGGTTCGAGACTCCTCTACTGATGTTAGCTTCACATTTTATCATTTCTTTTTATTTTTTTTTCGTTCTTTTTATGATAATTCAATTTTTTTAATATGAAATAGCATTACTACAAATTTTTTACTTTGGTTATTTATTTTTCATTTAAACTTTTTCTTATTCCCTTTTATGATAATTCAACATTTTGAATCAATAAAATACTTGGTATATAATACTGACTACTGAGTAATACTACGTACATTACTGCATACTAATTAAACACAATAATGTTATTGGAGGCACCTGTTTTTATAATTTATTTGAAGAGGATCAAAATAGGTTGTAGATGTCTTCATGACTTTTTTTTTTTTCTATTTTGAAGGGAGATGTTTTGGTGATCTAAAATTCAAGTTAATGACACGAATTCTTTCTTCGGAATATTCATTTTTTGACTTTGAATGTATCTGGATGAGTGTTTTGGTGTTACTAAATAAAGTCAAGATGTTTATTTTTATTTTTTTTTGACGTAGGAAATTCAAGATGTTTAGATGACCTACAATATTTAATATAAGTCTACAACACTAATATTTTCTTCAAAATAATATACGGAGTATATTTTTGTTTTACTTTGAAAAAATGAAATATGAGTGTTACTGTGTTAATAATTTTTTCAATCAATATTTTTTGCTTTAATGTTGTTTATTTTTTTGTTTATTTATTTATTGATAATTAAGGATAAAAAATTAGGTTAACCTCAGTTAAACCAAAAAACATAAAAACTATGGCCGTAAGTGACCCAAAAAACCGACTTCTAATTTGCTGATCCTTTCTCCACATCGGCAATAATGTTGAAGATCGGTGCCCCCCCGATTGAAAATCCTGGGTCCGCCACTGTTTCATGGTATGTTACATTAGGTCACTTGGTATGACTTTTCAAGGTATATGGTTCATTGTCACCTGATTCATGCTATGGACTCCGAATTTTGCTCCCAAAGGTTGCTTAATGAAAAGGGATCAGTATGATCAGGATGTGATTAAGTGTGAAGATCCTGAATCTTTACATCGTGGAAAGGCGTTGGTTACTATTTTGTTTTGTTGGGTTTTCACAAGTATGATGGTTTTTGGTGCGAGTTTTTATTTGGTTGTAAACAAAGTTTATGGTGCAAGTAAATTCATGGAAGATGAGGAGGAGGAATTAACATGCGAAATGGAAGACATGCAAAAATTTCTATGCACAAACAAGGTTTCACCTATTGATTTGGAAGAATTATAGATATTTTATCATTTTATGTACTCCTACCTTCTGAATAGATGAATCACTCCATTTCCTGTTTTCAAGAAGAAAAAGAATTGTCTCTTTCTACCATGGTCACCACTCACCACCTATATTTATGTAGTATTTCTCTCTCCACCTCTCATTGGCTTAAACATATCTTTATTTTTTCTTCTTTTATGCACCCTTTTTATTAAGTAGATTAAATGGTTCATCCATTAGTTAATTACATCCATCACCCATTCTTTTTGTTAATTATTATGCATATTATTAGATGGTGAATTTTTAATAGTTAATAATTTTCACCCGAATATCTCCCGATTCACCCGGTTCACCCGCGGATGATGGATGGACGGAATGCGGGTGATGAGTAAAGCGGGTGACGGATGGACTGGGTGGAGCGGATGGAAGCGGATGATGAATGCGGGTGATGCTCCACCCGACCCAAATCCCACCCATTTCCATCCCTATGTACATGTGAGTGAAGCATTCATATTATGTTTGTAAATTAAATGGTTTATTACTTATTTACGAATATCGTTTTTTGTTTTTATCACTATGATCTGATTACAACATGCTAATTGTTTTGGACATTCATGGTTCTGTGAATTTTGACTAACTCATAACACTCCCTTTAAATATCTATCCTTAAAGAGTTATTAGTTTCTAATTAAGAACATGTCTTGGTAAAACTTAGTCGGATAAAAAAAACATAGTTAGGAAAAATGAGTACAAGTTTTATGATTATATACTTTACTCAGTCTCAGATTCGAACTTTGTATACTGACTTATTAAAAATCCGGTGCGATTAAAATCTGTCCGAAGGAAAAAAGCGTGCAACACATATAATTAACAATCCTCCTGAATTTAGCATTGGTCATGAAGACGACGGATATCAAAATTTGTACACCAGCTGCTCAAACTTCTTTGAAGGAAGAGATTTGGTAAACAAGTCTGCATATTAATTTGTTGGACGTTTACCTTTCCTTCTTTCTAAAGATCGTCAGGGGAACACCTATGGGGATATGTGTAATGTGTTTAGTTTGATCTTCTTTGATATATCCTTCTGTTACTTGTGCGACACATGCAATATTATCGTTGTTATCTAACCTTTTCTCTCTCTTTTATTTGTAATTAAATTGTAACGATATGGGTTTTGATGTTTATAATCTTTAATCTTTCTGGCTGACCTAAGTGGTACAAGTAAAATAAAAATAAAAATGGATGAAGTACTTAAAAGATCAAGAAAAGAGGAAATACTATTTTACATTACCTCAGCCTCAGCCTCAGCCTCAGCCTCAGCCTCAGCCCGCGGATGTCTACATGAGTATATCGGAGTAGCATAATATGTAGAGTCAAGATTAGGTCTACCAAACTTGTTTAAATTGAGTTCCTTTGGGAGAAAGATTAAATCATTATCCTTCATACACAATTATTCCAATTACTAAACTCGATCCCAAGAGTCAATTAATGCTAAAGATATGACATCATACAAAATTCAAGGGTAGAGTACAAGGATTTTCAAGAGTAGTTTAAAAGAGAGATTATTACTATTATAAGTTTACCAAAGCCATATTCTGCCAAGTACCCAAAATCCCATATATATCTTTCAAGTTCATTTAAGTATCTTTCAAGACAACATTGCCTAGCTTTGCATAAACTTCAACCATGCATTTTTCTTATTACTACAAAACTAAACTACTTGTGTTTATTCTTTGGCATATATATATGCTTCCATTATAGTACGTACTTATGCTTCTCAAAATCGTCTCTCTTTCACTCCATTATTCTATCTAACTCGTCGATGAGGAACTTATAGTCGAACTTTGAGGATAAATCAATCTCAAGTGTTTTTATTCAACAAGACTAATTAAACCAACATCATGGGAGGTAGAGAAGGTCATGTTATGTTAGGGTTAGTGTTTTTTATCATAGGTCTTTGGCATCTCTACAATAACCTAAAAAACAATGCAACCCTAAAATGTTTCAAATCCTACATTTGGTTTCCTACCTCATTCTCAAGGTATTTAGAACTTTACCTAATCCTTAGTGGATGCTTTTTATTCATATTAAGTGAACTCCATAGCTCACCCTTTGATCATAATGGAGCAATCCTAGCCACTCATCTTCACCACATTGAACATACTCTTATTGCCACAACATTCTTCTTGCATGCTCTTTTTGCTATTCTCTTTGACAAAGCCCGGCTCACCACCAACGCGCACATCAATGTGGGTCATTTCATTGCAACCATGGCCTTCGCGCAAGAGCTTCTCCTCTTTCACTTTCACTCGACGGATCATGTAGGCCTAGAGGGACAATACCATTTGCTCCTTCAACAAGTGGTTATGGTGTGCCTATTTTCGACTCTTTTAAGCATATGGTTGCCTAAGAGTTTCATGTTATGTTACATTAGGTCACTTGGTGTGATATTTCAAGGCCTTTGGCTCATTGTAACCGGTTTCATGCTATGGACTCCAGATTTCGCTCCAAAAGGGTGCTCGATGAAAAAGGGTCATTTTGGTCGGAATGTGATTAAGTGTGACGATCATGAATCATTACATCGCGGTAAGGCGTTGGTTAACATTTTGTTTAGTTGGTTTTTCATAGGTATGATGGTTTTTGGCGTGGTTTGTTATTTGGTTGTAAACAAAGTTTACGGCGTAAGTAAAGTCATGGAAGATGATGAGGAGGACTTGACATGGGAAATGGAAGATAGGCAAAGATTTCTACACAGAAACAGGGTTTTACCCACTGATTTGGAAGAACTGTAAATATTAATTTTACCTATATTTGTAAATTAAAATGGTCTGGTTACAACTTACAACATGTATATTTATTTATGTAAATATCACTATGATTCTTGTCACTTACTAATGAAAATTCTTTGTTGTATAATTTATAATTTTAAAGGACAAGAAAATTGCAAAGTAAGAATGTCATTATAGAACTTCATTTGATTAGTTTATAGCTCCACATGGGAAGATACATTCCAGTCTCAAGGATCAAATAAAAAGTTAAATAGTTCACAACTCCGGCCACTTTCACCGGAACCCCAAAATTACGAGACATGGTGCTGAACTCCACAAAATATATCAGCATTATGTTAATTCCACACCACTGAGATGTGTACTTGTGCGGCAGCACCTACGCTATTAGAGGGTATAGCCTTTCGAGTTAGTTTACTATCTTCTCTTTTCAAGCCCGAGTCCCTGGAAAAAAGCACTCCACACCATTCTCCTTGAGTTTAAAGTGGAAATTTTGTACCTTGTTTGTTGAACTCCTAGTCTTGTCATGCATGCCCTTATTCAATATAGTCAACTGCAAGTTCAAGAGCCATAATTAGACAAGAGATTCAAAATCCTGCAATAACTATGCAACAAGCAGCTTATATATTTTCTAAAATTTGGAAGGGATTAAGAAAAATGTGATACAGAGCACTGAAAGTTTAGCAAAATTACTAGACAATCAGACTGTTTCTCCCTAAAAAATCATATCATACCTGTCCATGGACATCAGTTGCCAGACCAGTTGCCAATGGTTCAGCTTTGATCAATATGTTAGCTAGGTACTCCATCTGTAAAATGGGTGTCGAACTTTCCTCTCCAAAATAGATATCCTCATGGTTAAGAATCACAAGGGAACATCCCTGAAAGAAGGTGAATGTGAAGATCATGTTAAACTCATAATGTGAAGATCACGTTAACATACTTTATTGAAAGCCTAGATTGTGTTCAATTGTTCAAGACACTAAACTCATAATGGAAGTGTCATAGTGAAAATGTCTTGATATTTCAATAAGAGTTTACATGTGTAGGAGTAGGACATGGCTAAAGCCAGTTTCAGGTGTTCAATGGAATATCCTTTATTCAAAGAGGGTTTGAAGAGCTTATCGACTTCCTCTACACCATGATAACTTATCTATTCAAAGAGGGTATGAAGAGCTTATCTACTTCACCTGTAAATTATTGATTGTAACAGAGTTACACATATTAGAACTGACTAAAACTTATTTTACTGAATATGGAGTACTTTTTTAAAGGTGAAATCTGAAATGAACAAGGCCTTAATATTTAATAATTTTACTCATTCAGCTCTCTTTTAAAGGTGAAATGAACAAGGCCTTAATGTACAACCTCAGATGTCCTAAACAATGAGATGGAGCGAGAATATAAAACCCAAAAAATTTAAAGCTATAGAAGCAGTTAACTACCCCGTTAGATCATTACGCATTTATACGGGTCAAGGGCCTGCAGCAACTTTAATTCCTATCACAAGTTCACAACAGGTTCAAATCTGCACCACAGTAATAGATTTATGGGTAAACCTAGATGGAAATACCTTACAAAACAAATATGTAATCATGCGTCAAATAAGCATTCCTTTTTCTCTGAAAGTGTGTGTGTGTGTGTGTGGGTGGGGGGAGGGGGAAAAAAATGCATGAACTAAGAAAAAAGATTTGTCATCTTACTTCCGAAGTCAAAGTATAACAATATCGCAGGAAGTCAAAGCTATGATTGAAAGAGCCCTTGGCAGCAACCTCGATTAGGGAGAAATCGTCAAGTATAATAGTGATACATTTACTGTTTCCACCACTGGATATAATGTCTTCTACAACTTTTTGGATTTTCCCGTACAACTCAATCAGTACACCATTATGTAAGTTTCCCATGCTTTGGTCTGGTCACAACCAGAAAACAGAAAAGAGAGAAAAAGAATGAGAAGAAAAGGGCATTTTAAAGAACTTCTAAGAACACAAATTTCATAGATGATCCTACGATATCCCAAGCTGGTAAAGGCCAAAACATAAGGAAACAGAAACTTCAGTACACAAGTTGAACACAAGCCAGAGGCTAACAGAAAACTACTAAGTCTACTTTTCCCATCTAGGATCAAAACTCAGAAAGGGCAGAGGGAGGAAAGGGCTAAAAGTAAGGGTGACGATGGGTGGGATTCGAGGCAGGTGGATTTCCACCCATATCTACCACCCAACTCCACAACACCTGATACATCCATCACCCCCTGAGTGAGTCAGGTGTAATTGTGTAGCAGATGATTAATGAGTGAATAATATGTATCCCAACTATTAAAATTTGGACTCAACTAAATTTATTGTATATACTAGAGCCATATAGCTCAAGAACTGTGCCAATCAATTTTTTCCAACAAAATTGCTTCACAAAAATTCTCAAAGGGAACTAATCAATAATTAAAATTCTCAAGGTCGACAGATCAATAATTGTAGCAGATCTAGATGTCGCAAAAGCAAGTATAACTATCAAGCCATTGAACAAAAAACTGAATTGAAAATTTGCCCATAGGACCACAAGGCATGAATTCAAGAACCAAATTGCTCACTTAAGTTGAGACTTCCTTAAGCAACATAACAAAACAGGTTAGCACTAAGTCTCTGAAGCGAATAAGAAGGACAATCTCCCTCTACATTTTGGGAAATCCTCAATTTCCCATTGTCTCTGTATTTTTTCTTCCTGTTGGTAGCCAAAAAAAGTTATTCTGACAAATAACCCCTTAGACTTTATTTAACACGGTAAGTTATTGATGATTTTTGTTAAAGAGTCCGGTTAAATATAAACTTTCTTAACCACGGTAACCCTTCACCATCTTTGACCAATCTTGACAATTTCCCACCTCCACATCAACCAACCCGCCACCCCTAACACCACCATGCTCCCACCAACCACCAGTCACCACCATTGCACAAACGAAAGATTCATACTCAATACCTATCCTCACTTTCTCTCTCCTCACTCTCTTCCTCTTCTACACTCTTCCTCTTCTACAGTGATTCAACAAACAATTCCTATGGTACTCCTCAAAGTTTATACAATAATCAATTCTGTAGTTCAGCCCATCACCAACCACCTTCAATACATGATTCCTGCCCTCACCGCATCTGAATAACCAATTTATGAAAAAATATTGAGAAAAAACCCCGATAGAGAGACATTCAACATACAAATTCCGAAGAAGCACCAATTTCAACTTTAGATAGTTGAATGATTGGATCCCACCATTGAAACTCCAACACGTCTTAAAAGTGGTAGAATTTGACCATCCAAATGTCTAAAATATGGTACACTTACACAACCAACTAGCCAAGCAAACCTAGTTTCTGGTCTTTTGGGGTTTAGTCATTGAAAAGTGAATGTAATTTGAAGAATTTATAGAAATAAAACTACTCCATCTTGATTGTAGATGCGCTACTTCAACTTTTTCTTCCACTTCAAATTGCTCAAGCTATCTTTTTCTAACTCCATTTTTGGTTCCACTTAATGTTTTTTTTCAGGTTCCATCTGATGTTATAGGTTCATGTATGTACAGTTAAACCACTTGATGTGTTTCAAAAAAAAAAAAAAAAGAACATTGATTCCTTTCCTTTCTCATGATTGAACCAAACAGCCTTAATATAATTCTTACAATGTTACCATAATTACATACAAATATACAATCAGTATCTTAACGGTTAAAACCATCCTTAATGTCAACTTGTATAAAACTTAGGAATGCAGGGTTATTTTGTGAGATTATCTTTCTTTTTCCCAGGGTACCAATTATAAAGAGTAAAAACAAAGGGTCACCAATGAGAATTTTCCTAAAATGTAATACTGTTATTCTTTAGAGGGCCTACTGAGCTACTCCGTATAACTTTTCTCCATGACCTGTTTTCTCCCCTGCATTATCTCCTATACTGATACACCCTCTTAAAATTTTAAAAACATATACTAGCGAATGTACGGAATTATCTTCTGGAAGGAGCAGAAGAAGCATTGCCAACTCAGAAAGTAATGCTACCAACTCATTCCCGATGAGAAACAATAGAAGAATTTTCACTTCCAAAAAAGCTGGCTATTCTTCTCAACTATTTTCAGCTTTTGGAACCTCGATAGATCCATCAATATGATTATCGAACTTCTAGGGTACAAGAGAAATGCAAGTCATCTAATTTCCTAAGTGACTCGCATGCATCATAATTAAAATTACTAGCAACGCGCCAAGGCCCTAGAAGGCATAATAAAGAATCAACAAGCCTTATGATAGATCCTGAAATTCCTTGCAAACATAGTTAAATGATGGACAAAGATAACTAAATGTGATATTCTCACCTGTGCATCCCAGCATAAGCATGTCAAAGAAGAAAAACCTCCCATTTTCACGGTGGGAAGCCAAGTTACAACCCTGTTACAGCACCGAATATCAATATCAATGGTATCACATCAGACCTTTGAAAGCCAAAAGAGGGATGCATTGACCATTGGGGAAGAGGAGTTTTGTTTTTCATTTATCCAATCAAACATGAAACTTAAAAAAAGCACGAAGAAGCAATGATTACTTCCTATAGAAAAAATACATCACTAAATATATTTTCATCTCATGTAACTATGTAAGTCTCAATTGCTTCGCCATGAAAATACAGGAAGCTCTCCTTCATTCATCATATATGCACAAAAAAAAACATTTGTCAACATTTTTCTCTAACTTAGCCACGGAGACGCCACAGAACGCCATTCTATCATACCTTAATATTACAATCTAAGATATACTAGTAACCAAATACTCCACAGCAAATTCCAGATGGAAACCATGAACTTTTAGAATTTATTTCAAACCTAGATTGGCTAGATAACCCATCTGAGTTCATTTTAATTCAAGGTCCAAAACCTACAATTTTAGCCAAAAAATAAACTCCCAACAAAATACAGCATAAATAAGCTAGCAATCTATCAATTAAACCCTAATTAATTCTCACACTGCATCACTGTTCAAATTCAAGCAATACAGACATTTCAAAGCCGCCGAAGAAAACTTAATTTCTACAGTCATAACATAATTTAGATTGTAAGATTGAGTTCAATTGAACAAGAATGTCGATTAAAAATCGATAATATTAAGACAAGAGTGTGGTGAACATACAAGTTTGCGGAGAATGCGATCGTAGTGAGAGAAAGGGTGAGAAAGAGAGACGAAAACGACGGCGGCGGAGGAAGAGGAGTGAGGAGAGAGAGTGCGTTTGAGTATGTGGTGAATGACGAAAGCGCCGCTTGTTTCGACGGAATCTTCGATCAGTACGCAACTGCCGCTGGGTAGTGAGGAAGAAGATGAAGAAGAGCTTTCGTTGAAGATTCCAAGAGCTTCATCCAATAAATTTGAACTTCTTCCCTCCATTGTTGCAAACTTCAAGCTTTGAGATCAAATTTGAAGAAACGGAAGGAGGGTTTTTGGGTTTTGCCCGTTTTGGGTACTTGACTATGTGGGAGGAAATTTTAGGAGAAACTATAGTATAGTACCCGTGCGATGCACGGTTTTTTTTAACGGATTTTTCATGAAATACCCCCGAATATTGGCGTAATTCACCAAATGCCCCTCGACTTTCAGAAATTCACCAAATGCCCCTCACAAATGACTTAATACCCAAAATACCCTTATTAATGATGCGCCGTTAGTCCTCCGTTAACCTAATTTTCAAATTCACCAAATACCCCTATTTTAATACTTATTTCACCAAATACCCTTATTCAGAAACTTAATTCACCAAATACCAATAACTTAAAATTACTCATTTTGATGCTCAACGGCTAGTTTTTGTGTTTGAAAATTAGCCGTTGCTTATTGTTTGCTTATAAATACTCTTTTTCTGACGGTTTATTGTAGTTTTCCTATTATTTTGTTAATTTCATATCATTTTTGTCATGAGTTTTCTTTCAAAATCATCATCCACACCCAATGAGTCCACATATGTAAGAGTCCCAAATAAATTTTGTTATCATGGGAGAAAATTTGACATCCGAATATCTGATACAACACTCAATCTGAAGCTCCGGTACAACACTAAAACAGAAAACACTCCTAAAAACACCTCAAAACGTCGCAACTCTTCAAGAAAATAGCTACTTCTTTTGTACCTTATTCTTTATGTGACCAATTAATTATATTTACCACGCAATCGGAAGGTATTCCTTTTTCAATATGGGAAATATCTTTAACATATGCAAACAGATTAAAAATAAAGCTCTTATTAATTTTATTCTAACGCATATGTTCCAGCTACCTCGGCTTCTATTGCTTCCATGCCACATATTTAACGTTAACTCCCTTTTGTCTCCTGTCTCTACTGCCTCCAAACATCTTTCTTCAATCTCCTAACTTTCTCTCAACCTTACAGTCGAGGCATAAAGGTTTTCCCACTTTTCTTTTGAGCTAGGTCCTATTGACATGGTCAGATTTATGGACAAATGTCTATTTTTGGATTTGAGGGAACAAGAAAAAAAAATAAAACTAAGGTATGTTCCAAAGCTCATGAACCAGTGAAAAAACATGAATCTTGGCACAAAGATTTGCCTCCAAACTCAAGATTTTCACATCATGAATCCAAGTTGAAATCGAGGTTGTGATAAAAATGTATGTGTTATTGAACTTGATTTCTTAGTTTCTTTACCATTCGGACAATAAGAAAATTAAGGTGTTAGCTTTAGATTGAATTACTTCAGCTTCACTTACATAAGATCCCTTTGAAAATGGGGTTTTTTGGCCTTTTGCTCAGCTAAAGTGCATTGTCTTTACTGGATGAGGCCTGAACTTATTGGATCATAATTGAAACTTACTGAGTGTTGTATCGGAGCCTCAGATGGAAATTTCCTCCCATAATATTAGAAATTTTTTGGAACTCTTACATATGTGGATTCATGGGTGTGGATGATGATTTTGAAAGAAAACTCATGACAAAAATGATATGAAATTAACAAAACAATAGAAAAACGACAATAAATAGTCAGAAAAGGGGTTTTTATAAACAAACAATAAGCAACGGCTAATTTTCAAACATAAAAACTAGCCGCTGAGCATCAAAATGGGTAATTTTAAGTTATGTGTATTTGGTGAATTAAGTTTCAGAATAGGGGTATTTTATGAAATAAGTAATAAAATAGGGGTATTTGGTGAATTTAAAAATTAGGCTAACGGAGGACTAACGGCGCGTCATTAGTAAGGGTATTTTGGGTATTAAGTCATTTGTGAGGGGCATTTGGTGAATTTCTGAAAGTCGAGGGGCATTTGGTGAATTACGCCATAATTCGAGGGTATTTCATGAAAAATCCGTTTTTTTAATCTATACATAAATTTGTATGAAATCTGTTAGGAAATTATAACCAAATAGAGATTATATATATTCTCCAAATTAAAACTAGTTACTGGTAAATTTATCATTGCTAGTTCATTTATCAAATCAATTAAAACAAATAAGAGTACATAGATAAAATTATTTTCATTCTCATTCACCACTTGTGTCAATCACAAAGTTATGTCATCACTCTTAATTATTTCGGTAGTACGTAATACCCACTTAATACTCGCATAATCTCTCAATCAACTTCATTACCCGATCTCTTAACACCTACCTAAACCATTTACTTTACTAAGTTAAAGATGACTTTTAGGAGAAGCGGGGCCTGCACACCTGTGCCCGCCTACAGTTCTCCCCTCCATCCACGATGGAACGATATCCAACCCTCATAATCCCCGTCTCGAGAGGTACAAAATAAAATTCATACCCTCTTCATCACCCCCCCTTGCGTGTATCTACACCCGCCTCAAACTCATACACAGACTCAACTTTGGTAAAGAAGTTTTGAATTTTACAACTCTATTCTAGAGTCTTTGACAATTTGTTTGTCTAATTAGAGTAATTATATTGAATAAATACACAAAACATTATAATATACTCCCTTTGTTCCACAATGTTCCTCATGTTTACTATTCATATGGTCAAAGTTTAAAAACTTTGACCGTAATTAATAGTATAATTAAGAGTAAAAATATTAACTTGTGGGATATTATTGGATTCGTTTTAATATATATTTTCTAAATATCATTTTTTAATAATGTTTTCTAATGTGAAATTAAAACTATTAACGATCAAAGTAGTGCATTGGAGACCGCGCATAATGGAAAAGTGAGGAACATTATAAAACGGATCGGAGGGAGTATAAGTTAGTAGTAAATTTTATTTAATATATTCATAATCAATTAGATGGAGGATTAGAGACACAGGCGGGTCCAATTTAAAATTCATTCTTGCCCCGTCAAGGCGTCAACCACACCGTATACATTTTTAACCCCCACCACCCACCAAACTTTCCTCCATCCCTGCCCACTTGGAGAGGATCCATCGGGGGATCTTCCGAAAAATCTGCCTCACTAACAATCTGCCTCACTAACAATCTGACATCCCTATGTTCGATAAACGATCCACTTTTTCTTCCAACTAACTTTTAAATATATCGACATAAGTTTATTACGAAGTATTCTAATTGATTGTATTAGCTATAATATTGATAAAAAAAAAAATATTTAAAAGCGACATAGATAAATAAGAGTTATCGTTTGTTATGCATATCCTGATTTATTATATGACACAAATTCTTAAAAAGTTGATAGTATTGTAATAATTTAAGTGATAGTACATGTTCAACTATTATAAAATTTTCTATGTCGATCGGTTCTCAAAAATTTCATGCAAAGATTTTTCTTTGGATTACAAATAATAAACGATCAATGGTAAACGTTCATTATACATTATTCACATCCATTATACGTAGTATGATACAATTTATAAACAAAACATGATACTCGACTATTTACGTTATAAGAGAGGAAAATCAGAGAGTGACATTTTTTTATCACCACGTTGATTTGCCTCTCTTTATTATAATATATGGAGTACTCCTTCTATTTTCTAATATTAGTCCTATCTGGAATCTTTCTTGTCACTATTCACAATTGAAGAAAATCTTCTAATTTATTTCAAATAAGTATTTCATAACATATTTATGTGATATTTTATTTTGATCGTCTCAATGTTTGGTTTAACAATATCAAAATATTATGCTTTTTAACATACATATTTGGAGATATTTACGTTTAAATATTGAGTTGAAACGGGTGAAAAAGTCAAAAGATGACTAATATTAAAAAACAGAGGGTGTATATAGATATATATATTTAAATTAAGAAATTTACTGACCTAAGTAAATAAGTACTTCGCAATATGATCCATTATAACCATAAATAATTAGAAGATTTTAGGAAAAATATATACGAATTATATTAATTATTACTAATAGAGTATTAGATATATTAGATTACGCAAGTTTTACTCATGTTTAAGAAAGTTACATAATTACTATCAACGACGGTGATAATTATTGAAATTATTTGCTAAATATACTACATAATAAAACAGTAGAATAATTGGCGGTTATATTATCAAATTTAGTTGTTTAAATATTATAGAGTGAAGGAAATAATGCCCTTGGTCCAAGTATGCATTCTATGTTAAGTCTAATAAATGCGGTTCAGTATTAATTAACAAGTTAATAATTCAGTGAGATCAAGTGAGCTGAATGCCTAGCTAGAGGCCGCTTCAGTTCAAGTGGAATTAATGATATTAATCCACAGCTTACTCTTGACTGAACCCGTAGGGTCACACAAATAGTACGTAAACGGATCAAGTATTTAATGGCATTAAATACTCCATCTATGAATATTCGGAACCGACGGATCTTGGTTTCAGTGGGAGCTAAGATCGTCACAGGCAAGAAATGAATACTCCGGAAACGATGATATTGCCGGAAACGAAAATATGGATCGTATCGGAAATATGAATATTATCCAAGTCGTAGATGTTGCCGGAAACGGAAACATGGTACGTATCGAAAAATATTATTGGAAATGGAAATATTACCAGAATCGGAAATATTGCCGGAAACGGAAATATTGTCAGAATCGGAAATATTACCGGAATCGGAAAATAATTCCGGAAACGGAAATATTAAATATTTGTTCGAAACGGAAATTAATTCCGGAATCGGAAATATTAAATATTGTTCGTATCGGAAATAAATTCCGGAACTGGAAATTTAATCGGAAGCATATCGTACGAATTAGCATCGGACGAGGCCTGCCGGACGAAGGCCCAGCACGAAGCCGGGCCATCGCCCAGCAAGCACGCACGCCACAAGCCCAGCCAAGGCAGCGCCCAGGCCTACCGCAAGGCAGGCCCAGCGCGCGCCAAGGCCACGGATGCGTGGGCCGCGCTGCGTGGGCTGCTGCTCGCACGCGCATGGGCAGCCCTTGTGGCTGCCGTGTGTGTGTGAGTTTGTGCTCATGCGTGATTCCTAAATCTACAAGAGTCAGTGTATGATTAAATTTCTATTCCTAATTGGATAAATTAATTAAATAGAATTCATGTAGGATTCTAATTTCAATTAATTCGTATCCTACTAGGATTACGATTCCTTTTCCATAAACTCTATAAATAAAGGCCTAGGGGTCATTATTTATATAACAAGTTTTAAGTATTCAAAACTAAGATTTTTAAGCAGAAAAATCAGCCAATATTCTTGCCTACCTAACCGAAAATAATAGTACCTTAAGGGCGATTCTAGTTGGTCAATCTTAAGGCGGATCCGGACGTGCTGTGGACTATCTACGGAGGGACGACACTTGGAGTCCTAAAGACTTGTTCTTGTTCGGTTCGGGCGCAGCTAGGGAAGGCACGCAACAAAGAGTATGCATCTAATCTATGCTAAATGATTATGTGTAAATAATATGTTTTCCTGGGTTTATGGTTTTTCCGCATGATTTATGAATTGTCATATGTATCATAGACTAACAGTGGTATCACGAGCCCCTTATTATTTTCATAATCTAAATTGCATGAACATGGTTAAATATTACAAATTTGCAAGAATTAAAAGGGGTGATTAATTTTCGTAATTGTTAATTAATTGCAAATTGCGTTTATTTAATTATACGTACGCAGTTTTTCGGCAGTTTCTTCGTCACTCATCCAAATCGAGTGATTTTTGTGTCAATTCCGCATGTAAAAGGCATTCTAAAATTTTGACAAAAATAGTGTTTTTCTGCCGAACCCAGAATTCTCAAATTCGAAGCCTAACTATGACTTTTCGAAGGTTTTAGTTTTTCGAATGCAAAATTTCGTAAATTTAAGATGTTAAATTAAATATTTGCGATTCTTGTTGATAAATCTTGAATTTTTGATTGACCTACTGCATATGTTTAACAAGTTTGAATGCCTAGTCTTGTTAATTATGCAATCTAATTTGTAATTATAATTAATTTGTTGAAAATTAGAATAATTTAGAATTAATTTGATTTTCATAATTAATTGTAATTTAATTAGAAACCTATGATTAAAAACCACCATAAAAATTGTAAATTTACGATAAATTTTAAATTTTTTATGACCTAGACTTGAATCCATATCAATCGGAAATCAATTGGATAATAAATTTTCGATTTTTCGCCCTAAAATTATGAAATTAATAATATTTATTAATTTGTCATTAATTTTAAATAAAAATTTTAAATTTTATGCGATTCGTTCATATAACTTGCACGCACGAAGCAATGGACGCTTCGTGTTACCCTTAAGGGGTGTTGTATAATGCGGGCATGCGACGACGAGCAAGGGAGCTCGTCGCCCGTGCGGCACGAATGCAATGAGCAAGGGCGTAGTGCACGAGCACAAGGCAGCAGCCCTGCCTTGTGTCGTGTGCCACGAGCAATGAACGAATGGGCATGGGCGAAGGGCGAGCCAAGGCAGTCGCGTGTGGGCAGCAAGCGAGCTGCGCCACAACGCGCGCTGCCTCGCGCGCAGCGAGCGCAAGCTCGCGTGCCACGAGCGCTGCGCCCAGCATTACTCGCGCGCACAGCGCGCGATGTCGCCCGCCCAGCGAGCGATGTCGCGCCCCAGCGAGCGATGGCTCGCGCGCACAGCGAGCGATGTCGCGCGCCCAGCGAGCGATGTCGCGCGCCCAGCGAGCGATGGCTCGCGCGCCCAGCGAGCGATGTCGCGCGCACTGCGAGCGATAGCTCGCGTGCGATGAGCGCTGGCGCGCGCAGCGAGCACCAATGCGTGCGGAGGCTTGCGATAGGGAAGCAGCAGCTATGCGACGAGCGCATGGGCTGCGCGCACATGGCCAGCAATGGCTGTGTGCGTACGGTCCATGGGCGTGCAACGCGTAGGGTGTTTGCGTTACGATTAGATCGTTTTGAATGTTTAATTTGAAAATTTCAGTTCACGTAATTTTAATTAATTTTAAAATTAATAATTTGAATTATTTACTTGGATTTTAATTTTGAATATTATAATTATAATAAATGTTATTTATTCTAATTATTTTACTAAAATTAAAATCATGAATTAATTTAAATACGACTGAAATTAAATTAAATTTTGGATTCAATTATAAATTGATATGAGCTTTAAATTTTAATTAAATTTGTATGTTTCCGGTTAGACTAGAAATACATTTTTATGTTTAAAATTGGTAAAGCATATGAATTTATTGGTTTAAGTGGGAGCATTTTTTAGTCATAAACTCTTGATTAGGTCTACAAATCCTTAAGGTTAAAACAACTTGATTAGAATTAATAAGGACTGAATAATTGGTAGATTATTGGTGCCCTTGATTAATTGCTGCAAATGTTTACGTGATGCATAATGTGTTTTACTAACCAGCTATGTGGGCCATTCATGATAATGAATGGGTGAATGGTATATATTGTATATGTACTGTTTTGCAGGTTATGAAGTGACTAGTATGGCCCAAATAGGATAGAAAATATGGTCTGCGTACCATTAATTTGAATGTAATTGGTCTAAAGTACCAAAGTTATTTTTCAATTCAAATATGGTCTGCGAACCATCAAATAGTTGTAATTAGTTATAGCTTATCCTATTTGAAGAAAATGGTGCCTCCCACGGAGATTTTCAAGACGGACTTTGAAGTCAAAGCTTCAAGATGAAGTCGGGCCATACTAGATCACAAATATCTTATGCATGTTTTAAGTTATTTATTGTTTTAAATATGTCTTAAAATGCATGAGATCAAAAGCTTGATTATGTTGCATGATTAAGGATTTTAGTTCACTTAAAATCTAACCAACATAGTAAGAGCCTTAAGTTCCAAACTTAAAAATTGAGTTAAAAGGTGCCATGCCAAAATATACACTTGCTTGGATATCCTTTACATCAATCTAGTAATAGTTTTCGCTCAGCGAGGTGTTACTTATTGGTCCTAAAGGGGCAAGGTACACAAATAATTGTGAGTACATGTTAGTTTTGGTGAAACTCAACGATATAAGTAAGGAGTCCTTTTATGTCGTGGCAAATTCGATAGGTTTACCTAATAAGTTCTTAGACGTACCTATCAACCAAGAATAGTTTCTAGACTATTAGCAAAAGGCTTTTGCTTACCTAAGATGTTCTAGGATTAAGTCGACAAACTGTGCTTAGTTCTTCAATGATTTTAGGATCTTGGAATCATTTTATTCACACCTGCCGGAACAATAAAATCGAATAAAATGCTAATAACTTGTTTGAATTGCATGGTTGCTTTAATTTCAAGTTATTATTCATGATAAATGTTTAGACTTTGCATGCTTCAATGTATGTTTTAATTATTGTTTATAATTAAATATCTTGCACTGCAATAAATCCTTTTAGAAAGGTAACAGTAAATTTCCTCGATTGGTAGTGAATCCAAGAACGATTCACGGAAATGAGAGAAAGTGAGCAATTTAAAATGTACGTTTCTTATAGCGACTTTTATGGTTGTTTTCGAACGTCAAAATCGAATGGCAAACCAATTGGTGCTTGTGAATTCAAAATACACTGTAGTTTTGAGATCATAAAGCATTGAGTTTAATACGCTCAGCTTTACCAATGGTTAACAACCTAATATCTTTGTCCATTTAATTCTCGAATGAGTCTAGTCCCTAGACATTCGAATAGATCGATGCTTAGAGAACTTTAGAAGCTTCTGGTAAGATCATCTAGTTGAAACAAAATATTCAACATAAATTAAAATGGTAAAGAACCTTGTTGGTGACATTGAACATATCTAACAAAGTATAAAAGTCAACACTAAAGAATTCAATTCTTAAGACTATAAGAAAGGGTACAAGAAATAGGAAAACAAAGGAACAAATGAAAGGAATTACGATTCCGTTTCTACCTATAAGTTTATATTTAAAGAGAAGTGACCTAGCAATCAAACTTCCTTGGTATCATATACCGCTTGAGGTTCTTACTTCGGTAATAACTCAAACGATGGAAGCTAGGATACACTAATGACCTACAAGTGGGAAATGAAGCATGACAATGCTACATTAGTTGTAGGGTCATCTAAGTTTGTTTTAAGTCCTTTCAAAGGCTGGAACTTAATGGCTATTTTGTTCCATAATCAGCATACCTAAATTTCTGTTTCAAACACAGAAAGACTCACATTCAAGAAAAACAAAAACAATGTTTGTTTGTTTATTTGAATGAAATGGTCAATTACAGGTTGAGTCAATATGCTTGATTAAAACAAACAACTCTTTAAAGAACTTTACTAGGTTCAAATCAACTTCTTGATTTGAGTTCCACTAATCTTTGGCATTGTTGCTTAGACCATATCAACAAGTTAACATTCAAAAGCTCTATTTTGATGGACTTTTGAAAGTTGGTTGATTTCTAGATCAACTTAAGACAAGCTAGTCTTACTTGTTGAAAGTAACAAAGAATATGAACTATTGTTAGAACGCCTAGACGATAGAGTTCAAAGCTAAAGAAAGGTTTTATGACTTTATTATTTCACATGGATTTGAGTGAATATAGGTTTATTTACTCAAATGTGATATAAGTTGAATCTGTTTGGCTAGTTCAAAGATTCAGAAGTATAAAATCCACTTGGCAAGAAATCATAAAGATCTAGGTTAGATCATGTTGATGATTACTTGAGACCAAATATGATCATCAATGATTGTGTGTTGTAATTTCACAATCTAGGTCCTTAAGATATGGCATATCTTAGTTGGAATAATCGAAGTCAATTAGTACTTGATTCGATCAATGATGGATCATAAAGACTTTTCCTATAATTTCTAAAACAAAATGCTCAACTACCACCAAACTAAACCAAATTCGTCAAAGCTATTGAAAAGTAATTTCAGGATATCTTTTCAATTATATATATATCTAAAGAGTTGCTAAACTCAGTGGGAGCTTAGTGTTTGTTATTCAACAAACTAAGGCCCAAGTCTAGATATATGTTTCATTGTGATTTATTCAAATGAGACACGAGGGTATTGTTTCTACCACGAATTTTTGAGAACATAATGTTTGTTTGCTCAAAATAATGTCCTTTTGGAGATTCGTTTCCAAAATGACAAGTGGGAGAAAATAGACCTCGAAAGTCTTCGAGGCGAACAACAAACATAAACGGACATTCCGAAGGTTTTTCGAAGTTCTTCAGAAAATCCGAACTTATTCTTTAAGGACTTTAGAAGTGGCTTTAAAGAATAGACATCTCTTAGAAGACTTCACAAGTGCTTCAAGGAGAACAGAATATTCAAAGGACTTTCAAGTGGCTATTGATATTCTATTGTTTGATGTTCTATACCCAAGTAGGCATAGAATTCAAGTCACTGAAACTATGAGATTCTTCTATTAAATAGTGAAGAAACCTACAACTTGCAGTCAAACTGTTATCATGTAGATTAATGAGTTTGTGACTTGTAAGAAAGCTATGACAAAACCCAGATTCCCTAAAATGGTTAGAGGCCATATATAGACTAAATGTTTTAAATGGTTAGAGGCCATAAAACATACTCAATGTTTTGATGACAAAATTGAAATTTTGTTGATTTGCAAGAATAGTTTCACACCTATTGGTTGCAAGGTTTGTTTTAAAGATAAAAACCATCAAACATGAAATTGTGTTCACACGCAAAGCTAGATTAGTTGCTAAAGGTTACAAGCAAATTCATGACGTGGATTGTGTTGAAACCTCATGCAAAATCGTAATGCTTAAGTCTATAATTCAAGCAATAATTGCATATTGGTACATATGGCAATTGGATGACAAAACGTATTCCTCAATCAAATGTTGGAATATAATATGTACATGGCATGTCATAGAATTTGTGGATCCAAATAAATGCTTGAAAAGGAAAGCTAGCTTATAAAATCTAAGTACAGATTTAAGCAAGCAATTGGGAATTGGAACTGTATTTTAAGTGAAGCTAATAAGCATTTTAGTTTCATAAAATATACATGATTCTTATAGATGTATAAGAAGTTTAGTGGGAGTACATAAAAACTTATTTGGTCCTATGTGTATCACACACATATCTCTCTATTGTGAAATAACATTCAAATGCTAATTACTTAGATTTGAAATTATTCATCAATGATGGACCATGGCGAAACTTAGTACATACTGGGTATTAAGATCTATTTACAAAGATCTTATGATATTGTTTTGGATTAAGTAATGGCATTTACTAAATCAAACACGAAAGTCTCCATTGGAAATATTCGACCCATGTGAATAAATCTAAGTAAAAGATGTTTGAACTATGTATAAGCATTTACTAAGTTAAACATCAAAGGATCTAAATAAGATTCTTAACCTATATTATATGTCAAAGAATTTAGCTGAGTTTAGTATCTACTGAAACTAGATAAGCTAAAGTTACATGAATAGAATTCAATTGGGAATTATTCTGCAAAAGAATTTATCATGTATGATATAATATGAGGATCGCCAAAAACGTATCGTATGACTTTAGGCATGACGAACATATACCAATCTCTATTGATCTAAGTGAAGATCAACTAGATTGAGATCAAGAATACTTATGGTACTTGAAAAGGTACATAGGAATAGTTCTTGATTCAAGGAAATAAAGATATGCTAAATATTGATGCTACACGCATAAACACTGGCAAAGGATCAAGCAAGACCCTTTGGAGTTAACCATTGATAAGGACGAGCTATAGAGCATCGTGTTTTGAAATGGCAACATGGGTTGGAGACCATGAGTTGTTGCGTGGGAAATTAAAATAATAATTTCTATGTTCCAAGATATAGTTGGAGAATCTTCCACATATCTATGAACTGCCTGGATAGGTAAATCCAAACAAAGCATCACTAGCAACCTATACAGTTGAAGTAAAAGTAATTATTGCCTAAGAAGCAATAAAACAAGGTTGTTTAAAGTTCTTCACTGAACTTGGGTAGATCACCTATCTGCTGGCTTGATGGTTATTCATTGAAAAATGCGTAGAACCACTCTTGAAGCAAGAAAAACGTCTGCTAACTTGATGGTTCTTCATTGCAAAGTGAGTAAAACCACCATCGAAGTAAGAAAGACTAGATCACATAATAAACAAACTCGAAAAGATCTTATCATCATATCTCGAAGAACATTCGATGAAAAGGATATTAAGATTGGAAAAGCATGATAACTAAACCTATGCAACAAGTGAGAAGCAACACTCACATTGTAGCACTGGAAATCAAGCATAGCTTTGAATTCCATGAATTGTTTTAGAAGATGGGTTTGAGGCCCATGGTTATAAAACATTGGGGTTGAACATTTATCATATATGAAATGTATTTTCATATTCCATTTAATCTTGGTTTAGTATTAAATGATGAGTCCCTTCAAATTTGACGATATATTCAAGATAGACTGTCAGGACCAGTCCTGTGACTAAGAAATGTCTATCAAGTGAACTTGAATGTCAAAGGTTGAAAATGGTCCCTAATCGGAGTTTTCTATAAAATTGGACACATAGAAAACGTTAGACGATTAGAATTCAAGATGACTAGTAGTTCTGTTTCTTGAACTATGTGGACATGGCAATGTCATAATCATTTGCATAGATACTTACTTTGGGAAGACTAGTATCGGACAAGACCTATGAAACTTTACTGTAAGAGATGAAAATCTGTCATAAGTAAATTTCATTAAATTATTAGACACTAAATCCTCAATACCTGAGTGATTTGAGATTACTTGTTTGAGAACTGGTTGCTTTGACGTTGACCAACCGTCGCACCGTAAAAGGAGGCTATAAAGGCAACGCTCAGGTAATCACCTATCAAACGAAGTCTAATCTCAAGATCGCAAGATTGGGATTGTCCTCCCATAAATCGGGAAGAGATGCTTAAAAGTTGTACAAGGCCACTCGGAGAGCTAGAAACTGTGAAATGCATGGCCGTGCTCGGATGAATCATAGGCTATGATTATCTGTTTATTTGATCAGTTGAACTCTGAAACCGAGGAACACCTCTGGACATAATAAGGATGACAACTCTTACCTTATGTTCAAGAGCAAGCATCGAGCGACAAAGGAATTAGGAAATGCACACTTGTCCCTAAGGACAAGTGGGAGACTGAAGGAAATAATGCCCTTGGTCCAAGTATGCATTCTATGTTAAGTCTAATAAATGCGGTTCAGTATTAATTAACAAGTTAATAATTCAGTGAGATCAAGTGAGCTGAATGCCTAGCTAGAGGCCGCTTCAGTTCAAGTGGAATTAATGATATTAATCCACAGCTTACTCTTGACTGAACCCGTAGGGTCACACAAATAGTACGTAAACGGATCAAGTATTTAATGGCATTAAATACTCCATCTATGAATATTCGGAACCGACGGATCTTGGTTTCAGTGGGAGCTAAGATCGTCACAGGCAAGAAATGAATACTCCGGAAACGATGATATTGCCGGAAACGGAAATATGGATCGTA
Source organism: Spinacia oleracea (assembly GCF_020520425.1). Classification (NCBI taxonomy): domain Eukaryota; kingdom Viridiplantae; phylum Streptophyta; class Magnoliopsida; order Caryophyllales; family Amaranthaceae; genus Spinacia; species Spinacia oleracea. Next base: position 96,267,607 of record NC_079487.1, read on the forward strand.
TCGGAAATATGAATATTATCCAAGTCGTAGATGTTGCCGGAAACGGAAACATGGTACGTATCGGAAAATATTATTGGAAATGGAAATATTACCAGAATCGGAAATATTGCCGGAAACGGAAATATTGTCAGAATCGGAAATATTACCGGAATCGGAAAATAATTCCGGAAACGGAAATATTAAATATTTGTTCGAAACGGAAATTAATTCCGGAATCGGAAATATTAAATATTGTTCGTATCGGAAATAAATTCCGGAACTGGAAATTTAATCGGAAGCATATCGTCCGAATTAGCATCGGACGAGGCCTGCCGGACGAAGGCCCAGCACGAAGCCGGGCCATCGCCCAGCAAGCACGCACGCCACAAGCCCAGCCAAGGCAGCGCCCAGGCCTACCGCAAGGCAGGCCCAGCGCGCGCCAAGGCCACGGATGCGTGGGCCGCGCTGCGTGGGCTGCTGCTCGCACGCGCATGGGCAGCCCTTGTGGCTGCCGTGTGTGTGTGAGTTTGTGCTCATGCGTGATTCCTAAATCTACAAGAGTCAGTGTATGATTAAATTTCTATTCCTAATTGGATAAATTAATTAAATAGAATTCATGTAGGATTCTAATTTCAATTAATTCGTATCCTACTAGGATTACGATTCCTTTTCCATAAACTCTATAAATAAAGGCCTAGGGGTCATTATTTATATAACAAGTTTTAAGTATTCAAAACTAAGATTTTTAAGCAGAAAAATCAGCCAATATTCTTGCCTACCTAACCGAAAATAATAGTACCTTAAGGGCGATTCTAGTTGGTCAATCTTAAGGCGGATCCGGACGTGCTGTGGACTATCTACGGAGGGACGACACTTGGAGTCCTAAAGACTTGTTCTTGTTCGGTTCGGGCGCAGCTAGGGAAGGCACGCAACAAAGAGTATGCATCTAATCTATGCTAAATGATTATGTGTAAATAATATGTTTTCCTGGGTTTATGGTTTTTCCGCATGATTTATGAATTGTCATATGTATCATAACCTAACATAGAGTACTATAGTAATTTATTTATACAATCTTATAATCTTATTCAGACTTGATTGATTCTCTTATTTATTTGTATTTTAATTATGTAAGTACAAATCAGTAGTCTACTCTTAAATTTTTATAAAATTACTACTACGTGCTCCATATAATGGATTAATTATTCGTAGTATAATGTTTATTACATTATACTAAAATAAACACCAGAAGTGACACATGTCACATCCTTGTGCAAATTTTCCCACCAACTTTTGACACATTTGTCTATAAAACGTTCGTAGTATATAATTAGGAAATGGTTATTAAATTAATGAATCAAAAGTGTATATTTTTTGTAAGATAAAAAGTTCACGATTTTTTAATTGTGCTAGAAATTAAACTTTAGTAGATACATAGTGCTCCCTCTGTTCCATAATGTTCTTCATGTTTACTATTCATATGGTCAAAGTTTAAAAACTTTGACCGTAATTAATAGTATAATTTAGAGTAAAAATATTAACTTGTGGGATATCATTGGATTTGTTTCAATATAAATTTTCTAAAATTTATTTATTTTATAATTTTTACAAATGTGAAATTAAAACTATTAACGGTCAAAGTAGTGCATTGGAGACCGCGCATAATGGAAAAGTGAGGAACATTATGGAACATAGGGAGTACATGCCTAAGTAAAATGTCAATGTATATTTTAAAAATTTAAGTTATTTTTTAGACTTAGCTATATATTTTATTTCAATTTTGTTTTACCTTATTTAGCTAGCTTAATATACTGTTATAAGAATAATTAAGTATGTGTTGGTTTATTTTGATAAAATAATTAAATACATCTTTTGCACTAATTGATTATATTTTTACGAGTCATTTAATTGTATTAAAATAAGAATTTCCTAATCGATAATGAGTATATTAATTATAAATAAATTAGTTCTCATTTTACGAAATGAGTTTCCGTACGTCATTATTTATATGATGTTCTATCTAAATCGAGATTTTATATCGTTGGCTAAATGTCTAAACAATAGTAATGTTTCCTTTTATAAAAAGATAATCTTAAATTGGTTATATTTGTTATGAAAGTATATAAAAGATAATTTACACAATATTTCCCATTTTTAGAGTGAATTTTTTTTAAGAAAAATAGAATCAAATATTCTTATGAGGTGAAAGTTAACAAAATAATTATAGAATGTTTTATTTTTTATAATTTTTTTATATCTAAAAGAGAGGCCAATCAATGAGTGACATTTGTCATCACCACATTGATTTTCTCTCTTTTAGTATAATATATAGAGAGACGAAAACGACGGCGGCGGAGGAAGAGGAGTGAGGAGAGAGAGTGCGTTTGAGTATGTGGTGAATGACGAAAGCGCCGCTTGTTTCGACGGAATCTTCGATCAGTACGCAACTGCCGCTGGGTAGTGAGGAAGAAGATGAAGAAGAGCTTTTGTTGAAGATTCCAAGAGCTTCATCCAATAAATTTGAACTTCTTCCCTCCATTGTTGCAAACTTCAAGCTTTGAGATCAAATTTGAAGAAACGGAAGGAGGGTTTTTGGGTTTTGCCCGTTTTGGGTACTTGACTATGTGGGAGGAAATTTTAGGAGAAACTATAGTATAGTACCCGTGCGATGCACGGTTTTTTTTAATCTATACATAAATTTGTATGAAATCTGTTAGGAAATTATAACCAAATAGAGATTATATATATTCTCCAAATTAAAACTAGTTACTGGTAAATTTATCATTGCTAGTTCATTTATCAAATCAATTAAAACAAATAAGAGTACATAGATAAAATTATTTTCATTCTCATTCACCACTTGTGTCAATCACAAAGTTATGTCATCACTCTTAATTATTTCGGTAGTACGTAATACCCACTTAATACTCGCATAATCTCTCAATCAACTTCATTACCCGATCTCTTAACACCTACCTAAACCATTTACTTTACTAAGTTAAAGATGACTTTTAGGAGAAGCGGGGCCTGCACACCTGTGCCCGCCTACAGTTCTCCCCTCCATCCACGATGGAACGATATCCAACCCTCATAATCCCCGTCTCGAGAGGTACAAAATAAAATTCATACCCTCTTCATCACCCCCCCTTGCGTGTATCTACACCCGCCTCAAACTCATACACAGACTCAACTTTGGTAAAGAAGTTTTGAATTTTACAACTCTATTCTAGAGTCTTTGACAATTTGTTTGTCTAATTAGAGTAATTATATTGAATAAATACACAAAACATTATAATATACTCCCTTTGTTCCACAATGTTCCTCATGTTTACTATTCATATGGTCAAAGTTTAAAAACTTTGACCGTAATTAATAGTATAATTAAGAGTAAAAATATTAACTTGTGGGATATTATTGGATTCGTTTTAATATATATTTTCTAAATATCATTTTTTAATAATGTTTTCTAATGTGAAATTAAAACTATTAACGATCAAAGTAGTGCATTGGAGACCGCGCATAATGGAAAAGTGAGGAACATTATAAAACGGATCGGAGGGAGTATAAGTTAGTAGTAAATTTTATTTAATATATTCATAATCAATTAGATGGAGGATTAGAGACACAGGCGGGTCCAATTTAAAATTCATTCTTGCCCCGTCAAGGCGTCAACCACACCGTATACATTTTTAACCCCCACCACCCACCAAACTTTCCTCCATCCCTGCCCACTTGGAGAGGATCCATCGGGGGATCTTCCGAAAAATCTGCCTCACTAACAATCTGCCTCACTAACAATCTGACATCCCTATGTTCGATAAACAATCCACTTTTTCTTCCAACTAACTTTTAAATATATCGACATAAGTTTATTACGAAGTATTCTAATTGATTGTATTAGCTATAATATTGATAAAAAAAATATTTAAAAGCGACATAGATAAATAAGAGTTATCGTTTGTTATGCATATCCTGATTTATTATATGACACAAATTCTTAAAAAGTTGATAGTATTGTAATAATTTAAGTGATAGTACATGTTCAACTATTATAAAATTTTCTATGTCGATCGGTTCTCAAAAATTTCATGCAAAGATTTTTCTTTGGATTACAAATAATAAACGATCAATGGTAAACGTTCATTATACATTATTCACATCCATTATACGTAGTATGATACAATTTATAAACAAAACATGATACTCGACTATTTACGTTATAAGAGAGGAAAATCAGAGAGTGACATTTTTTTATCACCACGTTGATTTGCCTCTCTTTATTATAATATATGGAGTACTCCTTCTATTTTCTAATATTAGTCCTATCTGGAATCTTTCTTGTCACTATTCACAATTGAAGAAAATCTTCTAATTTATTTCAAATAAGTATTTCATAACATATTTATGTGATATTTTATTTTGATCGTCTCAATGTTTGGTTTAACAATATCAAAATATTATGCTTTTTAACATACATATTTGGAGATATTTACGTTTAAATATTGAGTTGAAACGGGTGAAAAAGTCAAAAGATGACTAATATTAAAAAACAGAGGGTGTATATAGATATATATATTTAAATTAAGAAATTTACTGACCTAAGTAAATAAGTACTTCGCAATATGATCCATTATAACCATAAATAATTAGAAGATTTTAGGAAAAATATATACGAATTATATTAATTATTACTAATAGAGTATTAGATATATTAGATTACGCAAGTTTTACTCATGTTTAAGAAAGTTACATAATTACTATCAACGACGGTGATAATTATTGAAATTATTTGCTAAATATACTACATAATAAAACAGTAGAATAATTGGCGGTTATATTATCAAATTTAGTTGTTTAAATATTATAGAGTACTATAGTAATTTATTTATACAATCTTATAATCTTATTCAGACTTGATTGATTCTCTTATTTATTTGTATTTTAATTATGTAAGTACAAATCAGTAGTCTACTCTTAAATTTTTATAAAATTACTACTACGTGCTCCATATAATGGATTAATTATTCGTAGTATAATGTTTATTACATTATACTAAAATAAACACCAGAAGTGACACATGTCACATCCTTGTGCAAATTTTCCCACCAACTTTTGACACATTTGTCTATAAAACGTTCGTAGTATATAATTAGGAAATGGTTATTAAATTAATGAATCAAAAGTGTATATTTTTTGTAAGATAAAAAGTTCACGATTTTTTAATTGTGCTAGAAATTAAACTTTAGTAGATACATAGTGCTCCCTCTGTTCCATAATGTTCTTCATGTTTACTATTCATACGGTCAAAGTTTAAAAACTTTGACCGTAATTAATAGTATAATTTAGAGTAAAAATATTAACTTGTGGGATATCATTGGATTTGTTTCAATATAAATTTTCTAAAATTTATTTATTTTATAATTTTTACAAATGTGAAATTAAAACTATTAACGGTCAAAGTAGTGCATTGGAGACCGCGCATAATGGAAAAGTGAGGAACATTATGGAACATAGGGAGTACATGCCTAAGTAAAATGTCAATGTATATTTTAAAAATTTAAGTTATTTTTTAGACTTAGCTATATATTTTATTTCAATTTTGTTTTACCTTATTTAGCTAGCTTAATATACTGTTATAAGAATAATTAAGTATGTGTTGGTTTATTTTGATAAAATAATTAAATACATCTTTTGCACTAATTGATTATATTTTTACGAGTCATTTAATTGTATTAAAATAAGAATTTCCTAATCGATAATGAGTATATTAATTATAAATAAATTAGTCCTCATTTTACGGAATGAGTTTCCGTACGTCATTATTTATATGATGTTCTATCTAAATCGAGATTTTATATCGTTGGCTAAATGTCTAAACAATAGTAATGTTTCCTTTTATAAAAAGATAATCTTAAATTGGTTATATTTGTTATGAAAGTATATAAAAGATAATTTACACAATATTTCCCATGTATAGAGTGAAATTTTTTTAAGAAAAATAGAATCAAATATTCTTATGAGGTGAAAGTTAACAAAATAATTATAGAATGTTTTATTTTTTATAATTTTTTTATATCTAAAAGAGAGGCCAATCAATGAGTGACATTTGTCATCACCACATTGATTTTCTCTCTTTTAGTATAATATATAGATTCCGAGTTAATGTTAGTGATTGGAAAACATTTTCGTAAATATTTTGGCCGAAAACTGTAGGTGGTATAAAGTTAATTGTTGACTGTATATTTGTAGGTATTGACTGTATACTTGCGGTTATTGACTACATATTACTCGGTGTTGATTGTGTATCACTTGTCGTTGCCTGTATATTGTATGATTGCTTATGATAATTATTAAAATGCAATATTGTTTATTGGTAAGTGATTGACTGTATATTTATAGTTGTAGATTGTTTATTAGTAGAAGCTTATTGTATATTGTGAGCTGTTGACTGTATATTATATAGTTGTTGATGTGTTATGAAAATACAATAATGACCGTACATGTGGTCCACATTTGATGACCTCACTGTAATTTAACCCACATTTAATGACATTTTCGTAATAAAATCATCAATTATTTACGAAAATACCATTTGATTGAAAAGTTTTCCAATCAATGAGATTAACTCAAATTTTAGCCACTTTATTTGATTTTGATTTTGACACATCCCATACGTCCCAAAAAAATAAGGTTGGCAAATCCCCACTTATTGAGTGATTGTTCAAAAATTACTTCATGATATGTTAAAATTATTTTCCTTTGGTGAATATGGAAGTTTTGGTGTTTTAAGAGGTAGAGGTATATATATAAACTCTGGTGCTCGGTTCGAATTGTGGCCATGTTATTTAGTGTCTCTAATTATGTTCGGGTATGGGTTATAGGTTGAGTTCAGTTCGAGTTATAGCAATCTTACCTTATGGAGATAAGCAAGTTTGATTTCGAGTGAAATTTTAATCATGTTTAATTTCAGGTCTGTGTTTTACTAAATTTAATTTTTGGATAAGTTTGTGAGGGACAATTTCGTATTCGAATCAATTATTGGATAGGATAAACCGATAAAATTCCAACCTATTTGGACAAGTTAAATCAAATTACAATCATAAATCATTCATGAGCTCATCACTAACATAGGCCTCAACGACTCTCACGTACAAATTGAACCTTCTAACTACATAACCTTTTAAACTTTCTAACACTTTAACTTTTCTCCATGCTCTTTAAGGTAGAGGATTTGGGACTTTGCTCACCAAACAAAAATGTAGAGGTTTTCAATATAGAGCAAGAAATTTTATGATCTTTAATTAAGTTAAACACCGCAATTTAGAAGGTGGACCATGGTGCACATAGAGCATTGAAAGAACATCTGGTTACGAGAAAAGAACATGAGTGTTTTTTTTATTTAGGTTTTTAATAAATAGTAAAATAATATATTATTTTTATAACAAAAAAGTGAAATATTATATCGCATGTTCTTTTACCGTTAGTGTCATGTTCTTTTGCTTATGCACATATGTTCTTTTGGTGCACCATGGTGCACCATGCTCTATGTGCACCACGGTCCATAGTCCACGGATTGAACACCCAAGAAATCTCTCTAACCGTTTTCCATCTTAAATGTCGTTGTTCATCTATTTTGCAAGTACATACTACATATGATTTGTTTGCTTTGCATGCAAGGAAGGAGTCACAAAGATTGTGATGTACATTATGAAACATTTTAAACCATAAACAATTTTAGAATCACTTTTCTCCATGACCTTTGTTTTAGAGGGTTTTTTTTAGACAATAAGATCTTTTACGAAACCAAAATTTTAAGTTTAACGCCCAAGAAACTTTTAAATTATTTTCCAACGTCTCTCAAAAGTTTTCTATTTTTGCAAGGATACGATTTATTTTCTTTGTGTTTAAGGAAGAGATGTATAGATGGTGATGTATATACAGGTCGAATATTAGGTGATATTTATTTTACGTAGTAAAAACAAATACGAAATATATTGCTTTTAAGAATAATGATTTGATCAATTTACGACCTTATCCTACCGTAGCCGTGTTTTGAGTTGGTGATCCTTTAAAATTATTAAAATTAAGTTTCTTTCTTTTAATTTCTTTGTTTGAAGCTCCTCTTCTCATTTGAATAAAAAAAAAACTTAAAATAATTAATCCGTAATACTTCGTATTAACATAAGAGCAAGATTAGCGGCAGTCTGAGCAATAGTTTTATTGAGTATTAACTTAAGACCTCTCATTTAAGTGGAAGAGCTAGTATGACAAAAGTCTGAGCAAGAGTCTTGAAATTCCAAGATTCTACTTAAAACGTTTAAACAATACATTCAATCCTAATTATTATTATTTATTCTTTTTTATTTTATTATTTTCATAAGTTTGAGGAGTCTTGAATGAGTACGAGGGGTGAAGTGAAAAAATTAAGTAAGTCTGAACAGTGCGTCTCCTGTGAGACCAGTCACACCATCAATTTGATGGTGTGACGAGCGCGAAACCAATAGCGTACCTCCTCTAAAACTATATAAAAAAAAGTAACAGATCTAAACTATAGAAGTAACATACCTAAACTAAAAAAGTATCTCCTCTAAAATTATAAAAAAAAAAAAAGTAACATGTTTAAACTATAGAAGTAACATACCTAAATTAAAAAAGCACCTCATCTCAAATTATAAAAAAAAGTAACATGTCTAAACTATAGAAGTAACATACCTAAACTAAAAAAGCACATCATCTCAAATTATAAAAAAAAAGTAACATGTCTAAACTATAGAAGTAATTAACATACCTAAACTAAAAAAAATACCTCCTCTAAAATTATTAAAAAAAAGTAACATGTCTAAACTATAGAAGTAACATACCTAAACTAAGAAGGTATCTCCCCTAAAACTACTCCGTATAAAAAAAGTAACATGTATAAACTATAGAAGTAACATACCTAAACTAAAAAAAGTACTTCCTCTAAAATTATATAAAAAAAAGTAACATGTCTAAACTATAGAAGTAACATACCTAAACTAAGAAGGTATCTCCCCTAAAACTACTCCGTATAAAAAAAAGTAACATGTATAAACTATAGAAGTAACATACCTAAACTAAAAAAAGTACCTCCTCTAAAATTATAAAAAAAGTAACATGTCTAAACTATAGAAGTAACATATCTAAATTCGCAAGTGTGAACTGGTCTCACCATCAGTTGATGGCGAGGACAGTCTCATATAAGAATTTGGGAAGTCTGAAAGGGTCTCAACAAGAATCTGATTAATTGAAAATAAATAAAAATTAATAAAAAGATGACGTAAAAGTCTTAGCTTATACTAGCGTTAATCTTGCTCTAATCCTCTAACAACTAATTGCTACGTTGGACCTACTTTTTGGAATGTAAAACATGGAAGATCGAAACAATAAAATTATGTTAATATGTCTATGATCGAATAATAGATAATAATGAGTAATGAATAATAAATAATAAATTATAAATACTTCCTCCGTCTCTAAACGTTCTTTCAAGAGCAAAAAGAGACGGAGGGTGTAATATATAATAAATAATAATAAATACATAAAGATATGAACATTGCAATATAAGAATACCGAGTAGTAACTTTTAACATTATAATATAAAAAAAGTAAGATTATTAAAGACGGAAATGAACACGACGTCGTTCTTTTGAACTGAAATGAACTGAAATGAATGGAGCTGAAATAGACTAAAATTGTACTAAATGGAATTGAAATTAAATCCAAATTAAATGGACATGACCTTAATAATAGAGATCATATCCCTATACCTTGTACAATAGTCATAATGTTACCATTAAAATTAAGAGACTACAAAAAATACTACTTCCTTCGTTCATTTTTTAGATGACACAATTTTTAGGCACGTTTGTCAATGTACAATTTCAAAAATTAATATATTTAATTATGGATAAGATTAAATTATAAAAAGTTGATATTTAAAAATAATTCTTTATTACGAATTTAATAAGATCCCACGTGACTATATTTTTTCTTGCTATCTCAGGTTCAAAACTAATGATCTTTACTAGACCTGTCAAACGGGTCGGTCGGGTCGGATTGTAAAAAACTATTTTCGGGTTCGGGTTGAATCGGGACGGTCACTTTCGGGTTCGGGTTTACAAATGCTTGTTCAAGACCCAGAACATTCGGGTTCAGGTCGACCCAACGGGTTGAGAGATTTTAAAACGCGCATTAATTTTCATTAATTTAGGTGATACATATACAAAATATGAGCAGAAATTAACAAATTTTCCTACACAAGTTTATATTTAGTCAAATTCAACCATAAAATGACGTATAATTCAATTTAAAATCATATTACACACAACAATAGTAAAAACAACGTGTTTATTATGCTTAAATTTTCACAAATATTAAGAAAAAGTACTGAAAGTGTGTAAAAAAGTAGGTAAATATAATAAAATATGGATAAAGTAAGATAGATGTGGAAAAAGGTGGTGAGTGTAAGTAAAAATGAATAAAGTAAGAGAAAAAATGAGTGAAAAGTTATAAATGTTATGGGGTAAGAGGGGTAACATAGTAAATTTCCATGTCCAAAAATAATATAAAGCACAATGTAAAGAATATTATGAAACGAATTAAAACGGAAAGTGTAAATATCATTTCGAAATGAAGGTAGTAAATATAAAATCACAAAAAGAAGTCAAATGAGTTTGTGTGAATAGTTTCAAAAATCAGATTGTGTCATCTAATAAGAAATAAATGAATTCTTTTACAAAGTAATACATAATTTTTTCCGCATCGCAGCTGGCGGGTGCATGTACATATGAACTTGTAGTTTCGTGTTTTTGGTTTAGTTTCTTTAGATCGAGCAACTCCGATGGCAATCTAATTTGATAATTAGCTTGTTATGCCACATAAAATTTCAAGTTGTTTTATTTTCTAGCTAATTTGTGCTCCAATGCATAGCAACTAGATTGTTATTTAAATCGGATTTTTCATGAAATGACCCCGGGGTTTGCGTTAATGCACCAAATACCCCTAATGTTTCCCGAATGCACCAAATACCCCTAAGGTTTAATATAAATACACAAAATGCCCACAGGCTAACGGACGTTAAACCTCCGTTAGCGTACATTTACCCTTTTGCCCTTAATCAACTATTTTACCTATTAATCCTAACATTAACCATTAATTAAAGTAATTAAATCCCAAAAAAATCAATTAACCTCAAAAAAACCAATTACCCCCAAATTTTTTTGGATTCTCCATTTCTTCTCTTCTCTCAAATTTCTCCATTGCTGCTCTTCTATCAATTTTGAAAGTCGCAATTTTTGGTGCCGAGGTGAACATTGACAACAAGCATCATTTTGATGTCCTGCTCTATTGCTTCTCTTTTTTCACCGAAGAAAAGTAATTTCCGACTATCTACAGAACAGTAATCCAAAATTGTTGAATTAGGCAATTGCAGACTTGTAGTCGGATATTTGTTGTTGGGAATACCCATTTGTCAGTAATGTGATATATTATCAGTCACAAATTGGTGCTTTCAACCCCTCTCAAATTTTGTAATTTAAGAAGGCACATGGAGCAACCTTCTGGTTCAAACCTCTTACTCCCGCTAACTCCATTTTTGCGGCTGCTTCTCTTTCTCTTTCCTCACTCCCTCTCTTGAAGAAAAAGGGTTGTGATTCTGCAGGAGATTAGGGTGAAACGATAGAGGAGAGAAAGAAGCTATACTCTGTAGTGAAGACCCATTTTCTCCCTTCTCACACACACCCAAATCGATTAAACAAGACCCGGATCGAGGCTCAGATCTGTTGGTTTGTTTCTTGCGACGATCTGGGCGTGCCTTTGGTCCGCTTGAGCACGCTGGTGTCGGTGGTGGTTTGGGGTGGTGGTGAGGGAGAGAAGGGGGTAGCTAGTGTGCCGGTGTGTGGTGGTGGTGAGTAAGAGAAGGGGTGCCATGGAACATGGTGGTGATATGGGCTGCCATGGTGCTTTCAACCTAGAAAAGTTGAGCTTTCATGTAGGATAGGAAGAAGGAAGGGGGGAGAGAAAAAAAACAAATGAAAAAATAATAAAAATAAAGGGTAAGAGAAAAAATAAAAATAAACTAAAATGAAAGTTAAAGTTAACGGATAAGTTAACAGAGTTAACGGAAAATAGTCATTTTGGGCATTTTGTGTATTTATATTAAACCTCATGGGTATTTGTTGCATTCGGGAAATATTAGGGGTATTTGGTGCATTAACGCAAACCTCGGGGTCATTTCATGAAAAATCCGTATTTAAATTTGTCCCACTTGTCAATATATTATTTGGCAACTTTTGGGAGCTAGTTTTCAAAGAAATTTTAGCTTAAACAATCTATTTGTTTGGCCAAGCTAATTTATTATTTTCACTCCAATGGTCTAGTTTTAAGCTAGTCTCTAGCTATAATTATTGGAAATGTACTAGACGCTACATGAGTATTTTGGACACTTTGGAGTATTCCTAGCTCTTTAAAATTTGTTGCTTTAGGAAAATTATAAATTGTTATCCCAATATATACCAATAACTAAACTCCAAAGGTAAGGTTAAAGATCACATCAAACCAAATCCAAGGTTAGTTTAGAAGAGGTATTATTAATTATAAGTTTAATGTTAAATCACCAAAGCCAAACAAAATCCAAAAACATTACCTAGTATATAATTAGTTACACTAGTGTTGATTGTTTTTCCATTGTTCCATTATACTAGTACGTACATAGTATGCTTCTCGAAATCTAGCTTGACGCGAGCAGAGCAGTGACTTGAAAGCCGGCCTGATATTTGAGTGAAGATGAAAGGTACACAAGGTCATGTTTTTATGGGGTTAGTGTTTTTGATCAATAGGCCTTTGGCATCTCTACAGTAACCTAAAAAACAATGCAACCCTAAAATGTTTCAAATCCTACATTTGGTTTCCTACCTCATTCTCAAGGCATTTAGAACTTTACCTAATCCTTAGTGGATGCTTTTTATTTATGTTAACCGAGCTCCTTCACACCTCAATCTTTCATCATAACAATTAATGGAGCAATTCCACCAACTGATCTACACCATTTTGAGCATACTTGTATTGCCACACCATTCTTCTTGTATGCTCTCTTTGCTATCCTCCTCGACAAAGCCCGACCCATAACCAAGACTCACATAAATATGGGTCATTTCCTCTTAGCTATGGCCTTCGCTCAGGAGCTTATCCTCTTTCACTTTCACTCGACGAATCATACGGGCCTAGAGGGCCAATACCATTTACTTCTTCAACAAGTAATTATGGTATGTCTATTTTCCACTCTCTTAAGCATATGGTTGCCTAAGTGTTTCATATTATGCTACATAAGGCCACTTGGTGTGATACTTCAAGGCCTTTGGCTCATTATCATGGGATTCACGCTATATATTCCGGATCTGGCTCCCAAAGGTTGCTTACTGAAAAGGGATCAATATAATCAAGATGTGATTAAGTGTGAAGATCATGAATCATTACACCGTGGCAAGGCGTTGGTTACTATTTTGTTTTGTTGGGTTTTTACAAGTACGATGGTTTTTGGTGCAACTTCTTATTTGATGGTAAACAAAGTTTATGGTGTAAGTAATTCCATGGAAGATGATGAGGAGGAATTGACATGCGAAATGGAAGGTACACAAAAATTTATATCCATGCACAAATACGGCTTTACGTACAATTGGTAAATTAAAATTGTTTGGTTACAACGTGTGTATTTATTTATGTAAAATAATATCTCTATGATTCATGTTTACATGAAAACGAGTGTGTGTCTCAGTTTGTGTTCCAGGTTACTACGTTAGATGTCTTATCCTACGTGATATGGTTTTGATTAACACTTTAGTTAGGTAATTAAGTTAATTTGTCTTTCATTTCATATTGTTTTAAGAAAATTTATTTATTACAACTTGATTGTGTTATGTGTGTTTTTTATAACTTAGACCATGTATTATTATGTATTTGCGTAAATTGTTCTTTGTTCTTATTAATTATCAAATGTCTTGTGTACGTGTTACTATGAATTTGTTGCAGACTTGCAATTCCGGAGCTTTGATTTGTGTTTCAGATAAAATTTGGGGTTTCTATTGGACCGAGTTGAGTTATTATGTGTCAATGTGTTTGTCGTTCTGATTATTTTTGTGTACCATCCGGTTCACCCTTAGGGTTAATCCGGAATCGGAGCGAGTTCTGAGTGTATATGTTCTAATCCTCTCTCAGTTGTCGCTGCGGGGGATCGAACACAGAGTTCTCCCTACCAAGTTCAGCCTCAATAACCATTGAACCAACATGCAATTGGTTTTGTCGCTCTGATTATGTCCGGCGAAAATGATAAAGGTCGCAACATGCGACCTTTAAGCCGTGTCACAATGATGACATGGCGTGCTTACGTGTCATGATTTAAATTGGAAACTAAAATATTTAACATATATATTCTATTATACATGTTTCAAAAAATGATAGAAATCTTAATATTCTAATTTGTTTCTTTTTTTATATCGGCTACTTTATTTACATATTTTCATAGTAAAATATGATGATGACTCATAGCCTACGTGTCGCTTATATGTACCAATTAAATTTCGACACGTAATATTGCGACAACTAAATGTTGTCGCAACTTGCGACCTTTATCATCACTCTATGTCCGGATACGTATTGGTCATAGGTTAGTTAGAGTTTGGTTTGAGACATGTCTTGGCATTTACCTTTTACGGACAAGTTGGGTAAGTCCGAGTCAAACTCGAGTCATATTTGAGGTAGGATCGATCATTTCAATTCAAATTGATTGTGGATCAAGTTTCATCCATTCAAATGAGTACTCTATTACATTTACTATAGTTCTTACAACAAAGTGGAGTAGTTCTTATAAGAAAGTGGTTGGCTGTAAAAATGAATATTCCGTAAATGATTAGGCTAACAATCTTGCTATCTATCTATCTATATATTATACTAAAAGAGAGGAAATCAATGTGGTGATGACAAATGTCACTCATTGATTGGCCTCTCTTTTAATATTAATTAATTAATTAATATATAATTTTTTGTCATATTTAACTTATTGTATTTTCTGGTAACAAGAACTAATATGGAAAAACAGATAAAAAATAAAAGATTCATCGTTATTTAGCAATATTTTTACTAACTTATATAGATCATTATCCTTTCAAAACAAGAAAAAAACCTTATATAGATCATTAGCATTTGGCATTATTTATTTAAGGAATTGTGCATTTAGCATTATCACATTCTCATGTCCAAAACCCAAAACGTAAGTATTGAGAATGCGTGATATACATATCACAATCTTTACATAATGAAAATAAGTCTTTCCTATACATGCAGCATTTTCCTATCAATATTTTACAAACTAATATAGAGCATTTCCTATATATGTATAATGAATATCATGTGAATCTATATATATCTATATCTATATCTATTCTATCTATCTATATATAATATACATTACTACACTGCCAATAAAAAAAAAACAAAATCCGAGATATTAAGGACTGGTGGAGACAAAAACCCGAGATATTAAGGAGTGGTGGAGTTTTACTTTGCTTAGGTCGTGTTCAGTGTAGTTTTTTAAACAACGATCAACGTTTAGCATTTATCTATAACTATATACCGAGTATTATACTAAAAGAGAATAAATTAATGTGGAGCTGACAAGTGTCACTCTCTAACTTGCCTCTCTTATAATTTAAAAATTATTGAAATATATGATTCTATGGGATTACATATATAAAAATAATACGGGGTAAAATATTTTGTAGTATGAATTTTTTATTAACTTTCTCTATATAAAAGTAAGTTTATTCTAATACTTCGTATATAGCAAAGATAATTGCAGTCAAGTAAAGTCAAAGTATATTTTTCTTATAGGAAAAATTATAATTCTGATTACTTAATACAAACTTAATCTATATCTATATATATCTATATATACTCTAATAAAACACAAAGCGCTCGATGTAAAGCTGACACATGTCCCTATCAGTGTTTATTATTTAATTTTTTTTAACTTACATATATATTAAATAATTATTTAAGGTAATAAACATCTTTTACAAATCCATTTTATCATATGCGGAGTATTTGAAAGAATAAAACAATTATATTACTTGGTCATACTTAACAAGAGTTTCCTAATATAATGATCTACTACGTATTATTTTGTCAACCTTAAATAATTATGATCCCAAACAAGTTTAGAATGACCAAATATAATAAAGAATGTATAATATCATGAACGTAATATAACATTTTAAAAAATAGATTCATCCTAAAAAATACAACTACTAAATGTGATATTATACAACATTGAATAATTATACATAGCTTACAAGAAGAAGAAAAGCTAATGTAACCTATATATTACGAATAATTATACATAGCTTACAAGAAGAAGAAAAGCTAATGTAACCTATATATTACGAAGTATTTACCTCCATACATCGTATTAAATAAGCAAGTCTCTATCTTTTACAACTAACACATCGTGCTCTCTGTGTTTTTTTTTTTTTTTTCCAAAAAGTACTTCAAATTTTTTTAAAAAGATAATTCAAAAAAAAAAATACTACTTCGTACTCCTTATCTTATAATATGACAAAATTACTTAAATGATGCATTAAGATTATATGAATAATATACTCATTTCTAAAAATCATCTCATTTCTATAAATGATTAATTATACTTTATACCAAATCATACATAGTAATAAATACTTAATGAAAAATATACTCCATCCGTTCTTAAATATTAGTCCCATTTTGACTTTTTCATCCGTTTCAACTCCATATTTAAACGTAAATATATATTCAAATACGTACGTTAAAGAAATATAAAAATTTGATATTGTTAAGATACGAACAAAACAAGATGTCACATGAATATATTTTGAAATACGTATTGGAAAGAAATTAGAAGATTGCCTTCAATTATAAATAGTGACAAGATTCCAAATGGGACTAATAATCAAGAACGAAGGGAGTATATCTTTTGATATTTCTAAACAAAACAAAAAAAACTTTGTAATATATTCTTTCAAAAAAATCTTTTTCAAAAGTAATACATGAGTATGGTAATAAACAGAAAAATATTTAAATATTACAAGAAAAATTGATAGCATTTTGAACTATTTAAATATGCAGTTTCATAGATAATAATATTGGTGAAATTAAAATATGACTAACTAATTATACTTGGTATGTGCTTCATCAAATACTATGAAAAATATGACCAAAACCAAATTCTACAATTAATTGGTGGACTATGATTTATAATCATATATGCATTATAGTCATGAAACCCAATTTAGTTTGGGAAGTTAGTATTTTTGGAAAGGGCCAACGATTATAATATTTACTTCTTTTTTCCCACTACTAAAACCTAAGGTCACATACTCATTCTCATTCAATTAAAGAAAATTCACCTTTCATTCTACCTACTTTCTCAATAAAAAAATATTCGATAACCACACTTCAAAACTTATACTAAAATTATGTGTCATGATATGTGAACACTTTAAATTGTGGACGGAGGGAGTAGTTTAAGAATTATTTTTAAATAACGAATTAATGTCAACAAGTATATGCTCAAAAGTGTAAGGATTAGCATAGAATAAAAAGATGGTGTTTAAGATGAATCATTGAACATATTTGATATAAAATTACTTAAATAACACACTATGTATTATGAGTTTGTTAAGTTATTGTTGATAATATTTTTTTTAAATTAGAATAACAGATTAATGTAACGAATGCAATATCACTTATATATAAAAAAATTGTACAAAATTAACATTTTGATACATGAATCGTGTGTCTATGGGGATAAAAATGTATCTGTCAAGCGATGATGGATTTTAGGGGGTACTACGTTCTATTCACCTGATTTTTATTTCTTTTAATGAACTTATCTTATATGAACTTACCTAACCTTATTAGAACTTATCTTATTTATAAATTATAATTATGACAACCCTTATTTTTCCTGAACTTATCTTATCTGAATTTAGGTGAACTTATTTGAACTTATTTTCATTTTAAAAATAAATGGAAATAAGGTGAACCAAACAGAGCCTTAGTCTGGAACCACATGTCTAGCTTATCTTCATCTGATTGATTATGATTATATCTACATCTTTTCACTATACTTGCATATTATAAATTCTATTTATTTACTCAATCACTCGAATCAAACAACCAGATTAAATTATAGAAAAGAACAGTGTAGTAAAATTCAAAAATCTCCTACCAAATTAAATAAATTTGTTGGATCAAGGGGTGAGTTTAGGGGGGGTATCTGGGTGGTGAAGGAGCGGGGATGACTTTTATTTTATACCCCGCGAGGCGGTGATTGGGATGAGGATGAGTACGAGTACCATATACTAACCTGGGTAGCGAGGATGGAGATGACATTTTTAAACGGATATGGAAGTGGAAAGACCATCTTCCGCACGCGCCCTGCTTCAGAGTCATCTCTACCTAAATAAAGTAGATGGTGTGGATAGGTATTAATTGATCGCGTAATGGATATATGGTATATCCATTATTAGATGGTATGATTATCAAAGTAAAGGTGGATGAAAATAACTTTATGTTTGACATGATGATGAACGGGGGTCAAAATAATCTTGTGTGAAATAGGAGGGTCTCTCACAAATTTGCTTCAAAGTGTGATAGATTTGGATTTTAATTAGAAAAAAATCTATAAGATCTATTTAGAATACAATTTTATATAGCTATAGTTTAGATTTCATGCAAAATTAATCTTTAGATCATAAACCGTGCATCGCACGGGTACTATACTAGTTAATTTACTAATCTCTAGCTAAATAACCGCATATATGATGTATTATTAGATGTTAACTTGTTCTACCTAATTACGTCTCCATGTGCTGCATAATGTTATCCTACTCAATCTCCACTTCTTTATAGAGCCGGTTTATGGCTCGCACCAAAAAGAAAACCATACAAAGTCAATCATACAGATTTTACGGCCAATTCACCATAATGTTAAAAAAATAAAGTAACACTAACGACAATTTGGTGAAAAAAACTTACAGCGACGACAATTTGGTAAAAGAAATTGAGCTTCAGCGACAAGTTGATAAAAAAAATTAGCTCCGGTGACACTTAGGTAAATAAAATGATCATTGACGACAATTTGGTACATAAAATGGATTTCTAGCTACATTTATGCCATATTTTCAAGAATTTTTCAGTTTGATTAACATTCAATACATGCATTTACATGCCTTTTATATAGATTTTTTCGAGTTTTTTTATCTAATTAACTACTCCCTGTCAAAAAAAAAAAATCTAATTAACTACTCTTGCTAGTTGCCACTAACACATATTTTTAACTAAATCGAAATAAAATCTTGTAAAGTGCACGCGTTGATCAAATCGGAAAATTATAGAAAAAATTGTCCTAGATGTCGCCGAAGCTCAAGTTTTTTAAAACAAATTGTCGTCGCAACAAGGTTAATTTTTTACCAAATTGTCGTTAAAGGTTACTGGTTTTTTTTTTTTTACCATTTTGGTCAATTGGCCGCACATTAACATGTACTTTCTCCATTTCACAATAGTTTCTACACTATTTATATAATGTGTTAACTTTGACCATCAATATTTTAGTTATATGTTAATAAAAATTAGATATTTTTAAAATATGTAGTGAGATTAACCCAATAACAATTAAAAATACAAAATTTATATTACATATTAGTAATAAATAAGGTCAAATTTAGTAAAGCAATAGTGAGAAAATTAAAATCAACTAGATTAGATCCCGTGCACGCACGGATTTTGATCATTTTTTTACAAAATATTTAACTGAATATCTCCCAAACTACTGCATAGTTATAACATTTTTTACATACTCGTTTAAATTTATTCATCTAATGTGCATATTTAAAATGCTAATATGGTAAATTGACCAAAATATTGAGTGATACATTTTCCATTATTAATATAGCGATTTGACTAAAATATTACCAATTTAGAATAATTATTATTACGTCGGAGTATCTATTATTGCCATAATTTATAAGTAAATTTTTGTTTCCATACATAAATAGTTAATAAAAAAAGGTAAAAAAAAGCCGCAACTACTCAGACTTTCTCTCTCTAATTTTTTTTCCTCTGCCTTCTTTCTACCCAAACCATAACCCTAGCCGCTCACTTAGGCGGCTCGCTGGTGGTCGCTGTTACTAAACAGCCGCCAGCGAGCCTCCTTCAACTTCGTTAGCGTGTGTGTTTGTAATTCAAGGGTGTTCTCCGGTAGGGAACACGGAGACGGAGACAAGCTTTTTTCGAAAAGAAGTTTCTACCTCCTCTTAGTGTTGTCTTCTCGCCGGATCTTGTATCGCCGGAGCCGTTTCTTGTAGGCGGTCCTCGATTTTTTTAGGGTTTCTTGTTCGTGTTCCAGATTAGCCAAGCAAAGTTCTTGTTTTGGGTTTGGAGGTAATCGATCGGGTCAAGATCTCAACCTAGGCGTCTTTTCCAGGCCTGCTTTAATCGTTGCCTTCGGTCGTCGGTAAAGGTAAACTTTTAGGGGTTAGGGTTTAATTTTTGGATTGGAATAGCTAAGTTTTCAGGTTGAGTTCTATTGAATTGTTTGGGTACCTGTTTTGGCTTGGTTTTTCCAAGGCCTTTTGTTAAAGTGGCTTGTTTTTTCCCAAGCGTTTCTAATCGCCCCGTCTTGTGTGTGTCGGACCACCTCAATCTGGTCGGTAAAGGTAGTTACCGCGGTCTTGTAGAGTCGAACCACCCCGATCTTAACTGTAAAGGTAGTTGTCACCGCCTTGTAGTGTCGAATCACCCCCACCTTGACGGTAAAGGCAAAGGTTAGTTTAGGGTTTTAATTTTGGGTTAATTTTTGCCTCTTGTGCTTGTGCCCATTCCTCCCCTGCTTTGCCTTGTGTTAGTCTTTAGGTCTGATTTTAATATGTTTTGGTGTACTACTTTGATTTGGGCAGTTTTGTGTTGGTTTCTTCTTGGTTTTGGTATGTGTTGTCCGTATAAGATTGTTGGTTGTGGTGTTCGTCTGAGTTTTCTGGTGTTGTTTGGATGTATCCTAAAGATATATTCAGTTTGTAGGTGGTTTTACCCCGTTAAGGTTGTTCAAATGACGGGGTTGTTTGTTAGGTGGGGGGAGTTAATGTGTGGCCAGGTGTGTCCTCCCTCCACCGTAGCTGATGTTGGAATAATTGTTAGGTTATGATACATATGACAATTCATAAATCATGCGGAAAAACCATAAAGCCAGGAAAGCATATTATTTACACATAATCATTTAGCATAGAATAGATGCAAACATGTTGTAGCGTGCCTTCCCTAGCTGCGCCCGAACCGAACAAGAACAAGTCTTTAGGACTCCAAATGTCGTCCCTCCGTAGATAGTCCACAGTACGTCCGGATCCGCCTCAAGTTAGACCAACTAGAATCGCCCTTAAGGTTACTAGGAATTTCGGCTATGTGTTTGCAAGTGTATGGCTGATTTATATTTCAAAAACTTACCCTTTGAATACTTCAATCGTACCTGCAAATAATGACCCTAGGCCCTTATTTATAGAGGTATGGAAAAGGAACTGGAATCCTATTAGGATACTAATTAGTTAAACTAGAATCCTAGTAGGACTCTAACTAATTAATTTTATCCTTTTAGGATTAGGAATTTAATCATCAAACAAATCCTATACAATTTAGGTTTCGTATGTGAACACAAACTCTACACGAGCATGACCCACGAGCGTGCAGGCCATGCCCGCGCACAGCCCACACGGCCGCTCGGCCCACGCGAGCAGCAGCACAGCTCGCAGCCCATTGTTGCGCGCGCTGCGCGCGCTGCCATGGCCTGCTGGGCCTGGCCTTGCGCTGGGCCTGGCGTGGCCTTGGCTGTTCGTGTGGCGCGCTTGGCTTGCTGGGCGATGGCTGGCTTCGTGCTGGGCCCTCGTCCGGCAGGCCTCGTCCGATGCTTATTCGTACGATACGCTTCCGATTAAATTCCCGGTTCCGGAATTCATTTCCGATACGAACAATATTTAATATTTCCGATTCCGGAATTAATTTCCGTTTCTAACAAATATTTAATATTTCCGTGTCCGGAATTATTTTCCGATTCTGATAATATTTCCGATTCTGACAATATTTCCGTTTCCGGCAATATTTCCGATTCCGGCAATATTTCCATTTCCGATAATATTTTCCGATACGTACCATGTTTCCGTTTCCGGCAACATCTACGATTTGGATAATATTTATATTTCCGATACGATCCATATTTCTGTTTCCGACAATATCATCGTTTCCGGAGTATTCATTTCTTGCTTGTGACGATCTCAGCTCCCACTGAAACCAAGATCCGTCGATTCCGAATATCCATAGATAGAGTATTTAATGCCATTAAATACTTGATCCGTTTACGTACTATTTGTGTGACCCTACGGGTTCAGTCAAGAGTAAGCTGTGGATTAATATCATTAATTCCACTTGAACTGAAGCGGCCTCTAGCTAGGCATTCAGCTCACTTGATCTCACTGAATTATTAACTTGTTAATTAATACTGAACCGCACTTATTAGACTTAACATAGAATGCATACTTTGTAGAACATATAGATGCATAAAGCGGAATTTCAGGAAACAATTTCCTAACATCTATCACAGGATCTCATGCATAACAATAGTATAGATCAGATTAAGTCGAAAGAATAATCACCTTTGAAGCGTGTTCTCCCGTTCGTATGCAAGCTTCGAAGATCTTAGAGCCCCACTTGTTGCTCCTCTACTCAGTCCACAAGCACGAATTGAATCCCACGTATGCTAGTACGGAAGAGAACGATCACAATCTGTCTCTTGCTTTGTTTGGGATGTACGGCGTTTAGAGAATTAGAATTAGGGTTTTTTGTGTTTTCCTTTTTGTCAGATATTGAATGAACGTGATTTCTAAATCCCTGACATTATAACTATTATAATGTGAGAGTTTTAGGTTAACACAAAACCAAAGCCCAGCATTCTTTCCCTTAATAGGCCGGTTGCCATCGGGCCTTTTGGGCCCATTCCAATTAGTGCTTATATGTGTGACCTTATAGGATTAAATTATTTTAGTTGTAGGTCCAATCAATATTGTCCTACTAATCACATTTATTCCCTAGCAAGCAAATATGATTACTAAAATAATTAACTTATTATCTTCATAATTAATTCCTATTTGTATTTAGTAATTGCCGGAAATGTCTAAGGACATAATTCCTTCAATCTCCCACTTGTCCGAAGACAAGAAAGCAATGCTAAATTCCTTAAGTCTCTTAATGCCAAAATTTGATAACACACTGTTATTCTCAAATTCTAGTTTCTTGATCGCCGAGTTCGAACTGTTCAAATAAAGATTAACATTTTAATCCCATTCCGCATGGCCATGCAATTTTTCAGTTCTCGCTCATCAAGAGGCCCAGACACCATTCCTATCAAATAGGAGGACTTATTCACTCTTGTATGACCATAACTCCCACTCAATTCTTAGCCCACCTGATCACTGCTTTTATAACCTCCTTTTACGGCGCGGCGTTTAACAGAGTCAAGGTTAAACTAATTGTCTCATGGTTATTAAGACATACTCATGTCTAAGGAATCCACTAAATATAGAATTTTGATTCTACTTTTAGAATCTAGTTAGGTCAAGTCTCAATGCATCAAGTACACATCCATATAATCAATTAGACATCCCTATGTCTCCATAGCCCATGGAACTGCACTATCAATTAATTACATGCTAGTCTTCTCATAAATCACTTATGTCCAATTTAGTGATTCAGACTAGGGACTTAATAAGTTGTGATTTCAGTTCACTTTATAGGGTTCCATTATCAAAACGTTTTCGATAATCCTATTTGAAAAACACAAGTTATTTGGACATTTTATTTAATACTAAACCAAACAATTAAATAAGAATGAACTTTTATTGATAAACATTCAAAACATAATAAATGTCTTTACAATTGTAAACATAAAGTAAACAAACTAAAGCCATTCTCCCATATGCCTAAGCCCCATAGACCTAGTATGACTCTCATGCTTAGGTTGAGCAAGCGGTTTAGTCAGAGGATCAGCCACGTTATCCTCAGTATGAACCTTGCTTACTTTCACATCCCCTCTTTCAACGATCTCTCGAATAAGATGGAATCTCCTGAGCACATGTTTGGATTTTTGGTGCGATCTGGGTTCCTTGGACTGGGAAATGGCACCATTGTTGTCACAATACAACTCAATGCCATTTTCAATGCTAGGAACTACACCAAGTTCACTAATGAACTTTTTGATCCAAACAGCTTCTTTTGCTGCATCACTTGCTGCAATATACTCAGCCTCTGTTGTAGAATCTGCGATGGTACTCTGCTTAGAACTCTTCCAGCTCACAGCCCCTCCATTTAAACAAAAAATGAAACCAGATTGTGATCGAAAATCATCTTTGTCACTTTGGAAGCTTGCATCGGTGTATCCAGTGGCAACCAACTCATTATCTCCACCATAGACCAAGAAATCATCCTTAGTCCTTCTTAAGTACTTAAGGATATTCTTTGCTGCCATCCAGTGCGCCTCTCCTGGGTTTGACTGGTATCTGCTGCACATACTCAAAGCATATGCAACATCCGGTCGAGTGCATACCATGGCATACATAATGGACCCTACTGCAGAGGCATAAGGAACATTACTCATGCGCTTGACCTCATCAGGTGTCGAAGGACACTGAGTCTTGCCAAGTGAAATGCCATGTTGCATGGGAATGAAACCTCTTTTGGAGTTTTCCAGCTTGAACCTTGCAAGAACCTTATCAATATAAGTCTCTTGGCTAAGTCCAATCAGCCTTTTGGATCTATCTCTATGGATCCTTATTCCCAAGATGTATTCAGCTTCTCCTAGGTCTTTCATGGAAAAACAACTTTTAAGCCATTCCTTGACTGACTCAAGCATGGTCTTGTCGTTTCCTATGAGAAGTATGTCATCCACATACAAGACTAGGAAAGCAATACTACTCCCACTCAACTTCTTGTATATACAAGATTCCTCTTCATTTCTGAGGAAGCCAAAAGATTTGACTGCCTCATCAAATCTGAGGTTCCAACTCCGGGATGCTTGCTTAAGCCCATAAATGGACTTCTTAAGCTTGCAAACTTTTCTTGGACTGTTTGGATCTTCAAAACCTTGTGGTTGTGTCATGTACACATCCTCTTTCAAGAACCCATTCAAGAAAGCGGTTTTGACGTCCATCTGCCAGATCTCATAGTCATGAAAGGCAGCAATCGCAAGAATTATCCTAATGGATTTCAGCATGGCTAGTGGTGAGAAGGTTTCATCATAGTCAATACCATGAATTTGTCTAAAACCTTTTGCCACTAGTCTTGCCTTAAAGACATCAATGTTTCCATCTTTGTCCTTTTTCAGTTTGAAAATCCATTTGCAACCTATGGGTTTAACCCCATCAGGCAAAGCAACCAAGTCCCATACTTGATTTTCAAACATCGAATCCATTTCGGATCTCATGGCTTCAAGCCATTTCTCGGAGTCTTGACTCGTCAAAGCATTTGTGTAGCTAATAGGTTCCTCATGTTCAAAAATCTCTATTTCAGAACTTTCAGTCAAAAGGAAATCAATATATCTCTTTGACGGAATGACAGTCCTACTAGACCTACGTTGGGGAACAACAGGAGAAGTTTCCACCTCATTAGGTTGAGGGACTTCGCATGGATTATCTCCAAGTGGGACGGTAGAAGGCGCATGAATGGAATGCACCGCCTCCTGAGCATTTTCATGTTGGGTCGTCTCTGACGAGGTGTGAACCTCATCCATTTGTTGCTCATCTCGAATTTCTTCGAGATATACATTACTCCCACTTGTTTTTCTGGAAATAAACTCATTTTCCAGAAAGACACCATCGCGAGCAACAAACACTTTGTTTTCGCTTTGGTTGTAGAAGTAGTATCCCTTAGTCTGTTTTGGGTAATCCACAAAAAGACACTTATCGGACTTGGGTGAAAGCTTATCAGAAAGTAAACGTTTTACATAAACTTCACAACCCCATGTCCTTAGAAAAGACAATTTTGGAACTTTTCCAGTCAACATCTCATATGGCGTCTTTTCTACTGCTTTGGACGGAGCTCTGTTGAGTGTGAATGCCGCTGTTTCAAGCGCAAATCCCCAAAATGAGGCAGGAAGGTTAGCAAGACTCATCATGGACCGAACCATATCTAATAGAGTTCGGTTCCTTCTTTCGGAAACCCCATTCAATTGTGGTGTCCCTGGTGGAGTCAATTGCGAAAGTATTCCACAATCTTTCAAATGATCATCAAACTCTTGAGATAAATATTCACCACCACGATCGGATCGCAATGCTTTAATTTTCTTTCCAAGTTGGTTTTGTACTTCATTTTGGAATTCCTTGAACTTTTCAAAGGATTCCGACTTATGTCGCATGAGGTAAACATATCCAAATCTGCTCACATCATCAGTAAAAGTAATGAAATACCCGTACCCTCCCCTAGCCAAAGTACTCATAGGTCCGCACACATCAGTATGTATGAGGGCTAAAAGATCATTGGCCCTTTCACTTGAGCCTGTGAAAGGAGATTTTGTCATTTTCCCCATTAAGCAAAACTCACATACTTCAAATGATTCAAAATCAAATGATTTGAGAATTCCATCCTTATGAAGTTTCTCTATGCGCTTTGAGCTTATGTGGCCTAATCGACAATGCCATAGGTAAGTAGGGTTCAAATCATTTGGTTTGTGTTTCTTGTTTTCTATGTGATAGATATGGTTTTGTAAGTCTAGTACATACAAACCATTTGATAATTTAGCAGAGACATAGAACATACCATTCAAATATGCTGAACAACAATTATTCATAATTTGAAATGAAAAACCTTCCGAATTCAAAATCGGAATAGAAATTATGTTCTTGGTAATAACTGGAACGTAATAACAATTATAAAGTTCTAATATTAAACCAGAAGGCAAGCGTAAACTATAATCTCCTACAGCTAAAGCAGCAACTCTTGCTCCATTGCCTACTCGGAGATCCACTTCGCCTTTGCTCAAGCTCCTACTTCTTTTTAGTCCCTGCACATTACCAATAATGTGAGATCCACAAGCGGTATCAAATACCCAAGAAGCAGTTGTAGCTAAATTAACTTCTATGACATAGATACCTGAAGTTAAAGCACCAGTCTTCTTATCCTCCAGATATTTGGGGCAGTTCCTCTTCCAATGACCAATCTTGTGGCAGTGGTAGCACTCATGTTGAGCAGCTACCTTAGCCTTGGGAGTGGCCTTTGGCTTGGTTGAAGAGTTCTCATTGGCAACTACCTTGCCCTTGTTCTTCTTCATGGGAGCCCCTTTCTTCTTGAACTGCTTACCTTTACTAACCATTAGAACATCCTTATGTTTAGGTTTACTTGGTAAGTTTCTCTCAGCCTGAATTAGTGAACCATGCAACTCTTGCAGGGTAGCCTCCCCTCCTTGCATGTAGAAGTTCAACTTAAAGTTATGAAAATCTTCAGGCAAGGATCTGATGACTATGTCAGTTGCCAGGTCCTTAGGATAAGGGAAACCCAATTTCTCCATGGTCTGAAAATGTCCAATCAAATCGAACACATGCGGACCAACGGGCTTCCCCTCTTCCAACTTGGAATCCAGAAGTTTGCAGTTTGCTTCAAATCTCTCCAATCTAGCATTTTTCTGAAATAAAGTTTTCAGTTGCTGGATTATGCTGTAGGCATCCAGACCATCAAAACGTTTTTGATACTCTGGTTCCATGCAAGCAAGCATCAAGCATGTTACTTGCAAGGAGTTATCCTCTAGAGTTTGTCTAGCTCGCTTTTGAGCTGCAGTAGCATTTTCTGGCAATGGTTCAGGGAGAGGATTGTCAAGAACACTTTCTTTTCCTTCCGCTCTGAGAACAATTCTCACAGCCATTTGCCATTGTAGGAAGTTGGTAGCATTCAGTTTGTCTTTTTCAATTAGAGGGCGCAAGTTAAAAGTAGAGTTGTTTGCACCAGACATGATAACTACAATAAAAAGTAAAGCAAGATTCAATATAATGTTTATCAAAAGTAGCAATTAAACAAATTCAATTCACTACTACCCTTTATTCAAAATTAGAAGTCCCCATTGAATAAAGAATTAACCAAGATCCCCTCCCACTACAATTAAACGGACTTTGGCCCTGCTACTTTAATTTATAGTATTCGAGGTAAGTAAACATTTTACTAATTATAACTGATTATAACTCTTGGTAGACAGGTTAACAACTCTTTGTATTTTCCTATCTCTTAGCTTCAAAACCCAAAACTTTGTCTTTTGATAGTTTTGTTGAGTTAAACCAAACATTAACATGTAAGTTTCAAAAAACCTACCCTACTATCCCCGGAATTATAAGCAACACCCTGCTTTGGCAGAACCTATTACTCATGATCTAAGGCTTTATAGGTGTTGTATGGAAAAGCACTTAAACTCAATATTATTTTGGGACCTAAGTTTACTATGTTGGTTAATTAAAAGTGAACACATTGCTTTAAATAACCACATACATAAACTCAATAAGCATTTTAAGGCAATATAAAATGCATAAAAATAAATGTGATCCTAGTATGGCCCCTAAAAAATAAGCTCAAATCTTCTTGGGTTCCTGTTCATCTTTCTTGGATCTCCATCCTTGAATTTTTGATTGAACCTTCTTACTTCATCGAACTTATAATACGAACTTTATAATCTAATTTAAACTTTTAAATTAAATTACAACAATACAGAACGATGCGCAGATCGTATTTCAAAATTTACAAGAATACAAAACGATACGCAGATCGTATTTTCTATCCTATTTTGGGCCATACTAGTCACTTGCCTGTAACAAAATATCATAATATTCCATACACGCATATAATATTAAAATATATTAGACAAAAATTATTTACTCATTAACTATTAATAAGCAAATAACATTTCCAAAATAATACTAAAAAACTTAAACAATTTAAGTTTAACGTTATTTGGGAAACTTTATTATTTTAATTCAATTACTATTTAAATATGGCTAGAATAATCTTATTAATCAAAAATTTGCATTTTAAAGGAAATTTATGGATTTATGCTCAACATTGAAAATATGTTTTTCAAAAAAAAATATTTTCAAGTTACTCAAAATATATTTTGGAAATTATTTTTAATTTAGAAGAACTAAACCCAAGTTAATTTCCAACTCTTCTTATCAATTTCAATTAATAAATGAGAATCGAACCAAAACACCAAATTTCCAAAACCTTCAACCCAGACTATTTCCCAAAACCTTTTGGAAAACAATCTTTAATTTGAGAAAATTTCTAACTTTTCCAAAAAATTAGGAGATCTTATTTCCAATTTTTAATTCACTTTTCCCGCCGGAACGCCGCCCTAATTATCCTCCACCGTGGCTCCACCGTCGCGGGTGGTGGCCACCCCGCCATGGAGGTTGTTATTTTAATTTGGGTAACAATTACCTAAATTAAATTAATCTTTATTCAACTTTTGTTAAAGATTAACAATTTAATTAGGGTTTAATTATCCGAAAATAATGGCAAAAAATTTGAATAAATTAACAATCCTTAAACTGAATTTTAGGGCTGTTAGAAGTTAGATTTCAATTTAAACTCTTTATTAAAATTAAATCTAACAAGAATTCAAAATTTAAGGCATAATTATCTCATTTTATTCAAATAATTCAAGAAAATAACAATTATTGTCCGAAAAATTCGAATTAAATTACCAGGAAGATCTATTGAATTTTCTTAACAAATAAAATCAAAAATTTTAATTGTTATCCTTAAATTTTATGATTAATCGAATTAAACATAAAAATTAACCAAATTCAATAATTAATATACAAAAATTCCGAAAATTAGTTAAAAAATTACCAAAAAATTTCGGCTATTGTATAAAAATTAGGGGATAATCAGTAGATTTATTTAACAAATTAAAAATCAAATCTTTAATTGTTAACAAATTATTTCCATGATTAATCTTATTAACCATTAAATAATTTAAAATCTGACGAATTTAATTTTAAAAAATCCGAAAATTTTTATGTGATATTAACTGTTAATTTCGACCCTGTGATAAAAATTTCGGAATTTTATAAATTTATTTTGAGCAAAAATTAATTAAATCACGATTTAATGATTCCAATCAATTAATATCATATATTAATTGTGCAAATTCAAGCCATAAATAAATCTTCCCTTAATTGAATCAAAATAATAATGTTGCATACAATCATGATCATAAAATATTATGCAAGAGGCTAAAACTGATACCACTGTAGAACATATAGATGCATAAAGCGGAATTTCAGGAAACAATTTCCTAACATCTATCACAGGATCTCATGCATAACAATAGTATAGATCAGATTAAGTCGAAAGAATAATCACCTTTGAAGCGTGTTCTCCCGTTCGTATGCAAGCTTCGAAGATCTTAGAGCCCCACTTGTTGCTCCTCTACTCAGTCCACAAGCACGAATTGAATCCCACGTATGCTAGTACGGAAGAGAACGATCACAATCTGTCTCTTGCTTTGTTTGGGATGTACGGCGTTTAGAGAATTAGAATTAGGGTTTTTTGTGTTTTCCTTTTTGTCAGATATTGAATGAACGTGATTTCTAAATCCCTGACATTATAACTATTATAATGTGAGAGTTTTAGGTTAACACAAAACCAAAGCCCAACATTCTTTCCCTTAATAGGCCGGTTGCCATCGGGCCTTTTGGGCCCATTCCAATTAGTGCTTATATGTGTGACCTTATAGGATTAAATTATTTTAGTTGTAGGTCCAATCAATATTGTCCTACTAATCACATTTATTCCCTAGCAAGCAAATATGATTACTAAAATAATTAACTTATTATCTTCATAATTAATTCCTATTTGTATTTAGTAATTGCCGGAAATGTCTAAGGACATAATTCCTTCATACTTGGACCAAGGGCATTATTTCCTTCAATAATAGAGTTCATGTCCTTTGGATTTAGGTGTAGGTTTGGGGGTTGTAGTGTTAGTTGTTTGATTAAGTAAGGGGAAACAAACTATGGGAAGGTCTGTTGTTATTGGGTTTGGGAGGTCCTTTGGTCGTGGAGGGTAGCTTTTGTTATCCCTTCTTTTAGGTTAGCGTTAAGAGTTGTTCTTGGCGCTTTCAAAAACCAGTATCTGAACGCTGCTCCCCATTTTATGGGGTTTCATAGCATGCTAAACAAGTTCTATTTCGATGCTTGTGTGCAATACACAAGGTCTATGAGCCTAGGCCGTAGCATGGTTTCTCTGTCGTCCCTTTCCTTGTTTCCCAAGTTCTGCAGGTTCTTCCAAAAGTCTCCTAGTCGTAAGTGGCCTATCATCAGCACCATCTACTATAAAGAAAACTCGGTCGCAAGTTGCCTTGGCAGGACACCGCATCAAAGGTGGTGTAAGCAAGGCATTTTCAACAATCAGGGGCTCAAGCGAGAAGATCACATTGCCCTTTCATTGTTTGTTTATGTTTACTTTGTTGGTTTAATATGTGTAATGGTCTATAAACACCTTAGTTTTGTTGTAGAATTTAGTGTGTACGTAGTTGTGTAAACCTCTTTATTCTATGTAAAATTCAGCCTATGTTAAAAAAAAAAGTAAAAAAAAAATAAAAAATAAAACATACACTTTTTTGGAAAGTGATTTTTGGCGGGAAAAAATCGCTCCAGGAATTGACACGTGTCATTCCTAGTGTCTCTTTTAATATATAGTAATAAATATGCATGATGTATTCATTAAGAAATGAAAAAAATATCACATAAATTTTATGTTGCCACGATAGATATGTCAAAATCATTTTTATATCACTAATATAGTAAGAATCGATTATCCAAAAATAAAGAGCATAACATACCAACCAATAAATAAAGAAATCCTAAAAGAAACAGAGGAATTACGAAATACGGAGTATAATATTAATTGCATAAATACAGAGTATATACAGTATAAATTATTTTTTTGCCCTTCTGATATCTTTAACAAAATCTCGACGAGGAACTACCGAACAAGGCATATAATGCCTCATCTAAAATAAAGTTAAGGTACATTTCGATGAATGAAAAAGAGGTGAATTCAAGCCTTTGCACCCACGACGGTTTCTAAGTATTAAGTGGACTCGTAATCAAATTGGACAAAATAAAAGTGACTCTTATTACTATTTTACATATTATTTTCAATAATACAAGTGACTCTTATTACTATTAATTAGCAGCGTATGGAATACAAATAACACACTAACTAATTAATACTCAAAAGGTCTTGCGCGCACAAGATGTACAATAAATTTATTGTACGCCAAGATAACTTTTATGCAGTTTTTGTAATTTTAACCTACTTTTTTGTACATTGTTAGTGATTGATAAATAATTTTAAAGGGTTAAATGATTAATCTATACATTATTAGAGCATCTGCAATAGTTGTAACTAGGGACTAGCTTGAAATTTATAAAAGTTTCAAGCTAATAGCTAGACCATTGGAGTGAAGGTAATAAATTAGCTTGGCCAAGCAAATTAGCTTAAATAAGCTAATTTGTTTGACAACTAGCTCCCAAATTTGCCAAATAAATAAGTAACAAGTGGAACAAGTAGGACCAATTTAAATAATAAGCTATTTG
Source organism: Spinacia oleracea (assembly GCF_020520425.1). Taxonomy (NCBI): domain Eukaryota; kingdom Viridiplantae; phylum Streptophyta; class Magnoliopsida; order Caryophyllales; family Amaranthaceae; genus Spinacia; species Spinacia oleracea. The sequence continues at coordinate 96,300,312 of NC_079487.1, forward strand.
TTAGTCATTGGAGCATAAATTAGCTAGACAACTAGTATAGTACCCGTGCGATGTACGATTTATGATATGAATAATAAGTTTGCATATCTAAACTATAGCTATAAACAATTATTATCAAAATAGAGCTTATAGATAATCTTCTTATTAAAACTAATGATGGATAGATCTGTTACTATCCCATTCCGCGTCTTATTTATTTAACAAATTCAAATAAAATAAAATAAGGGTACATAGATATATTTATGTTCTTCCCCTTTCATAACCCATGTCAAACATAAATTTATTCTCATCCGCTCTTTACTTCGATAGTCATACCCACTTAATACTCCCCTATCATCTACATCATTACCCGATCATTTAACATCTACCCCCACCATATACTTTATTCAGCTAGAGATAACTTCAAAGCGGAGTGGGGCTGGTCTCTCAACACCTAGCCTAAAATCTTATGTGACATAACAAGCTAATTGTCAAATTAGCTTACCATTAGAGATGCTCTTAGTGATTTTGAAGAAATAATTTTATGCAAATGAAAATTTTTATCACTAAAATATAGATAACTTTTATATCTATTACTATATACTAAAAGAGACACCAGGAATGACATGTGTCAATTCCTAGTGCGATTTTTTCCCGCCAAAAACCACTTTCCCGAAAAAAGTGTATCTATTTTATTTTATTTTATTCTCTACCTTTATTTATAAACTATTTATGTATGGAAATAAAATTTAGTTTATAAATTATGGCAATAATAGATACGAGGTAATAATAATTATTCTAAATTAGTAATATTTTAGTCAAATCGTTATATTAATAATGGAAAATATATCACTCAATATTTTGATAAAATTACCATATTAACATTTTAAATATGCACATTAAATGAATAAATTTAAACAAGTATATGTTAAAAATGTTATAACTATGCAATCGTTTGGGAGATATTTTTGAAATTTTTTATCAAAATCCATGTGTGCACGGGATCTAATCTAGTATGTATATACATAAATGTAACTTTAAAGCATTTTAAGTCAACTTTTACTCCGGTGTACGGTATTTATTGTACACCACTTTTAAATAAGAATTTGTGATTAATACTTCGACCGATTTTTAATACTTGCAACGTTTGGACTTTTTACACTATTCATATAGGGGGTGTTTGGTTAGGAGAGGTTTGAGGGAAAAAGAGCTTTTTGGGGTGAATTAGAGGTTTGACCTTTAGAAAAAGCTAATTGGGAGTGTTTGGTTAGGAGAGGGTTGGAAGAGAGTTTTGGGGTGAAAAAACTAATTTTGAAAAAGCTCAATATAGGAGCTTTTTGCAATTAGAGGTTTGAGAAAGTGGATGAAAATGACTATTTTGTCTTACTATTGCCTATTATTACAACCACTGTCAACCTTGGTACCCTAGATATTTTTCTCCTAAAAATATTACTCACACTTTCTTTCCATATTTACTAGATTCGTTTTTTGTTGTAATAAATTTTATATTAGTACTTTGAAGCAATTGAAGTATATTGCAATCATACTTCAAATTTCATTAGTAATATTTATGTATTTGAAAAATATATATTAAAAAAATTAAATAAAGAATAATTTAAAAAATATATATTTTTTATTTAGTCAATGTTTATTAGAAAAATATAGAGAGAAAAAATTAACACAATAAAATATTCGGATTTTTCATGAAATACCCCCGAGCTTTGGCGAAATTCACCAAATGCCACTCGACTTTCAGAAATTCATAAAATACCCCTATTTCAATACTTAATGTACCAAGTACCCCTTAATGACATCATCAACCCTAATTAATCCAATTAGCACTTAATGAACAAATTAACCCCCTTAATCGACCCACCCATAAATTAACCCACTAACCCACCCATTTTTTCCACCCTTTCTTTCTCTCTTCCTTTCCTCCTCACCCCTTTCTCTTCCTCACCACCACCACACACACCGCCACTGACACCGAGGAAGAAAGGAAGGGCGAGCAACGGCGGGGGAGACTGGGTTACGCCGGCGGCGCGTGGCTGGCTAACCCGGATCTACATTTGGTGGGCGAGGCGAACACAACAACAGAGCGAAATCAGAGGCGAACTCAGCAACGGCGGGTCGATTGGGTGACCTAGCGAGCATAACAACGCACTACTAGAGGTTGAGCGATCTGAGTCTTTCAATTCCATTTCCAATTGGGTAAACCGAAATCATATTGCCCATCTAGGCCAGTTAGCACACGATCGAAATCCATGATATGAAGTTTGAAATTCTCTCTTTCCCCAGGCCAGCATCAAGGAGAAGAAAGTTGGGTTTCAAGTGACTCACATGAGTCACTATAACTTTAATTTTGGCTCCTACAACTTGCATTCTGCAATTGAAGGAATTCGATATACTGAAATTGAATTAATTGCAGGCTATGTATGTACATCACTATCGGTACATACACTGTTAATTGCAGGCTTGTGCAAGTTGGTGTCAGTGGTGGTAGCGGTGTGTGGTGGTGGTGAGGAAGAGAAAGGATTAGTGGGTCGGTTTTCTGCGTTGGTGGGCGTCGACTAGAGTGTAGATGTGTTACTTTGGTGGGCGTCGACAAAGGTGGAGGTGGAGGAGAAGCATGTCATAAACATGGCTGCCATGATAGTTGAGGGGGTCAATGGGAGAAGGAAGGGGAAAGAGAAAAGAAAAATAAATGGGTGGGTTAGTGGGTTAATGGGTGGGTTGGTTATGAGGTTAATTAGACATTAATTGATTGATTTATTATGGGGTTGATGACGTCATTAGGGGTATTTGGTACATTAAGTATTGAAATAAGTGTATTTTATGAATTTCTGAAAGTCGAGGGGTATTTGGTGAATTTCGTCAAAACTCGGGGGTATTTCATGAATAATCCGTAAAATATTTGTCTGATATTAATAAGAAACAAAGTATGTGAATGTCCTTAATGGTCATTTTACATATTAAACAACTACTCCCTCCGTATTTATTTAAGGGATACACTTGCTATTTCCGGCCGTATTTATTTAAGAGATACACTTGCCATTTTTAGTAACTTATCAACCCCACCATCTAATTACATAATACATCTAATTTACCATATGATCCACCATCCTATTAAACAAATACTCCCTCCGTCCCGGAATACTCGACCCGATTTGACCGGCACAGAGTTTAAGGGACTTGAATTGACTTATTTAATTTAATAGGTAGTAGTTGATAGTGGGGTATTATTTTAATGTAGTTAGTGGGAAATGTGTAAAGGGGTGGAGTTGGGGGAGAGTAGGGTTGAATTTTTAATTATTTTTTGTATGGAGTAGGTGGTAGGTGGGTTAATAGGGGTGGAGTGAGAAATAATATAATATTGTTAGAATATTTCCAATTTTAGAAACAGGTCAAGTATTAAGGGACGACCCGATAAGGAAAACAGGTCAAGTATTCCGGGACAGAGGGAGTAATTTACTTATTAAAATATCTACCCAACCCCACCCCCACTTCCCACCCCAAAAAATGACATGGTCTCCACTTATTTACTTATTAAAATATCTACCCAACCCCACTTGCTTTATTATTTTATTTCATTCAATTCTTTTTCTTAATACTCGTGCCCGACCAAGTGTATCCCTTAAATAAATACGGAGGGAGTAACAGCTAATTTACCAAACACTTTTACACAATCAGCTAATGCAACCAGCTAGTCAAATCAGCTAATGCAAACAGCTAACATCTAACAGTTAGTCAAATCAGCTATCAGCTATCAGCTAACAACTCCTAACCAAACAGGGCCTATAATCTATTTTGACTATTTTTTTGCGTTTTTTATATAAGATAAAACATAACCATGTGAGATCTTGTTAGATTCATCTCAATGTGTATTTTCAAAATATCAACTTTTTATAATTTTTGCATAAAGAGAATTTAAGATATAAATTACCAAGCTTATAATTAATATGTTTGAAAATAACAAATATTACGAGTATTAAAAAACGGAGGAAATACCAATCTATATATTATACTAAAAGAGAGGAAATCAACGTGGAGCTGAAAAATGTCGCTCTCTGATTTGCCTCTCTTTTAGTTATATAATATATTTTTTTAATTATAAAAATATGAAAGATATTATTGTCTTTGTTTTATTTTTGTTAAATAATATATTGTAATATATAAACATATGGTATACAAATCATAGACCTTTTTTACTCTTCAAACTGAAATCTTATTAAAGAAGATAAAGAGCTAGAGAATTAACTATAGGAGGTATATAGGGAAAATATATTACAGATACATTTTTATCATTTATAACTAACTGCATTCATTGTAAATGATAAAAATGTACTATGGATAATGCCATAAAATTTCATCAATATTTTAACTAACAATCTTTTACTAAAAATTTTACAACATTGCTAACATATACGGAATATATGTATAACGAATCCCCTCAAAAAAAAAATTATGTTTCCTGAATATCAAAACTATATCTTACTAATATGCAAGCATAACAACGAACTTTGACTTATTGAGATATATAATCTCTGAGTTCTATAAAAAAAATATGCATTTTGCATCAGATGCTATCTAAATTATGTTGATATATGTCTAAGTATTTAGGGTTTTTTTTATAATATTGCACATATTTGAAAATATCGATTTATGCATATCATATTGGATGTTACGGAGTATTGTCTAACCCAAATATTTCAAGAAATCGGGTGTAATATTGAATGTCGGTTCTCTTTTTTCTTTTTCACTCCTCTATTTTAGCTTTCACCTCTCACATTCTCCATTTCCACTCTAATATAGGATTATGAACTGAAAACTAAACTTAAACACTTGCGCCATCGACATAGTGAGAAAATTCAAGCTTGAACTTCGTCGTAGTCTCATAATATAAGAGTACTTAACTTTGTAATTTTATTAGGAAAACTTTATAATTTTTAATTTTCTTAGGGAAACTTTATAATTTTTTAGGAGAGGAAATCAATATCTATATATCTATATTCTATATAATATACTAAAAGAGAGGAAATCAATGTGGTGATGACAAGTGTCACTCATTGATTCGCCTCTCTTTTTAATTAAAAAATTAATTTTTTTTTGAGGGAATTAGAATATTTTATTTAAGGAAGTGTATTATTTATTTTGATTACAAATCCTAAAGATTCTGTTTATAATATACATTCTAAAAATATTTTCCGGCAAACAAATCAATTATACGGAATATATATTTCAGTTCATTATCATATTTCGAAATATGTTTTGGCTTATAGTTCAATATCATATTACGAAGTATGTTTTCAAAGTACGGTTTATGAAATTTTTTTCTACAATTTAAAGAAACAATTCCCAAACTCTTCCCAATGTAAGACCACCAGTCCACCACCCAAACCAATGCAAACCGATCTATAACATCAAAAACAAAAAAAGTAATTCAATACCAACAATGTCAATAATCCATAAAAGAGCTTCATTGTTCAACATTAAACAACACGAGTAACAACCGAACAAGGTTGAAAGAAAAGTTTGTTATTTTTATTAATAGCGGTATAACGCCTGTTTGATAGAATCAAACAACTAAGACACTATTTCTTTTTAATAGAAATTGTTTAATAGAATCAAACAACAAAAAGTATTGCATACTAAATATTTACGTTCAAGTAAATTTGAACTATCTAAGCTATTGTGCAAATAGTTTGTCGTATCTAAATAGATTAAAAAACACGAGGAACAACCGAACAAGGTTCAAAGAGAAGTTGGTTATTTTAAGTTATCTTATTTAAGGAAAAATATGAACTAAAGAAAATATTATTGTTTTCCAATATAAATCTTAAAGATTCTGTTGATAATAAACATCCTAAAAATACTAAGTAAAAATAGAAAATAGAAAAAATAGACAAGTTAATATTCTATTCCCGTGCTTATGTAAACGACATGTAAATAGAGCTTATAATCTAATTAAATTATATCGTAATGAGATTGTTTATGTTAAATTGCCTATATATTGCAAGTTATGCCTATTTATTATATTGCAATTTTTTTTGACATATAAATTGTCAATATTCAATATTAATATTTAGATTCTATTACGTGCTTATCTAAACAGAGAGGGGAGAGAAAAAGAGAGCAATTGTCTGATAAATATAAATTTAATGTATAGGCAATTTAACCATGCTTATGTTAAGCACTCTTACGATTAGACAATAGAGTTTAATACTCTTACAATATAATTTAATTAAACTACAATCGTTTAATAAAGTGTTTATTAACATAAGGGATGTTTGAATATGTATTTACTTAAATCAATAAATGACATTCTTAATCTCCTTGATCTAATTATTTCACACTTTTAACATATTTCATATTTTTGTTGTAATTATTTCACACTTAGAACATGCTTCATAGTATCGCCTTGATTTAAGTATGTACTATAGTATTTTTTTTATAAAAATTAAATTATTAAAACAAAGATGAAGAGAGAATCAAATATATCGTAAGAACATATTTCATATTAAAAGAAAGATGAAGATAGAATCAATACGGAGTATATTGTACGAATATAATATAAAGATTTTAATTTTAAAAAGACATATTTTGTAGACTTGCATAAAAATTGAAATATTGCTGATTACATACTAACGAGTATCTATATGAAATGCAACAAACTTCCAGAAAATAAATTTCAACAACCTTTGACATAAATAATTTTTTGTCCAAAAAATAATTATCTTATACAATATTATGGAAAACCTGTATATTATCTTATATCAAAAAAATTGAACATGCAATATGTGTACTATGACGTATATTAATACTGAAATATTATAGCCGCTATTATTGTATGGATAGCGAAATATGTTTTTATTACACAACATAGAAATAGATTAGATGAAGAATATACTACTCTGTATCTATCATCCAAACAAAGCCTAAGTTTAAAAGGAATAAGAAAATAGGCAAACGAACAATTTAATTGAAACCTAAACGTATGTAAGGATGACACATTATGTGATTCAAATTTTTATATGTTCTATATTGATATTTTCCTCTTTACCTCCTCTGTAAGTTGTGTATTGCGAGACTTTGTTGCAAGTTAAAAAATTAAATATATGAAATTACCAATTGGATTTACAATTTTTTGTTGTTTACAACAAATGACATATTAAAAAATGACATAGAACGGATTAGGGTATGACTTATTCATATCTTAAAGAACATTTAAATCCCCTGTTATGAAAAGTAATTCAATGAATTCAAAAAAGAGTAAGGGGAAAAATTGTATTGCTTTGTTGTTGGACATTCAAAAAATAAGTAAATGGGAGTGTAAAAGAGAATTTCAAAAGCCATATACATATTTGCAATTTTATTAATCTATTAACATATACATGTATATAAAGATGCATCGGTGTGGAGCTGTAGACACCTACTTTTGTCCCCATTCCCGAAAGGGAAAGGTTCGATGATGAAAGCATAAATCTCCACTTGACAACGCATCTCCTATAAAATAAACGAATCTCAATTCCCCATTTCATTTCACCCGAAACCTGCTATTTATGGAAACCTGATAAAAATAGTAACTGCCGTAAAAGGTAGCTTCTAAAAGTGGCAAATCATAAAGGATAGAAACCTGTCAGAATTAGGTGTTGCATTCCAACATAAATCCTAAATGAGATAGAAAACTGCGAGAATCCTATTCCTAATATGATTCGAAAATAAGAGTTACGTATTAATTAAAATCCTAACGAGCCTAGAGTTCGTAACGGGCCCAGACGCATTCCGTCATAAAATTGATACGCGCTAAAAGACTCGATTAAGTCTCAAACTCTACGGATTTCAGGAATCCGAATCTGACTAAAGAAAACAGCCCAGACCCTATTTTCAACGCCTGGCTCTGGGCGCCGAAATCGTCGGCGCCCAGGCCTGGGCGCTGAAAATACCTGGGTACGTGTTTTTTCCTAATTCTTTATGGATTAGAACTCTGCAATTCTATCTTTCCACGAACTCTTCCCTATAAATAGACCCCTAAAATCGACGTGAAAGAAACACACAACACACAATTATATTCTGAGTATTGACTCCAACCCTTAGCCTAAGCCTCACGCTGCGAAATTGTTCACGCGTTCTGTCGCAATCGATCCATAAATCGAACAGAACGTATCCTGTCCCATAATTGAGATTCATTAAATAAAAAGGAGAAATAGCAAAGTCAAAGTGGTTAGTTTTCTGAGAACCGTGACGCACCTCTCAAGGGTGCGTCGTAATGTGTCCCTTTTCGATGATTTAACTGCTTTCCTCGCCCTTTTTATGAACTGTTAAACTAACTAAATCTGATTGTTCTATCACGCCTAACAAATATAATATTTTTGGGAAATCGGATTATCATGCTAGGTCCCTTAATGCTATTTAAATCAGATAATCACGATCGAATTAGTATTATATGTTGCATATTGCTAAAATCAACTCAGATTAGTTTAATAGTTAACGCATGTCCCTTCAATTATTTATGCTGAGCTAGTAAGGATATCCTGCCTCTGGAGTTATTGAAGAGCGAGTACTCCTCTCGGTAGTTACAGTCCCCCGAACCCTCAATCTCTACCTTGCGGGTGTATATTGAGAGATCCCCACACCAGGGATCACAAGGGAACCTACGGCCGTCGTGGTCAAACATAATTGCACTCCCTTTATGTCACGATAACCGGGTTTTGTCAGTTTTTCTCATTGTCGTTAAAAACTGAATGGCGACTCCTATATTACTAGTCAATTGGGTGTATACTCACAGGAAATCCAATTACACTTGATTGAATAAAAAGAATCGTCACACCCACGAGGGACGAGGTCACGCATTAGCCTCGTGCTTTTTCGACCCCCTCACAGGAGCTGACAAGTGTCACTATCTAATTGTATTGCTTTATTGTTGAACATTCAAAAAAAGAAGAAAATAGGAGTGCTAAATAGAATTTCATAGTCCATATTTATTAGGACAAAGTGTTTTTTAGCACCTAAAAAATCAAAATTTTGTTTTTTACCACCTAAAAAAAATCTTGTATTTTACCACCAAAAAAAAAAATATTTTTTACCACCTAAAAACGAAAAAATTGAATAAGATGTTATGTGGGGCGACTACTTGTGAGTTACTTCGACTTGAAATCTCCTATTGTTCGATTGCTACCGCTTTGCATTTGCTACGCTATTATTTCCAACAAGGGTTGTAGTTTATCAATTAAAATGTAAACATCTTCACTATTACTCAATAAGTAGATTGATTTTAAATTAGGGCCTAAATTGATATTAAAATTTTATCGTGAATCATGAAAGTGATAATGAACTATTTCATATATATGTAACTTAGTTATCTAACGCAGGAATGAAGGAAAGTTTTTGACCCTCAACATGATTGACCCCATCATTGATCCTAGGTGGCTAGGGATGGAGATAAGTTTTGTGGGTTATGGGAATGAAAAGTTTATCTGATGCGGGTGATGAGGTTATCTGCCGTAGGTAGTACCTGACAGCTTCAATTATCCTTTATCTAATTGATTATAAGTATATCAATATTTTTTTTAATACTAACCTACATATTATAATTTCGCACATTTACTCAATCACCGGCCTAATCAGATAACTAAGTTGCCAAACACTCTAGAACAATGTTTTAAAATTCAAAACATTCATACCAAAAAAAAAATTGTCGGACCAAGGGTGAGCTTGAGGCAGGTGTAGATTTTAGGGTGGGTGAAGGAGCGGGATGAGTTTTATTTTGTGCCCCGCGAGGGTGGGATCGAGATTGTGTTTGCGATGAGGATGAATATCATATTTATCGTGGGTGGAAAGGATAGGAACAAGATAAGCAAGTACAGTTATGGAGTGACCAATCCTCCGCACTCGCCCCGCGTTGAAGTCATCTGTAGCTAAATAAACTAGATTGTGTAGGTGGGTGTTAAGTGATCGTGTATAAAGATACATGGTTGGTTGAGTATTAGGTGGATATGATTATCTAAGTAAATGATGGATGTAAATGACTTTAATTTTTGACACGGGTGATGAACATGGTGAAAATAATTTTATATACGTACCATTTGTGTTTTTTTTTTTCTTAAATAAAATAAGAGATTGGACGGAGCCATAACATATCTATCCAATAATAATTTTAGTTAGAAGAGCATCTATAAACACTATTGATGACAGTTGTCAATAACTATAATTTAATTTTCATTCGAAATTAATCTAAACTGATGCACGGGTATTATACTAGTTACCAATACTAAATTAATCGATACCAATACAATTCACTTACGTCAAACTTTAGACACAACCCACTTTCACACATAATTCCTCCTGAGGCCACCAATCCAGAGACCATCACCAATTTCTCTTTTGTAAAATGAACCGGTTGATGAGTCACCTCGGAGTAATCCCCAGAAGAATAAAACACCTCACATCTTTCTAGGAATCATCCCTTAAACAAAACAATTAGCTCTCAATTATCCATTCTCAATTAACAAATCAATTATCATATTTTTAATTAATTTTGTCTATAAAGTTAAATCAAAACAACTCCTCTTTCGTCAATCTTTCTGACAACCTTTTATTCTCTCTCATCAATGGCGACAATGAAGCTCACAACCCAGCTCAAAACCACCCCAATTATGCCCATTCACCACCGCAATTCGACTCGGTTAACCCGACCGAGTCGAGTTGGGTTCAAGGTGTTTGCATCCGACTCCAACCAGGTGGAACCGGATCTTAGCGTCAAGGTTAACGGCTTGACGATGCCGAACCCGTTTGTGATCGGGTCGGGCCCTCCCGGGACTAACTACACTGTCATGAAGAAGGCGTTCGATGAAGGATGGGGTGCTGTTATTGCTAAAACTGTGAGCTTTTTTATTATTATTTTATTTTTTCTGCTATATTTATGATCATAAAATATTTGCTTTTGATGTGATCATTGATCCTCTGTAGTGTATTGATGAAGATTAGGGTGTCAAATTTAGTACCTACTTTGGTGATTTTGTTATGATCAAGGTCCCCGTCAAAGATGAAAGAGATGTTTTATTTTTATGATTTTATCTTAGGGATCCTCAATTGATATTAAATTAGATTCATTTAACTATTTAAGAAATGATGTAGACTGGATTCCAACTTAGGGGTGACCTGATTACATATTGGCCTTATAGAACCTGAGACGTGATTACATATAGACCCGATTGGAACTTATTGGTCTTATAGAATTTGAGACGTGATTACATATAGACCCGATTGGAATTTATTGGCCTTATAGAATCCGAGACGTGATTACCTATAGACCCGATTGGAACTTATTGGCCTTATAGAACCTGAGAAGTGATTACCTATAGACCTGATTGGAACTTATTGGCCTTATATAACCTGACTAAAACTTGTTGGACCTGATCAGACGTGATTACATATAGACCTGATTGGAACTTATTGGCTTTATAGAACCTGATACCTTGTGCATGCCATCTCTAGTAGTTTAACCGGCTAAGTTAGTTGATATTTTGGAATGGTGCCTAAATAACTTTCAAACCTTGATTGTCGAAGTGGGGTTTGAGTCTGAATCCAAGTTGTAGTTTTAAAATGGGATTTGGAGTTAGAATTCTTTTTTGATGAATTGCCATCCCTAGCTATGCCAAACTAGCTAGTCCGAGTTTCAGATAAGCAAGACCAAGGTCAGCTTTTGCATATAAAATGGGGGATCTTGGGGATACAAGTTTGGTCCCAGAGACACCATAGTCCTAGGTTTATAGTAACAATGGTATTTGTCTAATAGTACATGTATGCTAATGCTAATGCTAATGCTAATACATTCCATATGGGAGTAGTAGTAACGTAGACACTTTGTTACATGGGTTTTCAGTATTATGCTTCTCAAAATCATCTATGTAAACCTCCACAGTTTTAAGTCTAACACGGTGTTAGTTGGCAGTAGTGATCGTAATAGAAAAGCTTCCTAAGAGCAAGTTTAGACTTGCATCTCCGAAAGTAAATCAACCTTTTCATCACAAATTTGAAAAGCCAATTGAGATGCACAAGGAGTTTGTGAAAATGTTATTGCCATAAGCCGTTCCTTTGTTACATGCTGTCATAAATGGTAAGTTCATTGCTGTTGCACTCAAATGACAAGCATTTGTTTGGGTGTTTAGGGCGGACCTACATGGTTCCAGAGGGGTTCAAAGGGACCCCTTTTTTTATAAAAAAAAACTGTTAAATTGTTATGGAAGTAATTAATTGCACTTAAAATAAAATAATTAATATATAATGTAATTAACTAACACTAAAGAAAACGAAATATGCCTGTAGCTTACTGGTTGCTTCATCAAAATGTTAAATAGAGGACCCAGGTTCAAATCTCATTAAAAGAAACTTTTTTTTCATTTATTTTTCATGGTTTTATTTTTGTTATTTTACTTTCTCTTTGTTGGTCGTTTTTTCTTTATCACTTTCTTTTTTATTTTGTTGCTTTTTATAGACTTATTTGTTGCATGTTTCTTTGAACTATTTAGAAGCCTAATTATATAATACCTTAACGCACCATAAGCATTGAGAATGATGTTCCATTTGTTATTAGTGTCGTTGTGTGATGTTCAACGACCATTGTTATAACTTAAATCTCCTTCAAAGTTCAAAGCATGAAAATTCGTCTTATACACTCATTTTTTTTTATTGAAATCGCGTCAAGTTATTGTTGTAATTTAGACTAGGTTTTGAGTTTTATTGTTATGAAAAGACAATAAATCCTCCAATGATATAAATCTCCCCCTGATTTTGTTATGGCGTTTGTAATATTTTGACTACATATCTTTCACTTTAACCCCTAAAAAGCAAATATGAGAAATAAAAAAAAATTGGACCCCCCATTTGTAAATTCCTGGATCCGCCAGTTTAGCTTAATAGTCAGTTTCAAGAGGCACTCTTATCAATTTATCTGCTTTTCCCTCTGAATTTCGTAAGCACGATCTACAAGTGGTTAATCCTAATTATGATAAAGCCTTACTTAAGATTTTGGATATTGTATCAAATCCTTGCATCGCTGTGACCTTTTGATACTGCCAACAGATACTACGTACAACAACATTACCCCTGTATGTATCCTTCCCACCTTAAGCAAGGAGTGAGTATGTCAGGCTCATCTGCCATATTGGAGATTCAATGTAATAGGTTTCAATTGGAAGCCCAGTAAAAATGGTGCACCACCTTGATGTGCTAACTGTTCATGATTAAGAAGTAGAGGAGAACTTAGTGAGACAGTTGATCTAGTTCATTACAAAATAAGATAAAAACACTATGTTAGTGATTTTTTTTATTACAATTGGCTGGTAAAAGTGCTGACAAATATGTTAATGTGTTTCCGGTATGAGCTTGTGCTTGTGAAATTCAGAGTTTGAAATTCACGTGAAGTGTTTAGTTTCAAGTCAAATATTGTGTCTCTTGCAAGTGATTATCTTCAGTGATGTAAATATTGAATGAATCTGTAAGAACCAGGGATCGTGAGATCCTAAATTATAGCATTGGTTGAGGCCGGTGTCTTGAGTTATGAGAGTGGCTATTGAAATATTGAAAATTCTGCTTAAGGAGCAAGTTATAGGCATAAAGTATTAAAGTGTTCAATTGAAGTCTTCAATTCTTTTTAATTTTCTGACATAGAAAATGAACTTTTCTTGATTTCCAAATAAAGGGATACACCCTGTAACAGAGAAAACCAGCACAGAAAAATGAGCTGTTGTTGATTTCCAAACCAAGGGAGGCTGATGTGAACATTAGCACGCTAAAACACACAAGGATATTAATTCTAGATTGATCTCTGAAGGCCAAGCCACCAAACAAACCACTTCTGTTGGATTAGGATTACCAATCCAATTCCCATACGTCGTTCCTAAGAAGCTTAACTCAAGTCCTCCATAATCGTATCAGAGCCACTCCATAATCTTATGTAAAGCATCAGTATTCACATAACTCCCAACTTCTATGAAGGGTGAAGACTGAAGAAACGTAACTCTTCAGTTGCAGGGAAGACCAAACCTAAAGAAACTGAACAATAATATTGAAGTTTTGATTTATTTAAGTCAATACTAGCATTCGACTATTGTGAAATATTTAATCAATTAAAGACAAGGTTTGGATATTTTTAGGAAAGGAAACTCACTACCAGTTGTATGACTTGATGCATCGAATCAGAGAAAGAAAAGAAGGCAAACTTGCATTATATCTCTCTTAACAAAATTATACAGTACATTTTAGGAACTTCTTTTGAGGGTGAACTGTTATAGGGAGGTTTAAGAGATTGCGATGCTTGTTTGACACTTCTGGACCTTCCTTTCGCTCGATGAGATTTATACTTGGTTGTTATTGTTGATACTTGTTTGAATGCAATTTCTTAGCTGAGGATTGTCATTTTGTATAGGTTTCATTGGATGCTGCAAAAGTAATAAATGTAACTCCACGCTATGCACGCTTAAAAGCTGGAGTTAACGGTTCCGCAAAAGGACAAATAATTGGATGGGAAAACATCGAGCTCATTAGTGATCGACCTCTTGAAACTATGTTGAAAGAATTTAAGCAGTTGAAGGAAGAATATCCTGATAGAATTTTGATTGCTTCAATCATGGAAGAATATGACAGAGCTGCATGGGAGGAGCTTGTTGACCGAGTCGAGCAAACTGGGATTGTAATATTACTAATATTTCATCCGTCATACCTTGATTTGGAATTTACACATTAATGTAATCATTGTACAGCAGAGGCTAATTTATAAAATATAATTTTTCCTCTGCAGGATGCAATTGAAATCAATTTCTCATGCCCTCATGGTATGCCAGAGCGTAAGATGGGTGCTGCTGTAGGAAAGGATTGTGCATTGATGGAGGAGATTAGTGGTTGGATAAATGCTAAAGCTACTGTTCCAGTGTGGGCAAAGATGACCCCAAACATTACTGATATCAGAGAGGTTGGTTATATATTGCTCTATACCTTTCAACGGTGTGTGTAGTTTTACTCTGGTACTATCTTCGTTTCAAAGTAATAGGCCATATTTCAAATGTATTTTGTCTCATAAGAATAAACCACCTTTTAAGTTTATTATGTTTACATTGAACTTTCCTTTATTACTAGTTGATCAATATGGAGTACTAAATTGGAAAGTTGATCTAACATTCAACTACCGAATGATAGTTTTGTCATTTCAGCTAATTACTTGAAATTACCCCAAACTAAATTGGCCTATTAGCTAGGGACGAATGGAATATACGCTTGTTGACTGTGCTTTATGCCCGGTGCTAATATTCTAATAAATCTTTTCACGGATATATAGCCAGCAAGGGTGGCACTTAAATCAGGATGTGAAGGAATTGCTGCTATCAATACAATTGAGAGTGTTATGGGAATCAATCTCACTACCCTACGCCCTGAACCCTGTGTCGAGGGGTAAGATTTTTTGCGTTATGCGACAGAAATTGATTTCCAATAACAAAATTTAATTTGATTTAAAAACTTAATTGTCAAATTTTTACCAACAGATACTCAACCCCTGGCGGATATTCTTCAAAGGCAGTTCGTCCTATTGCACTTGCAAAAGTGATGAGCATTGCAAAGATGATGCAGGAAGAATTTAGTCCTGAACATTCCTTGTCTGGAATTGGAGGTGTTGAGACTGGAGGTGATGCTGCTGAATTTATTCTGCTTGGAGCAAATACTGTTCAGGTACAACCTTCTCAATAACCTTTTACCATCTAAATATATTTTTCTGATGACCCTCTTCTATGATTAGATGTCCTGTTACTTATAGGTTGATGTCATAATCATTTAGTCCTGCATATTTGACAAAATGGTAACGGAAACGATTCTGACAAGGAGACAGTGGAATGTACTTTTTATGATTCCATGGTTGAAATAATACATTTAGGACCTACCTGTATGGATATTTTGCCTACAAACATTCAGCAAAGAGACAAATATTCATTTCTAACCAAAAATCTAGATGTATTTACTGAAACAAAATTGTGTACAACACTAAAACACCTATGATTTCATCTTTCAGGTTTGTACAGGAGTCATGATGCATGGGTATGGTCATGTGAAGAAGCTATGCTCTGAGCTAAAGGATTTCATGAGAATGCATAATTTCTCGTCGATAGAAGATTTTCGAGGGTATAGTCTAGAGTTTATAATTTCTTTTGCGGGGTTTAGTTAGTATGTCTCTAATTTCGTTTGTTTCTCTCCACAGTGCTTCTTTACCATACTTCACAACACACACAGAACTGGTACGAATGCAGCAGGAAGCTATACAGAAAAGAAAAGCTACCAGAAAAGGTTTGGCATCTGACAAAGACTGGACAGGAGATGGGTTTGTGCAGGAAACTGAAAGCATGGTTTCCAACTAATCTTTACCAAGTAAGCCTTTTCTTGCTAAATTGGTGTTTTGAAATAGGACTGTGAAATTATGTTCTTTGGGAAAAAAGAAATAGCCTCTGAAATTTTGACTAAATACGTCTGAAATTTTTATACCTAGGTGGGAGAGGGTGTTAACTGTTAAGGTTTTGGTAATACGATGAGACACACCTTGCATTTTAACAAGCAGACGCTTACTTGGATAGATGGATGATGATCTTGCAAAATATTTAGACAATAGATGATTTGTGAAAACTACTCTGTGTCTCCGTATATATTTACCTCGAGATATGCAAAAAGGTTCCTAGCTCAAACAAAACATAAGTAATGAACAACGCAAGTGCTAGATGAATAAACTAAAATTAAATGGTAGGCTTACAATTATCCCTGGGATCAAATATTGAAACCCAATCGCAATTTCGTTAATAGCTTAGCTTGCTGTAACAAGGCATGAAAAGTTAATTATGCCCTTGATTTAAGTGTAACTGCAATTTACTCAGTAGGGAATTCAGGACATTTCAGCTCTGATTGGTGTATAAGTGACTAGCTAGTTTGGTACATATCTTTTTCTTTTGTTTAATCCCCTGCTCTCGAGAAATCTGGCTTTCTTTACTTTCTTGTTTTAAGGTATTCAGGACAATGTATTATGTTGAAACTTGTTATGGTGATTCGTTTGTTCCTCTCTACCGATTGCATCTGAATGAATTGCTTATTCGCTTGTCTGAGTTTCTGGTGAAAATTCTGTAGCTTGAAATTAAGTGATTTTTATTGATTAATCTGTATGCAGTTGGGAGGTGCTTTGGTTTGAGCATGCAAAAGTACATTATCAAATGTATAGAAGGAAAGGGATCATCAAAGGAAGATAGAAACGGGAAACAATCAACCTTTAACATTGTCAAAAATGCACAGTTATTATTTTCTGGACTATCTAATTATCAAATTAGCATGCCTTCTCATTCCGCTCTGGTGGAAAGTGAATAATAATACCAGATGGTGTACACTTCTTTTACTTTTAATACTAGTACGTACTGTAGTACTGTATACGAAGTACATTTTATGATATACAGTACTCTGTGTTCAATCTTTAGGGTTACAAGATTACTTCCTCCTCTCTAAAATTGTTGCAACACTTTGATTTTTGCACTATTCATAAAATCTACTTTATTTATTTTCGATGATCTATACTTTAGGAAAAACATATTCGTGTGGAGTCTCGTTAGATTCAGTTTAAAGTATATTTTGCGAAAATTAATTTTTTACTTATTAGTAATTAAATATAATAATTGTTCAAGCTTGAGTGTTGCAATTAAAAAGAATCGGAGGAAGTATAATCTATGTGCTTTATCACAAACACATACTGGTTTAATCAATCTCCCTGAATTGGCCAAATTTTTATATTGTGCTACAATGACAATGAAGCGTTTACAATAAGGTTTTGTTTGATTTATTTCAGACAAAATAAGTCTAGATAAGTTCAAGTAAGTTCAATTAAAAGTTCAGATAAATTAAATTCAGATAAAATTTCAGATAATATAAGAGTGTAGATAACTTACAAATACAATTTATGAGCACCAAACAATTTACTTTGGCAATCTTCCTTTTTACAAAGGATTGTGGCATTTTTGTAACAAGTTTCTTGTAATTCGTAAATAACACTGGCAAAGGAAAGAGAAATAAGTTCACTTCTTTTTATTTATTTTAAATTTAAATAGAAGTTTAGCTATATGAGTAGTGATGAAATATATTGTAGGGCTCTTCACTCACATTTATCAAGTCTTGTAATCTAGTATCCCATCTTTGTATTCCAACATTTGCACAATGCACATATGTCAAATTGACAATAATAAATAAAGAACCTCCAATAATCTTAATTTCTCAGAAAGTTCCGGCGAACATGCCAGCAGTCTTCAGAGTTCACATAGATTGTTTTCATAGTATAAGAGACACTATAAACAGCAACAACAAAAAGCACAAAGAAAGACAATAAGAAGGTCATCCTGACTGAGCTCAAGTGTATCCTGACTTTAAACAGCCGTACTAGTTTCAAATCTCCATAGCTGTCGAAAGTGAATGCCGAGGAAATTTACAGCTTCTTGTATCTCTTTTCAACTTCTTCCAGGTTTTCAATATCCTTGTTATATTTGCACACGCGGTAGATGCACCTAGAATACATCCAATATACACAAAAATAATCAAGCTACAAAATTATTCAGCAAAGGGTACCTAAGAGTTCATTATTTTTGCACACATACCAGTAGAGAAGACAGGCTGCAGAACAAAGCAGCACATTCCTCTGAGATTTGTAGATCTGTCACGAGAAATAGATGCCACAGTTAAAATTTACAGAGAAAGAAATATAGGCAGCCTAGAGTTGGCATGCATTCATAAATCCAAATCAAGTGGGCACTACAAATAAATGCTTAAGACAGATTCAAGATTCAACTAATACACCATTGCCCAAAAACTACATAACTCTTTATGCTTCTAATCTATGGATTTCTCTTTAGCTTTATGTTAGACTCGGGTACTAATTATGGACACGTGTGCGTGCCCAAGTGGATTGTATCCCAAAAAGAAGTGCTTAAGTGTCCATATCAATGTCGGAGTGTAGAGGATCTAACACGAGTTTTTGTTGTACATTGAAGAGTCTTGTGTAACATAGCTGAGGTAATGCTTCAAGTGACGAGTAATACAGACTGAAGAAGCCGTATTTAAGCAAGCTGGCAGCCTGGCAACAGTTTCGGAGGCACTTTTCACTACCTTATTATAATGTTTCCACGTTCTCTCTCTCGAATCTCTCTTTTCCCAAATGAACACAAACTATATTCAAGCTGAGTTTTCTGCTCAGGTCATTGATGCCAACATTCTTCCAAGGATCTTTGTTGTTGTATTTAATTACTGAAAGATCTTAAATAACTTATTTCATGATATGTTAGCTTTCTCATCTTACTCCATATGTAATATTTTTAATCTCATTTTCCAGCTTTAGTCGTTGCCTATTTAAGTCCAGCATTGAATCTGATATCATCAAAGAACGAATTGGCTGCATATCAAAGAGAGCTTTCCCAATGATCCCAGTGTTCTGTTGTCCCTACCCCCTACCCCCAGCCCCTTTCTCCGCCAGCTATATCTCCTCTCCTTTTGAAGAAAGATCAATATCAATAAATTAGGTGATTGTTGTTGGTCAATATGATGGTCATGAATGAATGAACTTGAGAATCAGCAACTGATTTATGAGCCTACTTAATATTAATGGCGGCATATTTAGAGGTTTATGAGCCTGATTTATCTGCATATTTAGAGGTTTCACCTCAGTCCAGCAACAGCAAATAGAGCAAACATTTTTTTCTTTCCCAACCACTAAAAGCTGAAATGACCTTGGTTTTGCCTATAAAGTAAACATGGCAGTAATGAATTGTATGTAGCAGTAGTCAAGGTGATGTATGGATTTTTTTACAAGCAGGCAGCAGCTATAGTGAAAACAGAACTTGGACTCTATTATTGACATAGGAACATAGTAGATCTGTAGAAGGGAGGGGTGAGAGGCGAGAAGAAAACGAGAAAAATATTAAAGGAAAAGAGGAGATGGTAAGTTCTTTATAAATTCTCAGCCAATTCACTTCAACATAAAACTACTTTACATTCCTCAAACTTATCCTTTTGTATCCGCTACAATTATCCCACGCTTAGCAAGAAAATTCCTTTTCCTTGACAGAAATTCTCTAAAACATAGCATCCTCATATACCTATTCATTTTTTGTAAGACACTAGCAACATCATGGTTAGTGTAGTAGTCCTTGACTGCCTGATACCAGCTTGACAAAGACTGAGGAGAGGTAGTAGGTTTTGACTCCTTTTGAGAGAAGAGATGAATTTATGAATATACGCGAGACCAAGGTTAGAATAGGGAAATGGAGGGAATATTAAAAAGGAATAAGCTGAAAGACAGACAAGAAAATAGGAGATAGAACAGCCATTTTGAAGGGAAAAGACAAAAAAATTGGGCAAAGACGGGGACCGAGTTGAGAAAATAGACGTCGAATAGCTTAAAATAAAATACTAATCACACACCTTGCAACAAGGCCAAAATTCAGCAACACAAGGAATGTACCTCCCAAAAACAATACTAAAATAGAAAATATGATGACTTAATACTCCTCAGCAACACAAAATCTTCAAAATCAAAGGTTATTTTTCATGAATCGAGATAGCTAAATAGGCCACAAGAAAGTGGGTAGAGGACCATAGCCAAGTTTATATTCATTTATCAAATTTGCAGCTTCTTCTTCAAATCTGGAAAACTGATATCCTAGTAATCCTACACATTATTCAATCGGGGATAACATCTCAATCTTATTACTATCAATCCTTGATGAACAAAGGAACAAAGAAGCACCTTCAGTCCTTCACACACAGCCAGTCACAACTAGTAACATGCCTTCGTATAAATGGCTCACTCGCAACAAATTCGGCTCTATAAAACTAATGAAAATTGACTCTAATATTGCAACTAACAAATGGAGTGCCAAATATATTGTTAAGACCCTAATAATACCCCTAGGCTCAGCCTCTCCGCTCTATTTTGAGTCTTTCAACAATGCAGTATCATCACCGCCATAACAAAACCTCAAATCCATCATTATAACTACCGGGGAATCAACACCAAGCTTTTCTGATTAACAATGTTATAAATAAGTCAAGTTTGGAGCAATTAACTCCAACAAACAACAATATCAAAAGGAAAACTATGGCAATTAAACCACCCCATTAATCCTAAACATTGGATGATAGGAGCAATTAATCTGCCGACAGTAAATAATCATGATAATAATAAATCCAACAAAAATTAGAAATTAAATTGCACAAAATTAAGACACGTAAGTAAACCCTAGACAATCAACAACAAAACAAAAATTACCGATTTCTCATAGCGATCTCTTTCAGTGGCAGTACAGATCTCAGAAGTACACGTCAATCGGTGCTCATACTTCCAGTAAATATCTGAAAATCAAAATAGAAAATTGAATTCGACATCGCAAACGAGAAAAGAAATGGGGAAGGGGAGAGAGAAAGAGGTGATACCGAGAAGCTGAAAAGCGGCGAAAGGGACGATGAACATTAACGGCTGAAGGATAAGAGAGATTAAGGAAACCAGACGAGTTTTGAGAACCTTTGGTGAAGGAAGTGAGATGAGAAGAAAAATGGCGGCCTCTGCTGCAACTGCGTAGGTGAGGATCATCCATTGTAAGCCCATTTTCTCCTGATTTTGATTTTCTCTTTCTTCTTCGTAGGTGGGAGATGTTGGTTTTTGACTACGAGCACGATCGGATGCCTTACTTGCTAAGTGTTTGAAGGAGGAGGAAGGACACGCGATCCACGTGGACATAAAGGTGTAGTATTTATTCATTTTTATTTTTTTTATAAGGAGTTCATTAAAAGAAGGACAAATTACAACCTATCACTAGAAAAGCTAAAAACAAACATCATACACACCACAACATGAAATAATATTACAAGAAGTAAGAACCCAACCACCGGATTGCAAGACCAAAGCCAAGAGACATCGGAGCTCTTAACACGAACTCGAACCTTGCAAAACAAAAAACTTACCAAAGCTCCTCCCAAGTATTTCAAAGGGTGTATACTAAGGGCCACTTGCAAACGAGCAAAGTAGGGACAATGATGCTGGAACCGGGCTTTATACCAAGCGAAAGCAACATAACTACACTTTGATGGAGGATGTCGAGAGATTGCACTGGAATGCCGCACCATGCGAGACACTCACTGAACCATTTTTGTCCACTCCCAGGGACCAAAAATTAACTGCTCATCCTGGAAGTCTTGAGATCTTGCCAAGGGAGACACCTTCCTTATTGACTCCTCGATGGACTTACCTGCAACAAAGTGCAGGACATCCTGTATTCCCCAAACAAGAGAATACAAGAAACTGGAGGGCTTTGCTTGCCCCAAACATTGAAGTTGGGGAGCCTCTTTCAAGATTAATATTTTAACAGCAATGACAGACGCCATCACCAAGACCGGGATGAAACTGACTAACATTGAGCCAACCCCATCTGACACACGACCCACAACAAGCACAACAAACACAATCCTCACGACAAACCAAAACCCTGAAAGTAGGACTATGACTCGAGATTCCACACTTTGAATCTTTTCAAGCCAATTAAACAACCAAACTCCTAAGAAAAACCAACCAAACCACTTCTTAGGAAACCCACATTCCCGACTATAACTACACCAGCCAGAGGGACCAAACACTTGCCACCGCAAACCCAGAACAAACGTCAGCACTTTCCACCCTTCAGACATGCTCATAAGCCCACCGAGTTTAATTAAAAACTCAAAACCCCAAATTCGAACAACGCCCAAAGAAACCCTTATACACCAAACCCAACCAGAAAGAATCACGGGAAATCCAAGACGAAGATACCACACAAACATACTAAGAACTCCAAAACAAACACAATCCGCTAACAGGGAACCAAAATCTACAAAAAACACACTAAGGGAGAAGAGAAGGAGCGATAAAACCATACCAGAACGATCCTAATCTTCTACAAAAGAGATTGGCAGTGAGAAGCACCAGATCCCCGATGCCGATTGAAAACCACCGCACAAAATCAAACCGGCCGCCGCTAACGGTAGGTGAAACCGGGCCTGAGAACCTTCGAGAGCACCGATCGGCCGACAAAAGCAAACAAAAACCTAAGAAAACAAGGGAAACGAGCTAAACACAGGTCTCTTGCCGGCGATGGCGAAGTGAATCACCGATCGCCGGCGAGGAAGGAGGCAAAAATTAGGCGGTGGAGCTAGAGAGAGGAGAGAGGAGAGAGGAAATTGAGGAGAGAGAGCGGTATAGTTTTATAAAGGTGTAGTAATGTACTCCCTCCGTATTTATTTAAAGGATGTATTTTTCCGGTCGTATTTATTTAAGAGATACACCTGTCATTTTTAGTAACTTATCAACCCCACCATCTAATTAAATAATATATCTAATTTACCCTATGACCCACCATCCTATTAAACAGATAATTTCATAAACCCACCCTGAAGGAAATAATGCCCTTGTTCCAAGTATGCATATAATGTTAAGTCTAATAAATGCGGTTCAGTATTAATTAACAAGTTAATAATTCAGTGAGATCAAGTGAGCTGAATGCCTAGCTAGAGGCCGCTTCAGTTCAAGTGGAATTAATAATATTAATCCACAGCTTACTCTTGACTAAACCCGTAGGGTCACACAAATAGTACGTAAACGGATCAAGTATTTAATGGCATTAAATACTCCATCTATGGATATTCAGAATCGACGGATCTTGGTTTCAGTGGGAGCTAAGATCGTCAAAGGCAAGCAAATGAATACTACGGAAACGATGATATTGCCGGAAACGGAAATATGGATCGTATCGAAAATATAAATATTATCCAAGTCGTAGATGTTGCCGGAAACGGAAACATGGTACGTATCGGAAAATATCAATGGAAATGGAAATATTGCCGGAATCGGAAATATTGCCGGAAACGGAAATATTGTCGGAAACGGAAATATTGCCAGAATCGGAAATATTATCGGAATCGGAAAATAATTCCGGACACAGAAATATTAAATATTTGTTCAAAACGGAAATTAATTCCGGAATCGGAAATATTAAATATTGTTCGTATCGGAAATGAATTCCGGAATCGGGAATTTAATCGGAAAGTGTATCGTACGAACTAGCATCGGGCGAGGCTTGCTAGACGAAGGCCCATCACGAGGCTAGGCCAACGCCCAGCAAGCCACACGCCAAGTGCTCGGCCAGGTCCAGCGCAAGGCCAGGCCCAACCAAGCACTGGCAGGCGCGCACGAAGCTCATGGGCTGCTAGGCCGCATGCGCTGTGCGCTCGGCGTGGGCCGCAAGGCCTGCGTACGGGCGTGTATGCGTGTGCGTGTGCTCGTGTTCGTAACGGATCCTAATCCTATCGGAATTCGTGCATTGATTAAATCCTAATCCTAAAAGATTAAATTCATTATTTAGAGTTCTATTAGGATTCTAATTAATAAATCCATATCCTAGTAGGATTATAATTCCTTCCCATAAACTCTATAAATAAGGGCCTAGGGTCACATATTTGATAGATGATTTTGAAGTATTCACATGTAAGATTTTTAAGCAAAAATCAGCCAAACACTTGCAACCCAAAATAGCCGAAAATCCTAAGTAACCTTAAGGGCGATTCTAGTTGGTCAAGCTTAAGGCGGATCCGGACGTGTTGTGGACTATCTACGGAGGGACGACACTTGGAGTCCTAAAGACTTGTTCTTGTTCGGTTCGGGCGCAGCTAGGGAGGGCACGCTACAAAGTGTATGCATCTGAATTATGCTAAATGATTATGTGTAAATAATATGTTTCCTGGCATTAAGGTTTTTCCGCATGATTTATGTTTTGTCATATGTATCATAACCTAACAGTGGTATCACGAGCCTCTTATTATTTTCATAATCTAAATTGCATAACATGGTTAAATTTCACAAATTTGCAAGGAATTAAAAGGGGTGATTAATTTTCGTAATTAATTGCAAATTGCGTTTATTTAATTATATGTACGCAGTTTTTTCGGCAGTTTCTTCGTTACTCATCCAAATCGAGTGATTTTTGTGTCAATTCTGCATGTAAAAGGCATTCTAAAATTTTGACAAAAATAAAATATTTTTCGGCCGAACCTAGAATTCCCAAATTCGAAGCCTAACTATGACATTTCGGAGGTTTTAGTTTTTCGAACGCAAAAGTTTGTAAATTTAAGATGTTAAATTAAGTATTTGCGATTCTTGTTGATAAATCTTGAGTTTTTGATTGAGCTACTGTATATGTTTAACAATTATGAATGCCTAGACTTGTTAATTATACAACCGAATTTGTAATTATGATTAATTTGTTGAAATTCGAATAATTTAGAATTGATTTGTTTTTCATAATTAATTAATAATTTAATTAGATACCTATGATTAAAAACCACCATAAAAATTGTAAATTTATGTTAAATTTTAAATTTTTATGACCTAGATTTGAATCCATGTTAATCGGAAATTAATTGATTAATAAATTTTCGATTTTTAGCCCTAAAATAATGAAATTAATATGATTTATTAATTTGTCATTAATTTTAAATTAAAAATTTCAAATTTTTATGAAAACGCTCATGAATGTTGCACGCACAAAGCAATGGAAGCTACTTGTTACCCTTAAGGGGTGTTGTATAGTGCGGGCACGCGACGACGAGCAAGGGAGCTCGTCGCCCGTGCGGTACGAATGCAGCGAGCAGCATAGCATGGCGCGCGCGCGAAGCAAAGGTGCTGGCCGTGTGTGTTATGCGATGGGCGTGGGGGAGGGCAAGGCAAGCGAGCAGTCGCGTGTGGGCAGCAAGCGAGCTGCGCCACAGCGCGCACTGCCTGCGCAGCGAGCGATGGCTCGCGTGCAAGCGAGCGGTGCCTAGCGAGGGTGAGCAGCAGCAGACACGACACATCACAGAGGCTGCGCGCATCGTGGCCAGCGATGGCTGCGTGTGCGTGTGGCCTATGGCTGTGCGTTGCGTGGTGATGTGCGTACCTTGTGCAGCGACCAATCGTGCACACGATGGGGCTTGGGCGCAAGCCCAAGTGCTCGTCATGTTACGATTGAATCGTTTTAAATTTTAATTTGAGATTTTCAGTTCGAGTAATTTTAATTAATTTTAAAATTAATAATTTAAATTGTTTTTTTGGATTTTAATTTTGAATATTATAATTATTATAAATTTTAATTTATTCTAATTATTTTACTAAAATTAAAAACCTTGAATTAATTTAAATTCGACTGAAAATAAATTAAATAAGTGGATTCAATTATAAATTTATATGAGCTTTAAATTTTAATTAAATTTGTATGTTTCCGGTTAGACTAGAAATACATTTTTATGTTTAAAATTAGTAAAGCATATGAATTTATTGGATTAAGTGGGAGCAATTTTAGTCATTAACTCTTGATTAGGTCTACAAATCCTTTAAGGTTAAACAACTTGATAGAATTAATAAGGACTGAATAATTGGTAGATTATTGGTGCCCTTAATTAATTGCTGCAAATATTTATGTGATGCATACAATGTGTTTTAACTAACCAATTATGTGGGCCATTCATGATAATGAATGGATGAATGGTATATATTGTATATGTACTGTTTTACAGGTTATGAAGTGACTAGTATGGCTCAAATAGGATAGAAAATATGGTATGCGTACCATTAATTTGAATGTAATTGGTCTAAAGCACCAAATTTGTTTTTCAATTCAAATATGGTCTGCGTACCATCAAATAGTTGTAATTAGTTTAATTATAGCTTATCCTATTTGAAGAAAATGGCGCCTTCCACGGTGAAATTCAAGACGGAGTTTCCAATCCATTTTCAAGACGGACTTTGAAGTTGAAGCTTCAAGATGAAGTCGGGCCATACTAGATCATATTTATCTTATGCATGCTTTAAGTTATTTATTGCTTTTAAATATGTCTTAAATACTCATGAGATCAAAGCTTGATTATGTTGCATGATTAAGGATTTTAGTTCATTTAAAATCTAACCAACATAGTAAGAGCCTTAAGTTCCAAACTTAAAATTGAGTTAAAAGGTGCCATGCCAAAATAACACTTACTTGGATATCCTTTACATCGATCTTAGTAATAGTTTTCCGCCATAGAGAGGTGTTACTTATCGATACTAAAGGGGTAAGGTACACAAATAATTGTGAGTACATGTTAGTTTTGGTGAAACTCAACGATATAAGTAAGGAGTCCTTTTATGTCGTGGCAAAATCGATAGGTTTACCTAATAAGTTCTTAGACGTACCTATCAACCAAGAGTAGTTTCTAGACTATTATCAAAAGGCTTTTGCTTACCTAAAAGATTTTAGAATTGAGTCTAAATACATAATGTGCTTAATTCTTCAATAGATTTTAGGATCTTGGAATCATTTTATTCACACCTGCCGGAACACATAACTTGAATAAAATGCTTAATGAACATTGAATTATGCATGTATGCTAGAATTTAAGTTTATTAAGAGAAACTGTGAATGATTAATTTATTTGTTTATTCTTTTCAATTGTAGTTTCACTATGGCAAACAACAATCAAAACATCATCATGGGTTCTGAGCTTATGGTCAAGCTGAACCTAACAAATTTTCTTGAATGGGAAGCTAAGCTAGTTGAAATAGTCAGACTCAATGGACTTGAGTATGTACTGTTACATCCCATGCCAAGCTACTATGCCAGAGACATGACCCCTGAAAGATTTTCCGCCTGGGATGCGGATCTCAAAAAGGTTATGAGTCTCATGCTGAACAATATCCCTGATGAATGGGCTAGAAGGTTTGTAGCTTATGAACCTTTTACGCTCATCAAGAATCTAAGGGATATCTGTCGTGGAAGCACGGAGGACAGGGACCTGAACTTCCATAAGTTGATTGAATCAATGTCTGGTCTAAAGGTTAGTTCTCCCAACAGGTGTTATAGGATGGAGGTCCAAGAAACACATGTTCAGCTCCTTCGCACTAAACAAAGGGTAGGCGTCCCACTAAGGTTCCATGTGGATCTTATGCTTTCATATTTTGATCGCCTAAGTCTGCTAGGAACACCAATAAGCGAAAGGATGGCAGTCTCTATCTTGCTCAATTCACTGCACAGTGGGTCTGGTCGCTTCAAGCAACTATACCTAAGTGAACCAAGAGAAGAAACAGTTGCAGAATTTGTTCACCTTGTCAGAAAGGCTGAGATAATATTGGACTGTGAAGCCAAAGATTTACTCAAGGCTAAAGGGAGACCGTTCAAGAAAGGTGGAAAGTCCAAGGGCGATGCTAAATCAAAGCAGGACAAGTCCACATCAAGCTGTCTTTATTGTGATGGAATAGGCCATTACAAAAGAGAATGTCCAAAGCTAAAGGAAGATCAGAAGAACGGAACAGTCGTTCCATCTTCAGGTATTTTCGTTATAGACTGTATACTTGCTAATTCAACTTCTTGGGTATTAGATACAGGTTGTGGCTCACACTTATGTTCCAATTCACAGGGACTAAGAAGAAGTAGAAAGTTAAGCAAAGGGGAAGTCGACCTACGAGTGGGAAATGGAGCACGGATTGCTGCATTAGCTGTAGGAACTTATTATTTGTCGTTGCCCTCTGGGCTAGTTTTGGAACTGGAAGACTGTTTCCATGTTCCAAGTCTTACTAAAAACATCATTTCTGTTTCTTGCTTAGATGCTAAGGGATTTTCATTTTTAATAAAAGACAATAGTTGTTCGTTTTATTTTAAAGAGATGTTTTATTGATCTGCTAGATTAGTCAATTGACTTTATTTATTAGATCACGACAAACAAGTTTATAACATAAATACCAAAAGGCCAAAAAGGATGATTCAGATCTCACCTATCTGTGGCATTGTCGATTAGGCCATATTAACTTGAAACACATGGAAAGACTTCAAAAGGAAGGAATTCTAGAACCATTTGACTTAGAGGATTATGGTAAGTGTGAATCATGTTTACTTGGAAAAATGACAAAGCAACCTTTCTCTAAAGTTGGAGAAAGAGAAACTGAACTATTGGGTTTAATCCATACAGATATATGTGGACCAATGAGTACAAATGCTAGGGGTGGTTTCAGCTACTTTATCACTTTCACTGATGACTTCAGTAGATATGGTTATGTCTACCTAATGCATAAGTCTGAATCCTTTGACAAATTCAAGGAATTTCAGAGTGAAGTAGAGAATCAATTAGACAAGAAGATTAAGGCACTGCGGTCTGATAGAGGCGGTGAATATCTGAGCTATGAATTTGATGACCATCTGAAAGAATGTAGAATTCTATCAGAATTGACTCCTCCTGGAACACCACAATGGAACGGTGTGTCGGAACGGAGGAACAGAACCTTGCAAGACATGGTTAGATCAGTGATGGAGTCAGGCCGAACTTCCAATAGAATTTTGGGGACATGCACTAAATACAACCGCACTCACTATAAATAGAGCTCCGTCTAAAGCTGTTGAAAAGAATTCATATGAGTTATGGTTTGGAAAGCCTCCAAAAGTGTCTTTTCTTAAGATTTGGGGATGTGAAGTATACGTCAAACAATTAATTTCAGACAAACTTCATCCAAAATCTGACAAATGTATCCTTGTGGGCTAACCAAAGGAAACAAATGGGTATTACTTCTACAATACATCTGAGAACAAGGTGTTTGTTGCTCGAGATGGTATCTTTTTGGAAAAGAATCACATTTCCAAAATGACAAGTGGGAGAAAAGTAGACCTCGAAGAAATTCGAGTCGAACAACAAACTCTAGAGAATGCTCAAGATGACATTCAGGATGAAACTCAGAGATCTTTAGAAGTTTCTAGTGAGAATCATGGACAATCTAGAGATGTAACCCCGCGTAGATCGGAGAGATATAGATCTCAACCGGAAAGGTACTTCGGTATTTTGACAAACGAGAGCTATGACGTTCTATTACTTGAAAGTGATGAACCTGCGACTTACAAGCAAGCTATGACGAGCCCTAGCTCCAAGCAATGGCAAGAAGCCATGCAATCTGAATTAGGCTCCATGTATGAAAACTAAGTATGGGATTTGGTCGATTTGCCAGATGGCTACAAGGTCATTGGAAGCAAATGGTGAAGGAAATAATGCCCTTGATCCAAGTATGCATTCTATGTTAAGTCTAATAAGTGCGGTTCAGTATTAATTAACAAGTTAATAAATTCAGTGAGATCAAGTGAGCTGAATACCTAGCTAGAGGCCGCTTCAGTTCAAGTGGAATTAATGATATTAATCCACAGCTTACTCTTGACTAAACCCGTAGAGTCACACAAATAGTACGTAAACGGATCAAGTATTTAATGGCATTAAATACTCCATCTATGGATATTCGGAATCGACGGATCTTGGTTTCAGTGGGAGCTGAGATCGTCATAGGCAAGAAATGAATGCTCCGGAAACGATGATATTGCCGGAAACGGAAATATGGATCGTATCGGAAATATAAATATTATCCAAGTCGTAGATGTTGCCGGAAACGGAAACATGGTACGTATCGGAAAATATTATCGGAAATGGAAATATTGCCGGAATCGGAAATATTGCCGGAAACGGAAATATTGTCAGAGTCGGAAATATTATCGGAATCGGAAAATAATTCCGGAAACGGAAATATTAAATATTTGTTCGAAACGGAAATTAATTCCGGAATCGGAAATATTAAATATTGTTCGTATCGGAAATGAATTCCGGAATCGGGAAATTAATCGGAAGCGTATCGTACGAATTAGCATCGGACGAGGCCTGCCAGACGAAGGCCCAGCACGAAGTCGGGCCATCGCCCAGCAAGCCAGCGCGCCACAACGCACCAGCCAAGGCTGCGCCAGGCCCACCGCAAGGCAGGCCCAGCGCGCGCCAACGCTGCGGCAGCGTGTGGGCCTCGTGGCAATGGGCTGCGAGCTCGCGGGCTGCGCGCGCACGCATCGCGCCCTCGTGGGCTGTTGTGCGTGCGTGTGTGTGTTCGTGTGCTATACGAATCCTAAAGCTATCAGGTTTCGACATATGATTAAATTCCTAAACCTAAAAGGATGAATTAATTAAATAAGAATTCTATTAGGATTCTAGTTTAATTAATTCGTATCCTAATAGGATTACAATTCCCTTTCCATACCTCTATAAATAAAGGCCTAGGGTCATTATTTTGCACAGAGTATTCAAGTATTCAAAGTGATTTTTGAGAGCAAAAATTCAGTCATATAATTGCCTACATTAGCCGAAAATTCTAAGTACCTTAAGGGCGATCCTAGTTGGTCAAGCTTAAGGCGGATCCGGACGTGCTGTGGACTATCTACGGAGGGACGACACTTGGAGTCCTAAAGACTTGTTCTTGTTCGGTTCGGGCGCAGCTAGGGAAGGCACGCAACAAAGTGTATGCATCTAAACTATGCTAAATGATTATGTGTAAATAATATGCTTTCCTGGCTTTATGGTTTTTCCGCATGATTTATGAATTGTCATATGTATCATAACCTAACAGTGGTATCAGAGCCTCTTATTATTTTCATAATCTAAATTGCATGAACATGGTTAAATATTACAAATTTGCAAGAATTAAAAGGGGTGATTAATTTTCGTAATTGTTAATTAATTGCAAATTGCGTTTATTTAATTATACGTACGCAGTTTTTCGGCAGTTTCTTCGTTACTCATCCAAATCGAGTGATTTTTGTGTCAATTCCGCATGTAAAAGGCATTCTAAAATTTTGACAAAAAAATGTTTTTCGGCCGAACCCAGAATTCTCAAATTCGAAGCCTAACTATGACTTTTCGGAGGTTTTAGTTTTTCGAATGCAAAATTTCGTAAATTTAAGATGTTAAATTAAATATTTGCGATTCTTGTTGATAAATCTTGAATTTTTGATTGACCTACTGTATATGTTTAACAAGTTTGAATGCCTAGCCTTGTTAATTATGCAATCTAATTTGTAATTATGATTAATTTGCTGAAAATTGGAATAATTTAGAATTAATTTGATTTTCATAATTAGTTATAATTTAATTAGATACCTATGATTAAAAACCACCATAAAAATTGTAAATTTATGTTAAATTTTAAATTTTTATGACCTAGACTTGAATCCATGTTAATCGAAAATCAATTAAATAATAAATTTTCGATTTTTCGCCCTAAAATTATGAAATTAATATTATTTATTAATTTGTCATTAATTTTGAATATAAATTTTAAATTTTTTATGCGATTCGCTCATATAACTTGCACGCACAAAGCAATGGACGCTACGTGTAACCCTTAAGGGGTGTTGTATAGTGCGGGCATGTGACGACGAGCAAGGGAGCTCGTCGCCCATGCGGTACGAATGCAATGAGCAAGGCCATGGTGCACGAGCGCAAGGCAGCAACCCTGCCTTGTGTCGTGGGCTGTGTGCGATGGGCGAATGGGCGAGGGCGAGAGCAAGGCACGAGCAGTCGCGTGTGGGCAGCAAGCGAGCTGCGCCACAGCGCGCACTGCCTCGCGCAAGCATGCGGAGCCTCGCGCGCAGCGAGCGCTAGTGTGCGTGCGACGAGCGCTGCGCCCAGCGATGGCGTGCAGCGTGCTTGTTGCGACGTGCGACGAGCGCTGCGCCCAGCGATGGCGTGCAGCGTGCTTGTTGCGACGTGCGACGAGCGTTGCGCCCAGCGATGGCGAGCAGCTTGCTTGTTGCGACATGCGACGAGCGCTGCGCCCAGCAATGGGCTGCGGCAGCATGCCTGTTGCGTCGAGCGCTGGCGTGCGCAGCGAGCACCAGCTCGCGTGATGCCTTGCGATGGTGAGCAGCAGCGATGCGACGCAGCGCATGGGCTGCGCGCACATGGCCAGCGATGGCTGTGTGCGTGTGGCCCATGGGCGTGCGTTGCGTGGGATTGTTGCGTTGCGATTAGATCGTTTTGAAATTTTAATTTGAAATTTTCAGTTTACGTAATTTTAATTAATTTTAAAATTAATAATTTAAATTATTTTCTTGGATTTTAATTTTGAATATTGTAATTATAATAAATTTTATTTATTCTAATTATTTTACTAAAATTAAAATCATGAATTAATTTAAATACGACTGAAATTAAATTAAACTTTTTGGATTCAATTATAAATTTATATGAGCTTTAAATTTTAATTAAATTTGTATGTTTCCGGTTAGACTAGAAATACATTTTTATGTTTAAAATTAGTAAAGCATATGAATTTATTGGTTTAAGTGGGAGCCCTTTTTAGTCATAAACTCTTGATTAGGTCTACAAATCCTTAAGGTTAAAACAACTTGATAGAATTAATTAGGACTGAATAATTTGTAGATTATTGGTGCCCTTGATTAATTGCTGCAAATGTTTATGTATGCATAATGTGTTTTACTAACCAGCTATGTGGGCCATTCATGATAATGAATGGGTGAATGGTATATATTGTATATGTACTGTTTTGCAGGTTATGAAGTGACTAGTATGGCCCAAATAGGATAGAAAATATGGTATGCGTACCATTAATTTGAATGTAATTGGTCTAAAGTACCAGAGTTGTTTTTCAATTCAAATATGGTCTGCGTACCATCAAATAGTTGTAATTAGTTTTTAATTATAGCTTATCCTATTTGAAGAAAATGGTGCCTCCCACGGAGATTTTCAAGACGGACTTTGAATTAAAACTTCAAGATGAAGTCGGGCCATACTAGATCACATTTATCTTATGCATGTTTTAAGTTATTTATTGCTTTTAAATATGTCTTAAAATGCATGAGATCAAAAGCTTGATTATGTTGCATGATTAAGGATTTTAGTTCACTTAAAATCTAACCAACATAGTAAGAGCCTTAAGTTCCAAACTTAAAAATTGAGTTAAAAGGTGCCATGCCAAAATATACACTTGCTTGGATATCCTTTACATCAATCCAGTAATAGTTTTCGCTCAGCGAGGTGTTACTTATTGGTCCTAAAGGGGCAAGGTACACAAATAATTGTGAGTACATGTTAGTTTTGGTGAAACTCAACGATATAAGTAAGGAGTCCTTTTATGTCGTGGAAAAATCGATAGGTTTACCTAATAAGTTCTTAGACGTACCTATCAACCAAGAATAGTTTCTAGACTATTAGCAAAAGGCTTTTGCTTACCTAAGATATTTTAGGACTAAGTCGACAAACTGTGCTTAGTTCTTCAATGATTTTAGGATCTTGGAATCATTTTATTCACACCTGCCGGAACACATAACTTGAATAAAATGCTTAATGAACATTGAATTATGCATGTATGCTAGAATTTAAGTTTATTAAGAGAAACTGTGAATGGTTATTTATTTGTTTATTCTTTTCAATTGTAGTTTTAACTATGGCAAACAACAATCAAAACATCATCATGGGTTCTGAGCTTATGGTCAAGCTGAACTTGGCAAATTTTCTTGAATGGGAAGCTAAGCTAGTTGAAATAGTCAAACTCAATGGACTTGAGTATGTACTATCACATCCCATGCCAAGCTACTATGCCAGAGACATGATCCCTGAGAGATTTTACGCTTGGGATGCGGATCTCAAAAAGGTTATGAGTCTCATGCTGAACAATATCCCTGATGATTGGGCTAGAAGGTTTGTAGCCTATGAACCTTTTACGCTCATCAAGAATCTGAGGGATATCTGTCGTGGAAGCACGGAGGACAGGGACCTGAACGTCCATGAGTTAATTGAATCAATGTCTGGTCTAAAGGTTAGTTCTCCCAACAGGTGTTATAGGATGGAAGTCCAAGAAACACATGTTCAGCTCCTTCGCACTAAACAGAGGGTAGGCGTCCCACTAAGGTTCCATGTGGATCTTATGCGTTCATACTTTGATCGCCTAAGTCTACTAGGAACACCAATAAGCGAAAGGATGGCAGTCTCTATCTTGCTCAATTCACTACACAGTGGGTTTGGTCGCTTCAAGAAACTATACCTAAGTGAACCAAGAGAAGAAACAGTTGCAGAATTTGTTCACCTTGTCAGAAAGGCTGAAATAATACTGGACTGTGAAGCCAAAGATTTACTCAAGGCTAGAAAGAGACCGTTCAAGAAAAGTGGAAAGTCCAAGGGCGATGCTAAATCAAAGCAGGACAAGTCCACATCAAGCTGTCTTTATTGTGATGGAATAGGCCATTACAAAAGAGAATGTCCAAAGCTAAAGGAAGATCAGAAGAACGGAACAGTCGTTCCATCTTCAGGTATTTTCGTTATAGACTGTATACTTGCTAATTCAACTTCTTGGGTATTAGATACAGGTTGTGGCTCACACTTATGTTCCAATCCACAGGGACTAAGAAGAAGTAGAAAGTTAAGCAAGGGTGAAGTCGACCTACGAGTGGGAAATGGAGCACGGATTGCTGCATTAGCTGTAGGAACTTATTATTTGTCGTTGCCCTCCGGGCTTGTTTTGGAACTGGAAGAGTGTTTCCATGTTCCAAGTCTTACTAAAAACATCATTTCAGTTTCTTGCTTAGATGCTAAGGGATTTTCCTTTTTAATAAAAGACAATAGTTGTTCGTTTTATTTTAAAGAGATGTTTTATGGATCTGCTAGATTAGTCAATGGACTTTATTTATTAGATCACGACAAACAAGTATATAACATAAATACCAAAAAGGCCAAAAAGGATGATTCAGATCTCACCTATCTGTGGCATTGTCGATTAGGCCATATAAACTTGAAACGCTTAGAAAGACTTCAAAAGGAAGGAATTCTAGAACCATTTGACTTAGAGGATTATGGTAAATGCGAATCATGTTTACTTGGCAAAATGACAAAGCAACCTTTCTCTAAAGTTGGAGAAAGAGCAAATGAACTATTGGCTTTAATCCATACAGATGTATGTGGACCAATGAGTACAAATGCTAGAGGTGGTTTCAGCTACTTTATCACTTTCACCGATGACTTCAGTAGATATGGTTATGTCTACCTAATGAAGCATAAGTCTGAATCCTTTGACAAATTCAAGGAATTTCAGAGTGAAGTAGAGAATCAATTAGGCAAGAAGATTAAGGCATTGCGGTCTGATAGAGGCGGTGAAATTCTGAGCTATGAATTTGATGACCATCTGAAAGAATGTGGAATTCTATCAGAATTGACTCCTCCTGGAACACCACAATGGAACGGTGTGTCGGAACGGAGGAACAGAACCTTGCTAGACATGGTCAGGTCAATGATGGGCCAGGCCAAACTTCCATTAGAATTTTGGGGACATGCACTAAATACAGCTGCACTCACTATAAATAGAGCTCCGTCTAAAGCTGTCGAAAAGACTCCATATGAATTATGGTTTGGAAAGCCTCCAAATGTGTCTTTTCTTAAGATTTGGGGATGTGAAGTATACGTCAAACGATTAATTTCAGACAAACTTCATCCAAAATCTGACAAATGTATCCTTGTGGGCTATCCAAAGGAAACAAAGGGGTATTACTTCTACAATACATCTGAGAACAAAGTGTTTGTTGCTCGAGATGGTGTCTTTTTGGAGAAAGATCACATTTCCAAAATGACAAGTGGGAGAAAAATAGACCTCGAAGAAATTCGAGTCGAACAACAAACTCTAGAGAATGCTCAAGATGACATTCAGGATGAAACTCAGAGATCTTTAGATGAATCTGGTGAGAATCATGGTCAATCTAGAAATGTTACCCCGCGTAGATCGCAAAGATATAGATCTCAACCGGAAAGGTACTTAGGTATTTTGACGAACGAGAGCTATGACGTTCTATTACTTGAAAGTGATGAACCTGCGACTTACAAACAAGCTATGACTAGCCCTAGCTCCAAGCAATGGCAAGAAGCCATGCAATCTGAATTAGACTCCATGTCTGAAAACCAAGTATGGGATTTGGTCGATTTGCCAGATGGCTACCAAGCCATTGGAAGCAAATGGGTTTTCAAACTGAAAAAGGACAAGGATGGGAAACTTGAAGTTTTCAAAGCTAGATTGGTTGCAAAAGGTTACAGGCAAGTCCACGGTGTGGATTACGATGAAACCTTTTCACCAATTGCAATGCTAAAGTCTATTCGGATAAAGTTAGCAATCGCTGCATATTACGATTACGAAATATGGCAGATGGATGTCAAAACTGCTTTCTTAAACGGCATTTTAACAGAAACTGTGTTTATGACACAGCCTGAAGGTTTTGAGGATCCAAAGAATGCTAAAAAGGTATGCAAGCTAAAGAAGTCAATCTACGGATTGAAGCAGGCATCCAGGAGCTGGAATATACGTTTTGATGAAGCAGTCAGTGACTTTGGTTTCATCAAGAACGCAGACAAATCTTGTGTATACAAGAAGGTCAGTGGGAGAAAAATTGCTTTCCTAGTATTATATGTCGACGACATATTACTTATCGGAAATGAAATTCCTATGTTGAACTCTGTCAAGATTTGGCTTGGGAAATGTTTTTCGATGAAAGATCTAGGAGAAGCACAGTACATATTGGGAATCAAGATTTACAGAGATAGATCTAAAAGGATGATTGGACTTAGTCAAAGCACTTATATCAATAAGGTGCTTGATAGGTTCAAGATGGCAGACTCCAAGCGAGGCTACCTACCCATGTCGCATGGAATAACTCTAAGCAAGACTCAGTGCCCAAAAACACTTGATGAGCGTAGACGAATGAATGGGATTCCATATGCATCATTGATTGGTTCAATAATGTATGCTATGATATGTACACGCCCGGATATTGCGTACGCACTCAGTGCTACGAGCAGATACCAGTCAGACCCAGGAGAGGCGCATTGGACTGCTGCCAAGAATATTCTGAAGTACCTGAAAAGGCACAAAGATGACTTCCTGGTCTATGGTGGAGATGATGAATTAATTGTTAAAGGCTATACGGACGCAAGTTTCCAAACCGACAAAGATGATTTCAGATCACAGTCTGGGTTTGTCTTCTGCCTCAACAGAGGTGCAGTAAGCTGGAAAAGTGCTAAGCAAAGCACCATTGCGGATTCTACAACTGAAGCGGAATACATTGCTTCACATGAAGCAGCAAAGGAAGCTATATGGCTAAGGAAGTTCATAGGTGAACTTGGTGTAGTCCCCTCCATTAAAGGACCAATAGCCCTGTATTGTGATAATAACGGAGCTATTGCACAGGCAAAGGAGCCTAGACACCACCATAGAGTCAAGCATGTACTTCGTAGATTTCACCTTCTACGAGAGTTCGTTGAAAGAAAAGAAGTCGAGATAAACAAGATTGGAACTGATGACAACATATCAGATCCATTGACTAAACCTCTGCCGCAGGCGAAGCACAACTCGCACACTGCAACTATGGGAATCAAGCATATTGGAGAATGGCTTTGATATCCCTGTTTAATGTTTTAAAGTTTTAGAGTTTAAATCTTTAAACATTATTGGTTAATCATTCACAATAAATGAAAAGAATTCATTTTTCCATTTAATTTGTGGTTTATTAAATGATGAGTCCCTTCAATTTGACGATATATTCAAGATAGACTGTCAGGACCTGTCCTGTGACTAAGAAATGTCTATCAAGTGAACTTGAATGTCAAAGGTTGAAAATGGTCCCTAGTCGGAGTTTTCTATAAAATTGGACGCATATAAAACGTTAGACGATTAGAATGCAAGATGACTAGTAGTTCTGTTTCTTGAACTATGTGGACATGGCAATGTCATAATCATTTGCATAGATACTTACTTTGGGAAGACTAGTATCGGACAAGACCTATGAAACTTTACTGTAAGAGATGAAAATCTGTCATAAGTAAATTTCATTAAAATTATTAGACACTAAATCCTCAATACCTGGGTGATTTGAGATTACTTGTTTGAGAACTGGTTGCTTTGACGTTGACCAACCGTCGCACCGTAAAAGGAGGCTATAAAGGCAACGCTTAGGTAATCACCTATCAAACGAAGTCTAATCTCAAGATCGCAAGATTGGGATTGTCCTCCCACAAATCGGGATGAGATGCTTAAAAGTTGTACAAGGCCACTCGGAGAGCTAGAAACTGTGAAATGCATGGCCGTGCTCGGATGAATCATAGGCTATTGATTATCTGTTTATTTGATCAGTTGAACTCTGAAACCGAGGAACACCTCTGGACATAATAAGGATGGCAACTCTTACCTTATGTTCAAGAGCAAGCATCGAGCGACAAAGGAATTAGGAAATGCACACTTGTCCCTAAGGACAAGTGGGAGACTGAAGGAAATAATGCCCTTGGTCCAACTATGCATTCTATGTTAAGTCTAATAAGTGTCGTTCAGTATTAATTAACAAGTTAATAAATTCAGCGAGATCAAGTGAGCTGAATACCTAGCTAGAGGCCGCTTCAGTTCAAGTGGAATTAATGATATTAATCCACAGCTTACTCTTGACTGAACCCGTAGGGTCACACAAATAGTACGTAAACGGATCAAGTATTTAATGGCATTAAATACTCCATCTATGGATATTCGGAATCGACGGATCTTGGTTTCAGTGGGAGCTGAGATCGTCACATGCAAGAAATGAATGCTCCGGAAACGATGATATTGCCGGAAACGGAAATATGGATCGTATCGGAAATATAAATATTATCCAAGTCGTAGATGTTGCCGGAAACGGAAACATGGTACGTATCGGAAAATATTATCGGAAATGGAAATATTGCCGGAATCGGAAATATTGCCGGAAACGGAAATATTGTCAGAATCGGAAATATTATAGGAATCGGAAAATAATTCCGGAAACGGAAATATTAAATAATTGTTCGAAACGGAAATTAATTCCGGAATCGGAAATATTAAATATTGTTCGTATCGGAAATGAATTCCGGAATCGGGAAATTAATCGGAAGCATATCGTACGAATTAGCATCGGACGAGGCCTGCCAGACGAAGGCCCAGCACGAAGCCGGGCCATCGCCCAGCAAGCCAGTGCGCCACAACGCACCAGCCAAGGCTGCGCCAGGCCCATCACAAGGCAGGCCCAGCGTGCGCCAACTCTGCGGCAGCGTGTGGGCCTCGTGGCAATGGGTTGCGAGCTAGCGGGCTGCACGCGCGCGCATGGCGCCCCTCGTGGGCTGCTGTGCGTGCGTGTGTGTGTTTGTGTGCTATACGAATCCTAAAGCTATCAGGTTTCGACATATGATTAAATTCCTAAACCTAAAAGGATGAATTAATTAAATAAGAATTCTATTAGGATTCTAGTTTAATTATTTCGTATCCTAATAGGATTACAATTCCCTTTCCATACCTCTATAAATAAAGGCCTAGGGTCATTATTTTGCACAGAGTATTCAAGTATTCAAAGTGATTTTTGAGAGCAAAAATTCAGTCATATAATTGCCTACATTAGCCGAAAATTCTAAGTACCTTAAGGGCGATCCTAGTTGGTCAAGCTTAAGGCGGATCCGGACGTGCTGTGGACTATCTACGGAGGGACGACACTTGGAGTCCTAAAGACTTGTTCTTGTTCGGTTCGGGCGCAGCTAGGGAAGGCACGCAACAAAGTGTATGCATCTAAACTATGCTAAATGATTATGTGTAAATAATATGCTTTCCTGGCTTTATGGTTTTTCCGCATGATTTATGAATTGTCATATGTATCATAACCTAACAAATGGGTTTTCAAACTGAAAAAGGACAAGCATGGGAAACTTGAAGTTTTCAAAGCTAGATTGGTTGCAAAAGGTTACAGGCAAGTCCATGGTGTGGATTACGATGAAACCTTTTCACCAGTTGCAATGCTAAAGTCTATTCGGATAATGTTAGCAATCGTTGCATATTACGATTACGAAATATGGCAGATGGATGTCAAAACCGCTTTCTTAAACGGCGTTTTAAAAGAAACTATGTTTATGACATAGCCTGAGGGTTTTGAGGATCCAAAGAATGCTAAAAAGGTATGCAAGCTAAAGAAATCAATCTACGGATTGAAGCAGGCATCCAGGAGCTGGAATATACGTTTTGATGAAGCAGTCAGTGACTTTGGTTTCATCAAGAACGCAGACAAATCTTGTGTATACAAGAAGGTCAGTGGGAGCAAAATTGCTTTCCTAGTATTATATGTTGACGGCATATTACTTATCGGAAGTGACATTCCTATGTTGAACTCTGTCAAGATTTGGCTTGGGAAATGTTTTTCGATGAAGGATCTAGGAGAAGCACAGTACATATTGGGCATCAAGATTTACAGAGATAGATCTAAAAGGATGATTGGACTTAGTCAAAGAACTTATATCAATAAGGTACTTGATAGGTTCAAGATGGCAGATTCCAAGCGAGGCTACCTACCCATGTCTCATGGAATGACTCTAAGCAAGACTCAGTGCCCAAAATCACTTGACGAGCGTAGACGAATGAATGGGATTCCATATGCATCATTGATTGGTTCAATAATGTATTCTATGATATGTACACGCCCGGATGTTGCGTACACACTCAGTATTACGAGCAGATACCAGTCAGGCCCAGGAGAGGCACATTGGACTGCTGCCAAGAATATCCTGAAGTACCTGAAAAGGCACAAAGATGACTTCCTGGTCTATGGTGGAGATGATGAATTAATTGTTAAAGGCTACACGGACGCAAGTTTCCAAACCGACAAAGATGATTTCAGATCACAGTCTGGGTTTGTCTTCTGCCTCAACGGAGGTGCAGTAAGCTGGAAAAGTGCTAAGCAAAGCACCATTGCGGATTCTACAACTGAAGCGGAGTACATTGCTGCACATGAAGCAGCAAAGGAAGCTATATGGCTAAGGAAGTTCATAGGTGAACTTGGTGTAGCCCCCTCCATTAAAGGACCAATAGCCCTATATTGTGATAATAACAGAGCTATTGCACAGGCAAAGGAGCCTAGACACCACCAAAGAGTCAAGCATGTACTTCGTAGATTTCACCTTCTACGAGAGTTCGTTGAAAGAAAAGATGTCGAGATAAGCAAGATTGGAACTGATGACAACATATCAGATCCATTGACTAAACCTCTGTCGCAGGCGAAGCACAACTCGCACACTACAGCTATGGGAATCAAGCATATTGGAGAATGGCTTTGATGTCCTTGATTGATGTTTTAAAGTTTTAGAGTTTAATCTTTTGTAAAACATTATTGGTTAATCATTCACAATAAATGAATAGAATTCATTTTCCATTTAATTTGTGGTTTATGAAATGATGAGTCCCTTCAATTTGACGATATATTCAAGATAGACTGTCAGGACCAGTCCTGTGACTAAGAAATGTCTATCAAGTGAACTTGAATGTCAAAAGTTGAAAATGGTCCCTGGTCGGAGTTTTCTATAAAGATGGACGACTAGAATGCAAGATGACTAGTAGTTCTGTTTCTTGAACTATGTGGACATGGCAATGTCGTAATCATTTGCATAGATACTTACTTTGGGAAGACTAGTATCGGACAGACCTATGAAACTTTACTGTAAGAGATGAAAATATGTCATAAGTAAATTTCATTAAAATTATTAGACACTAAATCCTCAATACCTGAGTGATTTGAGATTACTTGTTTGAGAACTGGTTACCTTGACGTTGACCAACCGTCGCACCGTAAAAGGAGGCTATAAAGGCAACGCTCAGGTAATCACCTATCAAAGGAAGTCTAATCTCAAGATCGCAAGATTGGGATTGTCCTCCCATAAATCGGGATGAGATGCTTAAAAGTTGTACAAGGCCACTCGGAGAGCTAGAAACTGT
The DNA here is from genome assembly GCF_020520425.1 of Spinacia oleracea. Lineage (NCBI taxonomy): Eukaryota > Viridiplantae > Streptophyta > Magnoliopsida > Caryophyllales > Amaranthaceae > Spinacia > Spinacia oleracea. The sequence goes on from NC_079487.1 coordinate 96,342,976, forward strand.
AAAATGCATGGCCATGCTCGGATGAATCATAGGCTATGATTATCTGTTTATTTGATCAGTTGAACTCTGAAACCGAGAAACACCTCTGGACATAATAAGGATGACAATTCTTACCTTATGTTAAAGAGAAAGCATCAAGCGACAAAGGAATTAGGAAATGCACACTTGTCCCTAAGGACAAGTGGGAGACTGAAGGAAATAATGCCCTTGGTCCAAGTATGCATATAATGTTAAGTCTAATAAATGCGGTTCAGTATTAATTAACAAGTTGATAATTCAGTGAGATCAAGTGAGCTGAATGCCTAGCTAGAGGCCGCTTCAGTTCAAGTGGAATTAGTAATATTAATTCACAGCTTACTCTTGACTGAACCCGTAGGGTCACATAAATAGTACGTAAACGGATCAAGTATTTAATGGCATTAAATACTCCATCTATGGATATTCAGAATCGACTGATCTTGGTTTCAGTGGGAGCTAAGATCGTCAAAGGCAAGCAAATGAATGCTCCGGAAACGATGATATTGCCGGAAACGGAAATATGGATCGTATCGGAAATATAAATATTATCCAAGTCGTAGATGTTGCCGGAAACGGAAACATGGTACGTATCGGAAAATATTAATGGAAATGGAAATATTGCCGGAATCGAAATATTGCCGGAAACGGAAATATTGTCAGAATCGGAAATATTATCTGAATCGGAAAATAATTCCGGAAACGGAAATATTAAATATTTGTTCGAAACGGAAATTAATTCCGGAATCGGAAATATTAAATATTGTTCGTGTCGGAAATGAATTCCGGAATCGGGAATTTAATCGGAAAGCGTATCGTACGAATTAGCATCGGACGAGGCTTGCTAGACGAAGACCCAACACGAGGCTAGGCCAACTCTAGGGATGGAAATCACATCCGAATCCGAACCGAGTCCGAGCCGATCCAAAGGAAAAAATCCGATCCAAATCCGAGAAAAAAAGTCCGAATCCGAATCCGATTAAAAACATCCGAATCCGAATGGATATGGATCGGATATGGAGTCCGCAGAGACTCCGACCCGAATCCGACCCGAGTCCGAATCCGAGTCCAAATCCGACCCGAAATTATTTCAAAGTGATTGTTTTTCGTAATAACATTTTTTAAAAAGGAAATTCCTAATTTAATCTAATATATTTAATTAAAGCGCATATATTTATAATTTATTCATTTATTAGAAACTCATTAGATCTTGGTAAATGAGAAATAGGATTTCTAATTTATTTTAAAATTAATAAATACAAGTTCTATGTAAGTAAAGTTAACGCATGATTCGGATTTGGATATGGATATGGATTTGGATTTGGATTTGGATTTGGTTATGGATATGGATTCGGATTTGGATATGGATAAATTTTTTTGAGTCCGAATTTTAAATGGATTTGGATATGGATATGGATATGGATGCAATTTTGGAGTCCGAATTTTAAATGGATATGGATATGGATGCAATTTTAGAGTCCGAATTTTAAATGGATCGGATTTGGAGTTTACTACATCCGACCCAAATCAGATCCATTGCCATCCCAAGCCAACGCCCAGCAAGCCACACGCCAAGTGCTCGACCAGACTCAGCACGAGGCTAGGCCAGGCCCAGCCAAGCACTGGCAGGCGCGCACGAAGCTCATGGGCTGCGAGGCCGCATGCGCTGTGCGCTCGGTGTGGGCCGCAAGGCCTGCGTACGGGCGTGCATGCGTGTGCGTGTGCTCGTGTTCGTAACGAATCATAATCCTATCGGAATTCGTGCATTGATTAAATCCTAATCCTAAAAGATTAAATTTATTATTTAGAGTTCTATTAGGATTCTAATTAATAAATCCATATCCTAGTAGCATTATAATTCCTTTCCATAAACTCTATAAATAAGGGCCTAGGGTCACATATTTGATAGATGATTTTGAAGTATTCAAAGGTAAGATTTTTAAGCAAAAATCAGCCAAACACTTGCAACTCAAAATAGCCGAAAATCCTAAGTAACCTTAAGGGTGATTCTAGTTGGTCAAGCTTAAGGCGGATCCGGACGTGCTGTGTGAAGGAAATAATTCCCTTGGTCCAAGTATGCATTCAATGTTAAGTCTAATAAATGCGGTTCAATATTAATTAACAAGTTAATAATTCAGTGCGATCAAGTGAGCTGAATGCCTAGCTAGAGGTCGCTTCAGTTCAAGTGGAATTAATTATATTAATCCACAGCTTACTCTTGACTGAACCCGTAGGGTCACACAAATAGTACGTAAACGGATCAAGTATTTAATGGCATTAAATACTCCATCTATGGATATTCGGAATCGACGGATCTTGGTTTCAGTGGGAGCTGAGATCGTCACAGGCAAGAAATGAATACTCCGGAAACGATGATATTGCCGGAAACGGAAATATGGATCGTATCGGAAATATAAATATTATCCAAGTCGTAGATGTTGCCGGAAACGGAAACATGGTACGTATCGGAAAATATTATCGGAAATGGAAATATTGCCGGAATCGGAAATATTGCCGGAAACGGAAATATTGTCAGAATCGGAAATATTATCGGAATCGGAAAATAATTCCGGAAACGGAAATATTAAATATTTGTTCGAAACGGAAATTGATTCCGGAATCGGAAATATTGAATATTGTTCGTATCGGAAATGAATTCCGGAATCGGGAAATTAATCGGAAGCGTATCGTACGAATTAGCATCGGACGAGGCCTGCCAGACGAAGGCCCAACACGAAGCCGGGCCATCGCCCAGCAAGCCAGCGCGCCACAAACGCACCAGCCAAGGCTGCGCCAGGCCCACCGCAAGGCAGGCCCAGCGCGCGCCAAGGCTACGGCAGCGTGTGGGCTTGCGGCAGTGGGCTGCGAGCTCGCGGGCTGCGCGCGCGCGCATGGCGCCTCTCGTGGGCTGCTGTGCGTGCGTGTGTGTTTGTGTGCTACTCGAATCCTATAGCTACCGGGATTTGTCATATGATTAAATCTAATCCTAAAAGATTTAGTTTATTTAATTAGAGTCCTAGTAGGATTATAATTAAATAAATTAGTATCCTAATAGGATTCCAAATCCTTTTCCATAACTCTATAAATAGGTGCCTAGGGTCACATATTTACATCGAGCATTGAAGTATTCAAAGTGAGTTTTTGAGAGCAAAATTCAGTCATACAATTGCCTATAAAGTGCCGAAAATTCTAAGTACCTTAAGGGCGATTCTAGTTGGTCAATCTTAAGGCGGATCCGGACGTGCTGTGGACTATCTACGGAGGGACGACACTTGGAGTCCTAGAGACTTGTTCTTGTTCGGTTCGGGCGCAGCTAGGGAGGGCACGCAACAAAGAGTATGCATCTAAACTATGCTAAATGATTATGTGTAAATAATATGTTTTCCTGGCTTTATGGTTTTTCCGCATGATTCATGAATTGTCATATGTATCATAACCTAACAGTGGTATCACGAGCCTCTTATTATTTTCATAATCTAAATTGCATGAACATGGTTAAATATTACAAATTTGCATGAATTAAAAGGGGTGATTAATTTTCGTAATTGTTAATTAATTGCAAATTGCGTTTATTTAATTATACGTACTCAGTTTTTCGGCAGTTTCTTCGTTACTCATCCAAATCGAGTGATTTTTGTGTCAATTCCGCATGTAAAAGGCATTCTAAAATTTTGACAAAAGAAGTATTTTTCGGCCGAACCCAGAATTCTCAAATTCGAAGCCTAACTATTTCGGAGGTTTTAGTTTTCGAATGCAAAATTTCGTAAATTTAAGATGTTAAATTAAATATTTGCGATTCTTGTTGATAAATCTTGAATTTTTGATTGACCTACTGTATATGTTTAACAAGTTTGAATGCCTAGCCTTGTTAATTATGCAATCTAATTTGTAATTATGATTAATTTGTTGAAAATTAGAATAATTTAGAATTAATTTGATTTTCATAATTAATTATAATTTAATTAGATACCTATGATTAAAAACCACCATAAAAATTGTATATTTATGTTAAATTTTAAATTTTTATGACCTAGACTTGAATCAATGTTAATCGGAAATCAATTGAATAATAAATTTTCGATTTTTTCGCCCTAAAATTATGAAATTAATATTATTTATTAATTTGTCATTAATTTTAAATATAAATTTTTTAAATTTTATGCGATTCGCTCATATAACTTGCACGCACAAAGCAATGGACGCTACGTGTTACCCTTAAGGGGTGTTGTATAGTGCGGGCATGTGACGACGAGCAAGGGAGCTCGTCGCCCATGCGGCACGAATGCAATGAGCAAGCCCATGGTGCACGAGCACAAGGCAGCAGCCCTGCCTTGTGTCGTGGGCTGTGAGCAATGGACGAATGGGCGAGGGCGAAAGCAAGGCACAGCAGTCGCGTGTGGGCAGCAAGCGAGCTGCGCCACAGCGCGCACTGCCTCGCGCAAGCGTGCGGAGCCTCGCGCGCAGCGAGCGCAAGCTCGCGTGCCACGAGTGCTACGCCCAGCGTTGATGCCTCGCGCAGCGAGCGAGGCTCGCAGGATCGAGCGCTGGCAAGCGCGCGCAGCGAGCGCTGGCTCGCATGAAGCGAGCGCTGGCGAGCGAGCGCTGGCGAGCGAGCGCAGCGAGCGATGGCTCGCGTGCATCAAGTGCTGGCCGCGCAGCGAGCACCAGCTCGCGTGATGCCTTGCGAAGGAGAGCAGCAGCAGCGATGCGACGCAGCGGATGGGCTGCGCGCACATGGCCAGCGATGGCTGTGTGCGTGTGGCCCATGGGCGTGCGTTGCGTGGGGTTGTTGCGTTGCGAATGGATCGTTTTGAAATTTTAATTTGAAATTTTCAGTTTACGTAATTTTAATTAATTTTAAAATTAATAATTTAAATTATTTTCTTGGATTTTAATTTTGAATATTGTAATTATAATAAATTTTATTTATTCTAATTATTTTACTAAAATTAAAATCATGAATTAATTTAAATACGACTGAAATTAAATTAAACTTTGTGGATTCAATTATAAATTTATATGAGCTTTAAATTTTAATTAAATTTGTATGTTTCCGGTTAGACTAGAAATACATTTTTATGTTTAAAATTAGTAAAGCATATGAATTTATTGGTTTAAGTGGGGGCCCTTTTTAGTCATAAACTCTTGATTAGGTCTACAAATCCTTAAGGTTAAAACAACTTGATTAGAATTAATAAGGACTGAATAATTGGTAGATTATTGGTGCCCTTGATTAATTGCTGCAAATGTTTACGTGATGCATAATGTGTTTTACTAACCAGCTATGTGGGCCATTCATGATAATGAATGGGTGAATGGTATATATTGTATATGTACTGTTTTGCAGGTTATGAAGTGACTAGTATGGCCCAAATAGGATAGAAAATATGGTATGCGTACCATTAATTTGAATGTAATTGGTCTAAAGTACCAGAGTTGTTTTTCAATTCAAATATGGTCTGCGTACCATCAAATAGTTGTAATTAGTTTTTAATTATAGCTTATCCTATTTGAAGAAAATGGTGCCTCCCACGGAGATTTTCAAGACGGACTTTGAATTAAAACTTCAAGATGAAGTCGGGCCATACTAGATCACATTTATCTTATGCATGTTTTAAGTTATTTATTGCTTTTAAATATGTCTTAAAATGCATGAGATCAAAAGCTTGATTATGTTGCATGATTAAGGATTTTAGTTCACTTAAAATCTAACCAACATAGTAAGAGCCTTAAGTTCCAAACTTAAAAATTGAGTTAAAAGGTGCCATGCCAAAATATACACTTGCTTGGATATCCTTTACATCAATCCAGTAATAGTTTTCGCTCAGCGAGGTGTTACTTATTGGTCCTAAAGGGGCAAGGTACACAAATAATTGTGAGTACATGTTAGTTTTGGTGAAACTCAACGATATAAGTAAGGAGTCCTTTTATGTCGTGGCAAAATCGATAGGTTTACCTAATAAGTTCTTAGACGTACCTATCAACCAAGAGTAGTTTCTAGACTATTAGCAAAAAGGCTTTTGCTTACCTAAGATGTTTTAGGATTAAGTCGACAAACTGTGCTTAGTTCTTCAATGATTTTAGGATCTTGGAATCATTTTATTCACACCTGCCGGAACAATAAATTCGAATAAAATGTAATAACTTGTTTGAATTGCATGATTGCTTTAATTTTCAAGTTATTATTCATGATAAATGTTTAGACTTTGCATGCTTCAATGTATGTTTTAATTATTGTTTATAATTAAAAATCTTGCACTGCGGTAAATCCTTTTAGAAAGGTAACAGTAAATTTCCTCTATTGGTAGTGAATCCAAGAACGATTCACGGAAATGAGAGAAAATGAGCAATTTAAAATGTACGTTTCTTATAGCGACTTTTATGGTTGTTTTCGAGTATCAAAATCGAATGGCAAACCAATTGGTGCTTGTGAATTCAAAATACACTGTAGTTTTGAGATCATAAAGCATTGAGCTTAAACGCTCAGCTTTACCAATGGTTAACAACCTAAACATCTTTGTCCATTTAATTCTCGAATGAGTCTAGTCCCTAGACATTCGAATAGATCGATGCTTAGAGAACTTTAGAAGCTTCTGGTAAGATCATCTAGTTGAAACAAAATATTCAACATAAATTAAAATGGTAAAGAACCTTGTTGGTGACATTGGACATGTCTAACAAAGTATAAAAGTCAACACTAAAGAATTCAATTCTTAAGACTATAAGAAAGGGTACAAGAAATAGGAAAACGAGGAACAAATGAAAGGAATTTACGATTCCGTTTCTACCTATAAATTTATGTTTAAAGAGAAGTGACCTAGCAATCAAACTTCCTTGGTATCATATACCGCTTGAGGTTCTTACTTCGGTAATAACTCAAACAATGGAAGCTAGGATACACTAATGACCTACAAGTGGGAAATGAAGCATGGCAATGCTACATTAGTTGTAGGGTCATCTAGTTTGTTTTAAGTCCTTTCAAAGGCTGGAACTAAATGGCTATTTTGTTCCATAATCAGCATACCTAAATTTCTGCTTCAAACACAGAAAGACTCACATTCAGAAGAACAAAAACAATGTTTGTTTGTTTGTTTATTTGAATAAAATGGTCATTTACGGGATGAGTCAATATGCTTAATTAAAACAAACAACTCTTTAACAATAAAAACTTTACTAGGTTCAAATCAAACCCTTGATTTGAGTTCCATTAATCTTTGGCATTGTTGCTTAGACCATATCAACAAGTTAACATTCACAAACTCTATTTTAATGGACTTTTGAAAGTTGGTTGATTTCTAGATCAACTTAAGACAAGCTAGTCTTACTTGTTGAAAGTAATAAAGAATATGAACTATTGTTAGAACGCCTAGACGATAGAGTTCAAAGCTAAAGAAAGGTTTTATGACTTTATTATTTCACATGGATTTGAGTGAATATAGGTTTATTTACTCAAATGTGATATAAGTTGAATCTGTTTGGCTAGTTCAAAGATTCAGAAGTATAAAATCCACTTGGCAAGAAATCATAAAGATCTAGGTTAGATCATGTTGAAGATTACTTGGGACCAAATATGATCATCAATGATTGTGTGTTGTAATTTCACAATCTAGCTCCATAAGATATGGCATATCTACGTTGGAATAATCGAAGTCAATTAGTACTTGATTCAATCAATGATGAATCATAAAGACTTTTCCTATAATTTCTAAAACAAAATGCTCAACTACCACCAAACTAAACCAAATTCGTCAAAGCTATTGAAAAGTAATTTCAGAATAACTTTTCATAAAATATATCTAAAGAGTTCCTAAACTCAGTGGGAGCTTAGTGTTTGTTATTCAACAAACTAAGGCCCCAAGTATAGATATATGTTTCATTGTGATTTATTCAAATGAGACACAAGGGTATTGTTTCTACCACGAATTTTTGAGAACATAATGTTTGTTTGCTCGAAATAATGTCCTTTTGGAGATTCGTTTCCAAAATGACAAGTGGGAGAAAATAGACCTTGAAAGTCTTCGAGGCGAACAACAAACATAAACGGACATTCCGGAGGCTTTTTCGAAGTGCTTTAGAAAATCCGAACACGTATTCTTTAAGGACTTTAGAAGTGGATTTTAAAGAATAGACATCTCTTAGAAGACTTTACAAGTGCTTCAAGGAGAACAGAATATTCAAAGGACTTTTAAGTGGCTATTGATATTCTGTTGTTTGATGTTCTATATCCTTGTAGGCATAGAGTTCAAGTCACTGAAACTATGAGATTCTTCTATTGGATAGTGAAGAAACATGGAGTTCAGGTCACTAAAGCTATGCGATTCTTCTATTAGATAGTGAAGAAACCTACAACTTGCAGTCAAACTATTATCATATAGATTAATGAGTTTATAACCTGTGAGAAAGCTATGACGAAACCCAGATTCCCTAAAATGGTTAGAGGCCATATATAGACTCAAATGTTTTAGATGGTTAAAGGCCATAAAACATAACCAATGTTTTGATGACAAAATTGAAATTTTGTTGATTTGCAAGAATAGTTTCACACCTATTGGTTGCAAGTTTGTTTTAAGGATAAAAACCATCAAACATGAAATTGTGTTCACACACAAAACTAGATTAGTTGCTAAAGGTTACAAGCAAATTCACGGCGTGGATTGTGTTGAAACCTCATGCATAATCGTAATGCTCAAGTATATAACTCAAGCAATGATTGCATATTGGTACATATGACAATTGGATGACAAAACGTATTCCTCAATCAAATGTTGGAAGAAAACTATGTACATGGCATGTCATAGGATTTGTGGATCCAAATAAATGCTTGAAAAGGAATGCTAACTTATGAAATCTAAGTACAGATTTAAGCAAGCAATTGGGAATTGGAACTGTATTTTAGTGAAGCTAATAAGAATTTTAGTTTCATAAAATATACATGATTCTTATAGATATATAAGAAGTTTAGTGGGAGTACGTAAAACTTATTTGGTCCTATGTGTATCACACATATCTCTCCATTGTGAAATAACATTCAAATGCTAATGACTTAGGTTTGAAATTATTCATCAATGATGGACCAAGGCGAAACTTAGTACATACTGGGTATTAAGATCTATTTACAAAGATCTTATGATATTGTTTAGTAATGGCATTTACTAAATCAAACACGAAAGACTCCATTGGAGATATTCGATCCATATGAATAAATCTAAGTAATGAATGTTTGAACTATGTATAAGAATTTACTAAGTTAAAACATCAAAGGATCTAAATGAGATTCTTAACCTATATTATATGTCAAAGAATTTAGCTGGATTCAGTATCTACTGAAATTGAATGAGCTAAAGTTACATTGAGAATTATTCTGCAAAAGAATTTATCATATATAATATAATATGAGGATCGCCAAAAACGTATCGTATGACTTTAGGCATGACGAACATATACCAATCTCTATTGATCTAAGTGAAGATCAACTAGATTGAGATCAAGAATACTTATGGTACTTGAAAAGGTACATAGGAATAGTTCTTGATTCAAGGAAATAAAGATGTGCTAAATATTGATGCTACACGCATAAACACTGGCAAAGGATCAAGCAAGACCCTTTGGAGTTAACCATTGACAAGGACGAGCTAAAGAGCATCGTGTTTTGAAATGGCAACATGGATTGAAGACCATGAGTTGTTGCGTGGGAAATTAAAATAATAATTTCTATGTTCTAAGATATAGTTGGAGAGTCTTCCACATATCTGTGAACTGCTTGGATAAGTAGATCCAAACAAAGCATCACTAGCAACCTAAATAGTTGAAGTAAAAGTAATTATTGCCTAAGAAGCAATAAAACAAAGTTGTTTATATTAATGAGTTCTTCATTGAACTTGGGTGGATCACATGTCTGCTAACTTGATGGTTCTTCATTGCAAAATGCGTAGAACCACTATCGAAGTAAGAAAGACTAGATCACATAATAAACAAACTCAAAAGATCTTATCATCATATCTCGAAGAACATTCGATGAAAAGGATATTAAGATTGGCAAAGCATGATAACTAAACCTATGCAACAAGTGAGAAGCAACACTCACGTTGTAGCACTGGAAATCAAGCATAGCTTTGAATTCCATGAAATGTTTTAAAGATGGGTTAGAGGCCCATGGTTGTAAAACAATGGGGTTGAACATTTATCATATATGAAATGTATTTTCATATTCCATTTAATCTTGGTTTAGTATTAAATGATGAGTCCCTTCAATTTGACGATATATTCAAGATAGACTTCAGGACCAGTCCTGTGACTAAGAAATGTCTATCAAGTGAACTTGAATGTCAAAGGTTGAAAATGGTCCCTACTCGGAGTTTTCTATAAAATTGGACGCATAGAAAACGTTAGACGATTAGAATGCAAGATGACTAGTAGTTCTGTTTCTTGAACTATGTGGACACGGCAATGTCATAATCATTTGCATAGATACTTACTTTGGGAAGACTAGTATCGGACAAGACCTATGAAACTTTACTGTAAGAGATGAAAATCTGTCATAAGTAAATTTCATTAAAATTATTAGACACTAAATCCTCAATACCTGAGTGATTTGAGATTACTTGTTTGAGAACTGGTTGCTTTGACGTTGACCAACCGTCGCACCGTAAAAGGAGGCTATAAAGGCAACGCTCAGGTAATCACCTATCAAACGAAGTCTAATCTCAAGATTGCAAGATTGGGATTGTCCTCCCATAAATCGGGGTGAGATGCTTAAAAGTTGTACAAGGCCACTCGGAGAGCTAGAAACTGTGAAATGCATGGCCGTGCTCGGATGAATCATAGGCTATGATTATCTGTTTATTTGATCAGTTGAACTCTGAAACCGAGAAACACCTCTGGACATAATAAGGATGACAACTCTTACCTTATGTTCAAGAGCAAGCATCGAGCGACAAAGGAATTAGGAAATGCACACTTGTCCCTAAGGACAAGTGGGAGACTGAAGGAAATAATGCCCTTGGTCCAAGTATGCATTCAATGTTAAGTCTAATAAATGCGGTTCAGTATTAATTAACAAGTTAATAATTCAGTGAGATCAAGTGAGCTGAATGCCTAGCTAGAGGCCGCTTCAATTCAAGTGGAATTAATGATATTAATCCACAGCTTACTCTTGACTGAACCCGTAGGGTCACACAAATAGTACGTAAACGGATCAAGTATTTAATGGCATTAAATACTCCATCTATGGATATTCGGAATCGACGGATCTTGGTTTCAGTGGGAGCTGAGGTCGTCACAGGCAAGAAATGAATACTCCGGAAACGATGATATTGCCGGAAACGGAAATATGGATCGTATCGGAAATATAAATATTATCCAAGTCGTAGATGTTGCCGGAAACGGAAACATGGTACGTATCGGAAAATATTATCGGAAATGGAAATATTGCCGGAATCGGAAATATTGCCGGAAACGGAAATATTGTCAGAATCGGAAATATTATCGGAATCGGAAAATAATTCCGGAAACGGAAATATTAAATATTTGTTCGAAACGGAAATTGATTCCGGAATCGGAAATATTGAATATTGTTCGTATCGGAAATGAATTCCGGAATCGGGAAATTAATCGGAAGCGTATCGTACGAATTAGCATCGGACGAGGCCTACCAGACGAAGGCCCAGCACGAAGCCGGGCCATCGCCCAGCAAGCCAGCGCGCCACAAACGCACCAGCCAAGGCTGCGCCAGGCCCACCGCAAGGCAGGCCCAGCGCGCGCCAAGGCTACGGCAGCGTGTGGGCTTGCGACAGTGGGCTGCGAGCTCGCGGGCTGCGCGCGCGCGCATGGCGCCCCTCGTGGGCTGCTGTACGTGCGTGTGTGTTTGTGTGCTACTCGAATCCTAAAGCTACCGGGATTTGTCATATGATTAAATCTAATCCTAAAAGATTTAGTTTATTTAATTAGAGTCCTAGTAGGATTATAATTAAATAAATTAGTATCCTAATAGGATTCCAAATCCTTTTCCATAACTCTATAAATAGGTGCCTAGGGTCACATATTTACATCGAGCATTCAAGTATTCAAAGTGAGTTTTTGAGAGCAAAATTCAGTCATACAATTGCCTATAAAGTGCCGAAAATTCTAAGTACCTTAAGGGCGATTCTAGTTGGTCAATCTTAAGGCGGATCTGGACGTGCTGTGGACTATCTACGGAGGGACGACACTTGGAGTCCTAAAGACTTGTTCTTGTTCGGTTCGGGCGTAGCTAGGGAGGGCACGCAACAAAGAGTATACATCTAAACTATGCTAAATGATTATGTGTAAATAATATGTTTTCCTGGCTTTATGGTTTTTCCGCATGATTCATGAATTGTCATATGTATCATAACCTAACACTGTGGACTATCTACAGATGGACGACACTTGGAGTCCTAAAGACTTGTTCTTGTTCGGTTCGGGCGCAGCTAGGGAGGGCACGCTACAAAGTGTATGCATCTGAATTATGCTAAATGATTATGTGTAAATAATATGTTTCCTGGCTTTATGGTTTTTCCGCATGATTTATGTTTATTCATATGTATCATAACCTAACACACCCCACCTTCCACCCACCAAAATGACATGGTCCCCACTTTTTTAATTATTAAAATATCTATCCAACCCCACTTGCTTTATTATTTTATTTCATTCAATTCTTCTCCTTAATATACGTTTCCGGCCAAGCGTATCTCTTAAATAAATACGGAGGGAGTAGTACATTGTGCAAAAATATCCTATCCGTTTGATCTGATCTGAAAATCTAATGATCCGATGCGAAAATTTGGATATCTGATCCGTCTTTAAGATTCCGGATATTTCGGATTAGACATCCGAAAAAATTTCGGATTTTCAGATCGGACTTGGATCACTATTTTTTTCATTTCGGATATCCAAAATATCCAAAATATTTTAATATTTAAAAAAAATTAGAAAATTCCGATAATCCGATCCAAATTTTCGGATATCCTATCCTATTTTAAGGTTTCGGATATTTCGGATTGGATATCCGAAAAAATTTAGTTTAAAACGTGATTATTTTTTATTTTTCTAAAAGTTCGGATAGTTTTCGAGTTGTTCGGATTCGATATCCGAAATTGAACACCCCTATTATGAAATACAACCTTTGAAGAGTTGTACTTTGTCACTTTGTAGTTAAAATTAGAAAAAAAATCGTGTGTCCTTTTTTTAGTAGACATATCTCTTTTATTACATTTTTTTTTGTGCCGTACCACCCAGTTCACTAAGGGGAATGTTTGGATTGAGAGTAATGCATTAAGGGGTTTATAAAAGTCAAACTAAAAAAAAAGGTAATTGATGAGGGGATGAAGTGGTGGCAAATAGAACAAGCTAGTGTTGGCAAGAAGAAAATAAAAGAAAATGGGGAACAAATACCCTCATTATGGGGGGAATAGTTACCCACCATCCCACTAGGGTGATTATTAGTTTATTACCCTCATTTTGGGGTAATAACTTCCCCTTCCTCCCTTCTCCTCACAACACCACTACTGCCACAACTTCTCATCACAATACCACCACACCATCCTCCTTGCAACCTCCTCAATTTTTCCTTCATTGTGTTTTTATTAAGGTGGTTTGGCTTTTATTACCCCCATAATCAATTACACCCAATCCAAGCATGCCCTAAGGCATGCTTGGATTGAAGGTAATGTATTAAAGGGGTAATAAAAGTCAAACTAAGATAATTGAAGGGGATGATGAGGGGATGAAGTGGTGGCAAAGGGAACAAGCTAGTATTGGCAAGAAGAAAATTAAAGGGAAGGGGGAACAAATACCCTCATCATTGGGGGAATAGTTACCCACCATCCCACTAGGGTGATTATTACCCTCATTTGGGGGGTAATTACTTCCCCCCTTCCTCCCTTCTCCTCACAACACCACCACTATCACAACTTCTCATCACAATACCACCACACCAACCTCCTTGCAACCACCTCAATTCACCTTCATTGTCCTTTTATTATGGTGGTTTGACTTTTATTACCCCCATAATTCATTACACTCAATCCAAGCGTGCACTTAGGGTAATCCGCATTCGGGGAGAGTTCTGAGTGGATATGTTCCAATCCCCTCCCAATTGTTGTTGCGGGAGATCGAACATCAGGTCCTCCCTACCAAGTTCAACCTTAATCACCACTTGGTTCTTTTATTACATTTATCAATACAATATTTTAATTATTTATATCTTTAATTGTTAAAATTCAAATTTATAAAAAGCTGATAATATAAATCTATACAATGAGACGACTATAATCGGTGGCGGATCCAAGAATTCGGAATAGGGTGAACATACTTATTAAAATATTATGAGTATTTCATACGTTAAGAAAACAAAATAAGAAAACAAGGAAATCAAATATTTTAGGGCAAAATTTGAAGAACGGAGCCAAAATGGCAATTGGTGTTAGGCATGAGGATAAAACACATGATCATACACATTTAAACAAAGCTTTAAAAATATCTCCAATTACCACCAAGCTAAAATGACAAATTAGGGTTAGACATGAGGATATAACCCATGACCATTCACGTCTACATAAAGCTTTAAAAACATCTCCAGTTACCACCAAGCTACAACTCTATTTATGTTATTAAATCATAGAAAACTATTTTAAAGAGGGTACGCAATTGAGACCCGCCCCTGTTTATAACAAGACCTCATACAGTATCGCTATTTTTTTTTTCTCAAGTACTGTATAAATCATACAATTGATAGTGAAATTAGGTTATATAAATAGTGTCAAAAGTCAAATTGTGTCTACTAGAAAAGTCACCCATTAAAATTCTAACCCTACCTCAAATTTTGCCAACGGAAACTGAAAGTAATGTCATTATTCATTATCATTTATCAACCATTATTAATGCAATTAATTAAATACTTTAAAAAAAAAAAAAAGTTCATGTTTTCGAAAGTCATTTAACTTTTTTTTGTATTTGTTCTTATTAAATCATTTAACGACATTAACAATGAGTTTTTTTTTTTGTTTTTTTTATTTTTACATAAGCTTAAATTTGCATAGAACTTAAAAACATGATTACAACCTATAACTAAAAGCTACCAAAACATTACACTGGGCTTTAGTAGCTATTCATAATGACATCAAGGGATTCTAGTTTTAAAAGTTAGTTAACTTTTCGGCAAGGATGCACGTACCCGACAACAATTTGAATTTAACTGTGTCTAAAACGTGCTGGGCACGCAACACTCCAAAACACGTTTCCAGGTTTACCACCCTATGGTACTAACCTTTGATTCTCGTTTTTCCGTACTCTTTGAGATTGTATCATTCATTAATCATTATTAGTTATATTGAAGGGATAATTTTTATTTTTATCGCTAAAAAATAATAAACTTTTGTATTATATGCATTTTGAGGTAACCTTAATTAAGAGTTTGTGGAAAAAGAGAAACGAATTGATGCCTGTAGTTTGCACAGTAATGAATGATATGTAGTACTAATATAGAAGTACTATTAAAAACCAAAGTACTCAGCTGCTGAAAATAAATGCTTCAACCAATAATACAGATGTGGTTTCCAGTTCAACTTGAGGAAATAAATTAAGAATACAAAAAGCAATCCCTACTCCTACTAAATCACAGGGTTCTCAGCCTCATAATTTCATATCAACTCATGAAAAGAACTTATTTTTAACCCTCAAATGTAAAGGGGACCTTATTCTCTATACCGGAAACAATAAATAAAGTCATCAACATTGTAACACTACATTCCAGACAAGCCTCAAAAAAGGGAAAAAATACAAAGGCCCAAAAAGGGCTGCAAAGCAAGCAAGGCTGTCTGTAAAAGTGTTATTGCGTTTCTTGTACAATGAGAAAAGCAACAACTTCAACCCTAACAGGATTTTACTTGTTGCTCAACAGATAGATATTAACCCAACATGCAAGCTAATCATCGAGTTTCATCCTCAAGATTGCGGAAAGCAGCACTCAAATCCTCGTACAACTTCTTGAATTTGGCAACTAGGGTATCCTCTCCGTCCGCTGGGTCCTCGAATTTTTGTGACCTGTAGTATGTCAAAGATAATTGCATTACATTACATTACAAGATGCTCATTCAAGAGAATGTTAATTACTCAAACACTCAAGATTAGCTGTACTCAGTCCACTTACACTAAACGGTAGAAGAGGTCTCCAAGACGAAGCTTGATCAAGCTGTAGGTAATCTTTTGACCATCAGAACCAGCACCGCGTTCCACAGCCTAAAATCAGACGATCAAAGCATAACACCATAAGCAAACATTGAGCCATTAAAACCCATTCTTTCTGTTGCCAATACATTTTAGCATCTACTCTATTACAATGCCTTGTTTGAGATTACATGAAAATCCAGCAAATATAGAATAATTTTAAGCATTATGGCAAATGGAATAGAATAGTTATCGCTTCAAGTGGTACCAGTATAAAGGTGAAATACACAATCTTCATGTTCCCACCTTTACCTTAAGTTTAGCATACTTGGAAACACACCTTTACATGTCACTGGGATTATGATAACATAAAAGACCAGAGTAAATGAATAGGAACGAAAAGTACCTGATTGGCCAAATTGTAGAAATGGATAATGTTACGCATCATCCAGACTGATTTGTAGAATGGGCAATATTTGTCATAACTGTTACCACAAGAACAAAAACAATTCATACATGTTGAATCATTACAATGAAATAAGAGTCCATGCATATTTGGAGAAGCTTACGGGGTAAATGCATTTTGCGCCAAGTAATCTTCCCTCAACAGCTTTGCAGTGTCTAAAGTAATTTTATCTGTCTCGGCCAAAGCGTCTTTCCCGACAAGCTGCAACCATAGACAAATTATTGGTCAAATAAAATAGCTGACATAAGTGTTACTGCAAGTCTGCAGAGTTGTAGTATCACACACATAAAAGTGAAAAGATATTCAAAGCATGATCAATAATCACAGCTCTCTATAATACTACTTCCTCCTTTCTTTTTTACTCGCAGCGCTTTGACTTTTGCACTATTCACATACTCTACTTTGACTATCTTTAATGATTTATAATTGAGGAAAAATATAGCCATGTGGGGTCTTGTTAGATATTCTCGATGTATGCTTTCAAAATATAAACTTTTATAATTTTTATTTATTGAAAATTAGAGGTATTGGTGATTGAAATAATGCATTTGCTATAGTGAAAAGAGAAACTTTGCAAGTAAAAAAGAAGTGAGGAAGTATTTTACAATAATAACTTCGCATAAAATTTGCAATTTAGATCTAATCACTTCAGTAACCTTTAAAACCCAGGAAGACTAAGAACACTAAAATCAATGCATACCTGGACAATTTCATTGAGATCATCTTCTCTCTGAAGCACCTCACGGGCCTTGGTCCTGATATCAATGAACTCAGAGTCGAATTTGTCATAAAATGATTCCAAAGCCTGCAAAAGTAAAAAAAATTCTGCTAAGCAAAAAGCAGAATAGTTGTAACAAGTAGACATTATAACACAAATGGCTAGTAAATAACAAAAGTTGAATTACGCACTGTTGAGTACTTCGAGTAAGAAATAAGCCAGTTGACAGAGGGGAAATGCTTCCTCTGGGCCAGTTTTTTATCCAACCCCCAGAAAACCTGAAAAGCAAGAAAGTATCTTCAGAAAAGCTATCGTGAAATATTGTTGCATTCACAAAAGACAGCACATAAATCAACCCCCAGACACAAATAACTAGTTACTAGTCCCATATTTAGTGTCCACCACTACAGAGGAACTTGTCAACAAAACAGTATGTACACCACCATTATAAAAGACGTCGGTACAAAAGAAATCAAGTACTCCTTGCCAGAACTGGAAAGAATGTGGAGGAGAGGGCACATAGTTGCTCAGGGAAGGGCATCCAACCTGATCCTAAAGATCATTCAACATAGGCTCGTATGTGCTTGAAGATGGAAAATAATACAAGTAATAAACATACAAACTTCGAACCTGTATCTCTCGTCTTCTAATAGAAGTCAACGGGTGTAACTTAGGGATAGCAATTAGTATCCAAATAAGCAATTAATTATCTTTCCAAACATAAACCTCCACCTCTCAGGCTCTCACTCTCTTGATTTTTGTCATCCTTCATCAATGAAGGAAATGTGATGGTTAAATTCTTATTCATAAGGAAGTCGGCAGGTTTTTTCAGAGAAAGAATATGAACTAACACCTGTGGTCCTGATTTACATCAATGTCAGCAATGAAATTTCATAGAAGATCGAAAATTTAAAGACATCCTACCTGTACAATACTCAGTGTTGCAGATGTAACAGGATCAGAGAAATCTCCTCCGGGGGGAGAAACAGCACCAACAATTGTTACACTGCCAGTACGCTCTGGACCACCAAGACATTTAACTTTACCAGCACGTTCATAGAACGAAGCTAATCGAGCAGCCAAATAAGCAGGATATCCACTATCAGCAGGCATTTCCGCCTGTGTAGAATGATACAATATCACGTGTTACAATCTCACATCAGCTGTCAATATATATTATATACATACTAGCATTCGGTGCATGGGATGCGTGCGAAGATTTTAAAACATTTGGTATATATACAAGCAATGTTACAACATTTTAATAACTTTTTAAATTTGAAGGGTAATATCAATTTTTTACGTGGACACAAAAATGCTCAAGAGTTGGCTTATATACGAAGTATATAATATATGAGACAGAGCAAAGAATTTCAAAATGCAGCAGCCTAAGTACAACTAACAAACAAACTAATCTAACAGAAGATATAAGATGGCAGGACAACTCGCTATGACCTGAATAACTACGACTTTAGAGCATATGGCATACAGATGATGAGATGAACCTTAAATATGAAAATCTACAAAGCCAGAAACAGTCTAGAAACCAACATAACAAAACAAACGCTATCCCAAATTACCCATCATATAACTATATATGAGATCACTTAATGAAAAATATCATATATTGGCCGGCGAAAAAAAGTTTCCCGTTTCCATAATACAACGACAAGCAATTATGCAGTTGGTACATCAATTTAAGACTGGATGGCAAATAAACATTGCACAAGGGTATGCCCCGTTTATTCATCCTTTGCTCTTCAGCTTCACTATGCTTAAAAACATACCATGCATAAATGCTGCAGTATGAGACTTCTGTAGTATGGTAAAGCACCAGAGAGCACAATAGGGAACACAGGCAAATATATCTATGTACCTCCCATACAAGGCACTATATAGCATGCATAACAGACAAATACCAAGTACAAAATATACAAATGTAAAGTAATGTAGGATGATCACCAGTCGTCCGGAAATTTCACGCAAAGCTTCGGCCCATCGAGAAGTTGAATCTGCCATCATACTAACATTGTACCCCATATCTCTGTAGTATTCAGCGATTGTGATACCTAAGTTCAAGAAAATAGAAACTATCAATCACTGCAACAACAGCAAGGGAATTTCTAGTAAAAGGCAGAACCTCCATCAAAATCAGGTTTTAATAATCACAACACGGCAAAATTGTGAGCATGGAACAATTCCTAACATTGGATAGACTGTCAAAGAACTTGAGCCACAGAAACCATCATATAATATTTTAAACTGTACCTGTGTAAATGGATGCCTCACGTGCAGCCACTGGCATGTTAGAAGTATTTGCAACAAGTGTAGTACGTTTCATAACAGATTCTTCACGTCCATCAGGCAATGTCATTGTCAGTTGAGGAAAATCCATGAGAACCTGAATTGAAATTCAAAGTAACATTATTAACAAAGATGAAGCAATACTGAAGTAAATCTCATCAACTCAAAAACCTACCTCAGCCATTTCGTTTCCTCTCTCTCCACAGCCAACGTAAACCACAGCATCAGAGTTCGAGTACTGCAATCAACAGAAGGCATTTTAATAACTTTAGGCTTGCATGACAAATACTCAATTCCTACATGAAAATAGTCCAAAAGAAACAAATTATGAAAAGTTACCTTAGAAAGTGCTTGACTAATGACAGTTTTACCACATCCAAAAGCCCCAGGTATGGCACAAGTTCCACCCAGAACTGAGGGGAAAAGAGCATCAAGAACACGCTGTACAAAAATGTTCATGTCAGTAACACAGTAGCACCTTTAATCAAGCAGAAGCTAAAATGGAGGAGAAACCACTTCAACATGAAATGAAAGTGACAAATTGATGCAATTCGTAGTATGAACCTGCCCAGTCAGTAGAGGAGTGTCAGCAGCAAGTTTCGATGAAACAGGTCTTGGTGAACGGACGGGCCAAGACTGCAAACAAAGGTCAGTATAGATTAGGAGATCAATGGATAGCTAGGAATCAAGAATCTCGTAAAGCAATTTTATATAAAAAGAATAGAAGCTAGACTATGAGGCACCAATACTAATAAACCCAAGCAAATACTAATAAACCCAAGCAAAAGTAGAGTTTCTTTATCACCTGAAGCATGGTAAACTTCTTAACCACACCTTGAAACTCGAGTTCCAGGACAGTGTCCTGCATACAAAAACAAAGATCAAGGTTAGAAGAAAAAATAAATAAACTTCCAAGTAGTAAATCTGGTATCGATTATAATTCTCAGACCAAGCTTCAATCCAGATTCCAGAACATAAAGATGGGCGATGAAGATTTATGAACCAACCTCTATAGAGTATTGCCCTGGAGGTGCAATGTATGTTATCTTTCCCATATTGTCAGGCGGAAGAGCCACGCGATGCTGCAACAAACTGTTCTCTTCCACAAGCTGCAACCACAAGTTCCAGTTACAGAATTATACAAACCCAGCATAAAGAATTTGGAAGCTAGCGAAACACCAAGCAGGAGCAACACTAGGTAGCACACAACTTACAGCATATAAGTCTCCACCAGTCAAAAGGTCTCCTTCGCCTACAACAAACACCAATTCTCATTTAAGCTCTATAAAAGGACACCTCTATAAAGCAATGGTAAATGTACACGAATGAACTGGCAAGTCGTCAATAAACAATATATTACCTAATTTCTTAGGCTGGAATTCCCAAAGTGTGTCTTTATCCAGGGGTGGTACTGAAACACCACGTGGTATATAGACATCACCAGATCTTTTAGCAATAGTTTTCAGTGGTCTCTGCATAAATAAAAAATTACATAGCATGCATTGTCATTCAAGAGATTCGGAAAAACGTAGTGTCAACCAGTATAATTTCGCAAGCAAGGAGGAGAATATAATGGTTTTTAGAAGAAAAGCTCATAACTTCATACCTGAATACCATCAAAAATGTTCCCCAAAATTCCAGGTCCGAGCTCAACTGACAATGGCTAAATATAGGATGCAAAAGTCAGAAGCCAGTACTTAACTGAACATAGTGGAAGACATAACAGAGCATCAAATACACCAAGTGAGATGATTACCTTGTGAGTTCGAAGAACGGGATCGTTCACAGTCAAACCACCAGTTTCTTCATAAACTGAAATTCAGCCAATTACAGGTATTATGTAACCTTCTTTTTACCAAGGGTGTGGGAAAAAAAATTGACGAGGGTGTATTCTCATCTGATTTTTGTTCAAAATGAACTTACCTTTGTAGAGTTGAAATTATTTTGAATAAATCATACTTACTTTGTTAAATTTATTTTGCTGAAGTGAACTTATTTACACTGAACTTATATTTGCTCAAATTTATTTTCTAAACTGAGAAGAGCATTAGCATAAAACATTCTATTGGCCAAAAGAAGAATCCAAGCCAAACGAATAAATTTAACAAGAAAGCCAAAATTTTCAATACCTTGGATGGTGGCAGAATCTCCTTCTAACCGAATAATTTCCCCAATAAGATTGTCATGTCCAACACGAACCAATTCATACATAGCAGCACCACCCATTCCATCGGCGACAACGACGGGCCCTGATACCTGGAAACGATAGAATTAAGGCGTGAGAAACCTAAGCACTCGGCATTATCGTTATGAAGTTCACAAACGTATGATTCCTCCAATTAACATTCACAACATTATCAAGGCTTTACAGGCCCAGGCAAATTAGTCACAGATTAACATGATCATCATACCCAGTCATCATTTTGACCCAGGAAAAATCGATTATCACACGACGGTAAATCAAACTTAGCTGCTAAATCATGATTATCATACTGAAACCCAATGTCATCATAAACTAGAAAAGGTTTTAACTTTTTTTCATAAAAGTCCGCTTTTTTAAAAGGCTTCTTCTCACATAAGTTTAACTGCAATTACTCAAATATGACAATCTGAATATTCTGTGACTTTTTCTCCGAAATTCCAGAATCATACAATTGAGATCAAACTAATATGAACAATGTAAGATCATAATGTACCAAAAACAATCGATACATTCATCAAAGGATATCTATCAACTACGATTCAATTAAAAAAGTCAAATTCACAATCAAACAACCAAATTACCAAAAATCAACTAACAATCAAACACTAAAAACTGATCTAAAACAGCAAAATCAAGAACAAAACCACCGAAAACGAACCAATTGAGCTGTACTATAATGATAAAATTAGATCATCTAACGATAACAAAATCAACGAAAGTAAAATCACCCACCTTGCGAATGTATCCATACTCGGACTCCTTCTCAGAATCCTCGAATGTGGTCATGCGATCGCCATAAACGGATGGCATCTTGAAGAAGAAGAAGAAGAAGAAGAAGAAGAAGAGAGAATGATGAAAATTGGGAGATCTGGAAATCTAGGGTTCGTGGATTGAGATCGCGGATAATGATAAGCGATTCCCAGATATTAGATGTGAGAAACAGAGGAGAGAGAAAGATGGAGAAGGTGTCGTTTATTGAGTGATGGGGTGAAGGAGGAAGGAGGGTGATACGACAAAAGATGTGGTGTGGTGGAAGTGACAGACAAAGCCAAAGGTGATTAATATTTTAATTAATCTATAATTTCAGATTAATCACATTCAAAGAGTTTTAACTTTGATCTGTTTTCGTCCTTCAGTTTGCCACGTTCGTGTTTGGATGTTGTCAAAATTCTCAAAACTGTTGTTTTGGAAGTCTGTCCCGAACGATAACATGATACGGATCGGTTAAACACTTAGACGGGTTAATGTGGAAAGTTTTAATTTTAATTAGGGGTAGAGCTGTCAAAAATTAATTCGATCCGAGAAATCTACCTAAATCGACTTGTATTCATAAGGATTCGGACCCGATCCAAGATCCGAAATATTGTTAAAACATGAAATTTGTAACCAGACCGTATCAATCAGTTAAAATCGACGATCAATTTCGACTTACTACTGCATGACCCGGCACCCGAAAGAAATATAACCAACATAACTGACCCGACCGGACAATGACCCAAACCCGATGTCAACCCGTAACCGATTATAACTCGATAAAACTTGTTTTGACCCGACCCTTGACAACCTGTTACCTGATTTTACCCGACCTGTTGACAACCCGACTTGTCATTGACCTAACTAAATAGTAATTTTAAAAATATTATTTTTATAATTACCTAATCTAAAACACCCGATGACTTGGTTTTACAAAATTCAAATCTAAAACAAATGAATCATTAATTTTTATATATAAGAAAAAGTAATTACATGTTAAAAACTTGGCTAGACCTGATAGTTATTAGACCCGGTCTTAACTCGTCCGAGGGTGAACCCGACCTGAATTTTAACTGACCCAACAATTATTCGATCCGAACTTGACCGAACCCAAAATTAACTGATACAAGTCCGACTCAAACTTGAGTCGATAAGACCCGGACCCAAAATTGTACACGACCAGAATAAGACCCGACCGAAACCCGACCTATACCCCAAATGAAAAATAACCCGACAAAAATCGACCTGAACCCGAACTGAACCGGGGTGATAAAGTAACTCGACACAACCCGACCGGATCATGACCTGAGACCCAAGATGACCAAACTCGAACCCCACTCGAGTAACCGTTTTGACAACTCTAACTAGGGGTGAGAAAAAAGTTATGGTACCCTGATCCGGTTGTGTAGATTCCGGTTCCGGATAATAAAATTGGGAGCATGTTGCAACAAGTTTCGTTTCTCAATTTTTCGAAAGGGTATCATGTTGGGTACCAACTACCATGTACACACAAATTCTAATATGAAATACCCAAAATAAGGTATCATGCCATACAAAAATGCTTCATATGACGAAAGTATAAAACAATCCAAGATAATTTTTAGAAATATATATATAGAATAATACGTTTATCCCAAACTATAAAACAATCAAAGCACAGCCCATAAAATAGTTTTTTAACAATAAATTAACAATAATTTATTTAAATTTTTAAAATGACAGGTACCCTGAACCAGAAGAAGTTTCAGTTTCAATTCTTATTTTTAGGACCCTGTTGCACAGGTTTCATTTCTCATTTTCAGGACCCTGTGCAACAGGTTTCAGTTCTCATTTGCACGAACCTGTTGCAACAAGTTCTTTTTCAGGTTTCTGAAATTTTGACAGGGTACCTTGTTGTGCTCACCCCTAATTTTAACGTGGTTACTTAAATTGATTAGACCTTGTCAAGTTTTGGGTCGGATATTGGCAAAAAATAATAAAACATAGCCCAAGTCCGGCCAAAACATCAGGCCAAAAATTGTAGACCATAATCCATTATTTCTGACATAAACAGTAACGGGCTTTTGGGGTCATATTCAAGTCGTCCAAAATTAGAACAAAAAATCTTGGCAAAACATGTATATGCTTAGAGTTGGATACCTTTGATCAGCGTTAATACGTTTAAGGACATTTTGTTATTTACTATCTTAAAAATACACCACTTTTGTATGGAATAATAATCACCTTATGAAAATGTTATTGTAATTTACAAGTACCTTAAAGTATGTTTTTGTTTTGGAATCATTACCCTTTACGGTTTTTTCATTTTAAAATAAAGATATCTTTTCCGTTTCTTAATCGTTTTAAGTGATTCAAAATTCGTTCTTCTCCTTTATCTGTAAAGTATGAACGGTATTTCAAAACAACTCGCTTGATACTTCACAAACATTTCAAAAGTTCACAAATATTTTTTAATTCGTTTGATCTTTTACAAAATTTCAAAAGCACAATCTCTATGGTATCTTTAGCCATAAATGAAGAG